>NC_138080.1:108291257-108965424 GCF_964212035.1 Myotis nattereri
CAGGCCTCAGACTCTCTATAAAAAATAGTACATTGCCCTGGGCAGTGTGGCTCAGTGGGTAGGGCGTCAGACTGCGGACCGAAGGGTCCTGAGTTCGATTCTGGTCAAGGGCACGTATCTTGGTTGCAGGCTCCTCCCTGGCCCGGGCCCTGGTCAGGGCTCATGCAGGAGGCAACCAGTGGATGTGTTTCTCTCACATCGATGTTCTGTCTTTCCCTCTCTCTTCCACTCTCTCTAAAAGATCAATGGAAAAATACCCTCGGGTGAGGATCAGCAACAACAACAAAATAGCACACAGAATAAAGCATTGTCCTGTGGCTAAAATACAAAGCGCTAACGTGGGAGGAGACAGAGTAGCGCCAGGAAACAATTAGCTGCTCTTACTGTTACTACTCGTGAGGGGTTAGCTTAGAGCAGCCACGGGGAGTCCTCGACAGGACACCGCCGGCTGCGCGCACGCCCCCAAGGGTGCGGAGACCCGCCAGGGGCTGCCTTCATGTCCGCTCTTGACTTTGGTCGCCCTCCCCGGCTGGCGGATTTCCTTGGCATTTCTGGTCCTTGCTCTTGGCACATTTTGGTGAAAGAGGCGTCTGACCAGGCAGAGCTGTGTGTGTGAGCGTGTGTGAAGGGACGTGGGAGAGAAAGGCCAGCAGAGGGTACTGCCTGGGAGTTTTTCTTCTTTCCCATTCACAAATATCCCAGAGTCCCGCCCCATGGTTTCACAGGATCCATCTCCCCAGACTGGTCACTGTGTCATCACTGTGCTTCACCACCCGGAGCCCACCCTTGGGGCCACGAGGGCGGACCCCAGGCCTGAGTGCTGCCCGACAGGGTGCTGACCGGCGGTGCCTCTGGTTGCAGGCTGAGCAGCAAGCCCCTGCTGACATCGGATGCCTACGAGCTGGGAGCCGGCATGAGGAAGAGACACAAGGGGCCTGAGGAGGAACACGACGCCCTCGTGGGAACGGGGAAAGCGATGGGGAGGAGCCAGCCTTGGGACGAGCACGAAGCCCCGTCGGACTTCATGAGTCAGGTGAGTAGCCCGTCGCCCGCCCGGGCAGCCCTCCTGCTGCGGAGAACCTGTAGGAGTGGTTGCCTTAGTGCAGCGGTTCTCCGCTTCGGCTGCACATCACAATCACCTGGGAACCTTTTCAAAATCCTGATTTCCGGGCCTCATCCTCCGGAAATTGTTTCTTTGTGATGGGGTGGGGCCCACAAAGATAGCGCGATGACGCTGTTTAACAGTGTAATTGCTTAGTGAGCGGCCTCACCGTTCTGTAGTTCCAAGAAACAAGGGCTTGATGCCGTTGTAATGTCCTCGGTGAAATCTCCGAGGTAATGGGTTGAGAGCCAACTCCTGATTTTCCTTCTTTCTGCAGAGCATTGAAATTGTCCCCTTAGAGCCCAGGCCTGGCGGTCCTCAGTACCCGGGCACCCTCCTGTGAGGCCCTCAGAGGGAGGTGCTCCGGCAGGGGCGGGGGCGGGAAGAGAGCCAGTGAGCACGCCAGCACCTGCCTTAGATGCTTACATTGCGAAGGGTACTTTAGTTGTTTAAACGATGCTTATCCCAACTTTTTTCTCCTTATGAGATGTGACCTGATGAAAGAAAATCGAGATAAAATATTCAAATGAGGGGCATGAATGGAAACTGCCCATTTCACTTCAACCACAAATGACTACAGCTGATGAGAGGGGAAGCAGGAGCTTAATCTTTGGAATCTCTAATCTCGGCTCCAGGCACCCCAGGCACGCTCCGGGCATTTTCTTGGCAGCTGCGGCCCCTGGAGTTGGATGGCCGGCGGCGTAGGCCTCTGCGCCAGCCGCTTTAGGTGGCTGAGATAAGCAGATCAGCCGGGCTGTGATCTGGGTGTTCGATCTTGGTTCCCGCCCCCCTCCCTTAATCCAGCTGGCTCCTCCGGCTCCTTGGCAGCGCTGGTTCTCCGAGTGCTTCCCTGCGAGGCGCCAGGCAGCTCCGGGGAGCCAGAGCGGGAACCCCAGAGCGGGAACGCCAGAGCCCGTGGTCCTTGGCCCTGGCTGTTGGCTCGGTGCTCCGTGTGCCTCATCTCGGTTCCTCTTCAGAGCAACCTGGTGGGTGCCCGTCCACACTATCCCCATTTCACAGAGTAGGAGAGTCGAGGCTGAGGGGAGCGAAGCAGTTTGTCAGAAACCACAGAGGCAGAGAGGGTGCGTCCACGCTTGTCCACGGAGACCCACTGGGGTCCAGTGTCTTAACCCAGGACGTCCCCCTCCCCTCTCCAGCTGAAGATCAAGAAGAAGAAGATGGCCAGCGACCAGGAGCAGCTGGCAAGCAAGCTGGACAAGGCCCTTTCCCTCACCAAGCAGGACAAGCTGAAGTCCCCCTTCAAGTTCTCGGACAGCTGTGGGGGGAAGCCCAAGCCGGGCGCGGGCTGCGGCCGGTACTTGACGCCGTATGACAGCCTGCTGGGCAAGGACAGGAGGGCGCTGGCCAAAGGCCTCGGCCTGTCCCTCAAAGCCGCCAGAGAAGGTAAACACAGACGGGCCGCCAAAGCCAGGAAGATGGAGGTGGGCTTCAAGGCCCGCGGCCAGCCCAAGTCGGCCCCCTCCCCGTTCGCCTCGGAAGCGAGCAGCTACTCCTACAGTAAGTAGCGGGTGCCGGCCGCCTCCGGGCCGCCGCTTCGCTCCTCTCCTCTGTCTGTCTGTCTGGGGTTCTCCGAGGTCTTTTCTGCCTCTGCACTGGCGCCAGACCGGAAGTGGGTCCCCCTGAAGCGGAAGTGCCTGCACTGGCTGCGGCCCTATTGGGCGGCCACCAGTGATTGGTGGTGGGGGCGGAAGTCCGCCTGCCGCTGGCGCTGGCCTTCCGGAAAGCCGTGAAGGCGGAGGCCTTGTGCCACAGAGTTTCCGGCTGCCATGCCTAGAGCGGCCGCCCATGACCATAGAGAGGATCCCGCCTCCCCAGTCCGCAGGCGGCTCCCACCCTCCTTGACGAGGGTTGGCGCGACCATCTAATGGGCGCTCACCAGGCCGGGAGCCGGATGAAGGTCTGTGCGGGCGGCATGTCACGTTGTCCTTGTGACGGCCTTCCAGGCGGCCGCCGTGTTGCCCCTGAGGATAGATGCTGAGGTCGGCGAGGTCGGCCGCGCTGGGTGGGGGAGTCGGGCCAGGATCAGGCCCAGGACGGTCGCTGTTTGGTGCCGATGGCGGCTGAGCCCGGGAGCACCTGGGAGCTCGGGGCGAGGTTTCCTGAGCCGGGCAGCCTCGGCGTAACCACGGGTCACGGTCCGCCCGGCGCTTCTCCCGGCCTGTGGCGCCCGCTCCGCTCCCAGGCCTGGCATGTAACCGGTGTCGGCGTTGGTGGGCGGGGTACCTGGTGCCCAGGATGGATGGGGACTGGGCGTGGCGGCCGCAGGGAAGCCCAGCGGGGCTCCTGGCGCCTGCGCCCGTGGGGGTGGCTGTGCAGGTCCCGGCTGTGGGCGGTGGAGGCCGTTTCGCTGGTGACGGCTTGGGTCTGCGCCTGGGCTTCTGATGGGCTCTTCCGGGGCCGCGAGGCGATGGCGTTTCACTGTCCAGCGCACGAACGGGCACCTTTCGTGTTACAAGCAAGTGTGTTTTCTTGGGCAAAGGGCGGTTGGGTCGGACCTCGCGGGGCTGTGGCGAGCTGGAGGGAGTCGGGCTGGTAAGGAGCGGGCACGCGCCCTGCGGGTGGAGCGCTGCTGCTCTTGGCCCTCGGTGACCCGGGTCTCGTGGGTCTTCAGGGCTGGGTCTCAGGTGGGCGTGGGGCGGGCAGGTCGTCTGCTCCGGGTGCTGAGGCTGAGCCCTCGTGTGCCCCCTCGGCTCCTGGGTGTGATCTGGCCGCGCTGCCCAGGCCCCGGCCGCTTTCAGAGACTCATTGCCCCGAAGGAGGACGGAAGGCCTTTAACCCTGCGGCCCGCCCCGGCTGGGTCTGGAACGAAGAGGGGTCAGGAGGCTGGCTGCTCCTTGAATCTTTCCGGGCCGAGGGCTGCTGGACGTGGCCTGGCTGGTCGCCTGAAGAGCCCCTCCTCCCCCACTCCCACTGGATGTGGCACAGTTAGAGGCCAGGGCTGAGCTGGGTCCCTGAGACCCGGGGCCAGGCCACGGAGCAGCTGTGTGCACGTGCACAAGCCACGTTCAAGTTGCCAGTCTGACTCGGTTGCGTCCTCGCTGTCCGGGTGAGGGAGGTGGCCAGCATTGCGACAGGGAGGCAGAGGCCCGTTGTGGGCGAGGTGGTGCAGGCGTGCAGCTGGGCCCTTCTGCTTTCTGCACGGGCCCTTCCGCGGGCCTGGGTGAAGGAGAGCGAGTCACGGAGGCCGGGGGTGCGCTGGCGAGCTGTGCTGCCCCCGCAGGGGACGGGAGGGGAGAGCCCTGCCCTCCTGCCCTGTCACTTTGGGGGGTAGGGCGGGTGGCATGCCTGGTGGGAAGCCAGGTTGGCCATTGTTACCCAGTTTGGGATGGAGCTCACAGGAGGCAGAGCTGCGGCCAGGGGCCTGGCGGGGCCTGGCAGGGCTCGTCCTTGTCCATCCTTCCCAGAGTTGCAGGCCGACCTGCATTGGGTCTCGGTGGGAGTGGGGGGCGTAGATGTTGGAGGAGTAGCCGGAGGACCGCCACCCCCCCCCCCCCCAGAGGTTGCCCTCGGCCTTGCAGCTGGCGGGCGGAGCCGCGCGGTAGCTGTGTTCACTGATGCCCCTGCAGCCCTGCTCCAGGTGGACTTGGCCAGGTTACGGGAGCGGGTTCTGGCAGCGGAGCCCTTTCTTCAGGGAGGTCTTGCTCAACAGCCCATATGTTACACGGGTCAGAGCTGTGTATGTTTGAGAGGCGCGGAGGGGCCAGAGCCATGCTCACATGACAGCTCCCTCCCCAAAGCCTGGGGTCCTCCTGAGCTGGAGGTCTTGGCCTCGCCCAGTAGTGAGGCCGAGACTGGGGTGCCAGCAGCAGGGGGGTGGTGACTGGCTCTCTGGTAGGAAAACAGGAAGCAAGCAGGAGCATCATTTGCCAGTGTCTTTGGTGGGACTCTGTGTCTGGCCTGTCTCAAGCCCCCACTGTGACATTGCTGAGCAGCAGTGGGAAGAGGGGTACACGGCTGAGTGCCCCGCCGGCCTGCACCCCTGGGAGCTGGCACTTGAGGGGAAGGGGAGCTGTACCTGAGCCCTTCCCCTTCTGGGCCCGCCCCTCCCTGGGCTGGTGCCGTCCTGTGGGATAGCCGGGCCCGAGGTGACCTCTGTGGCCAGGGAGAGACCTTGCTGAGAGCGGCTCCTCCTGCCCGGGGCCTGGGAGGGCGGTGTGCCCAGGTGACCGTGCTGTGTGCAGTGCCCGCCGCTCCCAGGCGAGAGGTGCCCGCCGCTTGCTCCACGGCCAGTAGGCCTTGGGCCTCTCTGTGCTGCAGCACCAGGCGCTCCCTGCGTAACCAGACAGACACCAGCCCCTCCCGCCCCGCCCCTGACTTACCTTATGACAAACTGCCTTGACTGCAGATACGGACTCGGAGGAGGAGGAGGAGTTCCTGAAGGATGAGTGGTCCGCCCAAGGCCCCTCCGGCTCCAAGCTGACATCTTCCCTCCTGTGTGGCATGGTGGCCAAGAGCAGCAAGCCGCCCGGGGGCCCCAAGCTGCCCAAGAGGGGCCTGGCGGCCACCCGGACTCTGAAGCCCAAGCTGGCGGGCAGGAAGCAGCCGTTCTGTTTGCTGCTGCAGGAGGTCGAGGCCCGCTCCTCCTTCAGCGATTCTTCGGAGGACTCGTTTGACCAAGGTTACTAGCTCCAAACACACCCCTTCCGTGTTTTATAGCGAGAGTGTGAGAGAGAGAGAGAGAGAGAGAGAGAGAGAGAGTGTGAGCGTGCGTGCGTGCGTGAGCGAGCCAGGTGCGGGTGCGAGGATGGCGCTGCTGGGCGGCCGTCTGGGGTCTTGGCAGCGTAGCCTGCCGTACAGCCTCTGCCGGGTGCATTTGTGCCTGTATCATTGTGATAACCACGGCTGGCTCTTTTTGAGCTGTTATACAGACTGATTTTAGTCTTCACCTTCCTCCACTCCCCCCTCCGCCACCCCATTCTGGCCTCCCTGTCCCCTGGACCGCAGGCCGGGGTGGGGGTCTTAGCAGGGGCCACAGGGACGTTTTGTAAAGGGAACTGTCGTGTGGGCGTGTGACTTGATGTTTGTACCGGGATTTTGGTGACACCGAGCTTTATTAAAAGTACCGAGTTCTTTTTTAACTAAACCCGTGTGCCTTGTCTCTCTTGCTGTGTCCTCACTTAGGCCGTTAGGTGCCGCTGCCCTCGTTTGTCCCTCCCCTCCCCTCCCCCACCCGGAAGGGTAGAGACGGAGTGACCAGTTGCTGCTTTTCCCTCTTGTTCAGATATCCCCGGGAGCTGCTGGCATGCATTTCATGTTCAGGTTTAAAGTCAACTGCTTTCACCTCCAGCATCATCTTTTTTTTTTTTTTAGCTGCTTGTCTGTCTTTTGTTTTCCTAAAGCTCAATGCCTCTGCATCAGTGCTTTAAAAATGCTCACAACCCCGTTTCCTAACGCACATTTCCGCCAGGAGGAGCTGGTAGGCAGTGCAGGGCCAAGATCCCCTGCAAGCGAGGGGCAGTGTAGCGCTGTGGAGAGGGCATGGCCCGCGAGTCCAGCTCAGCCGGGGCCTCGCTTACAAAACAGGGTCAGAGTCACGCCCCAGCCGGCAGGCTCCAGTGCGCCTTGGCCTGGGCGAGGGTTTGCTCCGGGTGGATCCGCACAGGGACCCCAGCTCCCGGGTGGCATCCCCTGGGTGGCAGAGCCGAGACCCGATGCCCCCAAGGGAGGCCCAGGCAGGTCAGAGCCGCTGGGACAGGATCTGGCTCAGCCCTGAGATCCGAGCGCTGCCCGATCCCAGCCTCGCTCTCTCACTCCTGGTCCACCTCTCCTCCCACGCCTCCCCTCTGGATGGCCCAGATCCATTTTGGGTGACCAGCAGATGGCACAGCAGGGAGCCAGGTGGCCTTGGGGCGCACATTCTCCTGTGCAACTTGCCAGCCAGCCTGGTTTCCCGAGGCCGCCTCCATCCTGGTCACGTGGCCCCTCCTGGCTGGTTTGCCACCACCCTCCCCACCTTCCTCCTCCTCTCCCCTGGACTTGGATCCCCAAGCCGCCTCCCTTCCACACACTCCCCTGCCCCTTAAAGCCAGGGCACCAGCTTCCAAGCCTTGGGGCTCCCCTGCCTCAGCTCAGACTCCGTAGAGAAGCCGGCAGTCCCCCGGGTCCAGCCAGGGGCCGTTGCCCTGGGACCTCAGACCAGGACTGGATGTGGCCAAGGACAGATAGGGGGAGTGGGGGGAGGGGAGGGGCCCACTGCTCAGGGGCCGGTAGGTAGGTCTCCGCAGGGATGTTTGCGTAATAGGGCCTTACTGACACCTGATACTAAACCCCTAATTGGCTTGGCTTTTCTAGTGTGTCTGCTTTCTCCCCCAGCAGCCTGACCATACCTTCACCCCTGCCCCCTACCCATGATGCTTTGAATGTCTGTTTTGGTCTCTTGCATTTGCTCTCACGCTGCACTCGGACGCAAAGCGAAGGCTGGGAGTAGGGCAGACGGCGCCGCGGGTCACTGAGCCGGGGTCGAGCCTGGCTCGTTGGTCCGTAGGTAGGCACGCCCTCTTCTTCATGTCCCCCTGCACCTCCGTCCTCGGGGCTGCCCCATCGGCGATGGCAGCAGCGGGTCGCTTTGGCATTTATCCATCAGGTTTTGGAAACCAAGTCACAGCAGCCAACCCCACACACAGAGCCAAGAGGGGTATTTTTTGTTGGTTTTTTTTTTTTTTTTTAAATAAAAGTTCCTCTGCATTTCCCTGGGGGCTTTTTCTCCCCGCCCTTGGCAAGCTGTGGCCTCAGGTGTGGACAGCTCCGAGAGGCTTTTTTTTCTTGGTCCTTAGGCACCCCTGGTCCCCCTGCCCTGCAGCCCGATCCCCCGCCACAGCCAGCGGGAGGCAGCCAGGGCGGGCCCGCCAGGCTCCGAGGGGAGGCGGGAGGGCCCTGGGAGACCACGGGACCTGTGGCCCCCAGTTGTGACGGGCACACCCCTTCCTTTGGCTTTTGCCTTTCGAACACTCCTCCAGCTCAGGGTGCCGGGACGGGGCTGCGCTGGCTCTCTGGGATCTGATGCGGACGCTCCGACATCCAGAAACCAGAGCCAGCCCTCCCCGCCGGGCCCTGCGGTGGAGACGCCCGGGGGCAGCGGGTCCTGGAACCTCCACACCCGAGCAGCCGCAGAAGGGCAGGCTGGCCCCTGTCCATCCCCGAGTCCCCAGCCAGCCAGCCCCCACCGCCACCCCAGGGGACCTGATGTGGGGGACCCAGGTGCTGCCGAAAGTCTGCCTACACTTAGCCTGCTTTGCCGCTGTGGCCCGCTGGGGCGGAGACAGAACGTGACGTCCGCACTGTGAATGGACCGCAAGTGTGCACTGCCTGCCTGCCGCCCGCCTGCCCGCTGCCTCCATCCGCTTCATCCATCGCTCGCGAGCCCGCCTCCCGCTCACCCTAACGCACTCCCGCTCTCTGCCTCCTTCCTCTCACTCCTTCCAGATTCCTTAAGCTCATCCCCCCTTCCCGCACCCAGGGGTCACTCAGCAGAAATGGGGCTCCCTCCGATGGGGGGGGGGGCAGAAAGCCTCCGCCTTACCGGCACCCCAGGGCACCCACATTCGGCCACTGGTTGCACTCAAGCCAGCAGGCGGCCTGGGGCGCTGGCAGGAGAACATGGAGTTGGCCCCACCCAGACTGTCCCCGCCCCAGACACCATCTCCCACCCCAGCCTCGCCTGGCCCGGGGCCCCCAGGGACCCTCAGGCTCCCAGAGCTCTGAGCAGGTGAGCACCCTCGGGCAGATCCCTCGGGGCTCCTGGGCACGGCATCTGCCCCCCACCTGCCCTTGGTTAGCCTGGGAAGCGCAAACTTGTATCTCCAGACCGAGTCTTGGTGGAGGTTCCTGTGTGGGAGCGTGCCCCACCCCTGCCCCTCGGCCCGCCCGCCTCTGTCCCAAAGGCCTGGGAGGCAGGGCCTGGTCCTGGGAGAGGTCGCCAAGCGGTGGTCCGCAGACCACTGGTGATCCGTGAGGTCCGAAAGGTTGGCGACCGCTGGCATACCCAGGCACCAGCTGGAGACACAGGCAGGCACTTCTCTAGCGTTTTCCCACTACACTGGGAGGCAGGACAGCCAGCCAGCCCGGTTTGAGTCCTCTCTGCTTGAGCACTTGAGCCCCTGGGCCCCTGCCTCCTGGTGCAGAGCAACCCGCCCACACCCTTCCAGCCTGCCCCTTCCCTACCCCCTGTGGTCCAGAGGCCAGGCTGGCGCTTGGCCCCCTCAGTGGCGAGAGTTTCCACAGGACAGGGTGCTCTGCATGTCTAATTCTCTTGGTGCCTGCACCGTGCTTGCGCCTACAGACATGCGGTCCTGCTCGGACCCTCCCTGACTGGGGTGGCTGGAGGGTCACCCTGTGCCGCAGATGAGGAAGTAGGGCTCTGGGTGGCAGGTGGCCCAGAGTGGGGGTGGCACTGGGAGCCAGCTTCGGACCCCAGAGCTGCTCAGGGCTTCAACCGTGGGTGTCCCCTCCCCCCAAGAAGGGACCAAACTCCACCTTCTCCTGCCGCCAGCCCCCAGGCCTCCAGCTGCCCAAACTGCCAGGTGCCTGTGCCCGGAAACCCAGCCTGAGCCCCCAGGTCCCTCCCCCAGACCCTCTCCTCCCTCCCTCGGCCGCCTCTGTCCTCTGTCCTGTCCTGCCTCCTTCCGCAGCCTTCACGGGTGTGTGTGTGCGTGTGAGACCGTGGAGAGCCGTCTGCAGTCCTGTCCGTGTCCTCCCCACAGCACACGTGCATGTTGCCGTCCCTGACAGAAACCCACTCTGACGCCCAAAGCCGCTGCCCACTCTGGGCCGCCGGATGCCCACGGCTTGGGCTCGCATAGATGGGGCGCTGGGCCGTGGGGGGACCCGCCCCCCAGCTGGTGAGGAGTGAGCAGCAAGGCCGGTGCTCCTGCGCCTGGGGGCGGGCGGCGCAGGCCCCGCGAGGCTCTGACCCCCGTTTTCTGCACCAGATGAGAGCTCCGAGGACGAGCGCGAGGACAAGCTGGAGGAAGAGGAGGACGAGGCTGGAGGCTACAGGCTGGGGGCCCGGGACCGAGCCCTGTCGCCAGGCCTGGAGGAGAGCGGGCTGGGCCTGCTGGCCCGCTTCGCAGCCAGCGCCCTGCCCAGCCCCACGGTGGGGCCGTCCCTGTCGGTGGTGCAGCTGGAGGCCAAGCAGAAGGCGCGGAAGAAGGAGGAGCGGCAGAGCCTGATGGGTGAGTTGGGGCAGTGCTGCCGGAGTGGCTCGGCGCCGGCCTGCAGGTGGGGAGACTGAGGCTCCGGGAAGCGGGGGGCAGAGCTGGGAGCCCGCGGGGCCCCTCCTGGGGGCGGCCCTGCCCGGAGCAGGGGCTGGTGACGTGGGCCTCGGCGTGCTGTTTCCAAGGAGGGGCCCCCAAAGCGGTGCAGAGTGACCTTCAGCCAATGGGGCCTGACCCGCCCCCTCAGCTGCCCGACGTGGGGCAGTTCTGGGAGGCAGAGCCCCCCCCCCCCCCATCTGCACCCCGGGGGCCCGCGACCCAGCTCGGCGAGTCAAGGAGCCCAGTCCGGACCCATGAGACTGGGAGCTGGCTGGGCACACAGGGAAAGAGAGGGTGGACAGGAGCAGTCGCTGCCGCCGTCACCGGGCTGTCCGCCCGCTCCTCCTGCCCAAGAGCGCCTTTCTCCCTGGTGCCTGGACGTACGCAGTTTATCCTGCACCCCCCGGGGGACATCTCGTGGCACCGAGCTGTGGCCGTTACGAAAAAAGTTGCTGCAAACATCGTGTGTGGGTTTGTGTGGGGACCAGCTCCTCTGGGCAAACACCTGGGCCGGATGGTGAGAGACTGTCTCGTTTGCGAGGAGCCGTCAAGCCGTGTCCCCGAGTGGCTGCTGCGCACCGACTCCCCGGCGGTGACAGCTCCCTGCTCCTTGGACTCGGGGCTGCGGGGTGTCCTCGGGTGTATCCGCTTCACTCGCATTTTCCCCATGACCCCCGCGGAGCGTCTTCTCAGACGCTTACTTGCCGTCGGGACGTCTTCCTTGAGGTGCTGCAAGGTTTCGGACCCGTTTCTTGGTCGGGCTGTTTGCTTCCTGACGTTGAGCTGTAAGAGCTCCTTATTATTTTGGGCAACGGTCCTTGGTCAGTGGTATCTTTTGCAGATTCCCCCCGCCCCCCCCCCGTTTTATCTTTTCATTCTCTTGGCGATATTTTTTGTGAAGCAGAATTTTGTAAGTTGAATGAGGTCCAGCTTATCAGTTCTTTCTTTCGTGGGCTGTGCCTTTGGTGTTGTGTCTAAAAATTCCCCACCAAACCCAAGGTCACCTGGATTTTCTTCAGGGTCATTTTCTAGAAGTTGTATAGTTTTGCATTTTACGGCCTGTGATCCATTTTGTGAAGGGAGTAAGGTCTATGTCTGTTTTTGTTTTGTTTTTGAAAAATACATTTTTATTCATTTCAGAGAGAGATGGAGAGAGAGATAGAAGCTCATTAATGATGAGAGAGAATCATTGATTGGCTGCCTGCTGCACGCCCCCCACTGGGAATGGAGCCCCCAACCTGGGCCTGTGCCCTGACCCGGAATCAAACCGTGACCTCCTGGCTCATAGGTCCACGTTCAGCCACGGAGCCACGCCGGCAGGGCGTTTTGTTGTGTTTTGTTTTTGTTGCATGTGGATGTCCAGCACCATTTGTTGAAAAGACCGTCTTTTCTCCACGGCGTTGCCTCTGCTCCCTTGTCCAAGCTCTTGGACTGTATTTTGGGGCCTGTTTCTAGGCTCTCGTCCTGTCCCGTCACTTTACTTGTCTGTTCCTTTGCCAATACTGCACTGTCCTGGTCGCTGTAGCATCAGGCCTCTCGCTTTGTTCCTCACCCTCAATATCAACCTGGCGGCTCTGCATCTTTTGTCCCATGTAAACGTTAGAATTAGGTTGTCGGTATCACGAATTAACCTCCTGGGGTTTGGGGTGGGATTGCATTGACTCATGGATGAAGTTGGGAAGAACTTGACGCCTTGACAGTATCAAGTCTTCGTATCCATGAACATGGAATGTCTTCTTTTTCTGTGTCTGTTGAGGTGTTCATGTGGCCTTTGTTCTTCATTAATATGGGACATTATGTTGATTTATTTTTTATTTATTTTTTGTATGTTGAATCAGCCTGGCATTCCTGGGGCAAATCCTGCTTGGTCAGGATGTATAATCTTTTTTATATGTTTCCGGGTTATATTCCTGTCTGTTTATAACGGTTATGTCTCCCTGGCGGATTAACCGTGCTCCCATTTTTAAACGTCCTTCTTTGTTGCAGCGGTTCTCAACCTGCGGGTCGCGACCCCTTTGGGGGTCGAACGACCCTTTCACAGGGGTTGCCTAAGACCATCGGAAAACACATATATAATTACATATTGTTTTTGTGATGAATCACTATGCTTTAATTATGTTCAATTTGTAACAATGAAATTGGGGGTCACCACAACATGAGGAACTATATTTAAGGGTCGCGGCATCAGCAAGGCAGAGAACCACTGGTTTAAAGGCTCAGCTTTTGCCTGATGTCGTCAGCGGTGTTCTTGGCACTGTTTGCGTGGTCTCTCTTCCTCACCCTCTGACAGTCGGGCTCTCTGCGTCTCACCTCTTCTGTCCCCTCTTCCTCCTTTAAGCCTTAGATTTTGGGAGAAGACAGGAGCCCATGGTGCTGGGTGGGAGTCAGGACATGGGCCCTACTCCCAGCCCTGGCACACCCTCCCTGTCCTGCCAGCGCTCTGGCAGGGACCGGTTCCTGTCTCAGGCCGTTCATGTTGTCCCCCCACCCCCAATCTCAGAGGTGTTTGTCCTCTGACCTCCCCCCCCCCCGACAGCTCCAGTCTCCCCTCCTGCAGGTGTGTCAGTCCCGCCATCGCCTGCCCCTGCCCCTGCCCCTGCCCCTGCCCAGTGACTGCAGAGTTTTCTGCACGTCTGGGCTGCTGGGGGGCTGCCGGCAGGTGGGGCTCGTTCCCTCTCCCTGTGTTTTAGGGCCTCCCCCTAATCAGCCGTGAAAGCCCCCGGCTGCCTCTGCCTCCCTGTGCTGGGGGAGGTCTGTTAACAAAAGATTAATTACTGGGATCATTAAGCTTTGCAAGAGGCTCCTTCCCATAAGTGTGCCCCCTCCCCCGCCCCACCCCTTCCCTCTGCTGGGCCTGCAGTTGTCAGGGCCCTGGGGCCTGGCTGCCCGGAGCCCTCGTGGGCAGGCTGCCGCCAGGCTTTGGCTGGCTTCTCGCTCATGTGCTGTGGGATCTGGGGCAGGTCCTCTCTGGGGTGGTGTCAGCTCTGGCTGTCACAGCCATCCCATCCCGGGCACTGTCCCTGGCCACAGCTCCGGGCCAGCTCTGAGCCGCACGTGTTTCCTGGGCTGGAGCAGCGTGGGCCAGGCAGACCTGGACGGGAGCCATGCGTGACGAGGGCTGTGGTGATGGAGGGGAGCACACAGCCCCCAGGGGGCCAGCAGGTCTTCTGCGCAGTCCCAGGCAGAGGCGGGAGAGGTGGCGCGGGCAGAGGGACCGGCAGAAGCGAAGGCCGGGAGGTGGGAAGGACGGAGGGGGCTGCTGGGAGCTCCGTGGCCTTGCGGTCAGAGGCTGTGCGTCCCGGGCTGGCCTCACGGGTTCAGGGCTGCCCCTTGGGTGTGGGAAGGGAGGGGCCGGCTTCGAGTTGAGAAGAGGGGCTGGGCCCCAGGGTGGCATGGGTTCCAGGGAGCCACCCCTGTACCGGGGAGTGGGTGCCAGGGACCTCCCAGCTCCGAGACGTGCCTCCAGGAAGCGGAGAAGAGGCCCCTGCCGGGCCGGGGATTTCGCCCGGACTTCCCCGCCCGCCTCCGGGAGCTGCTGTCCTCAGGCGGGACCCACCCGCTCACCTGTCCGGGCTTCTGGGCTCCCACGGGGCACAGGAGCAGGGGAGCAGCTCCCACAGCCCAGGCAGGAGTGTCCACACTCGGGTCTGAGGCTCTCGGGGAGAGGGCGGCGAGCAGCCTGGGCGGCCAGGCGGGTTGGGGAGAAGGGGCTGCCGTCACGGGCATGTGGCCCAGTGGGTCCTCCTGCTCCCGGACCTCAGGCTCCTCCCCTGCAAGCAGAGAGGAGGCTGCCGCAGGCAGAGCGGTCCCTGGGAGGAGGGATGGGCTGCGGCCTCCTGCTGGTGGCCAGGCAGCGGGCTGGGTGGGAAGTGGGGGCCCATGAGCCCCCGTCCATAGCCGCCTCTCTCATTCCACATCCAGGCACGGAGTTCGAGTACACCGACTCGGAGAGCGAGGTCAAGGTGCGGAAGCGGTCACCTGCCGGGCTGCTGCGGCCCAAGAAGGGTCTGGGGGAGCCAGGCCCCTCCCTGGCCCCACCCGTGCCCGGGGCCCGGGGCCCCGGTCCCACCAGCCCCAACAAGGCCAAGGTGGCGGCGGAGAAGGGGCGCAAGGCCCGCCGGCTGCGGGGCCCCAAGGAGCCCGGCTTCGAGGCGGGGCCCGAGGCCAGCGACGACGACCTGTGGACGCGGCGGCGCAGCGAGCGCATCTTCCTGCACGACGCCTCGGCCGCCGCCCCGGCGCCCAGCACGGCGCCCGCCGCCAAGCCCAGCCGCTGCGGCAAGGGCGGCCCGCTGAGCCCACGCAAGGACACAGGCCGCGCCAAGGACAGGAAGGACCCCAGGAAGGTAGGAGCTGGGTGCAGGGGTGGGGCCCCCCTCATCGCCATCTCGGGAGGTGGCCCCGCTGTCCGAACAGGCCCTGAGCTGCCCGCCGGCCTCCCGCCCTCGCACAGGCCCTCTGCCTTTGACTCAGTAACATTCCAAACGTGCGTGTGCGTGTGCGTGTGTGTGTGCGTGTGTGTGTGCGTGTGTGAGTGCGCCTGGCGGGCACGGACGCAAGAAACTGCAGTTATCAAACGCCAGACCTCCTTCTGACGCTGCACCCGCGGTGCCTCTCCGGGCGCCTCATAGAAGGCACGGGCGCCGAGCGAGTGCCGAGAGCTGCCCGCAGCACACGTGGCATTTAAGGTCCCTGTGGGAGCTGCCATGCGCCCGGTGGCGGGGTTTCTGTTGGTGACAGAGTCCCAGGCCCTGCTGGTCCCGCTGTGGCTCGTGGCCTCTGCTCACACCTCGCTGCCTCCGAGGGCATGAGCGCAGAGGGGCGTGCCCTTCCCTCCCCGTGCGCGGGCTCCCGGCCGAGAGCTCCCAGGCCCAGAGCACGTGCCCTCTCAGCTCGAGCTGCTAGGAGGCTGGTGGCCAGTTGTCCCCCTTCGGGGGTCGCGTTCAAGGCTACAGCCAGTGGCTGCGCCTGCGGCCTCCACCCCGTCCCTGCGGAGGATGCACTTACGGGACAGTGACCTAGAGAGTCGCAGAAAGGGGTGAGGCTGCACCGACCCCTGGCCGTGGGGATGGTGAGGCAGGGCCGCAACCGGGTCGCTCCCAGGCACCTGGGTGTGTGCGCACCCCTTGCTTCCTCGTGGCTGAGCCACCGCTGAGGCTTCCGGGGCCTCGGACAGGAGGCGCTGCGTGATGATGATGGCGATGTCACGCGGGCGACCCGGGGTGGGGGGGGCATGCCTTCCCCCCGGGCACCATGCTGCGTGGATTGTTGGCGAAGGAGAACTTGGTTCCTGTCCTCACAACTCTGACCCTGAGGCCGGGCGGCGTGGAGCCCACAGGGGAAGGCTCAGCCCCGATGGCCCTTGGGGATGAGTTGCCTGCCCCAGGCGCCTGTGCTGCCCGTGCTGTACCGGGGTCCCGACCTCAGGTCCGCTCACATAGTGACTCAGACCCGGACAACACTGTACGGACGTTTATTATAAAGGACACCGCTCAGGAGCAGCCCACAGAGAGGCGCAGGCCGGGGCGGGGGACAGGCCACTGCTGCCGCCTCTCCGTCCCCCCCCCCCCCCCGCACCTCCCGTGTTCACACGGAAGCTCCCCTCTCCAGACCCCGCCCTCGGGTTTGATGGAGGCTCAATATGTGGACGTGACCCATCACGATCTCAGCCTCCAGCCCCTCCTGTCCCCAAGGAGGGACCAGGAGTCGCCTCCCCGGAGCCCCAGGGAGTTCCCAGGGTCGTGGGAGCGGGTGTCGGGACTGGGGCGGAGGCCAGCTGTGGGTTTGTTTCACCGCCACTGAGAGCTCGCAGCCCCACGCGGCAGGTTGCTCATGGCAGCTGCGCCTCGCACGGGCCCTGACCTGCCGGGGGCACAGCGGTCAGCGGTCAGAGCTGAGCTGTGGCAGGTCCAGCCCAGAGCGGGGTCCCCACCCCCAGCCACACGACCTCCCCAGCCCCTCCCGGGCGGCGCCTCTGTCGGGGGGAGGACCAGGCTCGCCCAGTCTGTGTCCCCGGGAAACAGTAAGAGTCCGGATCAGAGCGGGTGAAGGAACAGGCATCACAAGGAGAAATCAGACCCGTACCCCGTCACCCCAGGAACGGCCGCTGCTCACTGCTTTGAGATAGACTCTGGTTCCTGTTTGTAGGCGTGGATTATGTTTCGTGCGTTCCCTGTGCTGAGCTTTTATTTTGCTTTTTTAAAATGCGTATTTCTAAGTGGCTGGATCGCATCCACCATCTGGCCAGCCCGGCTCTCGTGACCTCCCGCCAGCCACCTTCCCGGCTGCGTCATGTGGCGGATGATGGTCTTTGCTGTTGCGATCACCGCAGTGACGAACTCTACTCTGTGTGCACAGCTGGTCACATGTGGAGTCTTTTCTCATTTAAAAAAATAGCAAGGCTCCCAGAAACGGGAAACAGTTACCAGCTTTACCTGTTAGAACAGACGGTAAAGAAAAGGGAGAAGGTGAAAATCCACTCGGGTGCAGGCGTGGCTGGGGTTGCTCAGTGATGAGCATCAGCCCACGCACCGAAGGGTACGGGTTCGATTCCCGGTCAACGGCATGTACCTGGGTTGCAGGTTCGATCCCCGCCCCGGTCAGGGTGCCTGCAAGAGGCAACCAATTGATATGTCTCTCTCATGTCAATGTTTCTCTCTCTCTCTCTTTCTCTTTCTCTCTTTCCCTCCCTTATTTCCATTCTCTCTAAAAAAATCAATGGAGAAATATCCTAGAGTAAGGATTAACCAAAAAAAGTATTCACTCAGGTATAACTTTTTTGCTGTCGCCACCCCTTCCCTCGGGTGCACAAAGACGTGCTCCCCAAGACGAACTGCCTAATGACAGACACTAGAGCAGTGGTTCTCAACCTTCCTGATGCCGTGACCCTTTAATACAGTTCCTCATGTTGTGGTGACCCCCAACCATAACATTATTTTCGTTGCTACTTCATAACTATAATGTTGCTACTGTTACGAATCGTCATGTAAATATCTGATATGCAGGATGTATTTTCATTGTTACAAATTGAACATAATTAAAGCATAGTGATTAATCACAAAAACAATATGTAATTATATATGTGTTTTCCGATGGTCTTAGGCGACCCCTGTGAAAGGGATGTTCGACCCCCAAAGGGGTCGCGACCCATAGGTTGAGAACCGCTGATCTAGGAGGAGGGGACACCCCCACGTTAAAAACGCTCCTTGACCCCCACGATGCCTTCTGACGTCAGAAATGTGACCAGGATTAAAACGTGCATCAGACAAAAAAAAAAAATACGTGTATTTACACCTGTACGTACGTCCCCCAAATGGGGCGAAGCCGAATGCCTTCCATCCCTATAGCATTTCCTGTTTTGTGCCTTTCAGTGCTGTTGCTTTGCATTTCACGCACCTGCTGTTGTCATAGTAACATTTGCCCAGTATCCTCTTTCTCTGTTTCCTCACATTCCAGCTGCTCAGGTCCTTCGATTGGGTCGTGTTGTTGTGTGTGTGTCTCTCAAAAAGCACAAAGCGACCCCGCCCCCACGTCCCTGCCGCCCCCTGGTCGCTCCCGTGGCCTCGTGTCCGCTTCCCAGACAGCGCGTCTGCTGGGAAGGGCCCCGCCGCTGTGACAGCTGGACGGCACCCGGGTGCCGGCATTTCTGGAGCCGTGGCCAGGAGCCGTGGCGGGCGTTAGGTTGTTCCCAGCTCCTGGCTCTGACAGGGAAGCTGTGCACAGCCACGTGCCCTTGGGCCACGTCCAGTCCACCGCGAGGGGCGTGGAGGGGGCAGGTGGAGAGGAACGCGCCTCCTGGAAGTGGCCGGGCGGCTGCTGCCCGCCCTCCGCCGCTCCTCCCGGGAGGGGCCCACAGACTGGCCGGCCCTGTCTCTGCTCCGGTGCCATTCGGGGTGTTTGGCTTGCGACGCCCCACGCTGGCCGGTTGGCAGCTGTTAAAATAAAGAGGCTCCTCGCTGTCTACCAGGCACACTGGCAGGGGTTGCAAATGGGGCTTTTGGTAAATTTCCATCCGTGTTTAAAAACCCCCGCTGTGTTTAAAAAAGTACTGTGTCTGCACAGCCCTCGTGCTCACATGGGTGTGCGTGCTTGTGGAAGGTTCTGGAAGGGCTCACCGCGCTCCTCGGGGCACTGGTACCTGCTTTGACAGGACCGGTGGAGGGCCCCACGCACGGACGCGCTTCAACACACCGCGGTGCTCCTTTTTAAACAACTAGAGGCCCAGTGCACGGACTCGTGCATCAGTGGGGTCCCTCGGCCTGGCCTGTGGGGATCGGGCTGAAACCGGCTCTCCGACATCCCCCGAAGGGTCCAGATTGCAAGAGGTGGTTCTCAGATGACACACCCTGGAATTGGGCTCCCTCTCCGGTTCTGGGTTCTGGGTGTGTCACCCGAGAACCACAGCTGCCAAGTCACCACAGCTCGGCAGCTCCTGCATCGAGTGCCTGCCCCCTGGTGGTCAGTGCGCATCATCGCTACCGGTCTGCTGGTCCCTTGGGCTTTTATCTGTATAGCTAATATACGGGGGGCAAAGTGGGCCTCCAGTCGGCGTGGAAAGCAACACAGCAGTAATGACACAGAGTAAGCTGTGCTCCGTGTGCGCACCGCTGTGCCCCTGCTCTGGCCCACCCTGTGCGGCAGCCATGAAACAAGGCGGTGGCAGCTGACAGCCCTGCCGCCAGGAGCCAGGCCGGGCGCCCCTCGCCTTCCCGCCTCTGATGGCGCCCCTGTTGCTTCCTCCACAGAAGAAGAAGGGAAAGGAGGCAGGACCAGGAGCTGCGCTGCCTCCGCCCCGCACGCCCGTCCTGCCCCCCGAGGCCCGGGCCCCTCGCGCCGGCTCCCCGGCCTCCTCCGCCAAGAGGAGCAAGGCCAAGGCCAAAGGGAAGGAGGTGAAGAAGGAGGTGAGGCTCCGAGCACAGCCCTGTCGGTCCCAGGGGTCCCCCAGGCGTGGCTGCGTGTCCTTATCCCAGACAGACGGTGGTGCTCGGTGTGCCTGCCAGACGCTGGCTGGCCCGGCCAGGCGGTTGCTCCTCAGATCCAGGGCACATGGTGCAGAGGCTGCCTCAGTTTCCCCAAGGAGGGCATGAGGCGCCTGCCTTGGTGACGAGCGTCCGCACTGAGCATGTGCAGGCCCCGCCAGGTGGGCGGCAGCCTGCTCTGTCCTCCCTCCGGCCTCCTGGGTGAGCCCAGCTGGGACCCACACGGCATCCATGGCCCACCCCACTGTTGCCTGACTGACCCCGAGTTTGCAGGGGGGGTCCCCGGCCGGGCAGGCCGTGCGTGCCGCCCTAAGCCTTTGTCCTGCGTGCTCCGTCCCCAGAACCGGGGCAAGGGGGGCGCCGTGAGCAAGCTGATGGAGAGCATGGCGGCCGAGGAGGACTTTGAGCCCAACCAGGACTCGAGCTTCTCCGAGGACGAGCACCTGCCGCGTGGCGGGGCTGTGGAGCGGCCTCTGACTCCGGGTGAGTACCCCTGTGCTGTGTGGGCTCAGGCCTGCAGTCCGGGGCCCAGGAGGTTCCCGGGGGAAGTGACATGGCCTGCGAGGGGCAGGGACAGCAGCACAGGGGAGTGGGCGGGAGTGGCAGTGAGCGCACGTGCAAAGCCCTGAACACTGGGCACCGCTGGACAGACGGATGGCCAGCGCAGCCTGCGCTGGGCAGGGGGAGTGGGCGTGGCCTGGGCTGGGCAGCTGGAGGGAGCAGGGCCTGGGCTGGGGCAGCTGGAGGGAGCGGGCCTGGGCTGGGGCAACTGGAGGGAGCGGGGCCTGGGCTGGGGCAGCTGGAGGGAGCAAAGCCTGGGCTGGGGCAGGGGAGTGGGCGGGGCCTGGGCTGGGCAGGGGGAGTGGGCGGGGCCTGGGCTGGGCAGCTGGAGGGAGTGGGGCCTGAGCTGGGCAGGGGGAGTGGGCAGGGCCCTGAGCAGAGGCCGTTCCCTGACCCTCCTGAGTCCTTTGGGCTTCTCCCAAAGGAAAAGGACATGCAGGGGTCGCCCATGGCGGGGGCAGTGTGGTCAGGGGTTCTGAGTAGCTCTGCTGCATAGAGAACGAATTGCAGGGGTGCTGGGGGCAGGAAGTCAGTTGTGGGGCTGTCGCCAGGATCCAGCGAGGGCGGGAGGGGCTGCTGAGGGCAGCAGGGGGGCGGTGAGCATGTCAGGAGGGGAAGTAGATGGGTTGTGCAGTGGGTTGAGCAGATGCGGAGAAGCAACGGGGTACAGAACGGGGTTGGCGGGTGGGTGGGGCAGCTGTCCCCCACAAAGTCGGGGGGGGCTGGAGTGGGGGCAGACCATGTGTGGGCTTTTCTGACGGGTTGGGAGTGCCTGGAGGACAGCCCAAGGAAGGGACACTGGTAGGCACTTGGCCCCGGGGGTATAGATCTGGGGGGAGACTAAGGAGAGGAATGGGTTGGGCGCAGTGTGGAGCAAGAGGAGGGCCCGGGCCAGCCCCGAAGCACTTCGTTACCTCATGGGGTGTATCAGTCAGCTGCTGCTGCGTAACGTGTATCAGTCTCCATGGTGGGTGCAGAGCTGAGCTGGGCTGGGCTTGCTGACATGTTTACGGGATGGCTGGGGTCCGCTGATGCAGGGGCCACTTTGCTCCTCTGCACGGGGGGCTAGGCAGGTGTGTTCTCGTGGCTGTGTGCGGGAGGCTCGAGGGGGAGAGCGGAGGCCAGTGAGGCCTCTCAAGGCCTTTGGTGGGCAGTTTGGCTGTGGGGGCTGTTTTCCACCAGAATGAACAGCATTCCAGGACGGCACGAACGGGAGGTGTGGCTGACAGGCGGCGGGGGTGCCGACGCCCCCAAGCCTCATGCCCAGCCTCAGAGGGTGGTGTTGGGTGGGGAGGGGCAGCATGTGGAGACTCACCTGGTTCACACCCACCTGGGGCCTTTCCAGAAGTGGGCCCTCTGTGCACGCTGGTGCACGCGTGCACGTCCCTGCACGAGCCCTGTCTGGGCACACGCCTTTGACACACTTCCCCGCAGGGTCCCGCAGGCACCTGTTCCCAAGGGCACTGGGCCGGCCTGGGGGAGGGGGCCCAGGAGGGAGGGAGGGTCTGCAGCCGCCTCACCGCCCCCTCCCGCAGCTCCGCGCTCCTGCATCATCGACAAGGACGAACTGAAAGATGGCCTGCGTGTGCTCATCCCCATGGACGACAAGCTGCTGTACGCCGGGCACGTGCAGACCGTGCACTCGCCAGACATGTGAGTGGGGCCGGAGCCGGGGGCGGGGGGCTAGGCCCGAGCCTGAAGGCCCTCACCGTCCTGCGTCCGGGCGCCTCGCTGGGCCTCTGTGGGCAGGTGCCTTCCCTCCCCCATAGAAGTGGGCGAATGGAATGGTGCCTCTCAGAGCGGGTAGGGCGTTCTGGGCTCCACGGGGAGGGGCAGGGGAGCCCGCTGGCCGGCTTGGACCTGCAGCCCCTCGTTGTACAGATGAGGAAACAGGCCCAGAGGGGCGGGGAGAGCCTTGGCCTCAAGTTCACACAGCAAGTCAGCCCCGCTTCCGCTCGGTGTCCTGTCTCCGTGGCCCGGGGGGCGGTCGTGCCACAGGGAGGAAGGCTCCCTGGGGGATCCCGCCCCTGCCAGCCCACCCCACCCTTGCCCTGGCCTTGCAGATACCGAGTGGTGGTGGAGGGGGAACGCGGAAACCGGCCCCACATCTACTGCCTGGAACAGCTGCTGCAGGAGGCGGTGAGCGGCCTGGGGAGAGGAGGGGGGGGAGGGGGGGGAGGGGGGGAGGGGGGGAAGGGGGAGGGTGGGGGAGGTTGGAGGGTGGGGGAGGAGAGGAGGGGGGAGGGGAAGGGGCTGGTCCCAGTCACCGCCTGGGGCTCAGTCCTTGGCCTTTTCAGATCATCGACGTGCGGCCGGCCTCCACACGCTTCTTGCCGCAGGGGACCAGGATCGCCGCGTACTGGAGCCAGCAGTACCGCTGCCTCTACCCGGGCACTGTGGTCCGAGGTGGGTGTCCGCCCTCCCCGGCCCCCTCCTCACTTCTCAGTGTGTCCGTGTGGGTCCCTCTGGTCCCTGACACCCAGCTCTAAGGGCTCAAGCACCAAGCCTTTCACTGGCTCGTGTGTCGCTGAGAGCTCACAGGGCCTGGCGGTGGCTGGCCCGGGACCCGTCCCCACAGCCGGCGGGACTCGGGCTCGGTGTGTGGGCAGCGCTCTCCTCCGCTCGCGTCACACTGGCTCCGTGGGGACCGTATGTCACCATCTAAATCCTGTCGTCAGAGAACGCGTTGCTTTTCCTATAGAAGCTCCACCAACTGGCTGGGGCCACGTGTACGTGAGCGGTGGCCCTGGGTCCTGTGTTCGTCCCTGAAGTAAGGAGTGAGGCTGGCTTCCTAATTTTGTTTTATTGTGATTCGTTAGTCCTCACCGCGGATATTTTTCCCATTGGTTTTTAGAGAGAGTGGAAGGGAGGGGGAGAGACACATTGACTGGTTGCCTCCCGCACGTGCCCTGACCAGGGCCGGGGATCGAGCCTGCAACCGAGGTACATGCCCTTGACTGGATTGGAACCCGGGACCCTTCAGTCTGAGGGCTGACGCTCCCATCACTGAGCCAGACTGGCTAGGACGGTCCTAATCTTCTACGGGGCCAGAGGGAGAGGGGACGGTGGCTGGGCCAGGAAAGCAGGGCTGTTAGCAGGATAAGAGGGATTGGAAACAGGCAGACAGAATAACAGGTTCCCCAGAAGGCACCGGCAAGGCTGGCAGAGACGCACAGGGTGCGCCCCTTAGCTACCAGAACCCACGAGTCCGGAGATGGGCTATGGATGTTTGTTACGTCAAAGACAAACCCCAAAAGACATGCCAGATGCAGTCCGCCCGCGGCCCGCTGCCAGCCTATGTGCCCGGAAGGTGGACTGGGCGCAGGCGGGAGGTCCTCACTGTGGTCAGCGGCATCCTAACCAGGTTCCGGGGCTGCTCTCCCCTGAGCCGCGTGTCAGCTGCTCCCCGGCTGGCCTCGTGGGTGTCACTCTTGGCACTTGGTCTGTGGGCCGCCCTGCCCCGGCGCTTCTCCTGTGGGAGAAGGACGAGGCGACGCCCAAGGCCGACGCGGCAGCCCCTCCCCGGTCGTTCTCTTCGTCTCGATCCCTCGCTTCCGTGGAGGGTCCTCCCGTCACTTGCGAAGCAGGTCCGGGGATGACGCTCTCGGCCGTGCGTGTCTGCGCGCTCTGCACTGGTCTGGAGAGGTAGTTGAGCTGGGCATGCAGCCTAGGTTGGAAGTGATGTTCAAAGTCTCTGTCCACTGGGATCTGGCTTCCCGAGTTGTCTGAGAAGTTCAATGCCGTGATGACCCCCAAGCCTTGGTAGACCTGCTTTTTCTGCCTGGAAACTTTTAGGATCTTCTCATTATTCCTGGATTTGGAATTTCTTGTGGGGGGTGTATATGTGTGTTGTGTATGTTTGTATGTGTGTGCTCTGTGTTGTGGTGTGTGGTGTGTGTGTGTGTGGTGTGTGTGTGGTGTGCATGTGTCTGTGTGTGTGTGTGGTGTGTGGTGTGTGTGTGTGTGTGGTGTGTGTGTGGTGTGTGATGTGTGTGTGTGTGGTGTGTGTGTGTGGTATGTGTGTGTGTGTGTGTGTGGTGTGTGTGTGGTGTGTGTGTGTGGTGTGTGTGTGTGGTGTGTGGTGTGTGTGTGTGTGGTGCGTGTGGTGTGTGGTATGTGTGTGTGTGTAGTGTGTGTGTGTGGTGTGTGGTGTGTGTGTGTGTGTGGTGTGTGTGGTGTGTGGTATGTGTGTGTGTGTGGTGTGTGGTGTGTGTGTGTGGTGTGTGTGCGTGGTGTGTGTGTGGTGTGTGTGTGGGGGGTGTGTGTGCGGTGTGTGGTATGTGTGTGTGTAGTGTGTGTGTGTGGTGTGTGGTGTGTGTGTGGTGTGTGGGTGTGGTGTGTGGTGTGTGTGGTGTGTGTGTGTGTGGTGTGTGGTGTGTGTGGTGTGTGTGTGTGTGGTGTGTGTGTGTGGTGTGTGTGTGTGGTGTGTGTGTGTGGTGTGTGTGTGTGTGGTGTGTGTGGTATGTGTGGTGTGTGTGGGGTGTGTGTGTGTGTGGTGTGTGTGTGTGGTGTGTGGGGTGTGTGTGTGTGGTGTGTGTGGTATGTGTGGTGTGTGGGGGGGGTGTGTGTGTGGTGTGTGTGTGTGGTGTGTGTGTGTGTGGTGTGTGTGGTGTGTGTGTGTGTGTGTGTGTGGTGTGTGTGTGTGTGTGTGTGGTGTGTGTGTGGTGTGTGTGTGTGGTGTGTGTGTGGTGTGTGTGTGTGGTGTGTGTGTGGTGTGTGTGTGTGTGGTGTGTGGTGTGTGTGTGTGTGGTGTGTGTGTGTGGTGTGTGTGGTGTGTGTGTTCGGGAGGGAGGGGGCTTTGAGTTGAAGCAGATGCTCTCTGTTCCTGGAAACTCGAATTGCTTCTCTGAGAGCGTCTTCCCTCGTTGGCTCCCCTTTTCCTGGAACTCACACTCGTCTGCTGGCCCGCTGCTTGTATCTTTTTTCTATTGTCTGCTCAAACTTTTCTTCAAATTTTGGGGAAATTTCCCCAACTGTATCTTCTAGCCCTTCTATTCTGTTGAAATTTTGGAATGTCTGCTACCATTTTTATTTTTTTAAATATATTTTTATTGATGTCAGAGAGGAAGGGAGAGGGAGAGAGAGAGAGAGAGAGAGAGAAACATCCATGAGGGAGAGTCGTGGGTCGGCCACCTCCTGCACGCCCCCCGCTGGGGATCCAGCCCGCACGCCGGGCGAGTGCCCTGACCAGGAATTGAACCATGACCTCCCCAGGTTCACAGGTCGATGCTCAACCCCTGAGCCACGCCAGCCGGCCACTTTCGTTGCCTTTAGCTTCCGATCCTCCCGAGTTCCCCTTCTGCTCTGAGGGTTCCCCGTTCTTGCTCCGCGTCCGCCGCCCCCTGCCTGTGTCTGGCTGTTGTAGAGGCCGTCCCTTTGATCTCAGCAAGTAGCTCGGACGCTCAGTGACGGGGAGGCCTCGGGACAGTGGCAGGCAGGCCTTTCCCGGGGACCCAGGGACCAGCGCCTGCTGCTCTTCTCCCAGCAGCCTTGGGGTCTGGGCTTAGGGCCTGGCACTCGGGGCTGGGGCTGGAGGCCACTGTCCAGTGTGCACGCTTCCTGTCACCCCGCTGGTGTGGTGCCCACCTGCCCTCCACTGTGTCCACCCTGAGGCTCCCCAGGTGTAAGCCCTCAGCCTGTCCAGCGGGACCCCCTCACCCCCACACCGCCTGCAGAGGGCCTTGTGGAAGTTGGTGTCCTGCCCTGGCCGGTGTGGCTCAGTGGATAGAGCATCGGCCTGTGGACCAAAAGGTCCTGGGTTCGATTCTGGTCAAGGGCATGTACCTTGGTTGCCGGCTCCTCCCTGGCCAGGGCCCTGGTCGAGGTGTGTGCAGGAGGCAACCCATCGATGTGTTTCTCTCACATCGGTATTTCTCTCTCTCTCCCTCTCTCTTCCACTCTCTCTAAAAACCAGTGGAAAAAATATCCTCGGGTGAGGTTTAACCAAAAACTAAACAGGTGTCCTTGGTGGCATCACCTCCTCCGGCCCCGACAGCAGAGCCGAGACCAAGCCACGCACAGATGTCTCCTGGAACGGCGGCCTGGCTGCCTCCTGTCCACCGGCCCGCTCCTCTCCACGCTGGCTCTTTGTGCTGCTGTGGGGGCGTCTCGGGAGCGGGCGGACCGGCCACGTCCCTGGAATCGGGACAGGTCTGCTGGAACGAGGAGCCAGTGCTGGGCCGGGACACGGGGCTCTGAGCCGCGCTCTGCGCCTCCGCCTGCGGCCCGCGAGCCTCCTGGGCCGGCTGCCCCGCCGCTGCTGCCCCCCATCCTCATCCGCTCGGCCTGTGCACCCCTGACCCCGCCTTCTCCCACAGGCCTGCTCGGCCTCGAGGACGACGGGGACCTCATCACTGTGGAGTTCGACGACGGAGACACGGGGAGGATCCCCCTCTCACACATCCGCCTCCTGCCTCCCGACTACAAGATCCAGTGTGAGTGGCCCTGTGCCCGGACGACCCCCAGGCCCACACCTGCTGCTCCCCAGGCCCTCTCCCGCTGCCCCCCCCAGGCCTTCCCACGCCGCCCCCCAGGCCCTCTCCCACTGTCCCCCAGGCCCTCCCGCTGCCCCCCAGGCGCTCTCCCGCTGCCCCCCCCAGGCCTTCCCACGCCGCCCCCCAGGCCCACTCCCACTGTCCCCCAGGCCCTCCCGCTGCCCCCCAGGCCCTCTCCCGCTGACCCACAGGGGGTGCTCTGTGGGTCCTGCTGCCGGCCCTACTGCTGCCCCCACCGGCCCCCCAGGCCAAGCTCGGGCTCTGTCATTTGGACCATTTGCACTCACAGGGGATGGAAATGGCAGAAACTGTGGGTAGGGGCTCCCAGGATGGGCTCCAGAGAGGGGATCCCAGGGTCCCCCAGCTTCTGTCCTGAGGCCCATGAGGGCAGCACGAGCCAGGAGGCCAGGCCATGGGAGGCCGGTCGGTAACTGCTCCTGCCTCAGTCTGTGTGAGGGGGTGTTGTCCCCGTGGCCTCACCGTAGGAAACGCGGGCTCAGGGACGGGGGATGCCTCCTCAGGGCCCTGCGGCTGGGCAGGCCCGAGCCAGGACCCGACCAGCGCCGCCCCCCTGGCAGGGCCCTGGACCTCGGGTTTGGTGCGCCTCCAAGTGGGTCATCAGAACCACAGGAGTCGGCCTCTCGCTTCGCCCAGTCCATTCGTCACGGCCCCACTGAGCTCGTGCGCAGACACCTGAGCTGTCCCTGCAGATGGGCCTCCCTCCTGACCGCGCAGCCGTCCAGGCCGCGTGGGGGCTGCTCCATGGCGTCGTCACCTCCTCCCCGTCCCTGCTCTCCTGACTGACGTCGCTCTGGAGGCCAAGCCTGACCCCCGTCTGTCCTGCCTGCAGGCGCCGAGCCATCCCCAGCCCTACTGGTGCCCAGCGCTAAGCGCCGCAGCCGGAAGACTAGCAAAGACACCGGGGATGGCAAAGACGGGGGTGCGCCGGGGTCCGAGGAGCCAGGTACCAAGGCGCGAGGGCGCGGACGGAAACCCAGCACCAAAGCCAAGGGTGGTAAGTTGGCAACGGCGTGTGGGGACTACACATGGGGGCTCTGCACAGAGACCCCACCTCCACAGCTAGGGAGCAGCTCAGGAGGCACGTTCATGTCAGAGGTAGAGCCAGGTGTGTGTGCTCCAGGTGTGTGTCCTCCAGGTGTGTGCGCTCCAGGTGTGAGTGCTCCAGGTGTGAGCGCTCCAGGTGTGTGTCCTCCAGGTGTAAGTCCTCCAGGTGTGTGCGCTCCAGGTGTGAGTCCTCCAGGTGTGAGTGCTCCAGGTGTGTGTGCTCCAGGTGTGAGTGCTCCAGGTGTGAGTGCTCCAGGTGTGTGTGCTCCAGGTGTGTGTCCTCCAGGTGTGTGCGCTCCAGGTGTGAGCGCTCCAGGTGTGTGCGCTCCAGGTGTGAGCGCTCCAGGTGTGAGCGCTCCAGGTGTGTGTCCTCCAGGTGTGAGTCCTCCAGGTGTGAGTGCTCCAGGTGTGAGTGCTCCAGGTGTGTGTCCTCCAGGTGTGAGTGCTCCAGGTGTGAGTGCTCCAGGTGTGTGCCTCCAGGTGTGAGTGCTCCAGAGCCTGCAGGAAAGGGCTTCAGGCTGAGCCGAGGCTCCCGGACACTTGGGGCCATGCTGTGGGTCAGGCCCAGAGAGGGGGCCAGGCACAGGCCGAGCTCGGGAGCCGGCTGCGCGGGGTGGCAGGGCTCTCAGGCTGGGAGGCCGGCCTGCCTCACCTGTGCTGCCCCCTCTCTTCCAGACAGACCTGCTGCCCTGGAGGAGGGGGCCCCGGCGGAGGAGGTTCCCAGTGCCCCGCTGGCCCTGGAGCCAGGCAGCACCCCAAGTTCCAAGAAGAGCCCCCCAGAGCCTGTGGACAAGCGGACCAAAGCCCCCAAGGCTCGCCCAGCAGCCCCCCAGCCCAGCCCCGTGCCGTCCACTTTCACTAACTGCCCAGCTCCCGAGCCCTTTGGGGAGCTGCCAGCCCCCACCCCGGCCCTGGCCCCCACCCCCCTCGTCGCCACGCCCGTCACCATGCCCGCCACCCGCCCCAAGCCCAAGAAGGCCCGGGCGGCTGAGGAGGCGGCCGGCAAGGGCGCCCGCAGGCCCGGGGAGGAGGCCGAGCTGCTCGTCAAGCTGGACCACGAGGGGGTCACGTCCCCCAAAAGCAAGAAGGCCAAGGAGGCGCTGCTTCTGCGGGAGGAGCCGGGGGGTGGGCGCCCGGAGCCCAAGGGCCTCCTGGGGCTGGGCAGCTACGCCCCGGCCGCGGGCAGCAGCGAGCCCAAGGCGGCCCGGCCCAAGGCTGGGGATGGCGACCTGGCCCAGGAGCCGGGGGCTGGGCTCACGTTTGAGGACTCGGGGGTCCCCAAGAGCCCGGACAAGGGCCAGGCTGAGCAGGACGGGGCTGAGGAGTCGGAGAGCAGCAGCAGCAGCAGCAGCAGCGACAGCGGCAGCGGCAGCAGCTCAGAGACTGAGGGCGAGGAGGACGGCCAGGGTGGCGGCCGTGGCTGCACCGCCTCCAGCTCCAGGGCCTCCTCCTCCTCCTCTTCCTCCTCCTCCTCCTCTTCCTCCTCCTCTTCCTCCTCCTCCTCTTCATCCTCTTCGTCCTCTTCCTCCTCCTCCTCCTCATCTTCATCGTCATCATCGTCGTCATCATCATCGTCCTCTTCGTCGTCATCATCATCGTCCTCTTCGTCCTCATCCACCACTGACGAGTCTTCCTGTAGCTCCGACGACGAGGCGGCCCCTGCCCCTGCGGCCGGCCCCTCGGCCCCGCCTGCCCTCCCCAGCAAGGCGCCCAAGCAGGCCGGCAAGGCGCGCTCCTCGGCCCACTCTCCCAGCAAGAAGGCGCCGGCGCCCCAGCCCCAGGCACCCCCACCGCAGCCCCCGCAGCCCAAGGCTCAGGCCGGGCCTGGGGCCAAGAGCCGACCCAAGAAGAGGGAGGGCGTCCACCTCCCGACCACCAAGGAGCTGGCCAAGCGGCAGCGCCTGCCGTCGGTGGAGAACCGGCCCAAGATTGCCGCCTTCCTGCCGGCCCGGCAGCTCTGGAAGTGGTTCGGCAAGCCCACCCAGGTAGCCCGCCACTCAGACCCGGCTCCCTGGTGCTCTGCCCCACAGGCACTCTGCCCGCGGCTGTCGGGAGCGAGGCCTCCGCCCACGCCAAGGACAGGCACATCGCTGTCCTTCCCCTGGGCTGGGCCAGTCCTTATTTTAGCATCTGCCACTGGCAGGGCCCAGTGTTCGTGTCGCTGAGGCTCTGCTGCTGCAGAGCACGGCGCCCAGCCTATGGGCCTCTAACAGAAAAGTCAAGGGGGTGGGCTTCAGGTACGGCTGGATCCAGGGACCTGAAGGCTGTCCTCGGCCTCCTTTCGGATCCATCGTGCTCCAGGCCTGTTTCTCCGTCCGTCCTTCGTCCTGGTCTTTCCCAGCAGCCCCACCCCTCCTGGGGCAGCAGTCGCTTCCGGCCCGCATTCTGCCCGCTTAGCCGGACACGAGGAATCCCCCGGGGCTCATGCTGAAGTTGGCCCAGGGCCTTAGCTTGGGTTCTGAGCCCACCTCTGAGCTCATCACAGCGCAGGAGGGGGCGTTAGGATTGGCCAGACCACGTCCTGTGCCCGGCGGAGGGGGGAGGCTCCCACAGGGGACCCTCATGGCCAGGGGTGGGGTCTGGGAAGGGCATAGCCTCTCAATGCCGGAAACATAACTGGTGTCAGAGCCGAGCCGGCTCAGCAGCCTCCGCAGCCACCTCACCCGGAATCGGCTCGCGCTGGGCCTTGAATGGGGAGGATGTGAGCGTTTGTAGGACACAAGCTTTAGTGTCAAGGGCATCAAAAAGCCGCCACCAGCAGGGTCCTGGGGATTCAAGGTAGAAAGGCGACAGCTGCATGTGGAGGCAGTTAGCTTGGGGGTTTCTCTGGTTTAAGCAAAACAATTCGGTGTGAGCCCCTGGGGAGTGGCCTTGCCTCCGGGTTGATGTCAGTGCTGCTCTGTGTCCCTGCGGCAGCCCTGGGGGTGCTCTGTGCCCCTGAGGCAGCCCTGGGGGTGCTCTGTGGGCCCCTGAGGCAGCCCTGGGGGCGCTCTGTGTCCCTGAGGCAGCCCTGGGGGTGCTCTGTGCCCCTGAGGCAGCCCTGGGGGTGCTCTGTCCCTGAGGCAGCCCTGGGGGTGCTCTGTGGGCCCCTGAGGCTCAGACCTGGGGGTGCTCTGTGCCCCTGAGGCAGCCCTGGGGGTGCTCTGTCCCTGAGGCAGCCCTGGGGGTGCTCTGTGGTCCCCTGAGGCAGCCATGGGGGCTGAGTGATGTGCTCTTAGGTGCCCAGCCACGAGGCCCCGCCTCTCCCCACACCTCGCTGTCCCGTCTGGAAGTTGGGGGTCAGCGCAGGCTGGGCCCGCAGCTGGCGTGGAGTGTGCGGGCCTCGAGGCATCTTGGCCAGCGCTGCTCTGGAACGGCCGCCAGTCCCTCAGCGGAGCACGCTCCGTTTAAATAAGTCCCTGTTAGGGGGATGAGGGGGTGTCCCCCATCAGCCATCGGGGGGCTGGCTCCCCTCCACCCCTCCCAGGCCCCCAGGTTTGAGGAGGGGCTGAGGCAGCGGGCGGGCAGAGGCCGGGGTGCGCTGACCGCTGCCGTGTCCGCAGCGCCGCGGCATGAAGGGCAAGGCCCGCAAGCTCTTCTACAAGGCCATCGTGCGCGGCAAGGAGATGATCCGCATCGGGGACTGCGCGGTGTTCCTGTCGGCCGGCCGCCCCAACCTGCCCTACATCGGCCGCATCCAGAGCATGTGGGAGTCCTGGGGCAGCAACATGGTGGTGCGCGTCAAGTGGTTCTACCACCCGGAGGAGACCAGCCCGGGCCGGCGCCTGCACGAGGGCCAGGTGGGCACAGCGAGGGGGTGAGGGGGGGACAGCCCGGGGGTGGGGTCAGTGAGGTGGGGGGCAGCCCCGGGGTTGGGATCGGTGAGGGCGGGAGGGGCAACCCGGGGGGGCGGTCAGTGGGGCCCGGCTCACACTGCGCGCCTCTGCCATGCAGCACTGGGACCCGAAGTCCGGCCGCAGCCTCCCGGCCGCGCTGCGAGCCTCCAGCCAGAGGAAGGACTTCATGGAGGTAGGAGGGCACGGGGCAGGGGCGGGGGGGTGGGGCCGGGCCCCCCTCGGACCCTCGCCCCGGCCAGGGCGGTCCCAGTGCCGTCAGCTCAGCGCTGTGTCCTGGTCTGTCCCTGGTGTCAGATGTCTCTGGGTCTCCCTCAGGCTCTGGGTCCCTCTTAGTCCGGGGCCCCTCCCGGGTCTCTGTCTCGGGGTCTCCCTGACGCCCCCCCCCCCGCAGCGCGCCCTGTACCAGTCCTCCCACGTGGACGAGAACGACGTGCAGACCGTGTCGCACAAGTGCCTGGTGGTGGGCCTGGAGCAGTACGAGCAGATGCTCAAGACCAAGAAGCACCAGGACAGCGAGGGCCTGTACTACCTGGCGGGCACCTACGAGCCCACCACCGGCATGATCTTCTCCACGGACGGCGTGCCCGTGCTCTGCTGAGCGCCGGGCGGGCGTGGTGTGCGTGCGCGTGTGCCGTGGACACGTATGCATGCCTGTGTGCGCTCACGTGTGCACACGTCTCCAGCCCCCTCTCCGACCCCTCGGGGCCTCCCAAGAGGGGGCCCCTCTCCACGACCAGGGTGTGGCTCTGCCCGGCCCCGGGCGCGCCTCCATCCCCTCGGAAGCACTTGGCCGGGACCCCGCGCCCCCCGCTGACTCGGACTGAGAGAGCGCTTCGCGGAACCAAACTGACACTCGCTCTGCGGTTCCTGCCGCTGAGAGTCCCCCCGAGGCTCCCCGTGCCCGGCCCCTCAACGTGGAGCCCACCTCAGCCTCCCGCCGCCCACCAGCCTCACTGGCCAGGCCAGGCCTGCGCTGGGCACCTGCCAGGGGCCCGGCCCCCTACCCTCTCAGGATGCCCTGGACTTGGGGACAAACCCAGGTGAGGCGCCCGAGCGTCGGCCAGGCGCCCGGCGGAGGGGGCTGCGTGCCCTGAGACCCCGGCCAGGGCCCGCCCGCCTGGTGCAGACCCTCACACTACAGACAACCCCATGGTGCTGAAACCCTGGCGGCCAGCCCGAGGGAGGCGGCAGTTCTTACCTGTACAGTTTTATTGTACCGAGACGTTCCCCTGTATCATACACCCTTAAATGGAGTCCACTTTTTAATTATATATAAAGATAAATATATATAAATATATATAAATATAAACTTTTTAAAACTGTGAAAAAATAGCTATGAAATTATAAAAAAAAAGCGAACACATTCTGACGTGCAGAATATTATTTTTTATTTCCTGTTAGATTGTGAGTGTCTAGCACCCAGCTTCACGGGCCCCCCTTGTCCCAAGCACACCCCCCCGCCCCCCCCCCCGCCCCCCGGCCCAGGTGTACTGTACGCGCCCCCACAGGGAGGAGTTGGAGGAGCAGAGGCTGAGGGGCCCAGAGCCCCAGGGCGGCCTGCAGAGCACTTAGCCCCGCCCTCCGGGAGGCGGAGGCCTGTCCAGACAATCTTAAGGGAAAGAAAAGCCAGACTTCGGTTTTACCTTTTGGGGGAATTATTGTTTAATTTGTTTAGTTTCTTTTGGAATTTTGTTTGTTGGCGAATTCTGTGTGATCTTTTTCATAAAAAGCAAAAAAGAAAAGAAAAAGCTGTAATTGGAAAGCGCGTTGTCTGGAGTGGTTCCTTTGGGGGCTGGCGGGCTCCGCAGGGGGTGGTGCTGGGGGTGGCGGGGGGCGCTGGCCTTTCAGGGCACAGGAGCTGGTGTCCGCTGGCCACTATTCACATTGGCGTTAAAAGTAAATGAAAGGGAAGGAAAGTTTGTCAATTGCACCAGCCATGATTCCCACAGGTAAAAAGCAGGGCGTTGCTAGCGGCTACTACACCGTCCATCAGGCCAGGAAGTTCTCAGGGTCAGAGCGGGGTGGGGCCTGCATTTTCTTGTTCTTTTTTTAAAAAAATATATTTTTAATGATTTCAGAGAGGATGAGGGAGAGAGAGAGACACACATAAATGATGAGAGAGTGTGAGTTGGCTGGCATGCCCCCTACTGGAGATCCAGCCCACAGTTGGAGCACGTGCCCTGACTGGAATGGAACCAGGACCCTGCATTCCAAGGGCAATGCTCTATCTACTGAGCAACATTGGCCAGGGCTCATGTCTCTTTACTTCAGGCTCACACCTGAAGACGATGCTCTTGTCTGAGTGGCCCTGGGCTCTGCGGGATGGAGGGGGGTTCCCTGCAGGGGTCAGCACAGGCTTGGCGCTGGTCCTGGCGCTGCCCATCCTCTCCCTGAGGTCAACTCCCAGCCTGAGCCTAGAAGGACCTGCCTGACAACCAGCGCAAAGAACACCGGTGGCATTCTGAGCTTGGCTGTACCATGGCAGCATGTAGCGGGAACAGGAAGTTAGAGAGGTTAAATGATGGAAGACAGTGATCAGCCCTAACCATAACCTGAATAGTAAGAGCCTAAGCCTGACCCTATCCCTACACAGAACCTTATCACTAACCCTAACCCTAAACGTATACATAACCCTATTTCTAACCCTAACCCTAATCATATTTGTAACCCTATCACTAACCATATTCCTAACCCTATCCCTAACCCAATCCCTAACCATATTCCTAACCCTATCCCTAACCATATTGCTAACCCTATCCCTAACCATATTCTTAACCCTAACCCTAACCCTAACCCTAACCCTATCCCTAACACGAACCCTAACCCTATCCCTAACCATATTCCTAACCCTAACCATATCCCTATCCCTATCCCAAACCCTAACCCTATCCTTAACCCTAACCCTATCCCTACCCCTGTCCCTGTCCCTAACCATATTCCTAACCCTAACCCTATCCCTAACCCGATCCCTATCCCTGTCCCTAACCTTATCCCTAACCCTAACCCTATGCCTATCCCTAACCCTAACCATATCCGTAACCCTAACCCTAACCCTATCCCTATCAATGTCCCTGTCCCTAACCCTATTCCTAACCCTAACCCTAACCCTATCCCTATCCCTAACCCTATCCCTATCCCTGTCCCTGTCCCTAACCCTAACCCTAACCCTAACCCTATCCCTATCCCTAACCCTATCCTTATCCCTGTCCCTGTCCCTAACCTTATTCCTAACCCTAACCCTATCCCTATCCTTAACCCTAACCCAATCCCTATCCCTGTCCCTAACCCTAACCCTGTCCCTATCCCTATCCCTGTCCCTGTCCCTGTCCCTAACCCTAACCCTATCCCTAACCCTATCCTTATCCCTGTCCCTAACCCTATCCCTATGCCTAACCCTAACCCTAACCCTATCCCTATCCCTAACCCTATCCTTATCCCTGTCCCTGTCCCTAACCCTATCCCTAACCCTAACCCTATGCCTATCCCTAACCCTAACTCTATCCCTAACCCTAACCTTATCCCTATCCCTGTTCCTGTCCCTAACCCTAACCCTAACCCTAACCTTATCCCTATCCTTGTCCCTGTCCCTAACCCTATTCCTAACCCTAACCCTATCCCTATCCCTAACCCTATCCCTATCCCTGTCCCTGTCCCTAACCCTATTCCTAACCTAAACTCAAACCCTATCCCTAACCCTATTCCTAACCCTAACCCTAACCCTATCCCTAACCCTATCCTTATCCCTGTCCCTGACCCTAACCCTATTCCTAACCCTAACCCTATCCCTATCCTTATCCCTATCCCTGTCCCTGTCCCTAACCCTATCCCTAACCCTATTCCTAACCCTAACCCTAACCCTATCCCTAACCCTATTCCTAACCCTATCCCTAACCCTATCCCTAACCCTATCCCTATCCCTAATCCTATCCCTAACCCTATCCCTAACCCTAACCCTAACCCTATCCCTAACCCTATTCCTAACCCTATCCCTAACCCTAACCCTAACCCTATCCCTAACCCTATTCCTAACCCTATCCCTAACCCTATCCCTAACCCTAACCCTATCCCTAATCCTATCCCTAACCCTATCCCTAACCCTAACCCTAACCCTATCCCTAACCCTATTCCTAACCCTATCCCTAACCCTATCCCTAACCCTATCCCTATCCCTGTCCCTAACCCTAACCCTATCCCTAACCCTAACCCTACCCCTATCCCTGTCCCTGTCCCTAACCTTATTCCTAACCCTAACCCTATCCCTATCCTTAACCCTAACCCTATCCCTATCCCTGTCCCTAACCCTAACCCTGTCCCTATCCCTATCCCTGTCCCTGTCCCTGTCCCTAACCCTAACCCTATCCCTAACCCTATCCTTATCCCTGTCCCTAACCCTATCCCTATGCCTAACCCTAACCCTAACCCTATCCCTATCCCTAACCCTATCCTTATCCCTGTCCCTGTCCCTAACCCTATCCCTAACCCTAACCCTATGCCTATCCCTAACCCTAACTCTATCCCTAACCCTAACCCTAACCCTAACCTTATCCCTATCCCTGTCCCTGTCCCTAACCCTAACCCTAACCTTATCCCTATCCTTGTCCCTGTCCCTAACCCTATTCCTAACCCTAACCCTATCCCTATCCCTAACCCTATCCCTATCCCTGTCCCTGTCCCTAACCCTATTCCTAACCTAAACTCAAACCCTATCCCTAACCCTATTCCTAACCCTAACCCTAACCCTATCCCTAACCCTATCCTTATCCCTGTCCCTGACCCTAACCCTATTCCTAACCCTAACCCTATCCCTATCCCTAACCTTATCCCTATCCCTGTCCTTGTCCCTAACCCTATCCCTAACCCTATTCCTAACCCTAACCCTATCCCTAATCCTATCCCTAACCCTATCCCTAACCCTAACCCTAACCCTAACCCTATCCCTAACCCTATTCCTAACCCTATCCCTAACCCTATCCCTAACCCTATCCTTATCCCTGTCCCTAACCCTATCCCTATGCCTAACCCTAACCCTAACCCTATCCCTATCCCTAACCCTATCCTTATCCCTGTCCCTGTCCCTAACCCTATCCCTAACCCTAACCCTATGCCTATCCCTAACCCTAACTCTATCCCTAACCCTAACCCTAACCCTAACCTTATCCCTATCCCTGTCCCTGTCCCTAACCCTAACCCTAACCCTAACCTTATCCCTATCCTTGTCCCTGTCCCTAACCCTATTCCTAACCCTAACCCTATCCCTATCCCTAACCCTATCCCTATCCCTGTCCCTGTCCCTAACCCTATTCCTAACCTAAACTCAAACCCTATCCCTAACCCTATTCCTAACCCTAACCCTAACCCTATCCCTAACCCTATCCTTATCCCTGTCCCTGACCCTAACCCTATTCCTAACCCTAACCCTATCCCTATCCCTAACCTTATCCCTATCCCTGTCCCTGTCCCTAACCCTATCCCTAACCCTATTCCTAACCCTAACCCTATCCCTAATCCTATCCCTAACCCTATCCCTAACCCTAACCCTAACCCTAACCCTAACCCTATCCCTAACCCTATTCCTAACCCTATCCCTAACCCTATCCCTAACCCTATCCCTATCCCTGTCCCTAACCCTAACCCTATCCCTAACCCTAACCCTACCCCTATCCCTGTCCCTGTCCCTAACCCTATTCCTAACCCTAACACTCGACCAAACAATCTTAAAGGAAAGAAAAGCCAGACTTCCATTTTATCTTTTGGGGGAATTATTGTTTAACTTTTTCTTTAGTTTCTGTTGGAATTTTGTTTGTTGGCGAATTCTGTGCGAACTTTTTCATAAAAAGAAAAGGCAAAGCTGTCATTGGAAAGCGCGCTGCCTGCGGGCTCGGGGCTGGGGAGGCCTGGGCAGCTGGCGGGGCAGGAGCCGGTGTCCCCTGCGCTGCGCGGCGCGTTCATTTGAATGAGAGGAAAGCTCGTGGCTGCACCGGCCACGCCCGCAGGCGGCACCGGCCACTGGACGGCCATCGGCCGCAGGGTCTCAGGCCAGAGCCGGGCGGCCTGCAGCTCCTCCTCCCTTTCATTTGGGGCTGAGCGCCCAGCCACGCTCCCGCTGCAGCCGAGGCGGGGGCCTGAGTGGCCCTGAGCCGGCAGATGGGGGGCCGACCCCCGGCCTGAGGCCTGGGAGCGGCTCGGTCCAGAGTCACGGGTGGTCGCGGCCCTCCCGCACCCAGAGACGGGAGCAGCGGTGCGCCGGCGCCCCCTGGCGGCCCCCGCCCGGCCTTGGCCCACGTGGTTACCGCCCCCCCGCCCCCCTGCCCCCCCCCCCCCGCCGGCCGCCTCCCCACTTCCCCTCCCCAGGGACCCACACGCAGAGGTGGGCGCCGCAGCCCCGCCCTGGAGGAAGCGCACAGAACAGAATGGCGTTTGTTCAGTCGCGCAGATCAGCACAGCCGGCGGCTTCTCGCGGGCCCGGTTCTAAGTCTAAGGGGCAGGGGCAGGGCCAGCTGCCTTTGTCTTTCTGGGGGTGGGGGTGGGGGTGGGGTGTGTGGCCGTTTCCCTGACTGAGGGCCTTCGAACCCCAAATGCCTGTAGCCCCATCGCCTCCCCACACGCGCGTCCAGGCGGCCAGGCGTGGAGACCTCCTCCACCCACCTGTCCCCGCCCCCTCCTAGAAACTCGGCTGGGGTGCAGGCGGGTCACTTCCCAGGTGGAAGACTGGGTCCCAGCTCTGCGGGGGGCCTTGTCCCGCCCGGCCCCTCCCCCAGACACCCCCCCCCCACCTCTCAGACGCAGCAGCAGGTTCTGCTTCATCGTTTAATGGCCAGTGCGGTAGAGTTAGTGACAGACGGGGTGGGACACAGTGGGGGGCAGTCGCCACGCAGTGCGGTGGGTGTGGAGGGCAGGCCGACACTCCGGAGTCCCCTTAACTCGTACTGAGCCAACCTAGAGCCCCAGAGGGTCCTGGCTGGGGAGGGGGGGGCCCTCCCTGGGCTTTGCTGGATGGGGGTCAAGGCTTAGGGCTGGAGTTGACTTCAGCCAGGGGTGGGCCCCCCCACTCTGTCCTGTATCAGAGGACGGAGGAGCAGGTCCCGGGGCAGGCGGACCCCCAGGCCCGTGGCATCAGGTGGGGTCCGGGTGAGGGAGGGGTCCTGGGGGTCCAGGCTGGCACAGACTGTGGTCTGACACTCAGACCCGGAGGTCCTGGTCCTCCCAGCAAACCCGGGGTCCAGGAAAGCCAGGGCTAAGGCTGGGGGCGGAGGGCCCAGGTGAAGGGCTGGCTCGGGTGCGGTGATGTTGTGATTGGGGCGATGGAGGGGGGCCCTCAGAGCTGACCTGGGGTTGGGGTCGCCAGGAGGGACGCTGGCTGGTGACTGCTCTCCCGGGGGGACGGCTGAGACTCACGGAGCCCTGGGCGCTGCGGCGGGGAGAGCGGCGTGAGGCACAGGGCACAGTGCGGGCGAGTCCAGGCTCAGCATCGGGAGTTGCGGCTCTAAGACCTTGGCGGGGCCCTGAGCCGCAGTGACGGGCAGGCGCGCCCAGGCGGGTGGCGATGTCAGCACAGGAGGAGGCCGGGCCCGCGGGCAGGGGCAGGGGCGGGGGCGGGGGCGGGGGCAGGGCTGGCCCCGGCTCAGAGGCCGGCGGGGAGGGAGGTGTTGGTGGCAGAGGTCTCGAGGCAGCCCCTGTGGGCACCCCGGGTGAGGCTGTAGGTGCAGTAGGCCACGGCCGAGCCCAGCGTCAGCCCCGTCATGTAGGACACGGTCATGGTGTTCCCTGCGGACCGGAGCGGACCTGAGCGCCCGGGACCCGGCCGCCGGGCGCACCCCACAACCCAATCCCACGCAGCCCCTCCACCAAGGGCGGGCCGAGACCGGCACCCGGGGACGCGGTGGCCATGCCGCTCCCGGGAGGGCCGTGCGAGGACTGTCGCCCGTGGGCCCAGCCCTGGCGCCCTCTCCCACCAACGCTCCCTCCACCTCCACTGATGGCCTTGCCTTAAGCATCGGCCCCAAACTGGAGTCCTTCTGCTCCCCTGTCCCTTTCTTACCCCCCAACCACCCCCTCAACCCCGTCCCAACCGTCGGCTGTGCAGGACCACGGTCCACACAGAACCCAGCACTCCCCCCAGGCCCCCGCCCCGCCCTGCCCCCAGGCCCCCGCCCCGGGGCCTACACGGGCTCTTCCCTTGCAGGTCACAGGCCTTTGCTCAGGGAAGCCCGCCGGCTGCTCTGATGCGAGCCCCCCGCCCGACTCGCCAGCCCTTTCTCTGCGTTATTGTCTCTGTCGTTCTTGGTTGTCTGTCTGTCTCCCCTGTCAGCGCGGGAAGCGCAGGATCGAGTTCTGTCACCACCGTGCCCCCAGCACGGACAGCGCCCGGTGCCTCACGGCAGCTGCGGGGTGAACGCGGGAGGGCGTGGCTGCGGACTGTCCCGCAGCAGCGAGCCCCCTGAGGGTGCCGTGGGCCGTGGCCTTGGCTTCCATGGGCCCCGGGGGCCCCGCCTGGCCGGCCTACCTGCCAGCTCCCGCTGCCGGGGCCCCACCTTGCCGGCGGCCAGGATCATGGGCACGCTGCCGAAGTAGCCGTTGCTGATGCCCATGAGCAGGGAGAAGACGCAGGGCCAGGCCGGGTGGCGCAGGGCGGGCGCGCCGCTGGGGTAGACGCACAGGATGAAGAGCGGGATGAAGACCACCCGCAGGCAGGAGCAGGCCAGCAGGTGCGTGCCCCGCCAGTCCATGGGCAGGGCCGCCAGGATCTGCGGGCGGAGCAGGCGTGTGGGCCCCGCACCCAGCCTCCCGATGCCCTCCTGCCCGGCAGTCCCGGCTAGGTCCCGCCTGGTCCCCGGAACCCTGAGCCCGCACCCATGCAAACACGGCGTGGGCCCGGGCAGTCCGCGGGGCCTCTCGGGTGCAGCTCTGGAACCTGCTTGAGAAAGGAGGTCACCGGGCCCCGAGGGTCAGGCCCCTCTCCGAGCACAGACGGGAGCTCTCAGACCCCCAGCTGTGCGGCCTCAGGCCAACGGCCTCCCCTCGGAGCCCCGCGTCCTCCATTCACCCGGACGAGGCCGCGCAGGCCGGCCCGACACTGACCGCCTCCGCTCGCAGCTCCGGCCGCTCTGGCTCCTCGAGCGGAGTCCGCGGGCCCTGCCCTCGGGGCCCTGGTCAGAGAGCTGGCAGCCAGGAGGGCGGGAGCTGCAGGCCGCGGGCACCTGACACCCGGGCGGGGCTGGGGTCCACCTGCACACCCAGGAGCCAGCGCCACCGCCGCCCAGGGCCTCCCTGCCCCCTTCCCACGGCCTGCGCCCCGTGACCCCCCTCCCGGGCGGCGCGCACCTTGCCCACGAAGTCCGAGAGGTTGAACACGGCCATGACGAGGATGGGCAGCCACTCGCCCAGCACGCAGTGCCGGATCTCGGACTCGAGGCCGGGGAACAGGCACAGGGTGATGAAGTAGGTCACGGCGATGGACAGCATGTCGGCCCAGATGGCGCGGGCCACCACGTAGCGGTGCAGCAGCAGGGCTGTGGGGGGCTCGGTCAGCACCCTCCCTCCCCCCGCACCCCCCCCCCCCGCGCCACCCACAGGGGCCGCTGCGTGGCCAGGCCACCTCGAAAGGAGGGCCAGCTCCGCTCCACTCTCGCCTGAGGCACGTCAAAGCGTGTGTAGGCTCCCCGGCCGCCGGCGGTCACCTCGTGGGCCGGGCTGTCCTTCGGGGACCCGCTGCTGGCCAGGGCCGGGCCTTGGTTCTCCTGGAGGACGGGGTGTGTCAGGGTTTGGGGGGGCCCCTGCTGCTCTTACTTCCCCAACACAGAGCTCCCCCCGCCTGAGCCTCGCAGCTCTCCCCTCTGTTCCCAGTGCCGGTCCCGTGGCCCTGTGCGCCTCCCTCCCCGGCACACGCGGGGTCTCAGCCTGGGGCGCCTCTGCGGGAACCCCCGGACCAGGAAGCGGCCCCCAGTTCCCGTCCTGTCCCAGCACGCCGCCCGCTGCCCGCCTCGGGGTCTGAGATCCAAGGGGGACTGTCCGGGGCTCACTGGCCCAGGGGCGGGGGAGACTCGCCGGGTCAGCGTCCCTGCGAACGTGGGCTCTCCCCGCCCCGCCCGCCAGGGGGCGGCCTCCGCCCGGGACGCGGGGTCGCGGACGCGGGGCTGCCAGGACCAGCGCTGGGTCCACCGAGAAAGGAGGCGCCGGGAGGAGCCGGGGTGTCAGCGGGACTCACGAAGCAGACGTCGCCGGCGGCCACGTCGTGGTGCACGCGGTAGCCCCCGGGGCCCGCATGGCCGTCGCGGGGCCGCACCGTGTGGTGGCGCACGAAGCGGCTGCGCCGGACCAGCAGGTGCAGCAGGAAGCAGAGCAGCTCGAGGCCGGCGGAGGCCAGGAAGAAGATGAGGGTGCTGGCGCGCTCGCCCCGCAGCAGCAGCTTGGTGACGATGCGGCTCAGGGACACCATCACGCCCGCCGTGCCTGCGGGGGGCCGGGCTCCCCTCAGCCCCGCACAGCCCCCTCAGCCCCTGCACCCCCATTAGCCCCCCCACAAACCCCCCTCAGCCCCGCACAGCCCCCCTCAGCCCCTGCACCCCCATTAGCCCCCCCACAAACCCCCCTCAGCCCCGCACAGCCCCCCTCAGCCCCGCACAGCCCCCCTCAGCCCCGCACCCCTCAGCCCCACACAGCCCCCCTCAGCCCCGCACAGCCCCCCTCAGCCCCTGCAGCCCCATTAGCCCCCCCACAAACCCCCCTCAGCCCCGCACAGCCCCCCTCAGCCCCTGCACCCCCATAGCCCCCCACAAACCCCCCTCAGCCCCCGCTACCCCCCTCAGCCCCGCACAGCCCCCCTCAGCCCCTGCACCCCCATTAGCCCCCCCACAAACCCCCCTCAGCCCCGCACAGCCCCCCTCAGCCCCGCACAGCCCCCCTCAGCCCCTGCACCATTAGCCCCCCACCCCTCAGCCCCTGCACCCCCATTAGCCCCCCCACAAACCCCCTCAGCCCCCGCACCCCCCCTCAGCCCCCACACCCCTATCAGCCCCCCATAAACCCCTCAGCCCCCCACACCCCTCAGCCCCCGCTACCCCCCTCAGCCCCCACACCCTCCCTCAGCCCCCGCACAGCCCCCCTCAGCCCCCGCACACACCCCTCAGCCCCCACACACACCCCTCAGCCCCCACACACACCCCTCAGCCCTCGCACACCCAGCCCCCACTGAGCCCCCCTGCACAGTCGCCCCCAGCCCTGCCGGTCCTGGGTTGCTCTACCCGTGGGCCCCTCTCCTGCCTGGGCACCAGGCCCTCTGCCTCCACTCCAGTCCACCCAGCGCTGCCCAGCCCCCAGACAGGCAATGAGCTGCCACCACGTGCCCACCCAGACCACCTCCCCGACACGGCTGCTCACTCCCCGGGAGCACTGGCCAAGTGCCTGCTGGGGGCACAGCGGGGATGGCAGGGGAGAGAGGATGCCAACAGCCGCGGGGATGGTGGCGGGGGCAGCAGGGACCAGGGCCGGGCCGGCGGGTGGCTCGTGGGCCGCTGCTCCGAGGAGAGCTGTGCTGAGGTGCGGCAGCCCTTGTGGTATAGGAGAGCTACCCTCAGACACACACGGACACACACACACAGAGACACACACGGACACACACATGCAGACACACGGACACACATGCAGACACACGGACACACATGCAGACACACGGACACACATGCAGACACACGGACACACGCACATAGACACACATGCACAGATACACATACACACACATGCAGACGCACACAAACACGCACATAGACACACATGCACACGCACATTGACACACGCACATTGGCACACATGCACACAGAGACACACAGACGCACACAGGCACATGCACACACACGCACGCACTCAGACACACACACATAGACACACACATAGACACACATGCATACACAGAGACATGCATGCAGACATACACACATGCACACATGCTTGCAGACACACATGCATGCAGACACACACATGCACGCAGGCACACACATGCACACTCATGCACACAGGCACACACATGCAGGCACACACGTGCACGCAGGCACACACGTGCACGCACACACATGCTGACACACGTGCACACAGACACACATGCAGACACACATGCACAGAGACACACACACGCACACACAGACACACACGTGCACGCACACACGTGCACACACACACATGCTGGCACAAAGTGCACACCATGCAGGCGTGGGCGCTCCCGGACCCAGGCCCACGCTTGGAGGCACAGCTTCCCAGTGACACGGCTGCCCCAGCCAGGCCGGCCCAGAGCTGGTGACCCTGGGAGGAGCCTCAGAGGCCGGGCAGCCCGGTGCCCGCCAGCCCCCCGCCCCCGGGGCTGCCCGTACTCACTCTCCCCGGTCATCACCCCCTGGGTGTACCGCTTGGGCAGCATCCCCGTGTACCCGTAGAAGCTGGATTGCTGCACTTGAGAGAGAGAGGGAGAGAGCGGGGAGCGGCCATGACACCGCTAGCTCCTGCAGCGGAACACACGCCCAGGCTGAGAGCACTGCGGGCGCGGGCGCGGGCGACAGGACGCCGTCGGCACCGCTGGGGGCGGAGGTGCGGGCCGGCCACCTCGCTGGCAGGGAAACAGCTCCGTCCCCAGGCGGGCGTGTCCTGCCCCCCTCGCACCCGTCTCGGCGCAGCCGGGCGCCCTGACCCGTCTGCCCGATGAAATGACACGCTCCCTCCGCATAAGGCAGAGACAAGCCCCGGGGACGCCCGGCCTCTCTGCCCCCGCAGCGGCGCCCGGAGGGGCCCACGGTACAGGTGGGGCCACTGTCCGCCCGCGTTGCTGGAGACTGAGTTCCATCCACGTGTGGAATGTGGAGCAAGAGCCAGAGAGAAGTCTTGTTTTTTCAGCTGCTGAGCTTTCTGGCTCACTTGTTGCTGCAGCACAACCTCTCTCATCCTCACTGACACGGGGACAGGGAGGGGGCGGGGCAGTGAGCAAGTCCCCGCCCAGGGCAGCCCTAAGCAGGCGGGGCTGCCCGCTCCTACCCGCACTGGATTTGGTTTTGTCTTGTTTTTTGTAAATTCAGTTTAATTGAAACGAGAAGAAACACACTGACCCAATGTGGCTTGCAGCGTCTCTAAACATGATTAACTCTGGAGTCTCTCAGAATCACCTGAGAGTTGCCTGCAGGCTAAGTAGTCACCTACCAGCACTTGTTTTCTTAACACAGACCTGAGTACCCCGCCCGGGGAAGGACATTAGCTCAAGAAGCCTTGGTCTGCCCAGCCGATGCGGCTGAGCATCGACCTATGAACCAGGAGGTTGGATTCCCGGTCAGGGCACAGGCCCGGGTTGCAGGCTCGGTCCCCAGTGTGGGGCGTGCAGGAGGCAGCCGATCCGTGATTCTCTCTCATCATTGATATTTCTAACTCTCTCTCCCTTCCTCTCTGAAATCAATAATAATAATAAAAAAAACATATTTAAAAAAAAAAGCAGCCTTGGTTTCATTCACACCAAATGGCTCCCTGGCTGAGGCGCCCTCAGCCCTGGGCCTTGAAGCTGGGAGGAGGGCAAGGGAGGGACCGAGCCGCCACCTCCCACACCAACGGGCAGGGGCGGGATGGGCCAAGGACACGAAGAGGCTCAGGGCCCCCACCTGCCCTCCTCCCTCCCCCGGCCCCTACCTGTGCAGCCCAAGGCCACGGTGCCCACGGCGGCCAGGTTGATGGCATAGGCCTGGCGCCTGGAGAAGAGCTGCAGCCACACGTCACAGATGCTGATAAAGAGGAGGGGGCCCAAGGCCAAGAGGTAGCCTGCGGGGGAGGGACGGGGGTGGTCGGGGGCGGGGCGGGCTCCACTCGCCCACCTCTCCTGCCATGCCAGGTGGAGGTGCCCTCGCTCTGCCGCTGCCCTTCATATGCGGGTTGCTGGGATGCCTTGGGGTCTAAGAGGGGCACCGGAAGGCTTCCTGGAGGAGGTGCCGGCCCTCGAAGCTGATGTCGACAGAGAGGAGTGGGAAAGGGACGCGGACTAGGCCGAGGGGAGACCTGGGCCCGGGACGACAGGGCCACGAACCTCCCAGGCGCGGACAACGCGCTGGCGCGCGGGGCACCCACCACGGGCCTGGCCTCATGTCCATAGAGTCCTGCACGCTTCCCAGGGGCCTGCGTTGCAGGCAGGAGCGAGGTGCGGGAAGCGGGGTGAGTGGGAGGCGGGGGCGGGGGCGCACCGGCCGTGATCCTCGTGTGCAGGCTCAGCCGCTCCACCAGCGCGTTGTTCAGCAGCACGGCCACCAGCGCCACCAGGATGTAGGTGAGGCTCATGTCGAACACGATGGAGGTGCCTGTGGGGGCAGCAGCGCTCAGGGGGCCCCAGCCCAGCCCCCCCAACCAGGCGCCGCCTCCTCTCTAGGATGGCCCGAGGGGCGCGGCCACCCCGTCACTCAGCAGCTCACAGCTGAGCGGGTTCCCACGCGGGGTGCGGGGTGCGGGATGTGGGGCGCGGGGCTGAGCGGCTGGGCCCCCGGGGCGGCGGGCGGGCGGGACCCACCTGGGAACTTGTGGTGCAGGTAGTCCACGTCGGTGATGAAGCTGTTGTAGGGCAGCAGGAAGCCCACGCCGGCCAGCAGCATGGCGAAGTAGATGGCGTGGTAGCGGTCGTCGGGTGCCCGCCCCTCTGCCCGAGACCAGGCGCAGGTGAGCCCGCACGGCTGCCGCCCCCGGGGCCCCGCGGCCCCCGCCGCCCGCTCCGCAGTCTGATCCACAGGCCGTTTCCTCGGGGCTCAGAGAGGCGCGGGCGGCCGGGCCAGAACCAGGCCTGGGCCCCTCCCGCCGGCCGCTCCCCCTCCACGAGGGAGGCGCCTGCTGCCAGCGATGTGACCCAGTGACCCGTCACCCCAGATGGAAGTGCACCCCGGGTCAGCACATGAGGGGCCATGTGCCTCCCCCGGGACCAGGCCCCCATCCAGAGGGGCCCCTCAGCCTGGCGCCGTCCCCGCCTGGAGAGGTGGCCGGAGGTGAAGGGGGGACCCTGGCCTGTCGCTCCGGCCGCACCCCTATCCGCCCGGCACACGCCGCCTCCCGAGGGCTCGCCGGGCCACCCCCGCTTTGGCCAGACACAGGCCTCGCCCACACCTCGCTCACCGGAGTCCGAGTCCGTGAGAATCGGGGCGCCCCTGGCCGCACCGTCCCGGCCCCGAGCTGCCCCCGCGGCCGCCTCCTCCTCCAGCTGGCAGCGGTCGAAGCTGAAGCTCGTCACCACGCTCCTGCCCGGCCTGCCCGCCGCGCCCGGCTCCTTGAGGCGCTGGCTGCCCACGGAGCCCATGGCGCCCGGGCTGCGGAGAGAGGGGGGCTGAGGGCCCGGAGGGGAGGCCCTGCCGCTGTCTGGCCACCAAGCCTGCACCCGCTTCCTCGCTGTCCCCCCCAGCCCCCCTCTCCCCCCCCCCCCCGCTGTGAGCCCTCTGCCCACATGTCCCCTGCCTGCCTGGTGAGGCGGGCACGGCGGGAAATAGACGGAGGGAGAAGCGTTTTGGGGGTTTGATGCCAGGGCTTGGCGAGCAGTCAGGGCAGACACTGCTGAACACACACGCAGGGCCCCCAGGGCCCTCTGGGAAGAGGGGCTGTCGTCACTCCACAGCGAGGAGCGCGAGCCGTGGGTGAACACCCCACCCGCCCCCCGGGTCTCACAGGCACCGGGTCTCACAGGCAGTCAAGCCGGGAGCCCCGAGGCAAACCCAGGCCTGTGGACGCGGAGCCGTCACGGCCGCTCAGGGGCCGCCCCTTCCCTGGCAGCGAGTCCTCCCCTCGATCTCGCCTTCGTTTCTCTTGCTTCAGTTCACACCTGCCGGCCCTTCTCTTTGAAGGAAAGAAAGGAGCTAATTGATCGGCCAGGGAGAGAGCCCGGTGCGCGCCCCCCCGCCCTGCCCACCTGTGTGTGTGTGGGGGGGGGGGGCAGTTTGTTACTTAAAATATTTATCAACTTGTGTTTCTCATGACCTCGCTCAGTTATCTGACCGCAAAGAGGACTGCTCCCTGGAGAGGATCGAGACGGAGACGGGCACCGTGGCATCAGCCCTGAGAGCGGCACCGCTGGGTCCCGGGCCCCACGTGCCCGGGGTTACCACAAAGCCCTCCGAGCGCTCAGCCCGCGTTCCCTCTCTTTCCATTTTGTTTGTTAATCCTCACCCGAGGATATTTTCTCCCTTGATTTTCAGAGAGAATGGAAGACGGGAGGCAGCAGGGGAGAGAGAGAGAGAGAAACATCGATGTGAGAGACACACGACTGGCTGCCTCCTGCACGCGCCCTGACTGGAGCCAGGGATGGAACCTGCAATCCAGGTACATGTCCCTGACCTTGGCTGGGATTTGAACCTGTGACCTTCTGGTGCTCAGGCTGACGCTCTAACCACTGAGCCACCAGCCAGGGCATCCCTCACCTCCCTTTCTGCCTGCGCATTTCCTTCAGCTCTCCTGCCTCAGTTTACCCCCTCCCTAGCCTCCAGGGGGTGCCCACGGTGCCCCTCTCCTGGCTCCCCATAGACTTTCACGGGCGCCAGGGCCGTCCCTGCTTCCAGGTTGGTCCTAGGGGTGGGGCAGTTCTGCCCCCCAGCTGGGGCTTGGCCGGCTGGTGGGCACCACGAGCAGTGGGCAAGGGGCGGGGCTTCTCCCACTGGTGGCTGGGAAGCCAGACACCCCCCGCAGGACCCCTTCTCCCTGAGCCCCGCCCTGGGCCTCTGCCACAGCTGGGGCCGGCCGAGCAGGGCTCCGGGCGAGCTGGGCCTGCGCCCACCAGCTTTCCCACAGTCGCGAGGGGCCAGGAAGGGGCCGGCGGCAGAGCGGCGGCTGCCAACACAGGCTCCGCCTGCCGGGATGGAGGCCCCGCACCCGGCCCAGGGCCTGCTCAGCAGATCGGGAGACACCCCGTGGACAGTGTCGCCTGGCCTCCGCCTGAGGTCTCTGCCCGGCCGGCAGGCTGTGCCACCGGGAAGGCGATGGCTCAGCATCCAGCCAGGAGGGGCCCAGCAGCCGCACACACGGGGCCCAGCCATCCCCACGCGCTCCCCAGGCCCCTCCTGGAGGAGGGGGGCCCTGGCTCCCCTGCCGTTAGCCCAGGGCCCTAACAGGATACTGTGGCCGGGGCAGGGCCAGGCTGCGCAGGTGGCAGCAGGGGGTGCACTGAGGAGGCGCCCCCACCTCTCCGGGCCACAGGCTCCAATCCCCCCTCCCCGGTCCTCATGCTCAGAGCCTCAGGTTGCCCCAGGTCCCTCCTCCCCCCACCCCCGTCCCCCTTTAATTAAACTTTAGAGCAAGCACAGGGGCTGAAAGAGGCGAGACTGGACGGGGCTTTCCTCTGCCCCCCACTCCCCCTGGGGCCCCCTCCGTGCCCCCCCCCCCCCCGCAGAGGGCCCTGAGAGACCACAGGCCACCCCTGGCCTCAGTCTCCCCACCTCCCAGCTGTGGCCGGGGAAGGTGGCGTCCTCCCAGCGGGGTGGCTCCAGGGAGGGCGGCCTCAGGGAGGGCCCGGCTGCCACACACCGCCACGTCCAGGCACAGTGGGCAGGGCTCCCAGCCCCACAGTCCCCAAACCGGCTCCTGCCTCACTCCGTGGCGGGCAGCTGAGCAGAGCCACGCCCAGGGCTTGTGCCCGCTGACCCCCTCTGGTCCCGTTTGGCTGTGACTGAGTGGACGCTGGCTCTGAGTGTGCCCCGGGCCTGTGAGGTGTGGGGTGCCCGGACCCCCGGCCAGGTCCACCCTCAGAGCCGGATGCAGCTGGGCAGCTGGCCGCCCTTGGCTGCCCGCCCCGTGCCCAGGCTGGCCAGGAGCTCTCTGCTGCCCGCCCCCCAATCCTGCCCAAGGGCAGTGGGCTTAGATGCGGGGTCACCTCTTTCCGGGGCCTCCCAGGGAGCTGCGCGGGCCTGGCGCTGCCGGGGCTGGAGCCAGGAGCCGCCCCCCCTGGTCCCCGCAGTTTGCAGCGCTCGCAGCACCGCGCCCCCCCCCCGCCCCCCTCTGTCTGCCCCGCCCCATCCCAACAAAGTTGGCTCCCGGGCCGCGGCCCTGCAAAGGGCAGACCCCCCCCTGCGAGGTGCCCGCCCCTCCCCGCACAGGCCCCGCCTCTGCCAGCGGCCTGTCCAGGAGCCGGGACAGGGGGGCCGGCGGGAAGGGCGAGGGGAGAGAGGGCGCCGGGGGGACTGCAGGTGCGAGGACCCTGAGCCCGTGCCGTGCTGTGCCCGGAGGAGGGGCGCCCGGACCCGAGCAGGGCAGGCCGGGCCACGGCCTCTGCCGCTTCCCAGGGCGGGGCGGGCGCTCGCAGCCGGGCTGATGGGGGCCGGGGGGCGGGGGGCTGGAGCGGCGGGGGTGGGAGGCCCCCCTTCCCGGGACGGGGCGTGGGTGGGGACTTAGGGTCCCCAGGGTCACGTGCCCGCGTCCCTGGACTTGGCGGCCGAGCCGGCGGAGCGGGGCCGCGCGCCGCAGACAAAGGCTCCGACAGGTCCCCGCACCCGCCCGCCCGCCCGCCCGCCCGCCGCCTCCGCGGTCCCCGCTTACCTCGGCCTGGCCCGGTCTGGGGTCCCCGGCGCTCTGCACCCGTCCGCGCCCGTCGCCCCGCGCCGGGACCCCTGGGCGCCCGCGCCCCCCACCCCACGCCCTGCCTCGGGCCGGGCGCCGCGGGCGTCCTGCGTGGGTCCCGGTCGGCCGGCCCCCAGGTCGGCGTGCGCGTCCCGGGGGCGCAGAGGCAGCGGCGAGCACAGCCGGGGGCCCGCGCTCCGCCCCCCGCGGAGCCCCGCCCGCCTCCCCCCCCCCGCCTCCCCCCCCCGCCTCCCCCCCGCCCTGCCCCCGCCCCCCGCGGAGCCCCGCCCGCCTCCCCCCCCCGCCTCCCCCCCCCCGCCTCCCCCCCGCCCCCCCCGCCTGCCTCCCCCCCCCGCCCCCGCCCCGCCCCCGCCCCGCCCGCCTCCCCCCGCCTCTCCCCCGCCCCCCCGCCTCTCCCCCGCCCCGCCCCCGCCCCGCCCGCCTCCCCCCGCCTCTCCCCCGCCCCGCCCGCCTCCCCCCCCGCCTCTCCCCCGCCCCGCCCGCCTCCCCCCCCCGCCTCTCCCCCGCCCCGCCCGCCTCCCCCCCCGCCCCCCGCGGAGCCCCGCCCGCCTCCCCTCCCCGCAGCTCCGCAGAGGCGGGCGGGGCCGAGCTGAGTCTCCCGGACCCCACAGGGGGGCAGTGGCGGCGACCCGGTGACCTGCGGCTGACCTAGCGCGCCCGGCACCCCCTAACCCCAGGCCTGGGACACCCCCCCCCCCGCCCTCCGACCCCAGGTCCGCAGAGAGGAGGCTCCCGCGCGGGGTAGGTGAGCCGGACAGGTCTCCCGGGGGCAGACTCAGAGTTTGGGAGCCCCTGCGCTGGGGGCCCGGGGATCCGTCAGGTTTAGGGGCTGCGGCGGCTCCCGGTGCTCCCCGGCTGGCCCCCCGGCTCCCGGGGCTCCCCGGTTGGCCTGGGGCTGAGGCTGTGCATGGGCATCAGCTGAGTCCCCTCTCCACCCAGTGCCGTCAGCTGGGTGCGATTCCCACAGGTGCATGCGGGCTGCTACCCGGCTGCCCTCCGCTCACTCTCAACCAGACTAGCTCCTCCTCCCGCCTGGACCGCCCAGCGTACCCGGGAGCTCTCCCCCCAAACCCCCCAACCCCCCCCACCCCCACTCCCTCCGCCCCTGCCTCTGCCTGCGCTGTGCCCGCACCTGCTCACAGGGCTGTGCCCATAACTTGGAAGCCTGGGCGCCCAGAGTAGAGGCCCGGGGGCATGGCGGCCTGGCACACAGCAGGAGCCTCATGTTTGCGAGCTGGGTGCCCGATACGGCTGTAAGTGTCCGCTGGGGTCGGCCTATGTGGGCGGGTGGGGTGTGTCCCGGCTCTCTGGGCCAGGGGTGGGGCCAGTTGACCCAAGTCATTACTTTTAATCCTCACCTGAGGGTATTTTTCCATCGGTTTTCAGAGGGAAAGACAGAAATATCCATGTGTTGGATTGGTTGCCACCTACCTGCACGTGCCCAGACCAGGGAGGAGCCTGTAACCGAGGTCCGTCCCCTCTATCTGACCCTTCCGTCTATAGACTGACGCTCTACCCACTGAGCCAAACTGGCCAGGGCCAAGTCATTACTCTTTTTAAAAAAAAATATTTTATTGATTTTTTACAGAGAGGAAGAGAGAGGGATAGAGAGTTAGAAACATCAATGAGAGAGGAACATCGATCAGCTGCCTCCTGCACACTCCCCACTAGGAATGTGTCCAAAACCAAGGTACATGCCCTTGACCGGAATCGAACCTGGGACCTTTCAGTCCGCAGGCTGACGCTCTATCCACTGAGCCACACCGGTTAGAGCCAAGTCATTGCACTTAAAGGGATGAGTCTGATGCTGCTTTGGGCCTGAAGGCGGTGCCGGAAGCCATGCCGAGCTGTTCTGGGTGTGGGTAACAATTATTCGTGTGTGTAACACGCTGCCTTATTTATCTATTTATCTATTTATCATTTATATTTATTATTTTAAAGATTTTTTGAGAGGGAGAGAGAGAAATCACAGATCAGCTGCCTCCTGCACACCCCTTCCGGGGATGGGACCCAGAACACAGGCCTGTGCCCCGACCCAGAATCAAACCAGCAACCTTTTGGTTAGTGCCTAGGACGATGCCAGCCACCCGAGCCTCACCAGCCAGGGCATGTGACGCTGTTTTAGACGCAGCGGACACACTGGGGTGTCTGTGCGAGGCGGGACCCTGTCAATCAACAGGCAGTCCGTTTAGGAAGCGTCAGGGGCCTGGGAGGGAGTCAGGCAGGTGGGCTGGACGGTGATGGACGGGATAGTCCTGTGTGACTGGGGATGGGCGCCTGCCTAGGGGTCAGGAAGGCCCCTCGGAGAAGGTGACACTTGAGCTCAGAGGCCTGAGGCACCCGTTGTGGGCAGGTCTGTGGCCGGGGTGTTCGGGCAGAGGACGGAGCCAGTGCAAACTCCTGAGGCCAGAAACACTCCTCGAACTCAAGAGAGAGGGAAGGCGGGTGCAGGGGACAGAGGAGGGGCCTTCCCAGGAGTGAAGCTGGGCGGCGGGGGGGGGGGGGGGGGGGCAGCCTGGGCGTGTTGCTGGGAGGAGGGGGCGTTCGGGACCTGGGTTTTGAAAGCCAAGATGCTGGTTGGGGTGCAAACTGGAACAACCCTCTGGAAAGCAAATTGGCCTGAGAAATGCTCCCCCTTTGATCCAGAAAGTCTAGCCCAGGGAAATGATTCCAAACACAAACAGGGTTTTTATACAAAGATCTTCGTCTCAAGAGCCAAACATTGCAAGTGGCCCAATACCTAAGGCGAGTGGCCGGGAGTACCCCGCACGGCTGTCGCCTTTGAAAACCCAGAGCCTGGCCGGGTGCCTCAGGGGCTGAGCATCAACCAGGAGCCAACAGGTTGCCGGTTCGATTCCCGGGCGGGACACATGCCCGGGTTGGGGTTCAGTCCCTAGTACGGGGCGTGCAGGAGGCAGCCGGTCGGTCGATGATGTTCCTGTCCGTGATGTTTCTATTTCTTTCTCCCTCGCCCTTTCTCTCTCTCTAAAAATCACTTAAAAATATTTTTTTAAAAAAGAAAAACCCAAGAAAACCAGTGGAATCATGTGTCACCACAGAGGGAAACCCGAAGTCACGAGGCACGTGGAGTCACGTGGGCGCCGGGGTGCGGGAGTGGGCGCGGGGTGCGGGAGTGGGCGCGGGGTGAGGGAGTGGGCGCCGGGGTGCGGGAGTGGGCGCGGGGTGCGGGAGAGGGCGCGGGGTGCGGGAGTGGGCGCGGGGTGCGGGAGTGGGCGCGGGGTGCGGGAGTGGGCGCGGGGTGCTGGAGTGGGCGCGGGGTGCGGGAGTGGGCGCCGGGGTGCGGGAGTGGGCGCGGGGTGCGGGAGTGGGCGCCGGGGTGCGGGAGTGGGTGCCGGGGTGCGGGAGTGGGCGCGGGGTGCGGGAGTGGGCACGGGGTGCGGGAGTGGGCGCCGGGGCGCGGGAGTGGGCGCGGGGCGCGGGAGTGGGCGCCGGGGCGCGGGAGTGGGCGCGGGGCGCGGGAGTGGGCGCCGGGGTGCGGGAGTGGGCGCCGGGGTGCGGGAGTGGGCAACAGACACAGCGCATGGTGAGACACACACAGGCCCTGTGCACTTTTGCCAGGAAACTGGGGAAACGGTTTCCGGGGAAATGCGGGCGAGCAGTCCCGCTGCTGTGGGGCGGACGGTCTATGCGGGCGCTTCCTGAGAGGAGCGAGGACCTTCTCGGCTCCACACCCACACCGCAGGCCTGGTGCTCCCCAGACACCGGTCCCCCCGCCCTCAGAGAAGAGGGAGCCCCGCCCGCGCCCAGGGGGGAGGGGAGGGCCTGCCAGCCTGCTCCCACTCAGTCCCGGGGAAGTGCCCGTGGACCCGGTAGCTCAGGGAAACCAGGACGTCCGCTCGGCCGGCCGTGCGGCTCAGGGGCTGAGCATCCACCCAGCACCCAGGACGCCCAGGCTCCATTCCCGGTCAGGGCACAGGCCCCGGCTGCGGGCTCGATCCCAGGAGGCAGCCGATCGATGGTGTTTCTATTTCTCCATCCCTCTCCTTTCCTCTCTCTCTAAAAAAGTCAAGAAAAACATATTTGAAAAAAACAACAGAATATCCCACAACTCTAAGGAAAAGCCAGCGATCCTCTCCGTAAGAGACTAAAGAGGCATTTGGTAAGGATACAACAGGCCTTCTTTTTTTTCTTTTTCTTTTTTTTTTAAATATATTTTATCGATTCTCTACAGAGAGGAAGGGAGAGAGACAGAGAGCTAGAAACATCAATGAGAGAGAAACATCGATCAGCCGCCTCCTGCACACTCCCCACTGGGGATATGCCCGCAACCCAGGTACATGCCCTTGACCGGAATCGACCCCTGGACCCTTCAGTCCGCAGGCCGACGCTCTATCCACTGAGCCAAACCAGCCTTGGCAGGCCTTCTTAATTTGACAAAAACCTTAACAAAATGGGCGTCGGTGGACTTCTTTGGGGATTGCAAAAGCAAGGCCTGATGCCTGCACTGGGCTCCAGCCTCCCCTCCTCCTCCTCCTCCTCCTCCTCCTCCTCCTCCTCCTGGGGAGTCCTGGCCGACATCATGAGGCGGCGAGAGAAACAGACTCACGCAGCTGGGAAGGGAGTTGAGGTGCTGTTGTTTGTGGTGAGGATCCCGGAGCTGGGAGAGCCAAGCCGCCCAAATGAAAACCCTTCCAGAGCTTTCCACGCCTTCCTGCTTAGGTAGTCCGACCAGAAAGCGCATGGAAGAAAGGATTAATTTACAAAGGCAACCAAATAGATACAACTCCCGGCAATAATCGAATTAGAAATGGTCAGCCTCTACATGAAAATGTTTTAAAGGGACTTTAAAAAGATCCTCGCCGGAGGACATTTTTTCTATTGCTTTTTAGAGAGAGTAGAGTGGAGGGCAGGGGGGAGAGAGAGAGAAACATCGATGTAAGAGAGACACATCAATTGGTTGCCTTCTGCATGAGCCCCGACCAAGGGCGGGGAGGGAGCCCGAAACCCGGGTACATGTCCTTGACCAGGAATTGAACCCGAGACCCTTCGGGCCATGGCCAACGCTCTAACCACTGAGCTACCAGCCAGGACCAAGGGAGATTTTTAAAAGCTTGTGAGGAAGACAAACGGAGAGACGAGGTGTCACTTCTTACCGAGAGCGACCAAGATGCCATTTCTTACTAAGTCGATTCACTGATTGATTCACTGAGCCGACCGGTGAGAACACCTGCCTTTGGGAGTGGAAGCGCTGATCCTGGAATTCACACCGGAAAGAGGATCTGCGAGAACGAGCCAGGAACACCCCGCAGAGGCAGCGTCACGAGGGGGAGCCCCTGGACGCGAGCAGCACCGCCCTGGCTGCCGGCCGCACCCCCAGGAGGCGCCACCTTGGCCTCTGAGAGCGAGCGTCCCTTCCTCTCTCTCTAAAGGCAGCTCTTCACACGAGTGGGAGGAGGGTGGTTATTCTGTGAATGGTTTGCGCCATTCAGTGACAAAACTGGAAATAAAATAAAATTCGGTCTCTACCTCATTCCTTACACCAAAGCCGAAACCAAAACAACCACAAAAATAACAGCCAAACAAAACCCGGATTTCAGTGTCCGTGACCTTGCAGGAAGTTCTCCCCAAGCAAGACACGAAACTCAGAAGCCGTCGGTGAGAACGCGGCACTGGGCTCTTATTAAAAAGAAGTAAAATGGCCGAGATGCGGGCCAAGCGGGGAAGATATTTGCAACAAAACAGCGGGCGGCGGGCGGCCTTCCCGAACAGACACGGAGCACCTACGAATAAAGAGAAAAAGGCAGCCAGCGGAGAAGGTGAGTCAAGCATCTGAGACGATGACTTACAAAACCGAGGAGCCACAATGGCTCCAACATCTGCAGACCTGCCCAGCCCGCCCCTGGTTTTACAGGCACAGGCTGAACCGAGGCCGGGGCCGCTTTCCCCGCAGCCCGGGGGCAGCCCGGAGGTCTGAGGGGGTCCCGCGAGCAGAGGGGAGGCCTCCGGCTGGTGGAGCTCATTTACACCAGTTCCTTTGGCAGCAGACGTGGCGCATCGATCAAAAGCGTCAACGCACAAGCCCTCCGTGCGGCGTTCTGCTTTTGAGAACCTCCACAGCATCGGGCTTGCACGCTTGCTCCAGGCTGGGCGGCCGGGATGCCCCTCCTTTTACAGCAGCGAAGCCCAGAACCCGCGTACATGCCCGGAAGCCCGACCACGTGCCACGCAGTCACTGGGAGAAGCAGCGCTGCCTGGACGATTGGAGCGGCTGACAGGAGGGAGTGTTGGGTTTTTTAACGCGTAAGGTGCAGCTGGCGCTGTGGCTCAGGCGCTGAGCACCGTCCGGGCCCCAAAAGGTCACCGTTTCGATTCCCGGCCAGGGCTCATGCCCAGGTTTCGGGTTCGGTCCCGGTAGGGGGTATGCGGGAGACAGCCGATCGATGTTTCTCTCTCCCTCTCTCCTCCCTCTCTTTCTCTCTAAAATCAATAGAAACATATTTTTAAAAAATACAAATGAAAGTGTAAGGTGCAGTAACATGTGTGCTGGCTAATGTTATGTGTCAGCGTGGCTGGGCCCCACACACACACACACACACACGCCTGTGGGGTCTGTATCTCTGGACCCCCGACTTACCAGGGCAGAGCATGCAGCCCCGAGTGCGGGGCGGGGGGAGCGTGTGTGAGATGGCTGACCAGACCGGTCTCCACGCCGCGGAGGGCAGCTCGGCACTGAGAGGAAGGCGCCCCGGACGCCCCACCCGCCGGGACGGACCTCAGGTGCACGGTGCTGAGTGAGACAGACACGGAGAACACGCATCCTGGGCTCCGTTCACAGGGGCTCGAGGCCAGCGGCCTGAATCCGAGGTGGCCAAGACGGCGATGGCCGTGGGAGGGTGGGGGACGAGGGGACCCACGGGGTAATGGTCAGACTCTGCATCTGGAGAATGTGTCCACCTGTCAAAACTCAGCACACACTCAGGGTGGGTGTGCGCACTTCACTGGGGGTAAATCTGCCCAAAACAAAACAAAAAGCAAAAGCAAACGTGACCTCTGCCAGGCGACAGGCATGCTGGGGGCCCCGCGCACGTGTCTGTGACCGACTGTGACTCCACTGGGAGTGAACGGGCGGCGGGTGGGAATGGAGACGGACGCCATCAGACGCACACGCGCGGAGGGCAGCAGGAGCACAGTCCCACACGGCTCTTTCCACTCCCCCCGTGTTGACACTTGTCCTAATAAAATGCTGGGGAGAAAGGAGGAGGGGGGCCGCGGGGCTCCCCCACCCCCGCCGCTGTCCAGGGGCCCAGGCCGGCCCCAGGGGCTGGGCCATCTTCCTGCCGCGGAAACCTAATTATTGCCAACTTATTAACTTACAGCCATTAGAACCTTCCCGACAACCTGCGCCGCGGCCAAGAGCCAGACTGAGCGGGAGGGGCGCTGGACGCAGCGGGGAGAGGCTGCGGGGCGCTGTCTGGGCGGCAGATGGACGTGCGGGGCAGGGCCGCCCGCCCATGGCCGAGGGCGAGGGTCTCCCTGCCTCAGTCTCCCTGGTGCAAAGCCCGGTTCCTGACCTGAACGGAAGGCCCCGGAGCTGCCCGAGCCCCAGGTCCAGAGACAAGAAGTCCCTTCCCTGCCCGGCCAGACCGGCGTGGCTCCGTGGTTGAGTGTTGACCTAGGAACCAGGAGGTCACGGTTCGATTCTTGGTCAGGGCACATGTCTGGGTTGCCGGCTCGATCCCCAGTGGGGGGCATGCAGGAGGCAGCCGATCCATGATTCTCTCTCATCATGGATGTTTCTCTCTCCCCCTCCCTCTCCCTGCCTCTCTGACATCAATAAAAATATATTTAAAAAAAAGAAGTCCCCTGCAGGGCAGAGGTGCACCCCCTCTGCCTGCGCCCCCAGCACCACAGGGAGTAACACACGGAGACCCTCCCCCAGGAGGGGCCAGGACCGAGGTGCTGAGCGGGCGGGGTGGGGGGTGGGTCGGTGCGGCTGGATCAGGGAGGAAACTGCCGCCAGCAGGAGGCCACAGAGGTGGCGGCTGCCCAGCCCCCCGCTGAGGGTGATCCCCACCGCTGCGCCCCCCCAGCCAGGCTTCCGGGACCAGGTCCCCCAGCCCGTGTGGCCTGGCCTCCACCGCTCAGGACGCCGGGCCAGGGGCACGGTGGGGAAGGCCACGGCCTGCGGGGCGTGGCGGGAGCGCCTGGGGTGGGGGTGGGGGGGGCAGGAGCCGGAGCAGGAAGCTCTCAGGCCGCTCAGCTGGGGATGTGCGGGGGAGGGGAGCCCCAGGGCCAGCGCTGTCCCAGGAGCCCTGCCCCCCTTCCTTGCTCTGCCCCCAACCCTCCCTGCTCCTGCCCATCCCGGACCCCAAACCACCTTCCAGTACCTCCCCGCCCACCCACCCCAGCCTCCCCTGCACCAGCCATACCCCATTTCCACCGGCGTCACCCCCCTATGAGGCGACTCTCTCCCCAGCCTTTACCCACAGTTAGTTCCCTCGACTTGCCTATCAACACACCCCTCTATCCCCCAGCGTCTGTGAAGCCACAGCCCCTCCTGGGGGGCGGGGGTAGGGAGGGCCCCGGGCACCCACTGGGGATCAGGCATCACTGAGGGAGGCTCCTGACACCCCAGGGGGACCAGGCCCGGGAAGGGGGAGGCACTTGGCAGTGGAGGGAGGGCTGGGTAAGGGAGAGGGGCTGGGGGAATGGGGTGCTGGAGGGGGTGTGGGGGGCAGAATGACATTGTCTCAAGGCCTGCCCCCCCTCTGTACTGACCCCAGACGGAGGCGGGAAGGGGGATCCGATTTTACGCGCACCCCAGTTCCCAGGGCACCCACACGACAGCGCACGCCCCCTGCTCTGAAAATACACCCACTTCAGGGCGAGAATAGCGGCGCCAGAGAGCTAGGGGCGGCCGAGGCTTCCGGCCGGGCTGGGGCGGGCAGAGCCTGACGGACGCGGTGGGGACCCCAGGCAGCGCCCCTCCTAGGACAGGTGGGCGCGAGGCGGGCACCCCGGGCTCACCTGGCTCCCTCGCGGCCTCTCCTGTGGAGTCGGAGGCGCCTTCAGTCGCTGCGAAGGAGCCTTTGTGCTCTATTTACGAGAGGAGTTGTGAGCAATTAGCAGGGTAACCAGGGAAAATGTTTGGCTCCGTGGGTGGGAATTGGAGCCATCTGTTCCCAAGTGCCGGGAAAATAGTGGAGCAGTCCCAGCGCCGCCCCCCCCCCCCCCCCCCCGCAGAGCTACGCGCTGCCTGGCACCCAGGCTGTGTGTCCCCGGGCAGGGCGCTCACCCTCTCTGGCCTCAGTGTCTGCATCTGTGAAGCCCGGGAGCCGGCCAGTGGCAGTGACTCCAGACCCGCCTCCTTCTCCTGCTCCCCCGCCCCCGCCTCCCAGCCCCTCCCAGGCGTGGCCACAGCGGGCGGGGACAAGACAGCACCTGCCTTTGGGGTTGGGGTTTTATTTACCCGTGGACTCCCTTGTTTAGAAGCTGCACATGGCGCTCTAAGATGGTCATTCACCCGCCCAGAAACTTATGGCCAAGAACGGGGAGCCAGCGAGATCTACCCCCCCCCCACCCCTCGCCAAGCACCCGCCTATCCTGGGGCTGCTGGGGTGCTTCAGAGATAGAGGGGGTGGTGAGACAGAGGGAGAGATCAGGGAGGGGGAGAGCGAGATGGAGATGGAGATAGACTTGGAGATAGGGACAGAGATTGAGGGAGGGAGAGAGAGATGGAGATGATGGAGGGAGGGAGGGTCAGAGAGGACCCCGCCCCAGCCTTCCGCTCTGACGGAACCTGTCTGTGTAGCAGTCTGTTTGCTTGAGCCGTAACCTTGAGTATTTAGACGTGTGGCCTGTGGGCCTCCGGCCATGTGACCCTTGCCCAGCCCTGCAAATTGTGGGCCCAGCCTGACCCCACGTTCTAAACTCCGTACCTTGGTCCATGAGGTTTCGTCTGCCCCCCGGGAAGCCTTCCTGGGCTGCGCGGTCACCACCGATGCCGGTCGTGGTCATCACCGTTGTGGCGGGAGCCCGTGGAGTGGGGTCCCGGCCGAGGCTGCTGGGCTGCTCCGTCCTCCAGGGCCCAGTGGCTCAGAGGCCTGGCGCTGGCCGGCCGGCTCCTCCTCCCCCGTGAGGAGCTCATCTTTGGGGAATTCTCCTAATCCTTTCGGAGGATTGAAGACGCCCAGCGCACGCCCCTTCATGCGGCTAAGGATTTCATGGGCGCCGGGTTCTGCAGCAGAAAGCCCACGGCTGTGCCGTCTGGCCAAGGGCAGGCCGTGAGGCCTGTGGCCCCTGAGATGCTGTGTGCTCAGGGAGGACGGTGGGGGCCGCAGCCCGCAGCCCGCAGCCCGTGCTGGTCTGGAAAGTCCCTCTCCCCATCCTCCCTGGGGGTGGGAGGCCAGTCCTGGGCCAGGACCTCGGCATGTGCGTTTGGGGGACACAGCTCAGCCCTGCTGTGTGGTCACTCCGTTCGTGGCACCGGTGGCAGGAAGCTCACACGTGACAGTGCAGGGCTCGCTCTGTTGGCGGCGGTGGCCACAGAGGCCCGCCAGGCTCAGGGGGGACGGGGACTCCGCCTCGATGGGCAGAAGGTCCGGGAATTTGCAGATGCCCTTTGACCCCAAGGAGGGGTGGATGGGTTGGGAATACCGACTTCTGCGCACGGGCCACGAAGTTTCAATCGCACTGTCTGTGCGCGTCCGCACGTGGTATTTTGTGGAAGAGCCACACTCAAGGGGCCAAAGAGCCGCATGTGGCTCACGAGCTGCAGTTTGCCGACCACGGGGTTGGGAGAAAGGTTGGTGGTGAGATGGAGAAGCAGGAGAAGAGAGGCTATTAAAAAGGAAGATGTAAAGAAAAGAAACGGCAGAATGCAGGGCTCAGTGAACACAACTGCCCTGCGGGGTGCGCTGCCCTGCGGGGTGCACTGCCCTGTGGGAGGCGCTGCCCTGCGGGAGGCGCTGCCCTGCGGGAGGCGCTGCCCTGCGGGGTGCGCTGCCCTGTGGGAGGCGCTGCCCTGCGGGGTGCGCTGCCCTGTGGGAGGCGCTGCCCTGCGGGGTGCACTGCCCTGTGGGAGGCGCTGCCCTGCGGGGTGCACTGCCCTGTGGGAGGCGCTGCCCTGCGGGAGGCGCTGCCCTGCGGGGTGCGCTGCCCTGTGGGAGGCGCTGCCCTGCGGGAGGCGCTGCCCTGCGGGAGGCGCTGCCCTGTGGGAGGCACTGCCCTGCGGGGTGCGCTGCCCTGTGGGAGGTGCTGCCCTGCGGGAGGCGTGCAACCCAATGAGTGGGACTCAGTGAGGATTCCGGGAAAGAACTCCGCCCAGGAGGGCAACGGGCTCGGAACCTCTGTCTGTGTCAAGTGTCACCCTCCCCCCCTCACCCTATGTCTCAGGAACACAGCTTAACCTGGTTTTCAAAATCTTGCTCTCAGCGGAGTTCGACGTCCCCCCGGGAATGTGTGGGTTATGCCCCCAGATCGAATTTTCCCCTTTTAGCCAAAGGCTGTGAGGGGTCTGATGGCTCCCAATCCAGCCCCATGTCAGTTTTCTTGGGCTTTTAGGGGAAGTTTAATAATTGATGGTGTGGTTGCCTCCCATGCCCTGGGCAGCAGGGGGGGGGGGGGGGCGCTTAGTGAGCCGAGGAAGGACGGGGAGCCGTGCCCGGAGGCTTTTCTGGCACTGTGGGCACCTGGCGCCTCCTCCTGGGCCATGAGATGGGGTGTTGAGGGGCCAGAGTGGTGGCCGCTAGGAATCTCCCATAGAATCATCAACTAGGGACGTGCGTACCACAAAGCTGCAAGGTGTTGGAACTCCCTCTGGGCGCGGACCTGTCTTCGCCTCACAGGCCAGGCCCCACCCCCCAGCTCCTGGCTCACAGCTACCACCTCACCTCCCAGAGGACCTGGTCCTCTCTGCCCCAGTGTGAAAACTCCCAGGGAAGAATTCTGATTGGCCCAGCTTGGGTCACATGGTTGCCAAGGGTGGGGGGGTGGAGCTTTCCCCAGAAGGAAGTGCTGGCATTCACAGTGATGGGGGTCGCACTGTAGCATCTAGAATATTCTTCAGCAGGAGGAGAGGGACCGGAGTTTAGGGAAAAAAGATTCTAGAAGTTAAGTGGGAAACAGGCCCTGTAGCCTATTCTGGTCTCTTTGGTCCTTGTTGGGATTGATTCCATGACAACCAGATGAGCGCTTCAAGCCGGGTGTGATTTGGAGAAGCAGCAAGGTTTATATTTGTATCACAGTGTCCTCCCCACGATTTCGTCCTCCAGCTGTGGTTGGTGCGGAAGGGTGCCCGTTGGGGGCTGTGGTGCCTCCAGGGTGGGGGGCACTCTGCCAGGGCACTGGCACTGACCAGGGGCCGCCTGGATCCTGTCCTGTGACTTCATTTCTGCTGGTGCCGCCTCGGCCGCTCCCACTCCCGCCCTCCTCTCGGCTGCAGCCACGTGTCCTGTGCCTCAAGGACATCTGCAAGCTCGCAGCCACAGCGCCCTCCGCCGCTCAGCCTGGTTCCACCGAAGCAGCCGTCGTCAGCGTGCGAGGCCACGCAGTGACACACCGGGACACGCAGAATCCGAGTGCGTGCGCGAGACACACCCAGAGGCCAACACACACACAAGCACACACACAAGCAGAGTCACACACACACACACACACACACACTTGTCAGTGGTGGGCGGGGACAGTCGCCTGGTCTCGGATTTGCCACAAAGACAGGGCTTGTCCAGCCTCGATGCTGGAGCCGACCGTGAGGTCACAGAGGAGTCATGGGCCCCGCGGGTCCTGGCTCGCTGGTGGGAGGAGCCGCTGCTCATGAGCAGGCTTGCTGGCTGCACCGAGTCTCGGGGAACCTGCCCTGGTGGGTGGTCCCTGCAGCGCGTGTTGCCGGCGCCCCCGGCAGGGCACCCACGCTGAGCTCTGGCAGCGCCGCGCTCCAGGCCAGGGCCTCAGAAATGTCCACATTGCCTGGATTCCTGCCAAAGGGCTCGGCCAGGGAGACGGGGGAGGAGCGAGCGGCCTGGCCCCCAGATAACAGCTTCAGCACGTCCACTAGATGCGCACACGTCCCCAACCGGTTCATTCGTTTCCCAACTTTTTGTTTATTTTTATTTCCTCCCTCAACCTTTCATTTTGACAAATGTCGATTTTACAAGAACAGAACACCTAATAAACCTTCCACCTAGATGATCTTTCTTTTCTTTTTAAATGTGTTTTTATTGATTTCAGAGAGAAGGGAGAGGGAGAGAGGGATAGAAACATCAATGATGAGAGAGAATCATGGATCGGCTGCATCCGGCAGGCCCCACACTGGGGATCGAACCTACAACCTGGCACATGCCCTGACCAGGAATTGAACTGTGACCTCCTGGTTCATAGGTCGATGTTCTTTGAAAATATGAGCGTAGAAGCCCAGCCTGTGTGGCTCAGTGGTTGAGCGTCAATCTATGAACCAGGTGGTCACCGTTGGGTTCCCAGTCAGGACACATGCCCGGGTTGTGGGCCGTATCCTCAATAGGGGGGATACAGGAGGCAGCCAGTCAATGATGATTCATCAATGTTTCCCTCTCCCTCTCTCTTTTCCTCTAAAATCAATTAAAAACATTAGAAATGAAAACACGAGCGTCTGGAAGACGTCCGGCGTCGCAGGGGCTGGGGAAGGCGTGGCTCCACGGGACTGTCGCTGCGGCAACACAGGAGGAACGTGGAGAAACTCCCGCCAGGTGTGGCCCTGCGTTGTGGCTATTTGAGGAGAGACCCCAGGCGTGGGAGGGGCCGGTGGGGACACAGGGCCCGCCCATGTCTGCAGTAAGGAAGGTGTCGGCCCAGGTGGGAGACGCAGTCATTGCCAGGGTCCCTGGGACATGACTGTGTCCACAGCAAAGCCGCAGACCTGGCGAGAAGGGAGCAGGAGCGGCTGGGGCGGGAGCTGAGCTGCAGGCGGCAATAGGGATTTCTGAGAAGCCGGAGGAGAATGTCCTCAGCTCTCGTAGTAAACACAGCTGCCTCGGGGCGGTGTGCCTGCAAACGCTGCACCTGCTAATTCCACCCACCCAGTCACTCGGACCGCACGGGTGGCTCACAGGTGCCATCTGTGCTGGAGACCGCGGCCTGCAGAGGCCTCACACTGCTGGCCACCCCGCGGAGGAGCCCCTGAGGGCTGGGGATGAGCGAACGCGTCCCTAAAGCCATCATTAGCCCCGACGTTACAAAGGCAGCCGTCCACCTGCAGGACACTAACTGGGTGACAAAGCGCCCACTGGAAGCACCACAGGCAGCGAGGAGCTCAAAACCAGGTTAGTGTGACGTGTCTGCATCCCCCACGGTCCTGGCCACCTCCCGACGGGAGAGGCGTGAGGAGGGTCCCCTGGGAGCCCAGCGTGGCACAGGCCTCCTCCGGCGCCCCGCCCGGCCTCCTCCCTCTCAGCGCTGCGGCCCCTCCATCCAGAGGTCACGACCTCCACACTCCTCCTCTTCCAGGTCCCGGCTAGTGACACGCCAGCACCCCTGGCATTTCCTCCCGGGAGGCCACACGATGACCAAGGACAGGCCCGGGAAAGCGGGGACCCACAGCCCAGCCTTCGTGTAAACAGGGCGCCAGAGCTGCCCAGAGCTGCCCTCTAAAGCCTGCTTATCTCACCAATGGGCTCTCCGGGTCGGAGTTGATAACGTGTACTTCGTCCTGTCTGTCAAGTTCCTGATCCCTCGCGATTGGCCCGCACAGTGGCCTGGCCCTGCACAGGCGAGCTTGGTGTGTGCGGACCAGCCAAGTCCCACCTCGTGGCTTGGGCTGAGCCCCCCGTGTCCCGGCGCTGGGAGACCGGGAACCAACTAGATGGGCCAGGGCCTCCTCCAGGGACCCGGTGGCCCCCCACCCTGCTGTCCTAGGACTCAGGACCTGCTGCTAACCCACCAAGAACACAGGAGGGAGCCCCATGTGCTGGTCACAAAGCAGGGCCCATGCTCGGGCACGGACAGATGTGTGGTCTGGTCCTTGCCTGAAGAATTCAACACGCATCACTGTCTCCTCACACGGGCCGGTGGCCCTGAGGCACACGGGAGCCACGAGAGGGGGGGGTCTGAGGGCTCAGGAAGGGATGCGGCTCCCACAGCTCCGACCCCACCCTCCCGTCAGTCAGCACCTGCTCGCCCGCCTGCCTCGTCGGTGGAGCATCACACACGTGTCTCAGCCTGGGATGTGGAGGAACACACCCTCCCACCTCGAGGGAAACTGACAAAGCAGTGCATGCACGGAGGGCGCTTCCAGAAGCCGCCACGCCCCAGAAGGCCGGCCCCGCCCACCACCTCCAGGGCCACTCACCTGTGTCCGCCCTGCCCCTTGAGGTCAGGCATCTTCCACGCTCTCAGGCGAGGCCAGGAATTCCAGGAGAAGCAAGTGCAGTCTGCTTCACAAAGCACTGGGCTCAGTTCTGGGTGAGACCTTTGTGAGTCCCGTCAGCTGCAGGGCTCGGATTTCTCCACCCCGGTACCCGAGCAGAATTGTAGGTGATTAAATGATGGTGCGTACTAACGCGTAATGAGGGTGCAGTGAATCAATGAAAAGAAACAAAACGAAATGCAACACAGGCTTCATCTTTTATTTTTAAAAATATGTTTATATTGATTTTTTCTAGAGAAACATTGATCGGCCGCCTCCTGCACGCCCCCTACTGGGGATGGAGCCCACACCCGGGGCACGTGCCCTGATCGGGAACAGAACCAGCAACTGCATGGGATGACGCCCAACCACTGGGCCACCCGGCCAGGACAGTTTAATCTCTCAACGTGGTTATGAGATGCAGCAGCACGGGTCTGTAGTCCGAGCTGGTCTGGAATGTAAGCAGGGCGCATTCACCCTCGGCTCAGACGCTCACGCCCACCCACACACAGGACACGCCCACCACGAAGGAAATGCAGTGAAATGACAGCTGGGTGGACAACCACCAGAGGGGAAAGGATCAAAACAGGCCCCTTCAATTCTGAGCTTTAAAAAGATTAACTTTTTCCAGCCCTAACCGGTTTGGCTCAGTGAATAGAGCATTGGCCTCAAGGGTCCCAGGTTCGATTCTTGGTTGTGGGCACATCCCCAGTAGGGAGTGTGCAGGAGGCAGCTGATCGATATTTCGCTCTCATCGATGTTTCTAACTCTATCCTTCTCCCTTCCTCTCTGTAAAAAATCAATAAAATACATTTAAAAAAAGAATAAAAAGATTAACTTTTTCCAAATTAAAGGCTTTCTTGGTCAGATACCAGGGAAGGAAGGATCGGAAGGGCTGGCCACGCCTCAAATTCCACTTTCTCTTTGTGCTTTGCAAAATCCACAGGATGAAAAGGGACAACACGGGCCAAGAACCACCACCTGGGTACGAGCTAAAGCTACCTCCCTGAGCTCCGTCTGCGTGGCGACCGGCTGCCGTCACATCTTAGTAAGACGCTGACGAGGAGGCTCCCTATCAAACCTCCTCCAGACCACACCGTCCCGAGGGCCCAGGTCCTCACAGCCGCGTGCAGCGCCCACTGCGCCTGCACCCTCGCCCGCCCCCTGCACCTGAGGGCTAAGCACACTGTAGAGACGCATTTGGACCTTGAGCTGTGCTGGCATCACACCCACGTTTTACACAGGACCCGCCATTCCCCACGGGCAAAGGCGGGGTCTCACGTCAGGGCTCCCGTCCGCCGCCACCCCCGCCGGGGGACACGGGAGCATGCTTCCCATCACCGACATCCTGTGTGTCTTGCTGTGACCTGAGCACGTCTAGTCTTTTCTGTCTGTGCCCACTGCCGGCCGCGGGGAAGGCCAGGTCCTTTCTCTCCCCTGCTCCTCAGACGAACCTGTGAGCAGGCGGAGCGTGGAGACCCGAAGCTCCTGGGCCCTCTGGACGGCGCAGGTGAGCCGAGGGGGAGGGAGGGAGGTGCTGTCCGGGCCGATCTGCTCTGGAATGAGGTGCGGATCCCACACCCGCCGGCCACAGCAGGCAGTGCCGTGTGCAGCTTGGCAAGTCTCCCCCACCCCCACCAGAGCTGTCGCTGGTCTTAGAACCAGGTGCAGGAGAGGCGGGACCAAGGGCCGCACACACCACGGTCTGCACGCAGGAACCTGCCTGCATAAAGACAACTGGTTCCGACCCCTAAGACCAGCTTCTGCTCCCGTGATCACTGGTGCATTCCCCGTCACAGGGACCCTGTGAAGTGGGCCACGCCTATCGTCCCGTCCAGGAACCGTGCCGCCAGCACACGCAGTCGCACCGGGAGTGACGCAGGGGCAGCTGGTCTTGGTCCCTTGCTGAGAGGTGCGGTTTGCTCCCAGCCCACAGTTTCCTCTGAGGAAGTTTCTGGGGTGGTTCCCTCCCTCCCGCCAGGTCATCTGTTTTGCGATCTGGACAAGACGTAATGAAATGATAAAACTTGTGTGGTCTGGAGCTCAGAGTCGGCACCGGCTGCGGGTCCTCAGGCAGCTGCCACACCTCACGGCCTCGGGCCTGCAGGTGCGAGCACCGGGGACGAGCTCGTGGCCATGAGCCGGGAAAGGAAAAGCAGCGCAGCCCACCGCCGGGTGCGTCGGCTCACCATGCAGAGCCTCAGCTCTCCCTCCCCGGCCCCGGGCACAGCACACGGCGGGCCCCACACGCGCCCGGGCCAGCCTGCGGGGCCCAGCGGGGAGGCAGGGCGAGCCCCGTTTCCTAACTGCCCATTGGAAGTTGAGGAAACGGAGGCAGAAACGGAGGAGAAGTCCCACGTCTCCTGACTCCCAATCCCAAAGGGAGACGGGGACCCAGGGGCCTCTGACCACGAGAACCAGCGCCTGCACACCGTCTCCCCATCGCCCTCGCCCGGGGCAAACGTGCCTCCACGTCGGGGAGCGTGAGCCACGTCCCACGCCGACACCAAAGACCCTGCCCGGGACGCGGCAGCTGGTCCGGCCTGTTCCCGTGGAGCCGGGTCCTCTGGAGGAAAGGCGAGCGGAGGCCACCGTGAGTCACCTCTGCCCACGGGGCACGGCGTGTTGCTGCCGTCAACGTGTCCAGAGTCTCAGCTCACTGGAGGCTCCTCTCAATTCCAGGCCTCGACCTTAGGGCCGCCCTGCACACGCGGCCCGCAGCCCACGGCCCACCCTGAAGCCGGGCCCTAAGTCAGCAGCCGGTTCAACCACGTCCCCTCTTCCCTCTTACGACCAAGATACGAACACGACCTGAAACGCACGCTGACCCCTCGGGCCAGAACCTGGCGCAGGGAAAGCGAGGCGCAGCCGGGGCGTCTGCTTTTCCACCTGTGCCTTCAGCTGCCACGTCCCAAGAACCCAGGGCGCTTCCACGCCACCAACGCCACTCAATTCCCTAGAACCTCGCCCCGCGCGTCTTGGTCTGGAACAGAGTCCGAGGTCCCTGAGGGTCAGTTCTGTAAAACGGAAGGGGAGCTCGGCGGAGCCTGGGCCTCTGCCCACCTCTCAGTCTGCACAACTCCGAGAGCTTGAAATAAAAGGCACACATGCCCGCGCAGGAGGTGCTCGCAGCCAACTCCTCGGAGCCCCTCCGTCTCCACTCCCGACACCGGCGAGGGGCCCCGGAGGGACGGGGGGACAACTCAGACTGTGACACTAGGCCTGCGCTACACGGACGCAGGAATCCTGACAATGAGAGAGAGAACAACACACACAGGCGTCAGCAGGCGGTTGCCGCACAGACCAGAGGGACCGCTTAGTGATGGGGAGACGCACCCCTGGGCCCAGTGCTCGAGGCCGGCCTTCGAGTCCCCTCCCTGGGGGAAAAAAGGGGGTGAGCACAGAAAGGACCTCTGCCTACACCACAGGGGAAACAAGGGGGGAAACAGAACCCCACATGGAAGAAATCCCAGGAGAGTCCAATTTGGAAAAAATTTAATTAACAAAATAAAGAGGAGGACATGGTCCAGGAGGGGCTCTGGGAGGACCCTCCACCCGCCCGGGCCCGGGCCTGGTCGAGCAGAACCAGCTGGACTAGCAGGCCTGCTCCGCACTGCGCGCCCATGCGCACAGCCGAGAAACCACGCGGCCGCTGGTAGCCAGTGGCTCCCGGCTGCCCTGTGCTGGCTTGGCACATGAATGCATGCAAACAAAGCAAGGTTTCAAGGGCTTCACCAGTTAATTTTGGCAAAAAGAGAAAACAAACAAAAAGCTAGAATTCATAGCAGATTAAAAGCCACTGAAGTGAAAACCATGTATTTCTCAGTCGGGAAGGAGACTACAACTACAGCCTTTTCCTCTTTTTAAGTCTCTGCCATCCTCTCCCCCAGCTCAGGTCAAAGTTCGTAGCAGCATCACACAAAGTCCTCTGTCAGCCAGTGTTCTCTGCTGTGGGGTCAGAGTTCACAGCTCAAGTTTAGTCCGTCCGCAGAATCATGGGAGGGTGCTCACTGTCCTCCTCCAGCCGCAGGGCGCTGGCTTCCTCCTCCAGGCACGCGCCGCCCACGGCGCCCAGCTCGTCCGTGTAGGCTGCAAAGAGAGCGCGGTCACCAGAGCTGGACAGGGCCCTCGGGGCGGCCCGCACAGACTGCCTTTTACTCCCTCTTGTGACTAAAGAGCTCCCTGCAGCCAGAGGCAGCCCAGGATGCGGCATTCATTTCTGCAGAGCACGGCTTCCTAGGGGACAGGCTGTGCTTTCCTCAGGGGCGGAGCACGGAGTGCGCCTCGAACTAACGTGGGTGCGCAACACGAGCGCCAGACACTCAGCGCTCCTGCGAAGAGGGGCGCGAGCAGAACGGCGGGCAGGCTGGTGTTTGGGGGAAGGTAGCTCACAGCAGCTGGACAGCCACGGCCAGACCGCCCCCGTCTGCCGGGACGCTGACTGACAGCTCCTGCCACAGCGTGCCTCCTCCAGGGCCCGGGGCCAGGAGGGCCCTCCGCTTGAGGAAGGTCAGACGGGCGCAGGGCAAGGCCCCAGCACAGACGCTGGAGAGGCAGCGAACTGGGGCACAAGTCGCGTCCACCCCAAGTGGCCTGAGGCAGGATGATTTTCTTCAGAAGAAAATCGATTCCGCCTCCGGGGCCTGGACAGCCCAGGTGACACCCGCTGCCCGGCCTGAGGGCGTCACTCCCCTGCCCTACACAAGGGGGTGGCCCCTGGGAAGGAAGCAGAGCGCGGGCACCGGGAGGCCCGGCCTCATTACCTTCCAGGTCTGTCCCTCAGCCTTACCCAGTCTCGTGGGAGATGCAGGCGCGTGGGTGCCTTTGGCTACGGCGGTGCCGTAGGGCTGAGTTACCAAGGAGCAGTCGTGAGAGGCCGAGTCTAAGATCTCATTGGTTGTCTCCATGCTGCCATCCAACCTGGTGGAGTGGAGAACACAGTGAGGGCCTGGGGCTGGCGGGCCAGACGCGCAGCGACAGAGGCGAAGGCCGCTCGCCAGGACAGCACGTGCGCTCCAACACTGCGGGGACGGGTGTGTTCACTCGGACTTTACATGGAAAGTCTGACAAAAAGACTTATGCCTACGGGACCAGCTATTTCATGTGCAGGCTGGTGGCCAACAGGAGTCGCTATCAACAATATTCCCCCTTGCACCCAATCCTCAGCACTGCCGTGCTTCTAGGTGACAAACAGCAGCAAAAGCAAAAGACCACAATGCACTGCTTCCCCAGGAACCAACACCAACTCCTCTTTTCAAAGAGAAAACCCATCTCACGGTGAGACAGCAGGCCCTCAAACTGCGCCCTGGCTGTGCGGACGGGACAAGCTGTGACACCCCTTTCTTGCGAATGTGAAATTCTCTGTCTGTAGCCGGTCCCGGGGGGGGGGGGGGGGGGCGGGAAGCCCTGCTCCCAGGAAGGGCAGGTGCAGTGCTGACCACTTCCCGCCAAGAGCTGCCAAGAGCTGCAGTCCCTGGCAGACGGGGTGGGAGAGCGGACATCTGTGCCACACCAGGGACTGTCTGGGAAGGTGGAGCTCCTGAACGGCCTGGGCCAGTCTCTGCAGGAAACGCACACTCGCAGGGCCCACGGCAGCCTGGGCGGGACAGAGAGCCGAGGAGAGGGGGGGGGGAGAGAGCCGAGGGGGCGGGAGAGAGCCGAGGGGGCGGGAGAGAGCCGAGGGGGCGGGAGAGAGCCGAGGGGGCGGGAGAGAGCCGAGGGGGCGGGAGAGAGCCGAGGGGGCGGGAGAGAGCCGAGGGGGCGGGAGAGAGCCGAGGGGGTGGTGGGAGAGAGAGCGAGGTGGGGGGGGGGGAGCGTGGGCGAGAGAGGCCGACTTACTTGTGCTGCTTCATGAGGGTGCACTCGCCGCCCTCCTGGGGGTCCAGGTTGTACATGTACAAGTACCCGTCGGACGCTCCCACCAGCAGTCGGGGGATCTTCTGAATTCTGGTGGAAGGAAAAGCAGCCACATCCTAGGACCACAGCTTCTGTGGTTACTAAACTAGCAGCCTCGCCTTTGGCAAGGCCAGGGGAGCCCTCTGCCCCCCCAAAGTGAGCACAAATGTCGCTGAGTGAGTGACACACTATGTGTTTGCAGGACCAAGACCGCACCCTCTGTGCTACTTGCGGCCCCAGCATCGAAGCTGAGGGCGTCCTCAGCGGGAAAAAGCGCCGGCGCCCCAGGGCGAGCAGGTGGCGGCATCCGTCTCCCGGCTCCCTGACTACGAAGGGCAGGCGGTTTCAGGAGACTTCTTCAACTAGGCCAGGCGGGTAAGAAGGATGAACATAATGTCTATAACATCCACAGTCACAGCGAGGCCATGGCGGAGTGCTCCCAGCCACGCCAGCAAGGTTCCCAGAGGGCTCGATGCTGGCGCTCCCAGCCCTGACTTATCGCCACAAGTGCCCAGACACAGAGGCGGCCTCTGCAGGGAGGAGCTACAGGAGCCCTCGTGTTTGATGACCACGATGCCCTTTGCGGGTCCCCGCGGCAGGCAAACCTCGGCTCCATGACAGGCCGAAGTCTGTGACTGTGCTCAGGCTGGAAGGATCGTAAGGGGACCACCAGGCGCCGCAGGCCAAGGGGAGGGAGGCTCGCCTGTACTCACGTGGTCAGGGAGCAGATGTTCTTGTGGCCGCAGAAGGGCAGGCGGACTGTGGCGAAGGCCCTGCCCTGGTTGAACATCTCTGTGACCTGGGAGGGCAGGTAGCTGGTGGAGTTCAGGAGCATCTTCCCGAAGTAGCCGGTCCAGGTGGAGGGCTCCTCCTGCGGCCTGGAGGGCATCAGCAGAAACATGACTCCCGGAGATGACCACGTCCCACCCACAGAGACAAGGATCAGCCCGAAACCTCAAGAGAAATCCCCCTCCTTCAAGGAAAAGGGGCAGAAACCACAGCCTCGGAACAGCCTGCCCTCCCACGTGGCTGCGTAGATTACGGAAATGATTTGCAGCAAACAGGAGACGTGCAGGCCCCCCTCACAGCACCCCTGGGTCTCATAGAGTCTCGGAAACCTCTGAGCACCACTTTCAAGTGGCTCCTTCCCCACAGCCCGTTTTGCCGCTGCTCACCTTGCGCGCACCTGCAGGTTACTCAAATGCTCCCTGGGGAGGAGCGTGCCCTGAGCAAGCCTGGCCCGGGGGGAAGGCTCACATGTTAGGAACAAGCAGCAGCGCTCTGTTCGCCGCACATGCCCATTGCAGTGACACACGACTCACATCACCTGCTTTAGAAACGCACCCACTGTGGGCAGCCTGGCGACGGCGCTCCCGGCACTGGGCAGTGCGCCCAGACGTGCTTCTGTGCTCAGGGGCGTGCCGAGGCAGATGTCTGCAATGACCACGGCAGTCCCCGCGCCCTGCCGCCAGCCTCACGCAGAGCACCTCCCATACTAGACCACCTCACGGGGACAGATCCCTCCCTGCCGCGTGCGGACGCGGGGACACTGATCCAGAGCCCACGCAGGGCCTGGCCCGGCAGGAGGCAGGAGGCAGGAGGCAGGACGAGTCTGGGCTCCTGGGCTCACCCATCAGTGTGAGCTGGACAAAGTTCTCTGTTGGTTTTCAAACAATCGAATGTTTGCAACTCACTTTTCCTTCACAGTCTCGAGTTTGAAGATGTGCACTGTCTCTGTGTTGCTGGAGGCGGAGAGGAACATGCCATCCATGCTGAAGGCCAGCGAGCAGATGCTCACACACCTGCGGGCGGGGCAGGGTTAGCTGTCACCCGGGCCACTGGCCACCAGCAACCTCCCGAGGGGCCTGTAACCATCGCCGCAGGGGAGGACAGTTCCCTGACAGCTGCGTGGCTGCTGGAGCGCTCTCCTTCCCCCAGTCACCTTCTCAAACATTTTGAGAGAAAGATGTTGGGAACGGGACAGCAAGTGACAGTAATTCTGTCCTATGTTCTTAAACAGCCAATTTTCTTTCATTTAAATTACAGCAATTCTTAACATGCAGAGGGTAAACTGGCCCCTCTGACGATGTTTAATAGAGTAAAACTTTCAACATTCAACACACTAACTCCCTATAGTACATCGTAAACTCACTGTAAAAACCCCAAAGCCAGCAAATAGCCTGCATTTCCTCCCAGCCCCGGGAGCACGCGTGGCCCGTCCACAGGAAGGTCCCTAGTCGCTCGGTGCAGACCGAGGAGCGCCCCGCGCCCAGCCCCGTGGCACGCGCTGGAGCACAGCGGGGCAGCCCTGCCTGCCTGTCCCAGCAAGGTGTGTGCAGCCCTGCCGCTCCCAGTGAGGGGCGCTAGGACAGGTGTGGGAGTCGCTACAGACATGGTGTGGGGGCGAGGGTGCTTCTGCCGGAAGCTTGGCCTGAGGGACACCTGATGCAGACTCCAAGGGGCACCAGCATGACAGCCAGGCACCGGGGACAGCACAGGCCAGGTCCCCGTGGAGACAAGGGTTGCTCAACGTGGTCTGGCTGGGACCGGGAGCAACAGGAAGGGAAATAAAACAGCTGGAACGAAGGGCCAGAGGCTGGGTCCAGCTGAGGATGCAGGAGTTTGGGGTTAGTCCTACAGGCAAAGGGAGGCTGTGACAGGGTCCAAATGGGGGTGCTCTGCCTGCGCTCTCACCCCCAAAGAAGAGCCAGGGCTGAGTCTGAGGAAGGACTGATGGGGCCGACAGCAGAACCACAGGGAGCGTGAGGTCAGAGGGCGGGAGGACGGACAGGACACAGAGGAGGAGACGCCAGTGGGGGCAGCCCTGGGAAAGCCGGCATGCCTGAGCCTAACAGGTGCATGGAATGAGGGGAAGGAGTCCCTTTGGCTGGACACTGGGTGGAGGGACAGTGGCAGCATTTACCGAGAGGGCGTGGGAGCAGGCGGGGGGCGGGAGAAGCACGGGGCCCGCAGGAAAGCAGCCTGGGCCACACGCACATGGGCAGGCAGGCAGGGGTGCGTTTAGGAGGACGTGGCTGTGGCGAGGAGAGCTTTCCTGGCAGTGCTGAGACGCAGGGGAAACGGAGCAGGAGAGCAAAGGCAGGTGCAGAGCGGGGCAGGGAAGCAAGGGAAGGGGAGACAAGAGGGGAGCGGGGCTGGACGCCTGGCTGTGGAGAGAGGATGTAAGCTGACTACGCATCTGTGGGAACTGCCCCAGGGAGGGAGGGATGCCAGCACGAGGTTGGGGGCCATGGGGGACAGGGACAAGGGTGGAAAGGACGTGGCGACAGGTTCTGCAGGACTTTCTCAGGACGGGGAGGCGGGCTCTACCAGAGCCTGACTGGGCTGGTGCCAGCCCCAGAGGTCAAGTACTGCTGAGCCAGGTTACCCGGCTACAAGCAGGGCCCCGGGATCTGGCTTTGGAGCCTGGATCCCCATCTCTCCCGCGAGTCCTGAGGCAGAGGACCCAGGGGTGACCGGGACAGCCCCTCCTCCGAGGCAGGGAGGCATGCTAGGCTCGGCCCTGCAAGCTCTGTAGCGCACGCCAGCGGGAGGGAGCTCCGTGCTGGGAGTCGCGGTGTGCTTGTTTCAAAGGCAGAGCCGCAGCCACCGGATGGCGGGGGAGGGAGGGGAAGGGCCGGCTCCAGTTCTCAGGGCAGAGAGTAAGGACGGAGCCTGTGAACCAGGTCAGAGTCCGCAGCCGCCCGCAGAGCAGGTGGAGGGCACACACCGCCCGGCTCTGCCGGTCCTTTCGCGCCCCTATCTGGCCATCGCTCTGCGTCCCGCTGGCCTTACATCACGTCCCTTTACCCCCAGACCGTCCGGTCGGGCTGAACACGCCTGCCGTTCACCTTGTGCCCAGTGGCCACGTTTCCACCTGCTGGTCACAGAGAACACAAACACTGAACCCAAAGAGAACTAAGAGTCAATGCTGGAGGCTCATGTACTTTACCTCTTAACTCCTCTCCGGAACTCAAAGAGTTTCTGTCCCTCTGGAATGGAAAACACCCTAATCACGGTCCCCTGCGAAAAAGAGGGGAAAAAAAGGCTTTTAGCCGAGAAAATATGGACTTTCTTTATTTCTTTGTCAGACTATAAATGAAACAGAACAGTTCTCCATGACAGCGCACTGTGGACTCCCTCCTGGCCAGCCCCCCACAGCTGCCTGAGTCCCTCCTGGCCAGCCCCCCACAGCTGCCCGAGCCCCTCCTGGCCAGCCCCCCACAGCTGCCCGAGTCCCTCCTGGCCAGCCCCCCACAGCTGCCCGAGTCCCTCCTGGCCAGCCCCCCCACAGCTGCCCGAGCCCCTCCTGGCCAGCCCCCCACAGCTGCCCGAGTCCCTCCTGGCCAGCCCCCCACAGCTGCCCGAGTCCCTCCTGGCCAGCCCCCCACAGCTGCCCGAGTCCCTCCTGGCCAGCCCCCCCACAGCTGCCCGAGCCCCTCCTGGCCAGCCCCCCCACAGCTGCCCGAGCCCCTCCTGGCCAGCCCCCCCACAGCTGCCTGAGCCCCTCCTGGCCAGCCTGCAGCAGGCCCTCTGCACAACCACCTCCTGCTTCCTGCCACAAGCTCACCAGATCGCCCAGCCCCGTTCACCACTTCACTCAGCACTTACTCTAATCATTAACAGCTTGAAGTCAAACATGGAACACACCAGTTCTACTTTTTCCTACATCACTGGAAGCTTAAACCATTCAAACTAAGCGCCTGAGGCGTGTACCCCGCGTTGGGAAGCGCCTCCTAACGTGATGGGCGAGTCTGACACGCTTGGTCAGGCCGTCACCCCCCTGCGGCCCTTCTTGCCACTTGGAGCCACTGACCAAGGGAACTGCCGGCCTAAAAGGATTCGTCACCTGCACATCGGCAAGACCTGCATCAAGGGAACCCCTGCTGAGACGAAAGGAAACAGGCTGGCGGTGAGCCACAGCCCCTCCTCTGGGCCATGAGACACTTGAGAGGGTGTCCGTTCCCTGCGACCCCCTCCCCCTCCGGAAGCAGGCACAGGCTCCGTGGGCACACAGGACTGAGCACCGGGGCCGAGAGACCTGCCTCGGAAGTGACCCCGAGGGGTGCGGTCACCACCAGGCGGTGAGGAACTCAGTGAGCCTGCGCCGCAGGAGCCAGACGACAGGCCCGGCGCGGCCCGGCCATCAGGGAGCAGGTGCAGGGAGTGACGCCCTGTACGACGGTGAGTCTCTGGGGTGGGAGGACCCCAGCAAGGCTGCAGATCTCGGGAAGCAGGGGCGTGGGCACGCATGCAAACACCGGGCAGAGGCTGCGTCTCCGCAACCTAAGCGTTCGGGTTCCTTACAGACGTGAGTTTCTATTTCATGCCACACCAGTGTGCAACCCTGACCGACGACATGCTGCTGGACGGCAGTTCTGAGGCAGGAGTAAGCCCGCACCCAGGGCGGCCCCAGCGGGCCGAGAACGCGTTGGTGGTCTGATCCCTCAACCCAGAAGGTTCTGTGTAAAAGCAAGTCAAGAGCCTCTCTTTCTAGCCCAGAAGAAATTGTTCTGTTTCTACTGGCTCCCGAAGGCCTAGTCAGAACCATAAGAGAGGTGGGTTAGCCAAGGCTCATGGCCACGCTGCGCTCCCGAGGGAGAGGAAAGGGACCGGTGACACGGCGAGTCCTGCAGCGTCTAGACCGCAGGCGGGCGTGGAGTCACATCCTTGCTTCCGCCAGCGGCCGACCCCGGGAAAGTGCCTGCCCTCGCGGGGCTCCCCACACGAAGGGAAGCGTGCCCCTGGAGGAGGGTCAAACGAGGTAACGACACGAAGGGTCGAGGAGACTCAGGACAGTGACCCAGGAACAGCGGCACTGGCACCGTCGCTGCAGAAACGGGGCCCGAGAGTCAAGAATGCAGAGCCCAGGGGAGCGGGAGTGGCTGCCTGGGTGGCACTCGTTGGCTGGTTCAGGGGAGCCAGTGGCTTCGAGGGGAGGGGACTGAGGGGACACCCAGGCTGAACCCAGGCACAGGCGGCTGAGGGGCAGGTCCCCGTGCTCAGAGGAGGGAGCAGCCAGGAGCACAAACGAGACCCTGAGAGAAGGGAGGGGAGAAGAGGAAGAGAACAGCAAAGGAAACCACGTACGCAGCCCTTCAGTGAGCGCGAGAGGACGGGACCCCCAGTGTCACGGAGGCGGAGGGCCACACAGTCGGGCCTGCCGAGGCCTCTTCTCCGAGCGCAGACAGGGCCGGCCCTTTAACCCGGAGTCTCCTCACCGACTCTCTCAACAACCAGAGCTGCACACGAACGACTCCCAGGCGGGACTTAAATACACTCCTATCTACAGAGTAGCTGTAAGTGAACACGGTGCAGCTCTTAAAGGCGCCGTAACTCAGAGAAGCGCAGTCGGACGCAGAGAGGGAAAGGAGGCTAAACGAGACGCACTGTGACCACCACTTTGTTCAGAGAAAAAGAGGGCAAGGCGAACACGGAATGCGCTCAGACCCCCTCAGACTGTCTCCACTTTCACTCTCGCCCCCCAAGGCCTCAGCACCACAGCCTGCCCCGGGCCATGTCGGGGTGCAGTGGTGAGGGCGCGCCATGCAGGGCGCTCGGTCTCCCGTCCCAAACGTGCCCAGCTCCCCTGCGGGAGAGCCGCTCCCAGCAGCACACCCAGAGCCCGCAGTGGGCCCTGCCAGGTGGGTGTCGCCGGCGCTCCTCTGAGGGCCCGTGTGGTTACGGGGCCGGGGGCCAGGACGGGTTTCCCACGGACCCGGCGGCCTTACCTTCTCGGAAGCAGTGGCGAGCTTGGTTCCACTGGCGTCGAAGGCCAGCGCGGCCAAAGGACTGTCGTGAGCGGGAATCATGTTGGCAGCTCGCTGGTGGGAGAACCAAAGGTGACTACTAAGCCCACCTGGTTTCCGGGGTGGGGGCCCAGGGAAGTGCCCGGGGTGACAGGTTCCTCCAGCCCACCCCGGGGCAGCTGACGGGGACCAGCACAGCTCTGCTGGGGGCCAGCGGCGGGCACTGCATCGCCGAGCCAAGGATGCCAGGACGCCAGGGCCCACAGCACTCGAGGGACCAGCATTTCCAAGAGCCTCAGGGAACCTCACCAGGTTAATGGTGTCGAAGACCTGCACCTCTCCAATGGTGGCGCTGCCGGGGTAGGCCAGGTAGCAGTTGTCATTGTTGATGGACAGCGCACACAGGCCTGAGGACACAGGGAGCAGGGCAGTCAGGCCTGAGGGCTCCTTTGTGGTCGTGAGACATATAGCGCATTCACTTAACCCAGGGCCGGGAGGGAGGGCTCTGAGCAGCCACAGCGCACTGCTGGGTTAGGGCCACCCCCCCTCCCCTCCTCCCCCACCCGTGACAGCAGGGCTGTCAGCAGATTGAAGGCCTCTGGTGGGAAGTGATTAGTGACCTCAAAATTGGAAGCTGACCAAACCATTGACCGATGCGGTCACAAGACCAGTGCCAGGAGGAAGGGAGCCTGGCTTAAGGTCGATCCACTTCAATCTGCCTCCAGCTGTGGGCTCTGCAGAGGAGAGAGCTCCCCCCCCCCACCTTTAACAGGACACCCCGAGCAGCCCTGCCCTCCTCGGGGCGCTCACCCGCCGGGTTCGGGGGCGTCTCCCGGATGGTGTGCAGCACCTTCATGTCCCGAATGTTGTGGATGTACAGAGACTCCTCCAGGCACACGATGAGCCTCTAGAGGAGAGACAGGGAGGCGAGCGTGGAGAGAGCCACCACGCTGCACGCATGCGCCCAGCCGCTCAGTGGGCTCTTGGATCAAGACGCTTGGCGTTCCTCCCATAGCACCCCTCGGCCTGCACACTCCAGAGGGCGCTGCATTACCGTAGGGCATGCAGAACCCGTGCCTGCCTCGTCTCTACTGCCGCTGCACTAGGACGCCTCACTATGCATTGCCTCCATGTCACAGAAACTGGGCGATACGGTAAGAAAAGTGATTTGTATTATGGTTTGTTGTGTTTGTCTCTCATCCCTCACCCCTCTGCCCCTCGCGAAAACCACATCGAGTGCCTTGGGTGGGTTTGGTAATTAAACACCTGCTGTTGAACGAGGCGCGGCAAGATGAAGGTGAAAGCCGAAGGATTTCCTGAAATATGAAACTCCCCCTGCACCCAGGCTGTTCTGCAGGTGTCCGTGTTCTTGCTGCGCGTCAAGACGGAGGTCCCTGGAGGGTGCATCGAGGGAAGCCAACTTGGCCCGCACGCACTCAGCACCTGCTGCCATGGGACACCACGTGTGTTTTAAGCTTTAAAAAGGCGGTAGGGGAGGCCGGGGGAAGCTCAACGAGGAAAAAAAGGAGACATATGTACTACTATTTGTAATAATTTAAACAATAAAATTAAATAAAAAATAAAAAGGTTCAACATGTGATGCCTTATCCTCTCCTATTTTAACCAACTTTTTCAGCCAACAGACCAATCCCTATTTCAGCCAGGTCAGTGGTCACGTGGCAGTAGCCGCGAGCAGCGCCCCGCACGGTCCACGCGCCCTCAGCCCAGGGCACTCCGCTGTGAACGGGGCCGGTGCTGCATTTGTGAGCACAGGCCACGGGAGCCCGGGAAAGGGACTCAAGTGCCAGCCACCAGGCCCACACGCTGGGCCAGACTCTCTTGTTTGGGGAAGATATAAAAAGCAATAAATTATATCACTTTTTGGGGTTAATCTTTACCTGAGGATGTTTTTCCCATTGCTTTTTCAGAGAGTGGGAAGGAGGGAGTGAAGGGGAGAGAGAAAGAGAAACATCGATGTGAGAGAGACATCTCAGTGGGTTGGCTGCAACCCAGGTATGTGCCCTTGACCTGGAATCACACCCACCTCCCTCTGGTGCATGGGCCAACGCTCTAACCACTGAACAGCTGGCCAAGGCAGTAGCGTACATCATCTTAAATCAAAGGTTAAATTAACAGTTTAAAAAAGGAGAAAGAAGATGCCAACAGGCTTTTTGAAGTAACACGTGTGAAAGTAAAAGAAGCTAAATAAACTATGACTCAACTCCAAGGATGGCTGCATGGACATCCGGTCAGTCCTCACGTAACACTGCCCACAGCCCTTGACGCCTGCACGACGTGGGAGAAAGCCAGTGCCCAGGATGACCGACAGGGACAGCGCTGAGCTCCCACAGACCCTCATCGAGGCGCAAGGAGAGGACGCCACGTGGGGCCTCTGCACAGACACGGTGCCCGGAAGGATGAGCAGACCGGCGGCAGAGAGCGAGGGCCTTCATCAGGGAGGGGTCCGAGAACACAGCGCCGCGTGGAGGCGGGTGGTGGGGGGTGAGCGGGGCTCGGGCCAGAAACGCTGGCTCAGGACCGTGTTTGTCCTGGAGGCGCCGGAGGCCTCCGGGGGCAGTGGCGGCCGCAGCCACACTGCACAGAGACACGGGCAGAGCGAGGTCTGACGCCCTGAGGCTGGTGCTCACCTGCCTGTTCAGCTTCACAGCCAGGATGGTGTTGGAGTAGCTGTAGTTGCAGATCTCCGTTCCCTTCTTAAAGTGGCAAACTTTCAGCTTCCGAGGAGCTTTGAGGCTGACGATGGCCACCAAGCTGCTCGAGAACAATCTTTCCACGATGCACACGTCTTCAGTGTCAGCTGTAAGCAGGAAGCATACACGTACCCACGTCAGCAGGCGCAGGCTGCTCGCACACACCAACACGTGTCCACGTGCACATTACGTCAGCAGAGCACTTGGGGGCTACCCGGTGGGCGCCTGGTGACAGGGCCGGGCTGTGGGGACGATCCCAGAGCAGCACCGGAGTCGAATTCACCGCTTAGGAGCCACGTACACACCACTCTCAGGGTGCCCCTGCCAGGAAGGCCCTGCATTCTGCATGGAGGGCCCCCTCTGCTCAGATGCTGCCCTGCAGGAGCCTCCCCCGTCAAAGGGAGTCCCAGCTCCTCTCCACATCACCCTGGTCCCTTCCTCCCTGGCGGTCACTGTCATCACGTGCACCTGCCCACCGGCTGCTCCCTGCACACGGTCTGGACGGTACGCCCCACACGGACAGAGGTTGCACCTCCTGCTCACAGCTGTCCCCCGGCCTCTGTAACGGCACCAACAGACGCCAGGCCCCCACCGAGGCTCTGAACAACTCACTCTGAGTCCTGCTTTCCGATGTGAAAAGCGAATGACCGCCACTCTCAGAACTGCAGGAGGTGGTGGCAGATGCCGGCCCAAGTCAAGCTCCAGCCCCACCCACCTGCTCCCGCAAGAGAGGGTGTCCCCTCAGAAGACCGATGAAACACGTGCAGACAGCATCCTGCCTGGAAGTGGCAGGCACAGTGAACCCGCCACAGACATCCCTTTACCCAGCCCCCTGACTGCCCTCACCCCAATCGCTCCTTCCCGCTGTGGGAAGTTCAGATCTAGATGCAAAGAGAATTCTCGAATGTAAGAAAATGGCAGAGTGAGTCTCAACTGCCTCCACCTGCAGCCTGTCTCCTGAGCCAGGGGAGGGCTGCAGTGCCAGTTGTTTTGAGCATGTGCCCATCCATTCATTCAACAATTCTCCTCAAATTAATCTTCTGATCAATGCAATCCCGAGCACAACCCTAGCAGACATTTTTGTTGACAATAACTGATTTCAAAACCAGAAAGGCAGCCGAAACCGGTTTGGCTCGGTGGATAGAGCGTCGGCCTGCGGACTGAGAGGTCCCAGGTTCGATTCCGGTCAAGGGCATATGCGTTGGTTGCGGGCACATCCCTAGTGGGGGATGTGCAGGAGGCAGCTGATCGATGTTTCTCTCTCGTCGATGTTTCTAACTCTCTATCTCTCTCCCTTCCTCTCTGTAAAAAATCAATAAAATATATTTAAAAAAAAAAAAAAAAAAAAAAACCAGAAAGGCAAAGCATCTAGAACAGCGGTTCTCCACCTGTGGGTCGCCAACCTGTGGGTCGCGACCCCTTTGGGGGTCGAACGACCCTTTCACAGGGGTCGCCTAAGACCATCGGAAAACATATAATTACATATTGTTTTTGTGACTAATCACTGTGCTTTAATTATGTTCAATTTGTAACAATGAAAATACATCCTGCATATGAGATATTTACATTACAATTCATAACAGTAGCAAAATTACAGTTATGAAGTAGCAACGAAAATAATTTTATGGCTGGGGGTCACCACCACATGAGGAACTGTATTACAGGGTCGCGGCGTTAGGAAGGCTGAGAACCACTGTTCTAGAATATCCAAGGCTATCTTGAAAAAGAACTAGATTGAAGGACTTACGCCCTATGACTTCAACACTCAGTATATAAAGAAAGCTACAGCCAACAGACAGCACGTTATGACACAGAGACTGACAAATAATCAATGGAGAAGAGCAAACAGCAGAACTAGACCCGCCCTTAGAGGATTCTTTTAAGCACCAAAGCAATCCATGAAGGAAGACAAATCTGTTCAACAAATGGCTGAACAGGAAAAATTAGCCTTTACTCCTACCTCACACCACACAGCAAAATTAAACTGAGGTGATCACGAAACTGACAGAAAAGCTGAAGCTACCAAGTCCAATGTTCAAGCAAGGAGCCATGCTGACCAGGCAGCACAGCTACTTTTAACTGCAAAAAATCAGAAACCAAGAGCTTTCACAGAGAAAAAGATCTCAACGTACTGGTACGTAAAGGTTTCTCAGGAAGGACACAGCAAGCAAAAATCATAAATGAAAAAATATCAGACTTCATCAAAAGTCAACATGTGTGCTCAACAGATAAGACAAGCCACAGAACAGGGAAAAAAATTTTCACAAGACATTATCTGACAAAGGGTTGGTACCCAGAACATCTAAAGAACTCTGGCAACTCAATAAAGACAAACAACCAAATTTAAAAAGGAACAAAAGATCTGAACAGACATTTCACAAAAGCTATACAAATGGCTAACAAGGACACGAAGGTGCCCGACACCATCAGGGAAATTCAAATCAAAACCATATGAGACTCGTCATTCATACATCAGAAAGGCCAACGTGGGAAAGACTGACGCCACCTGCTGGCGAGGGCACAGAGCAACCAGACAAGCACACAGCACCACAGGGATGAGAAACAGGACACACGCTTAGGAAACTGGTCGTTTCTTATAAAAGGAATCCCATGTTCTTCTCCTAGGTATTCACCTAAGATAAATAAAACCCATGTCCACAAAGGGAGCTGCACAAGAATGCTCCCGGCAGCTTTATTCTTAACAGCCAAGAACTGGAAAAGCCCAGGGGCCCATGAGTCAGACTCAACAAACTGTCATACGAGGCCGACCCTTGAAAAGGCAGGAGAAACCCCTCGGAGTAGGAAATCCAAGTGTTTACTTTTGAATCCAAAAACGTAACTACCTTCGGTGCCACAGGGGAGTGGTTCCAGGACCGTGGACACCAACACCCACGCGCTCAGCCCCGATGTAAGATGGTGGAGAGCAATCATGCAGTCGGCCCGCCGCACCCGCAGATGGGAAACAGCAGGTGTCATCCAACACGACCTGCGTGGGCCTGCGCAGTGCACCCGTGTTGTTCAAGGGCCCAGGGAAACATGCAACGATACGGATAACTCTCAAAAGCATTCGGCTGAAAGACCCATCCAAGAGCACCTGCTGCGTTGCTCGGACCTTCCAGAACAGGCAGGCGTAGCCTGCGCTAGAGAAAACCCGGAGCACTGGCCTCAGCGGTGGCGGGAGTGGGGCTGGAGTGACAGTGAACCCCGATGGGGCTCAGGGGACAGCTGCTCCTGTCCAAACGCAGCACGCTCACTCCAGGTCTGCACGCTCCTGTGCCAATACCACCCCCAAAGAAAAGGACGCAGCACTGACCGCCGTCAGCAGTGCCCATGCTGAAGTACCAGGGGGCATCTACTGAGACGCAGATCTGATGGGCTGGGTGTTCTCACCTTCCCCAGCCAATGGTAAGTTTGAAATTTTAATGAAAAAAAAAAAAAAAAAAAAGCAGGTGAGAACTCTTAGAATTTTAAAAACAGAGGGTGCTTGTATGGAAACAGCAAAGCTATCTTTTTTCTATATTTTTATTGATTTGAGGGAAGGAGGAAGAGAGGGGAGGGAGGGAGAGAGGGAGGGAGGGAGGGAGAGAGAGAGAGAGAAAGAAGCATCAACGATGAGAGAATCACTGATCGGCTGCCTCCTGCACGCCCCACACTGGGGATCAAGCCTGCAACCTGGGCCTGTGCCCTGACTGGGAACTGAACTGTGACCTCCTGGTTCATAGGTCAATGCTCAACCACGGAGCCACGCCGGCCAGGCAGCAAAGCTGCTTTTAACTGCAAATAGTCGTTAAAGAGAACAGTATACTGAACCCCTCCATAGGCCCATCACCTGATTTAATAAACATGCACTTTCTGCCTATTTTTTCTTTTCTGAAGTTTCAAAGGTCATCATCCTGACCTTTCACCCGGAAGTAAGTCTGGTAAGCCCCTCTAGATAAATAAGGATGTAGGAAAATATGTTCTCGTCTGTGACTAAAAAGAGAAGACATCTTACATCTCAGGAGCCCATCTCGCGTCGCCCGGAGCAGGACAAGCCTCTCAGAGAGAACTTACGAGAAGACAAATGCATTCAAACACAGAAACTCCAGACCTCAGAAAGGCAACAAGACCATCCACAAGGTCAAAAGCAAACACCAATCCAGAAGAAATACTGGCAACCCACGGCAAACGGTGAAGTTGTTTTAAGTCAGTAAGAGACTAATAATCCCACAGAAAAGCAGGCAGAGGAAAGAAACAAGCAGTTAAAGGCAAGGAGCAGCCCGGCGGATGTGGCTCAGGGGCTGAGGTCTGCCCATGAACCAGGAGGTCACAGTTAGATTCACAGGTAAGGCACATGCTCGATTTCGGGTTCAATCCCAGGAGAGGGTGTGCAGGAGGCAGCCCATCGATGTTTCTCTCATTGACATTTCTCTCTCTCTATCCCCCTCCCTTCCTCTCTCTGAAATCAATAAAAACATTTTTAAAAAGGCAACAAGCATATTTCTTATCTTAGACTCATCTCCCAAGTATGAAAATGTTGGATAATGCCTGTGTGGCAGGAAGTGAGGAGAAAGGTGCTTGCACCATTAATAAAAACATGGCCCTGCCCCTTTTTAAGGACAATTTGGCAGTATCTACAAACTATCAAATGTTTATCTGTTGATTCTTCTAACAGCTGTTCTCACAAGTGGGCAAAACAAAGATGCTCGCCCAGCAATGTCATGCCCCCCGGCATCTGCCTGCTTGGGAGACAGGAAGCCCCGGCTGCTGTGGCTGTTGGCTGAGCGTCGCCCCGTGTACCAGGTCACCAGCTCAATGCCCGGTCAGGGCAATGCCCAGGTTGCAGCAGGCAATCAATATTTCTTTCTCCCCTCTCCCTTCCTCTCTTTAAAATCAACAAAAACATTATATATTTTTAAATAGAGAGAAATGAAAACACACATCCACCCAACAACTTGAACACAAACGTTCACAGCAGCATCCTTTAAAAGTCACAACCCAAATGGCCATCAACAAAACATGGTCTCTAGTCACACAGTGTAATGGCACCGAGCAATGAAAAGACATCAGTACTGACACATGCTCCAACATGGGTGAACCCTGCAAACTTCCTATGTGAAAGGAGCCAGTCGGGTAGGACTCCCTTTATCTGAAACGCCCAGAGCCGCACATCCCTAGAGGCAGAAGGCAGACGGGTGCTTGCCCAGGGGTGAGGTGGGCGGAGGAAAATGGGAGTGACCGCTGAGGGACTCAGGGTTTCATTTGGGGAAGATAAAAATGTTTTAAAATTAGATTATGGTAGGCAGTGCAACTTAGTAAATACACTAAAACCCATCGAATTGTACACTTAAAACAGGTGATTCTGATAGCATATAAATGACCTTTCTATCTCTCCATCCCTCTCCTTTCCTCTCTAAAATCAACAAAAACATATTTTAAAAAAAGGCAACAAACATATCTTACCTTAGACTCATGTGTTAAAAAAAACCACACAGGCAGACTACTGCGGAAATTTGAATTTTGGCCAATATATTAAGATCTGATGTAAGCACAGGAAGGCAGGGCTGGTGAGAGGCTGGGCGAGGCGTCAGGGCAGGACCTCACCAGGGTCTCCTCAGAGACCAGAGCCCCTGGGTCCTGGAACACTCGCATTCAGGGGGCTCTTACACGGCCAAGCCAAATACCAAACACTGGGCTTTCCTGAGGGAACACCCATGAGCGTCATCAAACTCCAAAGGAGCCAGGAGCCAAAGGCCAAGGCCACAACACCTGGAGCCAACCCATTCCTGTCACCTGGGAAGAAACAACAGCACAAAAGGGTCCCCTGCGAGTCCCCAGCCCTAGGGCGGTGCCGGGAGCGGCTGCGGCTCACTGCTTTCTCCGGTGCCATTTCAAGAAGCTCTTTCCCATGTTCATTACACCCAACTCGCAGGGAATTTGTATTCAATCCTCACCCAAGGAGTGAGGATATTTTTTCCATTAATTTTTTTTTTAATAGAGCGTAGAAAGGAAAGGAGTGGGAGGGACAAAGAGGGTGGGAGAGAAAGAGAAAAAGAAAGAGACATTGATCCGTTGCCTCCCACATATGCCCTGACCAGGTCAGGGGAACGAACCCACACCCAGGTACATGCCCTTGACCGAAAATCAAACCCGAGACCCTCTGGTACGCAGGGGCATGCTCTAACCACTGAGCTTGCCAGCCAGGGCCCAGGGAATTTTTAAATTCTTACCCGAAGATATGTTTTTCATTGATTCTAGAAAGAGAGGAAGGAAGAGAAAGAGAAACATCGATTGGTTGCCTCACACACACCCTGCCCAGGGATCAAACCCATAACCCTTCAGTGCAAAGAATGAGGTTCTAACCACTGAGTTACACTGACCAGGACCCAGGGAACTTTATTTTTTTAACATATTTTTATTGATTCCAGAGAGGAAAGGACAGGGAGAGAGAAACATCCACGATGAGAGAGAATCACTGACTGGCTACCTCCTGTAGCCCCACACTGGGGATCGAGCCTGAGGATCAAGCTCCAAGCATGTGCCCTGACTGGGAATTAAACCGTGACCTTCTGGTTCACAGGTTGATGTTCAACCACTGAGCCACGCCATCTGGGCTCCAAGGAACATTTAACACACGAACACACACAGAACCCATGTACCCAGCAGTCACTTCCTACGAAGGGGAAGGACACACGGCTCAGCCCTCCCATGAAATGATGGTGCCTGATGAGCCAGGCTGATGACTGAAGGTACTGCAATCAAATGAAAAGCAAGAGAAGCAAGGCTGCTCATTTGTAATCACTGAAGAGGGCCCGTTACCAAGACACCAGTGCCAGTAGCACTCAGGCTGTTGGATCCCGGGGCGCCGGAGACCCCAAGCTTCCATTACAACAGATTTAAGCAGAGAGGCCGCTGGAGTTCCTCCCTGCACGCCCCATTACTCTAAGTCTCACTGACACTGTTCCAGCCAGTGCACGGCTGTCACTTCAGAGCGACGTCAGAAAGCACCCCTCTCAGATCCTTACCAGGACGAGGGCCCGTGAAGGCAGCGATGGCTCACTGCGCGATCAAAGGCACATGGATCTCCAGAGGCATTTCCTTCTTTTTAAAAAAAAAAAAAAAAAATATTTCTACTGATTTCAGAGAGGAAAGGAGAGGGAGAGAGAGAGAAACATCAGTGATGAGAGAGAATCACTGGTCGGTTGCCTCATACACACCCCACACTGGGGATCAAGCCTGCAACCCAGGCATGTGATTCCCTGACCAGGAATAGACCCCATGACCTGGTTCATAGGTCGACACTCAACCACTGAGCACGCCGGCCGGGCCAGAGGCGTTCGATCAGGGAGGCAGGCTCTGCTGCTGTGGCAGAGGCAAGGGCAGCCGGCTCATGTCTCCCCCAGAACCGATGCCTCGTGAGGGATGTTCCCCCAGCTCAGGACCTTACAAAATGCAAGGACACTGTGATTTCATTGCAGTACTTCCTGGGAGGGATACCAGAGGTTTGCATATTATTTGCCTTCAAACTAACGAAGGACATAAAGAGGAACAGAAATGGGCACCCACAACCAAGCACAGCAAAGCATACATGGGAGTCCTCCCAACTTGAAAAGTTTGAAATTACAACAATAGACATAGTATAAAACAACAGAAAAGTCTCCCCCTGCTGCTGGGCAAAGGGCAAAGGTTCCCTTGCTTAATTAAACAGAAGAACCAGAAGCTGTCAGTCTCGCTTCCCCGGCCCAGCCCTGGCTCGCTCTTCTGTAACAGCAACAGTGGCTGCGGGCAGACCTGAGCGCATGGGACGGTTAAGAGGTAGGAGGGTGAGCCAGCCCTGAGCCAAGGCTAAGTTTTGAGGCATCAGTACTATTCTTTGCTCTGAGTCTGTGTGTAGAAAATGCCAGAAAACAGTCTGGGCTCAGCAGCTGATCTGTTTTCTAAGAGACACCCTTTTCTCTAACTCAGTGCAAGTACGTGACAGAGGAAAGGCGGACGCCGCTCTAGGAGGAAAGAACTTAACAGCTGCGGTTACCCCTCGAGTATGAACCCTCGAGCCCTGGCCGGTGTGCTCAGTTGGTTGAGCTTCATCCCACGCACTGGAAGGTCGCTGGTTCGATTCCCAGCCAGGGCACACATCTGGGTTTTGGGTTTGATTCTCAAGTGGGGTGCGTACGGGAGACAACTGATCGATGTTTCTCTCTCCTTCTTCCTTCCTCTTTCTCTAAAATCAATAAAAAACATGTCAAAAAATAAAGTATTTACCCCCAAAAAGTTCTACATCCACTTCACCACCTATTTTTTAAAAGCCAAAGATCACTGAGAAGAACAAAGAAATCACCGTGTTGGTCCGCAATCACCGACTCTCTTAACAATGCTACCAAGACGACACATTCTGTTCCACCAGAAAGCACCGAGAAACGAGGTGCCAAAAACCAGTGAATAAGCTTCAAGAGGACAAATCAGTCACTAAACTGACTCAGTTGAGGAGAGTGAAGATCAGGTATTCTTACTAGCACTGGGTCTCCAAACGGGGAAATTCTGTGGATCTCAAAGCAGATGACTAGTCGCTACAGCAACCATTCAGCAGCACAACCCAGCCGCGGTTTGGGTCAGTTTTAGTAAATGTTCAGTCATGGAAGAGCCCAAGGGAATCCTTTGCCCAGAGACCAGGCGCCCTTCCCTGAAGGAATCCCCTACTGGGAGCGATCCTGCGTGGGTCCCGTGGAGGCGGCCAGTGGGGTTCTCGGAAACATGGACACCCACCTGAGATGAGCCAGCGCACCAGCTCGCAGCTACCCGGTCCCCAGAGCACAGCTCCCGCTCCGCAGCGGAGCGGGCTTTCTCAGGGGAGCCGGTGAGCGCCAGGGGCGGGCGGAGGACAGAACAAGCTGCCGGGCGGAACCAGAGTCAGGAGCTGACTGACCGCAAGGCTGCGGCCGGCTGCCGGGTGGGCCAGACTCAGCACTCCCCTGGGGTCTTCATCGGAGGCTAAGGGGGGCCAGGTGGTATTTATGTGTTTGCTGCTCTCTGTGCCCCCGCCTGCCATGCACAGAAGCGTGCACTTGGTTTTGCCTTCCTCCGTTTAAATGTAAGTGTCATGAGAGCAGGAACTAGTCACTACCACGATGTCCACGAACAAAACAGGGCTGGCAGACAGCAGGTCCTCAATGTTTGCGGAGCGGAGGGAACCAAGAACAGATACGAGGCGTCTAGCCACAGGAGAGGTGTCACGCGTGTGGGAGGGCCTCTCGCTGGGAGGGCGGGCCCCTGCTGATCAGCAGGTCCTGCGCACACCCAGGAAACTGAAGACCCCGAGGCCCGTCTAAAGTCACACAGTGACGAGCGAGAAGTCAAGCTCACGCCCCTTCTGCAATTCCAGATTGCCTCCCACACGCCGGCTATGCAAATCCCAGAAAACGGCAGCTGAGGAAAACAAATCATTCCTACGGGGACTGTACAACCTTCAACCCCGGAAGCCCTGCACGACAGAAACCTGAACGGTGTGAGTGGCGTGAGAAGCGGGGGATTACAGAATAATGCATACAGTATGATGCCATGTATCAGAAAAAAATCAACCCGTCAAACAGATATGTACATTTATAAGTATGCAAATAAACAGAAAAGATCTGGGAGGACACACGCAACTGTCCCCAGCAGCCACCTCGCGGTGGACTAAGGGGAAGGGAGAGAACTGGTTGGGCACCTGGACCTGAGTCAGTGTCTGATGTAAGAATGCATATCAATTCCAGTGACACGTGTCCATATGTTTAAGAGGGGAAATAAAGCAAACACTTACTGCATTCATAGATCTGTTCCAGCTTATCCACAGAAGAAAGGGAGAAAAACTTATAACCGGACTTACTACCAACAGCTAGGGACCTGCAAAAAAGCCAAACGCAGAAGTAAGAGCTGATGCGCGCACACAGTGACAATGCAAACGCTCCACGTTACAGGCACCCGCCTCTCCCCAGTGTGGGCACATCATTTCATTAGCTGTACCCGGGAATGGCGGCTGAGCAGGAAAGAGGGGGCAGAGGAAGTTGACATGCCCCCCAGCTAGGACAAGGTGAGGGTCAATAAAATATAGCGTTCTTATTTAAAACTTAAAACTATCAATTTGACATATGAATTATGCCCCAAGTTAATGATCCCCTCAAAACAAAGTGGGTTTCTCAGGTGGTCCGATACACGTGCTGGCCTATGCGAGGCCCAAGCTCAGTGAGCTACGTTCCAGCTCCCAGTGTCCACAGCCTGTGGGTGGAGGCATCTCTGCGCTGCAGTGCGGGCCTCACCAATGCCGTCCAACCACTATGATGGCTGAGCGGTGGGACAGAAATAACGCGGACCCCAAAGCCACTGAGGGCCCGGGATGGGAAGGCTGCACAGCTGGCCTGCAAGGACCCAGTGAAGGCGCTGCTGCTTCTGCCATGAGGCTCGGAGGGAACTCCGGACCCCTCCCAGCAGAGATGGGACACCACCGAAGTGGGCCCTCAGCAAACCCTTGCTCTCCAGGGTGTGACTGACCCAGGGAAGAAAGAAGAGAGCACGGCCTCCAGAGAGAGGAGAGGAAAGCAGGAAGCGGAGGGCATGCAAAGAGTCAGGTCCTGGGACCGGGTGTGTATTCGGTGCTGGGAGAACACGAAAACAGGTGGAAGCGAAGATAAGCCAGAAGCCTAGGAAGAAGGAAGACAGGCATTTCATGCTACGAGGGTTTCATCTATTTTTAAAAACCTAAGATTCCCCACCTCTCTCTCACTCACATATATAGACATACAGCTGACCCTGAACAATGTGGAGGTGGGGGCGCCCACCCCTGCACAGTAATAATGTTTACAGCTTCTGACTCCCCCAAACTCAGCCGTCCCTCAGTATGGGGGGTGAGGAGACTGGTTCCAGGAACCACATGGACATCCAAACCCACAGATGCCCAAGGCCCTTACATCAAGTGGGTAGAACCCCCACGTCCGGACTGTTGACCCTGCGGAGGGGAAACCCAGGGAGAGAGAGGGCTGCTGTGCCCTCTGTGGAAGCCTGTCGTCCAGGGCCCACTGTGGTCCATGAACTGAGCTCTACATTCTCTTAAACTTTAAAATTGCATCGGTTTACCTTAGAAATAGAAACAGGAACAACTTTCTTCAGCTCACATCCTTTTTCTTTGTGAAAATAGTTCACTACATTGAATTAACTATATCAACAGAGTTACCGGTTACCTGTAAATATTCTGAAAAACGATAAAGGAACCAACACAAATACCAGAATAACCAAGGCTAAAAAGAAAACAAAATCTCAGTACCCCGCGACTTGGGAACTCGGTGCTCAGGAAAACCTTTCCAGTTAACTAAGGGTGACAGCTCAGCACTGAAACCTCCCGCATCATTTCTGATTTTAAGTCATTCTTATATTACCACTTCCCTTGCGACCCTCCCGTCATCAATAGCCCCTTCCCTTTCTAATTTCTTGTTGACTTAGAAACCAAGTCACCAAGCTCATTAGTATTATAGATGAAATAAGCCCCTTCACGGACAAAGTGATGAGCTGTAATTAATTAGCGAGAGCCTGGCTCTTGATCTGTCTGGTTCTCAGATGCACTCCACGCAGGCAGGGTTTGATCCTGTGCCCCGCTGATCAACATCAGAGCTGGGGCATTCTTCCAGACATTCTGAAACCGATTTAGGGCATTAAATCCATAGCTAGAATGTTAACCGCGTGGTCTATCAAGCAACGGTGCACTGCAGTCAGTAAGAAATGTAAACAAAAATACTCCAATCACTCCTTGATATGTGTATGAGTGTGTATTTTCTCAATAAAGGCAGACAGTTTTAAAGGGTGATGTGAAGATTTTCAGCTCCAACACCAACAGTTAAGTTCACACACCCATTGGAGATTCTGCTTCTTAATCCCTCAGGACTCACCTGACCACACAAAGGCATATCAATGGGAGAGGAACAGTAACAGGTAAGTCTGAGATTTCCTCAACAGACAATCTGATTCCCTAATAATGTTCATGTGGTAAGTTTGTCGAAGGTAATACAATGAATACCTTCTATTGACAAAGGGGAAGCTAGCAAACCTTAACAGAAAAAGGGATCCATTTGCTTCACCCTCAGCCCATTTCACTACTACTCCTGCCTTCAACTGTGCCCGGAATCAAAACCCAGACGCTGTCGCACCCTCTGGAGAGGGGCTGTGGAGAGGGACTGCTCCTGAAATATAGTTGGAGCTGCTCCCGTGTGTGCCCCTCACTCCACTTACAGAAGCTCCCTCCACGCCAGCCCTGCGCCTTCTAAGGCTGGTCCTCTGCCTCCTCCACCGGCGAGGTAGGCTCCTCTCGCCTTTGCCACGTGCAGCTTCCAAAATCTTGTTGCTGTGTCTCCTTTCCCATCCTCCCTGCCCTACGGGGTTAAATCCTTTAAAAAATATCCTTTTCAGCCTGGCGGGGGGACTCGGTTGGTTGAGCATTATCCTGGGCACCAAAAGGTTATGGGTTTGATTCGTGGTCGGGGTGCATGCAGGAGGCAATGATCTGTGTCGCACATTGATGTTTCACTCTCTCTCTCTCTCCCTGCTCCCCTTTCTCTTTAGAATCAATGAAAGTATCCTCAGGTGAGGATTTTAAAAAAAATCCTACAAACATCGTTTTGATATCTTACTGACTGACATTTTATTAAGTGTTTTGGGAGGGAGCCAAAATAAATGCTTGTCTTTGGTCCACCATCTTTATCTGCAAGTCTGTCACTGAATTTAAACGTGAGTATTCAACATCTAAAAGACAGTGATTTCCACTAAAACATGAAAATGTGAATTGTATCTTTTTCTTAACGCCTTTTTCCTCTCTCTACCCGTAAAGGCTTTCCCTTTCCATCAGCTTCCTTGTTAGAGATTAGTGCTAAGCGGAGATGGCCCACACCCACGAAGAGGCATCGGCCTGGTGGGCCGCACACTGTGCAGTAAGTCCATCGCCGCCCAGGCTCTTCCCTCCCGCTGGTCATTCCCATCGGAGGCCTCCCGCGGGATTCCCAAAGCAGAGCTCCTCATTTCCTCCTAAACCAGTGATGGCGAACCTATGACACGTGTGTCAGAGGTGACACGTGAACTCATTTTTTTGGTTGATTTTTCTTTGTTAAATGGCATTTAAATATCCTATCTAATAATAGACAAACATGGTAATTGTACCTTCGCTACACCTCCCATTGGCTAATCAGCACAATATGCAAATTAACCAACAAAGATGGCGGCTAATTTGCATACAGCAGGCAGGGCGGCACAGCACCATCCCGCCTGCCCCGCTGCCATCCAGGCCTGCTATTTGCCCCCCGGGGTGGTGGGGTGGGACAGCGCCATCCCGCCTGCCCTGCCGCCATCTGGGCCTGCTATCTGCGACCCGGGGCAGCGGGCATCCTGTGTGCGACCCGACCCAGGGCGGTTGGGCGGGGTAGCAGCAATCAGCCGGCCTGCCCGGGCATCCCGTTTGTGACCCGACCCGGGGCAGCCGGGTGGGACAGCATGGCTCCTTTGTCACCCCAGCTTCCTCATCACAGCTTCCTTGGGGGCCTAAGCCTTTAGTCGGACATCCCCCGAGGGCTCCCTGGCTGCCAGAAGGATGTGTGACTGCAAGCTTAAGCCTGATCCCCCGGGGAGTGGGCCTAAGTCAACAGGTGGACATCCCCCAAGGGGTCCTGGACAGTAATGGGCGCAGGCCAGGCTGAGGGACCCCCCTTCCGCCTCGAGTGCACAAATTTTTGTGCACTGGGCTTCTAGTATAAAATAAATATCAAAAATATAAGTCTTTGTTTTACTATGGTTGCAAATATCAAAAAATTTCTATATGTGACATGGCACCAGAGTTAAGTTAGGGTTTTTCAAAATGCTGACACGCCGAGCTCAAAAGGTTTGCCATCACTGTCCTAAACCGACTCCTTCCTTGATCCTTCTCCCATGATGTCACTTATCGCTGTTCACCAAAACCCAAGCCAGAGACTGGAGGGTAACCCTCACTTCCCCTTCAATGCATCCTGTGTCCAGCAGGTCACACCAGGTCCTGACAGCTAAGCAGTCCCTTCCCACCGGCCTCCTCAACACATCCCCTCAGCAGGCAGAATGACTGCTGCTTTAAGATGGAAGGTCCTTAAAAATCACCTACTCCCAAGCCCATCAGCTCACTGGTGAGGAAAAGGAGGACAGAGTGACCTACTCAGAACACCTGTAACCTAGAAACACCCTGAAGAAAGCAGTAACTTCTAACAAGGCCCCCTATCCTCTCTACACCTTAACTTTTCCAAACATGCACATCACGGCTATAAACGGAAGGCTTGGAAAATCAAGCTCCTCTCTTTATCCCGTCCCAATTAGAAATGCGGTTTAAACCAGACATTGCCGAATCACTTCCCACCGACCAGGGTATCTGCGGGAGAGTTCCATCTTTGATATTTCCATTGGAGATTCAACTGATGTTCTGCCACTTATTAGTTTACCTTCCATTTCGAAAAGCCCCAAATTCCTGCAATATAAGCCTTCCACAGAGTTCCTTTCAGAACCTGGGATTGGAGCTAACCATGCAAAGTCAAGATGAAGGGGATCATCTTTGTTGGGTTCATCTGTCTCTGTTCTAGTTCAAAACAAAAGATAAAAAACAAATAAAACTTATTCATACTTTTAGGGTAAGAATCGCGGGAGGACCCACAACACGGAAACCAGTATCAGCACGACAGCAGAGGCAGCAGACAGTGGGTGTGCGAGGCGTGCCCTGATGTTAAGCGTCACTGTATAGCATACAAGTCTCCTATGAGGTGGCTTCCGGACTTTCTCACTAAATGCAGTGAGTGTGGACACTAGACCAATGTTCTTCATCCTGTGAAAAATTGTGCTCCTCTGTTAGAATAAGTTCTGGAGATGGGCAAGGGAGGGGAAGCTGCAAACTGTAAGGCTGTTCCTCAGGAAATTCTGTATTTCTTTCACGTGTAGACTTAAAACAAATTAGTCATTTCGATCAACCAACTTTTTGTATAATCCTAACTTGCTATCGCTTATGACTTACGTTCATACTATATCAAGGCCTCTTTGGCAAGTTAAAACAGAACACAGAACTCTTCCCTTGAACTAATAACTTCTAGACTCCCGGGAGGGTGGGGAAGCACATGATTTCCAGTTGTAAAAAGGTCTTTTTGCAGGCCAGAGTGCCAGTCTTCTATTATATAGGGAATTTGGTGCCCATTTGAAACGACAGCAAAGAGAATGCTTGGTCATATTTTATTTCCTTTCAATATAAATAATGTGGAGTGAAAAACTGAGCCCTAGCCGGTTTGGCTCAGTGGATAGAGCGTCAGCCTGCGGACTGAAGGGTCCCGGTTTCGATTCCGGTCAAGGGCACATGCCCAGATTGCTGGCTTGATCCCCGGTGGGGGGCATGCAGTAAGCAGCTGATCAATGATTCTCATCATTGATGTTTCCCCCTCTCTCCCTTTCTCTCTGAAATCAATAAAAAAATAAAATTATTTTAAAAAAACCTGAAAGAATGATAGGAAATGTTTTGGAACTTCTCTAATCTATACAAGACATAAAAAACCCCCATCAATCTACCGCTTTTATTTATTTTCTTTTTTTTACTGGTCTCAAGATGCTAAGGGGGGAAAAATAGATGCTAAGGGCTTAAAAAGCAAATCGCGGTTGGTTTGCAATGTCCTACTCCCCACCTGGATCACACAGCCTCTCCCAATTATAACCACGTGCCACGAGTTGTCCAAACTGCTTTGGCTGTACTGGCTTTTGGTCACATAGGCCACTATGGTATCTGGTTGCTTTAATCTTTAAAGATTGCAACCCTCTGATTCCTACATTCACTCCCCTCAGAATCCTACTCTGCAGGTAGAGTGGAAAGAACATGATGGAGAATTCTGGAAACAGATGTCAGTCCTGCCCCCGCTGCCCCACTAACCGATCCTCAGCTCCAGGAGCCTTTGTGGACGAGCGTTTCCTCACCTGTGGCTGGAGCAGTCCCGGCTCCCTTCCACCCTCCAGGCAGCCCCCTGTGGGACTGTCTGCATTAGCTTCACAACCCTGCCGGCTGCAGGCCGCCGCCCTGGGGCTGGCCATTCTCCAATCAAAGTTGTTTCCCCCGTTTACTTAATGCATTCTTAAATTAAATGTACTGGGGTGATACTGGTCCAATAGGATCACATAGGTTTCAAGTGTACATTCCTACCATACGTGATCTGCATGTTGCATGGTGTGCCCACCACCCAGAGTCAAATCATCTTCCGTCACCTTCCATTTGGCCTACAATCAAGCTTTAATTTTTTTTTTTTTTTAAATCTCGTTTTCTACTTGGCCGATTGCACTCAACCAGTGACAACTCAACCAACTACTCGTTGGAAAGCCAATGACCCACTCCCCCTCTTACATCACTTCCTCTTACTCACGCCCCAGGATGGCTCTCCTGCCTGCCGGCCCCACAGCTCACCCTTCCTGCCCCCCAGGCCTCCCGGGAACTATCCTCACAGCCCAGGGGCCGCCGACCCGCCTGGCGTGGCCTCGGGGCCTCTCGTCCCCTGGGCACGGCCACGGCCCGGTCCCGAAGGGCCCAGGCTCCCCAGGTATTCCTGTCACCCCACGGGCCCAGTGTCTCCCCGGTCGGAGGCCAGGATTATGGCTAAGTTTGTCTCTTGCCCGGGGAGGACATCACAGTTTCCTGCCAAAAAGAACAGCGAGACGTGAAGAAGAGAGAAAAGCGGGGAAGGGCCTAGGATGACCGGGAGGCTAGAAGGGCCTGAAGGGGAAACGGGCGAGAGCGGGGCCGCGGGGCACGGGAGGGACCCGCTCCCACCGGGCGGGGCGGGGCGGCGAGACAACAGGTCAGGCCAAAGTTCGGCCCAACTTGGAGAGAAATGGGGTCCGGAAGGAGAAAGCCTGCCAGCCGGTGGGTGGGCACCTCCGTCCCTCTGTCGCTCTCCCCGCCCGGAGAGGGGGGTGCCCCGAGGGTCCCGAGGAGGGCGCCCCCCGCCCGCCCCAGGCCCACCCCAGGGACCCGCCCGGGCTCCCGGCCCGGCCCCTCCGACCCCGGCCCGGCCCGGCCTTACGTGACGTCCTGGTTGAAGTTGGCGAAGAGCAGCTGGTCGGCGCCAGCCTCGCCGCTCTGACTGGCCAGGTTCATGGTGGGCGCGCGGCGGGCGGGGGGTCCCGGCCGGAGGCTCGCGCGCGGGACGGGGTCGCGTGCACTCAGGGTCGGCGCCGGGCCCCGCTCGCCGCCGGAGTCGCCGCCGTTCGCCGCCCCGGGATCAATCGCCGCCTCATCCCTCCCCGCTCTTGTTTATGCTCCGGAGCCGGGGCGCTCTGCGCGCGTGCGCGGCCCGCCCCTTCGGCGCACGGGCCTCTCACGGCGCAGGCGTGCTGCGCAGGTCCCGCCCCCTCACCTCTGGCCCGGGTTAAAGTTCCGGTCAAACTCGCGCAGGCGTGGGGACGCACCGGGGCGCGCTGGGCGGGGCGTTCCTCGAGCGCCGCGCATGCGCTTGGGGAAGAGTGAGCGCTAGGTACACCCCCGTCATTTTATGAATATTAACAGGCCTGCCGAAACAGGTTTGGCTCGGTGGATAGAGCGTCAGCCTGCGGACTGAGGGGTCCCAGGTTCGATTCCGGTCAAGGGCATGTACCTGGATTGCGGGCACATCCCCAGTGGGAGATGTGCAGGAGGCAGCTGATCGATGTTTCTCTTTCGTCGATGTTTCTGGCTCTCTCTCTCCCTTCCTCTCTGTGGAAAAATCAATAAAATATATTTTAAAAAAATAATATTAACAGGCCCGCCATGTGCCAGTCATCGTGTTTAATATTTATGTGCATCATCTTACTTGGTGTCATAGCAACCCAGTGTAGAGACTGTTGCGTTCCCATTTTATAGATTTGAACACTGAGCCTCAGGAACGTTAACCCGTTGCCAAGTGCTGGGCCTGAGAATGGAAGCCCCATTTCTCCAAGGCGCACGCTTTCCGGGTCCCTCGGCGAGGCTCCCACCCTACATTTATTCATTCGTTCGTAACGTTTAGGAAGCACCTTCCGTGCTAACTAAACGGGCCTCTGTCTTTCCCGCAGAGAGCATGGCAGGGAGACTTCACCACAACGACAAAGCAGGGTACAGGGGGAGCATACAATGAGGTCACTGGACCTGGACGTAAGGGCCTGGCAGGGACTGTGCATCAGACAGACACGTGCAGTCATATGTAAATGTATAAGTACACACATGGGAGTGCCCACATAGCTAACCACCAAAGTCAAGACACAGGGCAGGAGCCGCGTCTTGGTGGTTCTGTGGACTGTTATTACTGAGTAAAGGCCCATAAAGAGGTGACCAAGGAAACCCCATGATTCTAGACACATTCCTTGACTTCATTTTGAAAAGCCACTCAATTTTTTTTCTTGTTCTACAGGATCTATTATTCCATCTAGGTTAGGAACCCCTTCTCTCTGCCTTCAACAAATGAAGACCCCACAATAGCTCTGGGGTAGACCTACCAGTTTCAATTTACCAGACGTCTGACTCTGTTCCTTGGAGGAACAGGGGATCGTTTGGGTACTAGAATCTCGAAATTCAGTAAACCTACAGTTATGTAGATGAAAACAAATATCTTAAGTGGATTATTAGGTCTAATATGCAAGGAAACACTACCATCCCCAGGTCGCAGGCACGTGCTGTCTACTGTAGAATGACACCCCCACCTCACACGGTGTGGTGTGTTAGCTGGTGCCATGACTGAGTCTTTGGTAGGCCATGCTACCATCCATCTGAGTAATAGGGTGCATGACCAGGTGAATTCCAAGGGCGTGAGCCCATTGCCAAACTTCCTCCGCCGTCATGTCAATTTCTTGGTTAGAAGAGAATTGGCGCAGACGCCCGGACACCCTATTAAAAATGGCAACCGCCACACTTTCTCACACCCCTGCCCCCTCCTTGCTTTGTGTTTCCAGGTGGCACTTATCACCTTCCACCGACCACAGCACGTCCCTCCCATTTCACTCCACATCCTTGTTGCCTAGAATAATGGGAACTTGGTGCCTGAAGAACTGAGCCCGGGCCTCTGCCCTGGGCGGCCGGAATGGGCTGGACCAAGGGCTGCTGCCCACTCGCTCAGTTTTTGTTTTATTGTTTTATTCCCTGGGTTTTATTGGGAACCACAGACAAGTGTTGCCGGAGAGTACGCTGGGTTCGTGCCAGAGAGCTTGACCGGCGTGTGTGACTCACGAATGACTCTTGCCTCCGGCTCACCTGGAGGTCGGCTGAGCTCAGTTCCTGACGGCTGGAGGCGTGGAGGGTGGAAGAACGCTCAGGAGCCTCTGTCATCGCTTCAGCATCCCCCAGGTGCCTGGCCTGGAGCCCACCCCAGAGAGAGGCGGTCCCTTCCTCCTCCTGCCGTTGGAGCAGAGCCAGCCCTGGCGGGCGCCCTCTCCTGTGCACCATTCCGAGAGGAGAGCGGCTCCCGGGGGTTCCTGCCTAAACGCCAGGCCACGGGGAGGGGCTGAGGGCTGGCGTGCAGGGGGTGGAGTGCACGTGCCCGCGGGAGGCGTGGGAGAGGCCAGGACAGGCCGCACTGGACCCAGAGGGCACGCTGCCGCCCACAGCCTGGCTCAGATTCTCCCAACGTGTGTGTCCTCAGGGAAGTCACCCAACCTCTCTGAGCGCCAGTTTCCTCAGTGAGAACAGGGTTCAAGCAGCTGACGGCATGAGGATGCGGGAAGACAGACGGACGGCGGGAGGGAGCACTTCTAGGACACGGGCAAGGCCTCTGAAAGCATTCCTCCCCGTCAGGCACGGCGGTCCCGCCACGTGGGGGTGCATGTTCTTTGCTGCCGGCTGCACAGGCCTCCCGTCTGGCTCTCCTACCATCAGGCAAAAGAGAATACTGACAAAAGTGATCCCAATCGGCTTTTCCAGAGCTCTGGGCAGTAATTAAAGGCTTGCAACAGCCTGAGAAGTCTTTCCCGAGTGAAACAGCCAAGTCCCGATAAACACGCTGAGCTGGCGGCACTGTAATTGCCCGAACCCCGTCGCTTCCTGTCGGATCCGTGTGAGCCTGGGAACCCGGGGCCTCGCTCCTGTGATGCCTGAGCCAGCAGCCGGCAGCCACTGGACGGGTGGGGCTTGGAGTTTCCCCAAAGCCCCAGCCCGAGCCTGGCCACCATTCCCCTGGCAGTTTGCTAAAGCACCTCCATCCTCAGAAGGCCTTGCCCGGCCCGCCAGGGGGCACAGGGGTGGGAGCGACTCCGGCAGCGGCAGGGGAAGCTTCTAGCAGGGCAGAGGGCCTCCGGGGGGCCTGCTGGGAGGCGCGGCCTGGAAGCGGAGGGGGGTGACTAGAAGCAGGGTGTCCCCCGCGAGGAGAGGACGGGGAGGGACATGCCTGGCTTCTCCACTGGTCCTCGGGGCGCAGGACGACAGGAAGGCTGCCAGCTTGCTCAAGGCCGACCTCGGGGCTGAGGCGGTGGCCTTGGCCTGCGGCTGGTCGCTGCGGGTGGGAGGTTCTGCCCCATGCGTGCACTGGCCATTGTACGTTTGCATGTCTGTCTCGCACCCTCAGCAAACAGGGCATATTCCACCTCCCAGATCCAGTTAGAAACCAGCCACCTCGCCTCTCCCCTCCGCCAGGCTCCGGCAGCCTCCCTGTAACCGGCCACCGCGGCCCTTTCGCCTTCGTGGGGGCATCGCTGGGAGGAATCCTGAGGCCATGGGGTGTGGACACCCTCCCACCGCACCTCCCGATCACAGCCAGCTCCTCGCCGCGGTCTGCAAGGGCCTGTCCCGTGTCACCTGGGCTGGCCGCACTGCAGCCCCCTCGTTCTTCCGATCTCTCTCTCTCTCTCCCTTTCCCGCCCGCACTGAAGACTTTCCCTCTGCTGGCATCGGCCCCACCCCGCTTCCCAGGTTGCAGGTCGGTCTGGAATGGAACTCCTCGGGCGTCAATTAGAAAAGGCGCTCCCTGCCCCTCTCCCCTACCCTCAGCCCCATCAGAGCCAGTTCCCAGACGGGCACATTTTTTCAACGGTGGTCATTCCACTTCTGACCACCAGAGGGCAGCAAGGCCCAGCAATTAGACCGAAGGGGCCCCTCCAAGGCTGGGTCCTGGGCTTCCGCTCCTGTCTTGGGGGGCCTGGGATCAGGGGTGTCCGGTAACCAGGAGATGAGCCCCCGGGCGGATGGGGCAGGATGGCATGTTAGAGAGACCCCAGGAGAGAAGGGCCGATCAGAGCTGAGGGAGTATGGTTACCCCAGCTTTGCCCTTCTTTTGCTGTTGTTCTATTTTAACTTCACAATTTCAGAAACAAACAGCGTGAGGCCCAGATCGTGGGAGTTGTTTGAGATGATAACACAACTGCCAGCGGCTGGATCGGCCCGGCCCCGCCCCGCCCCCTACCCCCCACCCCGGGTCAGGATCAGTTGCTCCAAAGCCATCAGTGCTGAGAAAAGCACAGTTTATCAGGACTGTCTAGATGAACAGGGCATCTGGCGTTTCTCGCACGCATAGAACAAAAGCAAAAGCGTTAGTATCTACTTCCCGCACCTCGCCGGGCTGTGAGTGTTTTCACGTGATCTTTTTGTCTGTTAAATGCAGATCTGGAGGGTTTTCCCTGTGGGAAGTCACCTCACCCCTCGCAAGTATCTTCCTGCGACAACTCGGGTTCTGACTGACGCCCCTGCCTGTGTTCTCTTTGGCGGCAGTTTTGTTTGTTTTGTTTTAATCCAAGCCCCCACGTCAATGGAGAGTCGGGATTTGAATTTGGCTTCATAATCCAATTCTCTCGGCCCCAGTGTCCTCTTAGAAAATGAGTCTGGCCCTGGCTGGTGTGGCTCAGTGGATAGAGCGTCGGCCTGTGGACTGAAGGGCCCCGGGATCGATTTGGGTCAAGGGCACATGCCCGGGATTTCGGGCTGGACCTCCAGTAGGGGGCATGCAGGAGGCAGCCAATCAATGATTCTCTCTCATCACTGATGTCTCTCTCTCTCTGTTCCTCTGTGAAATCAATAAAAAAGGAAAATGAGAGGGGGCAGGAAAATTGCTCTGAATGGTGCCCTTGGGCACCTAGCTAATGCGTGGGACCCCAGCCCCCTCCTGCGGTTGTGACAGCAACCCCAGGCTCAGATGAGGGCGCCTGGAAGACAAAAACCAAAGGCCCGGGGATCTGGCCCCAGGCCCCTCACCCAGCTGCTTCCTGCCTCATCTCTGCCGCTTTGGAAGTTTTGGGTTTGGATTCGCAGCTGAGTCAGGAGGGGAGCAGAGTGAGAAGGCCTTGTTTGGAGGAGGGGAGGGAGCGGAGGAGGGAGTGCAGGGGACCCGGCCGTTCAGAGTAAGGCCGATAGGAGGAAGCTCTGATCAGGAATGAAGGTCCCTCAGCTGTCAGCCCCCGGGATCGCCTCCCCCACCCCGTGCGGCTCCTGCAGCCGAACCAGTGACTGAGAGGTGGGGTGTGAAGGCCCACCTCACCCACCCGTGGGGAACCTCGAAGGGCCTCCCCAGCTTAGGAAGTCCCCTCTGGACCTGCTGAGGCCACTGGCTACAGCGCCCAGCAGCCCAGCTCTCGGCTGCCCCTTCCTGCCTCCGCCCCCCCCCCCCCCCCACTCCCTGCGCAGCCCTGAGAACAGCCCCTTAGCAAATCTCCTCACGCTGATCTCAGCTGAGAGCCGGCTCCCGGGAGCCAGCGTGTGGCCAGTGCCAGCCTGGCGCGGGGACCTGCTTTTCCTTTTGGGGAAGGCCTGACGCTGGCTCGGGAGGGCGAGCTGGTGGGGGAAGAGCCCACAGCTCCCTGCTGGGCAGTGACTGCACAGGCCTGTCCCATCAGGCCCGGCACACAGGGGGCCGGACAGAGAATGAAGGATTGGAGGACGGAGGAGCCAGGCTGGACTAACTCTCCAGTAGAAACATGTATAAAAGAGAATCTGGAGAATATATGTCCTAAGATCTGAGATACCGATGTACACATATAAACTATTTTTATTGATTTTCTTTTAGAGAGAGAGGAAGCGAGAGGGGATAGAGAGATAGAATCATGGATGAGAGAGAAACATCATCCATCGGCTGCCTCCTGCACAAGCCTCACTGGGAACGGAGCCTGCAACCTGGGCATGTGCCCTGACCGGGAGTGAACCGGTGACCCCGTTCCTGGGTCGATGCTCAACCCCTGAGCCACGCCAGCCGGGCTAAACTATTTCTAATTGACACACACACATATGGATAAGATATATGTATAGATTATAAATACAGATATTATTTGAAGAGTGACAAGAGCAGACAGAAAAGGGAGGGAATTTTGAAAGGCAGCGACATTTGCAAGTTTGTGGCTCTGCTTGCGGACTCGCCCTACAGCCTTTCTGGTTTGGAGGGTTGGAGGTCAAAGCCAGGGGCTGACGAAAGAGCCAGAAAGTTTCTGTGAGGGTGATTCTGGAAGGGGAGGAGCCACAGGTGGTAACTGCCTGTTGAAACAAAAACACAACACTCTTCAGAGGAACATAACAAAATTCAGAATCTCTACCACGTGCCATTTATAATGCTGGCATCTAATAGGAATATTGCAAAGAAATGAGAAAATGCAAGAAGAAAAACAACCAATAGAAATCGAACCGAAGTGGCCTAGATGTTGCAGTCAGCAGACAAGGACCTGGAGCAGCGGCATAAGTACGTTCGAGAACAGAAAGAAAGACAGGCGCGGGATTCTTGAATGGAAAAGGGACTCAGCAAGAAATGCCCCCCCGCCCCCGCAAAGAGTCGCCTGGGGCATTTCAGGCTGGAGAGTGTAACTGAACTGGACTATGGTGGTTCCGAGGTTGCTGGGCAGGCGCCTGGCTGTGAGCTGGGCCCTGGAGGCGGGTGATGGGCTCACACCCCAGCTCACTGCAGCAGCTGGCGTCCCTGAGTGAGGCCACTCTCCTCTCTCAGCCTCGGTTTCCTGGCCTCTAGGACCCGATCCCTAATGTAGCTGAGGCCTCATTGGGGGCCTGGAAGGCCACATGGCAGGTGGCTCAGATGACCCTTAAAATCCACCCCAGCTCGCGGTCACCCAGAGAGTAAGTACCACAGGGCACCCGCATGCATGGCGCTGTAGTTCTCACCCCGAGGAAGTTCTGGGACTTCCTTAGGCTGAACCTGAGGAGGAGGAGGAGGAGGAGGAGGAGGAGGAGGAGGAGGAGGAGAGGGGGGAGGAGAGCGGGAAGCAGCCTCATCTGGGCCGCTGAGCTGCCAAAGGTTTGTATGCCAGGCAGCTGCCACAGGCCCAGGGGTGAGGTGTGTGTGTGTGGGGGGATCCACAAAGTATTGGCTCAGCCACACTGCGCAGCCCCCACCCTCACCCCCAGGTGGGTGGCTCTGGGATTAAAGCCACCGAGAGGGAGGGAAGAGAATCCGGTCAGAAGGTGCCATGGGTCCCAGAGACAGACAGCAGAGGCTGCCTGCTGGGAGGGGCTGCGGGTGCCCTCAGGGCTCGGGGAGCAGGTGGGAGGGCTTTATCTCACCTCCTGCTCCCACTCGCCCTAGGCAGAGCAGGGACTCAGGGTTAGGCGGACAAGGGTTGATCCCCAGTCCCAGGTGGCTGGTGGGGCGGAGTTACAAAGAGGATTAAAGGGGATACTAACGCTCAGCAATGATGTCGGGCTCCTTGGGCCGTCCTGCAAGTTAGCGACTGTCACCCCTACTTTATAAGCAGGAAGCTGCTAAACGCAAGCAGGAAACTGAGGCTGCAGGGCTAAGCCCCTGGCCTAGGGCACCTAACTGGGTGCTGGTGGAGCCAGGCCCGGGTGGTGGAGTCCCAGGAAGGCTAACTTCAGAGCTTTCAACCACCGTCCAGCCTGGCCTGGGGGGTGGGGGGTGGGGGGGAGTCCTGATGCCACCTCCAGGGGAGAGCGTGAGGGCTGGTTTACTTCCTGCGGCAGGGGCTGCAGGTCCCCTCCGGAGAGGAGGCCCGGCCACCTACTCCCAGGAGTGGCGGGCAGGCTTGGGCGACAGGCCGGGCAGAACCTGGGACCCCAGCGCCAGCAGGAGGGGGCTTGTTCCCTGCCACCCTGGCGCCCACTTTGTCTCCTCCTGGGTGCACTCACAGGCCAACCCTAAGTCCTGGTGCAGGAGCCAGGCCTTGGTTGCCATAACAACTGGATGCTGGCAGTAAAAATAGCAACCTGCGTCTCAGTCAACTTCTTCTGCTCTTGGAGAAAAATAGAATCCATCTCCAGGCTCGTGTTTCCTTTTGGGGGTCTCCTCTGGGCCCTGCCGAGCCCTCTGCCAAGGTGGCCAGAGCCGGGGAGGCCCCGGGGGAGCTGGAGAGGCCTGGCCCAAACCTGCGGCCCCTCCGCTGTCAGGAGCTGCGGCTCCGTGGACCCCGGGGAAGGGGGGCGGCTGGAGGTCGGTCCTCTGGGGCGTTGATCTTTGCAAAGCCCGCGGGACCCTTTAGGGAATGGAGGCAGGGGGCCGAGGAGGGGGTGTGGCTGGCCCAGGGGCACGGGGTGTCCTGGGGGGGCTGACAGTGAGGCCTGGGGTGGGGTGGGGTGAGGTCCCAGCAGCTGCCAAGGAGGGCAGGGCGGGAGGAGGCCGGGGAGCACAGGGCTCTTGGACTGGGCTCCTGGGTCTGAGAGGCCCCGTGAGGGGAGCGCTGGGCTGCAGGGCAGGTCCGGGGAGGGTCGGTCCCTCTCAGCCCCACTCTCCCTCCGTCTGAGGGGACAGGAGGCACGGTCACCACAGCCATGAGCCCCGCCGTTCACGGGGCCGTGACTCCCCGTGAGAACACAGGTTCCCTCCAGCAGGACACAGTCTGCCCACGCCTGAGACCAGCTTCCGACCCACAGGACTCTGCGACCTCGGAGAGGGTCCCCCAAGGGAGCCCCCGGCCACGTGCGGCTGCCGAGGACTTGACACGTGGGCCTGGGACCGGCCCTGCACCGTCCGTTCTATTGCATTTTACTAAAGGGGCTGGCGACAGGCTGGTGAGCCGCGGCTCCAGGAGGTGCGGGGCGCAATCTGGACCCAGGGCTCCGAGGGACCCTTTGGGGTCGTCGCGCCTCAAAGAGACCGGGCGCTGGCGCTGGGGAAGCGCGAGCTACGGGTCCACTGGGGGCGGCCACGCCGGGCGGGCGGGCGCGCAGGGTGTCCCCGCTTCCAGCCCCGGGCCCGCCGCCTCTGATGGAAAGCTCCGCGCAGGCCAGAGCGGACCCGGGAGAGCAGCCCCCCGCCCCTCCCGCGCCGGCCCCCCACCTCCGGCGAGGGGTCCGCCCCGCACGGGGACGACGCCCAGGCGATTGGCCGGGAGCCCCCCGCCCGCCCCGCCTCCATCCGCTCGGGATTGGCGTCGGCGGCCCCGGCCCCGGCCCCGGCCCCGGCCCCGGCCCCGGCCCCGGCCCCGGCCCCGCGCCCGCCCGCCTGCTGCGCCCGCCGCGCCGCGCCTCCCCGGGCCGCCCCGAGCGCGTCCTCCGAGCCGGGCTGGCCTCCGCGGCCCGCGATGCTGCCCCGGCTCCCGGATTTCCAGGCGACCACGCTCGCCAGGTGAGCGGGCGGGCGGGGTTCCCAGCGCCCGGCTCTGAGCCCCAGCTCCCGGGTGAGCGAGGCGGGGAGGGTGAGTCCCCACCCGGCGCCCCGCGAGGATTGAGGGCGCTGATCCCCGGAAGCCCGGGCGCCGCGCGCAGAGGCATCGCCCCTGGTCCGCCCGCGGGTCTGTTCGCGAGGAAGGCGTGGCCCGCCCCTCCCGCCGCCGCCTCTGTGCCCCCGTCCGCCCCCTCGGAGCAGGCGGGGAAACAGGCTCAGGGCCCAGGCAGAGCAGCCTGGACGGGACGGCCTCTGCACGGGGTGAGCTCCAAGTCCCGGAGGCTCCCTTCCTTCTCCGTAAATGGTGGTGCCAGACACTCCCCGGGGATTGCTGAGCCGAGGGCAGCTCTGACTCCTAATTAAGGGGCACGGGGTGGGGGGCTCGGTTAGGAAGAGCTGGGGGGCTTGGGCTCACCTGAAAACCGCGTGAAACCCGTTCCTGAAGTTGCCCTTCAGCCCCAGGGGTGCCCGGAGGACAGGGGGTCCTGGGAATGCAGCCTGGGCCCCCCCCCCCCCCCCCCCCCCCGCCTTACTCATCCTGCCCTGCCCCTCCCCTCTTACCCTCCCCTTCTCCCCCTCTTATCCTCCCCTCTTACCTTCCCCCCAGGTCTCCGCTCGCCTCCGGGCAGAGTGGCAGGAGGTGGCTTGGAGCCCTGCTGGCATCAGTGTGAGAGTCACGTCCATGCGGCTCATGGTTGGGGGTCCCTGGGCCCTAAAGTTTCTAAGGTCCTGGTCACATTGAGCACAGCTGACCCCAGAGGCCCCTGCGGAGGAGGACGTGGGCAGGGCAGGCGGGAGCAGGGGGTCCTTCCCTCAGGCTGCCTTTCGGAGTTGGGGGGATTCTGAGTGTCTCCTTCATGAAGCTGGGGAGCGCCTGTGTGGGGACCGTGGCCGCGCAGAGGAAGGGCGTGAGGATGAGTCCCTGCCCATTTGCTCTGGGTCTGAAGGCGGGAGGGCTGGCTGCACCCATCCCGGGTCCTTAGGGCCCTGGTGCTGGTGTGAGGTGGGAGCCGGTGCGGTGCTGGCCTGAAGGGGGGGAGCCCAGGGCTGGAGGGTGGGGTGCTGGCCTGAAGGGGGGGAGCCCAGGGCTGGAGGGTGCGGTGCTGGCCTGAAGAGGGGGGGAGCCCAGGGCTGGAGGGTGCGGTGCTGGCCTGAAGAGGGGGGAGCCCAGGGCTGGGGGGTGCGGTGCTGGCCTGAAGAGGAGGGAGCCCAGGGCTGGAGGGTGGGGTGCTGGCCTGAAGAGGGGGGAGCCCAGGGCTGGAGGGTGCAGTGAGATGGGCAGGAGGCACCTGCTGTTTAACCTTCCGGAGGTGTCGGCCTCAGGGCCTTAGCTGGCGCCCTGGAAAGACAGGAAGTTGGTGTAAGTGACCGGTGGATGGGGGTGGATGGGACACAGGTGCTGCCCCTGGAGTGGACTAGCGCGCCCTGTGGGGCCGGGCGGGGCCCTGCGCTGCTCACTCCTGGCTGATGCAGCTTCCTGGTGGGGAGCCCAGGGAGGACGCGGGGTGCATTGGTGAGAACCGTTTCCACTCCCTGGCCCTTACTCCCGTGCAGTCCACGGGTTAGTCCTTAACGGTTTCGTGATTGTGTGAATTTAATACTTTAACCCAGTTCTGTCCAATAGAGCAGCGGCTGGGGGAGGTGTGGCGGGAGGCGGGGCTCACAGAGGTGGGTGCCTTGTGGGGCCGCTGTGGGCCGAGCCCGCACAGAGGCTGGGGAAGCCATCCCAGCCAGGCCCCTTTCGAAGCAGGTCCCATGCATCACCCACCTCCCCTGAGCCGGCCTGCAGGGGGGACTCTTAATCCCTGTTGGCCTTCCTGCCTCCCACACCACCACGTGACAATGGTACCACCTCCCTTTGCAGACTGTAGCTCTCAGGCCACCATTAACATTTTTAAAAATGTATTTTTAAAATTGATTTCAGAGAGGAAGGGAGAGAAATAGAAACTTCAGTGATGAGAGAGAATCATTGATCAGCTGCCTCCTGCACGCCCCCCACTGGGGGGAGGTGTGGAATTGAGCCTGCAACCTGGGCATGTGCCCTTGGCCGGAATTGAACCTGGGACCCTTTAGTCCGCAGGCCGATGCTCTATCCACTGAGCCAAACTGGCCAGGGCATTAACATTTTCTTTAATTTACATTCATAGGGGTTTTTAAAATTACAATTTTCCTTTTAATTCTTTGGACATGCTCTTCAGGAGAAATTTCTGCCAGGATGGAAATGTATGTCTGTGGTTCCTGTGAGCCGGTTACTTAGCTTCCGTGGGCCTGGGCCTCCCGGCTCCCTGATGTCCCGTGGGACCAGGTGCGATGCTTACGGAGGCTGGAGGAAGTCTGAGTGAGGCCAAGTCCCGGCAGACCCCAGTCCTCCCAGACCCCGGTCCTCCCAGACCCTGGTCCTCCCAGACCCTGGTCCTCCCAGACCCTGGTCCCCACAGATCCCGGTCCCCACAGATCCCGGTCCTCCCAGACCCCAGTCCCCACAGATCCCGGTCCTCCCAGACCCCGGTCCCCACAGATCCCGGTCCTCCCAGACCCTGGTCCCCGCAGACACCGGGGACTTGGCTCATACCAAGAGAGACTGGGGCTCAGTACCTGCACCCTCAGGTCCCACTTTCAGGGACCCTCCTACAGCTCTGTCACCAGAGGTGGGGGCACTGGGAGCCAGGAGGGGCTGGGAGGACCCTGGCTCTGATTTTGATAATGACTGTTCCGCTGACGTCCTCAGTTGGGTCCAAGCAGGAGGGGCCGTGGGGATGGTTGGGGCTCTGGTTGTCCGAGGTCAACCAAGGAACGTTCGCTCCCTCACCGGGACCCCTGGCTGCACCGAATCCAAGCCGCATCCCACCCGCTCCTATGGAGTCTAACCCGCATCCCATCCGCTCCTTATGGCCCAGGAGCGCAGGGCTGACCAGCGCCACTCCCCGCCCTCCCCGCGCTCCGTCCTAGTGAGGAGCAGACCCGGGAGAGCGCTGCCTGCGGAAGCTCAGGCTGTGCCGGGCGAGGGTGTGCGGGGCAGAAATGTGTGCAACGCGGAAGGCACGCTTCCCCGGGGACTGTTGGGAGGACGATGTGAGACATTGCGTGGACTGGCCGCAGGGCTGCCCCGTGATGGCTGGCCTGTGCGGCGGCAGGTACAGGAGACAGGAAGTGGGTTACCCAGGAGCCCGTCAGCAGCAGTGCAGACACGCACCCTCGGGTGCACAGACAGTCCCCCCTCCGGTGTCCCGAGCCCCGCACGCCGTAGGTCCTGTCCCTCTGCTCCCCACTCCCCAGCCAGGCCGCTTGGAGCAGGGGTGGGCGGGCTGTTCAAACCCCTGGGTCCCCAGGCTGGCCCGCTGCTGGGACACGCACAGGGGTGAGCTGGTCAGTCCCGCAGGGCGCACACCTGTGGGGTGCCTGTCACGTGCAGCATGGCGGTGCCCGGGTTCCTCGGCCCTGGCACCGTCCCCCGTGGCCCTCCCCACCCCTTGCTCAGTTTCCCCTTCTCTCTCCTGGGGTTTTGATTTCAGTTCTGAGGTGGCACCGGTCCAGGCGCTGTGGTTCTGCGGTTCTGTTTCCCAAGGCCGGAGCCAAGTTGCTGCCTGCCTTCCCGGAGCCCGGGTTCATGAATGACAAAGAGCCCGGGGCCAGGCTGCAGAGGGGAGGCTGGGCGCTGGGGCCACTCGCCCTGGGCTGCCCTCGCCTCGGGAGACAGACCGACAGACAGACCCCCTTTGTATGCTGGACAAATCTCTGTGGGTCCTCTGTTCTGGAGACTCGGCTGCCACCACCAGGCACCGGCCCAGCCGGAAGGAGTGGCCGCAGCCTCCCCGGGCCTGGCTCCTCTCGGACAGGAGGCCGGCTTCTCCCTGGGGGCTCCGGCCCCCGGCCCAGGCCAGAAGGGCAGGGAGAGACTGCAGGTCCGAGGCCGGGCCTGGCTGCTGGTGCTCAGCCCAGGCGGGAGGGAGGCCCTGGGGGTGTGGACAGGCGGGGTCAGCAGATGGGCCCCACCTGGGCAGAGGGGCTGTGGGCCAGGGCAGTGGTTTGGAGCGCACCGTACAGCCCTGCTAGGAGCCGGTCTGCTCCGTCCATCACCCTGTACACCGGCCTGCGCCCAGGGAGGTGGCCTTCCCACCACAGCTCGCAGCTCGGCACCCTTGGGACCGGACGCTCGCTGCTGCAGCGCCCGAAACCCTTCGCAGAAACCCCTTCACATCCCCTTTAGTCCCCGCCCCGCTCCCAGGGGTAGACACGTCCCGACTTTATCCTCAAAGCCTCCTCTTCTGGAAATTTCTAGGCACAGAAAAAATAACATTGCCCCTCCCCCGTCGTGCCTCCGGCGCCCCCTTTCACACCTTCTGCTTTTCCAAGTCAGCTGAGTGTGTGACCTTGGGCCGACACTTGTCCTGGCTGGACCCAGCCATGTCTTGGGAGCCTGTCGATTCCAGAAATTCGGAAGGTTTTGAGGGCTGGACTGTTCCCACATGTCATCTGGAGGCTGCACGACTTCATCGATGCTCGAGAGGATGGATTAATTGCGACTTAATCCATACTCCGAGAGGATGAATTATTGGCTTCTTTGCCGGAGTCGCCCGAGCACGGCTGGCCCTGCACTGGGACCGGAAGACGAAGATGAGTCAGGCCTGTCCCGTGTGCAGTGCAGGGGCGGAGGCAGACCCTGAGTACCCCGGACACACCGCGTGCCTTGTGAGGGGGTCCCGCAGGCACTTGGGGGAGGCCGGGGGAGGGCCAGGGCCGAGGCCGCTGCACGGAGGAAGGAGGGGAGAGAAGGCAGCTGCCGCCCGGTGTGCATGGGGGTGGGAGGTGAGGGCAGGGATCAGGGAAGCTCAGAGGGGGACTTTTCGACCTGCGTCCTGAAGGCCGATAGTTCCCGGCTGAGAGAGGGAAAGGGACATCTACACAGAAGAACCGATGGTGGAAGGCTCAGGCCCCCTCTCCCCGGACTCCGGATCTTCCAGCCCAGGCAGGAGCAGCCCGGCATCTTTGCTTTTGGCCTTGTGCTCGGGGTCCTCCTGGGCTTGTGCCTAGGGGACCTGGGAGTCTTCGTGTGGACCTTCCAGGGTGGGAGGGACTGAGAAGGCAGGGTTCAGGGGGCGGGGTATGGGCCACCTGTGGTCAGGGCTGCACCGAGCACTAGTCAGTGAGGCAGTATTTCAGGAGCTGGGATGGGGCCCTGTGCCTTCCCTTCCTTGGCCTCCAGGCCCACCCGCAGCCCTCCACCCTGGAGAGGTGCCCGGGTGCATTATACTAGGGTGTGAAAGGCTGCGGCAGAACCCTCCCCTCAGGACCACGGACAGGGCCGCAGAGGCAGTGGGAGGTCTGCATGCCAGGCTTCGCCCCACCACTTCCTGGTTCGTGTTTAATGTCTGCATTCCTGCGGAAAGTGAGACGCACTCTCAGCCCTGCCCACTGTACAGCGTCGTCACCAGGTTCGAGGGTCGGCGAGGAGGCGGCCAGGGAAGGCATCCGGGGGCTCTGAAGCCAGGGTGGCTCCTCGTGCCCGCCCTGTGCCCACGGCAGACACGGCTGGTTCATCCACGTTCCTTCCTGACGGGCCTGGACTCACACGCAGAGTCCTTGGCCGCACAGCGCGCCCGGCAGCCTCTACCTCCCCACCCAGGCGCCGTGCGGGTTGAATCCTGTTTGCGGGCCTTCTGAGCCCGGTGCTCGTCCCGTGCCCCTGGGGTCCTGTGTGAATAGCATCCTATCGTGTGGATGGACCAAGGTTTGTCAATCCATCCATCTCTTTCCAGGTGATTCTTTAAAAAAAATTTTTTTTTTTTATCGATTTCTTCGAGGAAGAGAGAGGGAGAGAGGGAGCTAGAAACATCAATGATGAGAGAGAATAATCGACCAGCTGCCTCTCGCACCCTCCCCATGGGGGATCGAGCCCCCAACCCGGACAAGTGCCCTGACCGGGAATCGAACTGTGACCTCCTGGTTCATAGGTCGATGCTCAACCACTGAGCCACACCAGCCGGCGCCAGGTGATTCTTAGTGAGGGACCAAGATTGAGGACCGTTGGCCTAACTCCTGTAGCCTCATCTTCAGCGTGGAGGACGGCATCTACCGTGCCAGGTGGTGTGAGCTTTAAATGGGGCGCGCTACGTGAAGTACGCGGGTGGGTCGGAAGCAGAAAGAACGCAGCGCCTGGGCTCTTTGGGGGAGCTCTCCGGGGAGCGGTGAAAAGATCGCCCGTCCTTTGAGCACTGCTGCGTGCCAGGCACCCCTGTGTGGGCTTTTGAGCCATACGATCCCATGGTACCTGCAGGCGAGGTACTATTACATCTTTTTACATAGAAGGAAGCTGCAGCCCAGAGACGCACAGTAATTGCCCCGAGGTCACACAGCAGCGAGGTGACTGTGCAGCCCTGTCCCACCCAGCTGAGCCTTGTTCCAAAGCCCCTGCCTCCCCAGTCCAGGGGGGGACTCCCCTTCCGTGCTGCCTGCCTGCCGGCATCTGGCTCCTCCACGCGGAGCCGCCCTCCCACCCCCATCAAACGCCGTGGCCGCGTGGTCACAGGACAGCGCCCTGTTCTCCAGAGAGGAGGCGGGAAGGCCCTGTCCCTCCTTGTGGGTACCTGGCGTCGGCCCCTTTAGGAGACGTTCCCAAAGTCTCAGGCCACCTCTGGCCGCCAGCTCAGCTGGAGAACATTCTGCATTTGTCTGTGCATTTCAGCTGTGCAGAGGGGCCCCCTGTCCCTGCCGGGCGGATACACAGGCCCTTATGCGTGCGCACAGTGGCATATTCCCACAGTGAAGGGAGGGGACCGCGGACACAGGTCCACGAACCTCGCCCACAGGGAGCCACGGCAGGAGGGAGGATGGAGAGTGGCCAGGCTGGCAACGTTACCGCGAGGAGGCCCGTTTCCTCACTGTAGAGAACACGTTTGCCTTCAACACGTTTTGAATAGGAAAATAAGAAAACCCCCTTGGGGCATTCAGAGCGTTTCCTTTCTCCTAAGAATGCACTTGGACTTGGTATAATAAATCCTCTTTAGACGTTAAAAAAAAAAAAAAAGGCTTAGGACTCTGTTTCCCGTGGGACCTTCTGGAAACGCGACGCTGTGGGGACAGAGAACAGGGCTGGGGAGGACTGGGGACCAGGGGACACAAGGGCGTTGGGGGCGATGAAGGATCCTGAGTGGTGACGGCTGCACGACCCTCTACATTTGCAAAACCCATGCAACTGTAGCAAAGAAAGAAAGAAATTTGTGTAAATTAGAAGGAAAATGAAAACAAAAATTAATTCACTGTCCTATTAAAACGCCTGCGCAGAGTTCACAGAGAGAGCCCAGGCCCGGGGCAAAGGAGCGGAGCTGGTGCCGTGGGCTCTGGGAACCGGGTTCTTGGGCATCTGCCCGGCCCGGCCCTGTCTCCCGGCCTGGCTTCCTCTCGCCGCCTTTGTCACTCCCGGGCATTCAGTAGCTGCCACCGCACGGGGTGGGGTGGGGTGGGAGACAAGGAAAGTTTTGTGGGGCCCAGAAATAAAGGAGTAACTGCCCAGCCATTCTGGGTTGCCATGGCAACCGTGTCATCACCCTCGAACCGGGGTGGCTGGCACGCTGGGGGCTTGGATGGTGTTTGTTAAAGGGCCAGACGGAGAGAGGACAGCCGGGCCCGGCCTGGTAACGGCGTGAGCCCCGCTCCCACGGGAGAAGGGCCTCGGCTCCGGCCAAGCCTGGTCAGCCAGCAGGTGTCCATCGGCACCGTCCGGGGGCTCGGGGCGGAATCTACCCGAGTGAACACTGGGTGTGCCTGTGTTCGTGTCGCTAGGGCTGCGGTAACAGATGACCACACGCACTTAAGTGGCTTAAAACAGCAACCTCAGCCCTGGCCTGTTTGGCTCAGTGGATAGAGCATCGGCCTCCGGACTGGAGTTCTGGGTTCGAGTCCAGTCAAGGGCACAGGCCCGGGTTGCAGACTCGATTCCCAGTGTGGGGTGTGCAGGAGGCGGCCCATCAATGATTCTCTGTCATCATTGATGTTTCTCTCTCTCTCCCTCTCCCTTCCTCACTGAAGTCAATAAAAATATATTAAAAACAAAACAAGAACAGAACTTTGGTCCCTGGCTCTGGAGGGCAGAGAGCAGGGTGTGGGCAGCCGGGTCCCGGGAGGCGCTAGGCAGCGGTTCTCAACCTGTGGGTCGCGACCATCGGAAAACACATATAGCATATCAGATATTTACGTTATGATTCATAACAGTAGCAACATTACAGTTATGAAGTAGCAACGAAAATAATTTTATGGTTGGGGTCACCACAACATGAGGAACTGCATTAAAGGGTCGCGGCAGCAGGAAAGTTGAGAACCACTGCTAAGGAGTCCGCAGGGCTGTCTCCCAGCTTCTGGCGGGCCGGCCCCCGGGGCATTCATTCCTTGGCTGTGGAAGAATCATGCCAATCCCTGCCCCGACGTCAGTGGCCCTAGCTCTGTGTCTCCCTCCTTTATGAGGATCCAGTCCCACCGGAGCAGGGCCCACCCCCTGCAGTGACCTCTTCTTCGTGAATCACACCTGCAGCAGCTCTGAGGCCACGTGGGGCCGCACTCTCGGGCTCCGGGGGTTCAGGCTGCGACGTCGGAGTTTTAGGGGACACTACCCGCCGTGTGGCACTAGTTTTGTTGTCAGGACGTGTCATTTACTGAGCCGGCTGTGGCCATGGACGTCCTCCGGGGTTGCCGTGAGGAAGGTGGGCTGGTGGGCTGGTGGCTTTGGTCTCCGAGGAGTCTGTGCTTCTGTGGGCTCCCCACTTCCAGGGGTGGGCCCCCCACCTTCTCTGTGACCATAAGCCCAGTGTTTAATCCGCCCCTGCATGGTGCTCGGACCGTGGGAGAAAGAGCACTCTGTCTGTCCTTCCTCTGAGCTCCGAGAGCACCCATCACCACCCGCACATGGTAGGTGCTCAGCTAACGCTCCCCGGGCGAGTGTGGAAAATGCTCCACAAACTCAGTTAGCTGGACTAACGTGACGCCTGCGTACAGAATGGAGGCTCCGTGCACTTTGCTGGCATGGCCCCAGCAGACAGAAGGTGCTCAATAAATGCTCCATGCACTGTGCTGGCATGACCCCCGCATACAGAAGGTGCTCGATAAATGCTCCGTGCACTGTGCTGGCATGGCCCCGCATACAGAAGGGGCTCGATAAATGCTTTGTATACATAAGGTGCTCAATACGTGCTCTGTGCACTGCCCTGCATCGAGCCCCGTGTTCTGAGCCCTGCACTCATTTCCGTTTTTGTGGGTCTTCACAGTAGTGACGGGTCTCAGGGGAGGTTTTGGTGCTGCGGTTCCCATTGGTAGGCAGTGCGGGAACCTCACCCACAAGGACCAGGTTGGAGGTGGCTTCCTGGGGGATGGTCCCCTGGGAAGGGCTGGATGGGTGGGGCATGAGCTGTCTCCCCGGAGGTGGTCACGTGGGCATATGTCACCCTTCGTCAGGCGTGCCCTTGGGGAGCTGTACTGTGTGTCAGTGACAGTAAAGAACAGCAGCACCCCGACCTTCAGCCACATTCTGTAACTCCCCGAGGATCAGGCGTTGGATAGTACAAGACATGTGATAGGGAGAGATTGGGGGCACGGGGAGTGGGACCCCCTCTTCCCACCGCAGGGGCCGAGCTCCAGGAAGGTGCCTCTCCTTCCAGATTCATGAACCACCGGGTGCCCGCCCACAAGAGGTACCAGCCCACGGAGTACGAGCATGCAGCCAACTGTGCCACCCACGCTGTGAGTGGGCCCCCGGGCGGGGCTGAGAGCTGAGGGGCACCTCCAGGTCGGGGTGGGGAGGCACTGTGTCTCTGGCCCACGCGATGCCCACGCGATGGCCACGGCCTGCTCCTCACGCCCCCGTGGCCCCAGGAGGGTGAGCCGTGGCGCTGAGCCGGCCTCTGCCTGGGCCTCTCCCGGGAAATGGCCATCACCGAGGCCTGGAGGACGAGGGTTTCCGTGGACATGGTGGGGACCGCACGTGTGATGAGGCGGAGGCGGCGGCTCGGGGCGCCTGGGGACCGCGGGCCGGCGACCTGGGGACGCGGAGCAGAGGGAGCGGCCGGAGCTGCCCCTGGAGGCGGGGGCCCCGCTGCCTGTTCCCAGGGCTGCCGTCCAGTGTGGCCGCTGGCCTCCGGTGGCTGTGGACATTGACACTGAAATCAGTCTAATGAATAAAATGTAAAATTCCTTGCCCAGCCCTGGCTGGTTTGGCTCAGTGGATAGAGCGTCGGCCTGCGGACTGAAGGGTCCCAGGTTCGATTCTCCATAAAATATATTTTTTAAAAATTCCTTTTCCCAGTGGCACAAGTTGCGTTTACTAGAAAGTGCTCCGCAGCCGCCCGTGCCTGGCGGCCCCCACTCTAGACATGCAGGTTAGGGTGTCCCCACCATGGGCGGGAGGAAGGGAGGGTTCCGGCCACCGGAACCCCGAGCCAGCGCTGCCTGCACCCCGCTTCCAGCTCTGGATCATCCCCAGCTTCCTCGGCAGCTCCAACCTCTACCTCCTGTCGGACGACGCCTGGGAGACCGTTTCCGCCTGGATCTACGGCCTGGGCCTGTGCGGGCTCTTCGTGGTGTCCACCGTGTTCCACACGGTCTCCTGGAAGAAGCGCCACCTCAGGTGCCGAGCCGCCCGCGGGAGGGCCTGCCACGCAGGGACCTGGCCGAGGGGGGTGGGGAGGCGGGGTTCCCTCGGGGCTGCTGCCAACAGCTGTTTGCTGGGCGCTTCCTGCCCTGCACGTAGGCACCCACCCAGCGCTCACAGCCGCCTGCGATGGTCGCTGATGCCCCCCTGTTACAGAGGCGGGGACTGAGCCCTGAGCAGGGCGGGGACTTGGTCAGGGTCACAGTCCCTAAGCACTGGGCTGGGATTCGAACCCAGGCCTTCTGGCCCCAGAGCCTGGGCACGAAACCACAAAGCCAGAATCCAGAGGGTCTTTAGGGGGCACAGAGTTTATTTTATTTTTTAAATAAATTTTTATTGACTTCAGAGGGGGAGAAAGGGAGAGGGAGAGAGAGAAACATCGATGATGAGAGAGAACCCCTGATCTGCTGCCTCCTGCATGCCCCCTAGTGGGGACTGAGCCCAGGCATGTGCCCTGGACCGGAATCGAACCCGGGACCCTTCAGTCCACAGGCTGACACTCTATCCATTGAGCCAAGCCAGCCAGGGCGGGGCGCAGAGTTTAATAGTTTTGCATTTTAGCCACAGAAATCTTTCCTCACTTGCAATCTCCTGAAAGCCCAGGATGTACGATAGAAATGCAGAGGGGAGGGGAGGAGGGTCCTCGGAGAGACCCCAGGCGGCCCCAGGGGTAGGGAGCCTGGCCTGAAAGCCTGGTCAAGGGGAGACGGAGGCCGAGGCCAAGGGGGTGGCTGGACAGACGGGGCCCCACCCAGGCCCTCGCTGGGCCAGCGCTGCCCGGCTGCGGGGTGACGCCGCCTTCTCTGCCCAGGATGGTGGAGCGCTGCCTGCACATGTGTGACCGCATGGTCATCTACTTCTTCATAGCGGCCTCCTACGCGCCCTGGTGAGTGCCCTGCGGCCACGCGCGGGGCGGGCTGGCTCCCTTCCTGTCCTTGTGCGAATCGCTCTGTGTTTGGCGGGCACCACGCTGACGGCACAGACAGCGCGCGGCCGCCCCTCCCCCCGCTCTAGTGCCAGCTCCCCTGTGTGTCCAGCTCTTTCCCGCATGAAACGGCCAGTGTGTGTAAACATGTGCCTATGTGACTGTCCATGCAGACAGCATACACACGCACGCACGCGTGCACACTCAGAGTTTATAAGGGAACGTTTACAGCACTTTTCTCCGACCGTAACACGGCAGGAAGGATGCTGTGCCGACGGCCCCGCAGTTTGCGATCCTTCTCCTAGCTCAGCGGTCGGCAAACTCTTTAGTCAACAGAGCCAATTATCAACAGGACAACGATTGAAATTTCTTTTGAGAGCCACATTTTTTAAACTTAAACTATACAGGTAGGTACATTGTTATTAACTTAATCAGGGTACTCCTAAGCTGGCCTTTGCTAAAAATGTCCTCAGTCTGATGGAGGTACGTTCGCTGAGGTCGACCCCTTCCAACTCTCCCATCCACACTCGTCTTGTTTACTTGTTTCGTCCATCTCCTTCCGTTCATCCTCTCTCTATGTCCACCCCCCACTTCTTCTAGCACCACTTCTTCAAAATAGACTCGCCCAGGCCGAAAACCGACTTCTGCGCATGGGCCACGAAGTTTCAATCGCACTGTCCGTGCGCGCCCGCATGTGGTATTTTGTGGAAGAGCCACATTCAAGGGGCCAAAGAGCCGCGTGTGGCTTGCGAGCCGCGGTTTGCCGACCACTGTCCTAGCGCATCGCTGGGACATCTGTCCACGCACGCACATGGAAGAGGTCGCTTTTCACAGCAGCGTGCTGTGCTCTGGTCGCTTGCGTTTATGGGTGTCTATCACATCGGGACACTCCATTCCTGCTATCGTAAGGAGTGCCACCTCGACTGTCCTTTCTTATTTTTATTTTAAAAAATATATCTTATTGATTTTTTACAGAGAGGAAGGGAAAGGGATAGAGAGTTAGGAACATCAATGAGAGAGAAACATCGATCAGCTGTCTCCTGCACACTCCCTACTGGGGCTGTGCCCGCAACCAAGGTACATGCCCTTGGCCGGAATTGAACCTGGGACCCTTGAGTCCGCAGACTGATGCTCTATCCACTGAGCGAAACCGGTTAGGGCTCGACTGTCCTTTTTTAAAAAATACATCTATATTATAAACGGCCTGTGGCCCTAACGCCGTAACGATCGGACTCACCAGGAGGTACACTGATGGGTCCCATGGCACCAGCAGCCGGGACTACATATATATATAGTATGTATATATATATATTTATTGATTTCAGAGGGGAAGGGAGAAGGAGAGAGATAGAAACATCAATTGTGAGAGAATCATTGATCGGCTGCCTCCTGCATGCTCCCGACAGGGGATGGAACCCACAACCCGGGCCTGTGCCCTGACTGGGAATTGAACCGTGACCTGGTTCACAGGTCTATGCTCAACCCCTGAGCCACACCGGCCGGGCATCACTGTCCTTGTTTGTGTATCATTGAGCCCCTGTGTGCGGACCTGTTGGCTGAATGTGATGAGGTTGCTCAGAGGCGACCTCTTGTGACTTCGGACAGCAGCTTCAGACGTCCAGCCCATCCCTGTGGGATAAATGCCGAGACTCACGCAGGCTTCTGGGCGGCAGGGAGGGGCCCGGTCGTCTGTGGCCTGTTTGCCAGCGCACCCTCCCCAGAGTGTGCCCGGTTACACTCCCCCAGCACGTCACTCAGTGTTTGGAAGTTCTGGCACGAAGAAGCCCTGAGCGTCAGGCCACCCCGTGGGAGCCCGGGGAGCCTGCAGGGCCTGAGCCGGGGTGGGCCTTCCACTCACGTGTGCTGACCGTGCACGCGTGGCTGGGCTGTGCTGGGGTCAGGACACTGAGGTTCTGTAGGTGGACGAGGGTCCGAGACAGGACAGTGGTGCCCGGTGGGACGGGCCTGTGTGCACTCGGCCATGGGCGCTCAGAGGAGGCAGTGCGCTGGCGTGGGGGCCGCCGGAGGGCTGCCTGGAGGAGGGGGAGCCACAGAAAGGTTTGTTCCATTTTTGCCCCAGGAAGCTCTCTGTTTGGCTATTCTAAACCGGGCCTTCTGTCTCATTACATCAGCTAATAAATAGGTTTTGTTTGCACATACAAAGGCGATTGTTTTTTAAACACGTCTGATGGAGGGGTGCCGTTCCTGCTGTCTGTCTGTCTGTCTGTCCCGTCTGTCTGGCTGCCTGTTGGTGCACACAGACCTGCCCAGCCTGGGCTTCTCTCCTGAAAACCCGCAGGGTTTAGGCTGTCAGATGCCAGGGAGGCAGGCGGACGGAGACTTCTAGAAGCCTAGAAGGCCCTGGTGAGGAGTACAGCGTGGGTGGGTGGGTGGGAGGCCACCGAGTGCACCAGGAGCGGCTAGAGCTGGAGGCCACGGGAGGGGCTCGGTCCACCAGCGGCTTCTCGTTGGCCGGAGCTCCCGAGGCAGCACCTGCGGGTCAGGAGCCAGGCAGCTCAGGGGCCTGCTTGGATGTGGACCGGAAGTGTCCAGCTGTTCTGTGCTCAGCTGCCGGGACAGACAGATCTGGAGTAATCCCGACTCTCCGCCCCTTTGTGGGTGGTGCCTGGGTTTCCATTCCTTATCCCTGCGGGGACCAGGGAGCAGGGACTCTGTGCTGCCCCCTGCTGGTGGCTGAGGGCACACCGGCTGTAACTCCGGGACTTAGGGCTGAAGGTCCCTGGGCGGACACAGCTTGGCGAGGGCCGTGAAGCAGGGGTGCGGTGGGTGCGGTGGGTGCGGTGCAGGTTTGTGAGCTGCTCGGGAGGAAGAAGCAGCAGAACTGGGGGTTGATTGGACGGGGGACGAGCGAGCCCGAGGCGCTCCTGGTGACCAGCGCCCCGGCGGGGAGCGGGGTGGTGGTGGAAGGGGCGGGCGCAGGCGCTGTATGTAGAGGATTTTCCGTCCCGTTGCTCTGGCTGTCCAGCTGTCCTCTGAGCGCGCTGAGGGCCGGGGCCGCACTGGGGGCGGGCGTCTGGCTCCCCATCCCGGCCTCAATCAGAAGGCCCCTGCTTTTGTTTGCTTTTATTTCATCTTTGACAGATTGGACTTACATAGGAGCTTCCTGGATACAACCTTGACTTAGAGAAAGAGTGTGGTGTTAGGGGACCGAAGGCTCTGGCCTGGGAGAAGGGGCATGGACGGTATGGGAGCGACACGCCGTGTCCGGCTGGGCCCTGGAGCTGCACCGCGGGCCACGCGTGTGCGCACGGCAAAGCCTGGCAGGCCCTGCCTGGTGGCCGTCCCAGCAGGCCCACCGTTCATTGATTGATTGACTTTTTTTTAAGAGAGAGAAAAGGACGCAGGAAGAGAGGGAGAGAGAAAGGGAGGGAGAGAGGAATACTGGTTTGTTGTTCCCCTTATCTATGCATTTATTGGTTGTTTCTTCTGTTTTGTTTGTTTGTTTGTTTATGGGCTGTTTGTTGTCTGTGCCCTGATCGGGGATTGAACCTGCAACCTTGGCATATCAGGACGCCACTCTCACCAGCTGGCTGGCCTCCTGCCTCCCCTCCGCGCCGAGACATCCGTGTGGTTCATTCCCTCTCCTGATTGCTCACGTGTCACCTTCTCTCTGTGTCTCTCCACACGTGTCCCACGAGAGTCCATGTCTCACCACAGCGGACAGATCTGCGGGGACAGTGTCCCCGGGCTGGCCAGCCACACAGGGCCCTGCAGGGCCACGCAGAGCCGGCCGGGGCCCCTCAGACTGTGCCCTCGGGTCTCCGCAGGCTGAACCTCCGGGAGCTGGGCCCCTGGGCCGCCCACATGCGCTGGCTGGTCTGGGTCATGGCCTCCGTGGGCACCGTCTATGTCTTCTTCTTCCATGAGCGGTAAGCCGGGGAGGGGGACCTCCGGGGGGGTGAGGGGCCCTCAGGGCTCCAGCAGGGCCTCCTTCCTGCCCCTGGAGGGAGGACACCCCAGGATGCCCCGGGGGCTTGAGGGCACAGCTCTGCCCGGCGTCCCGGCGCCCAGGCCCGTGGACAGCCACAGGTCCACAGCTCCCGGTGGGTTCCTAGGCCCACTGCAGGGTGTCACGTGCCACCTGCCGTCCCCAGGCTGTGCTGGCAGACACGGAGCAGCGGCTCTGAGCCCTCGGGGCCCCGTTTGCTTCCATCTGCCGAGCGACACGACGGAGTCACTAGTCAGGGACAGACGGGGCTATAGAAGCAGAAGGAGTGACAGACGCCGGGACCTGCGGGGACCGCAGTGGGTGTCAGCTGATGCAGCCGCTCGGGTCCTTGGACGGCGGCTGCTTGGGCCCGGGGACCCAGGTGCGGGGTCGAATGGTCATGTCTGCCCCGGGCCTGATAACGACGGGGAACGGAGTCTCAGAGAGAGGACGAGTCCTGCCCGAGGTCACCCCTCTGCCAGCGCCCGCGGGGGGTGGGTGACGGCCGCACCCAGGGCGGCCTCTCCTCCTGCAGGTACAAGCTCCTGGAGCTGCTGTGCTACGTGGTCATGGGCTTCTTCCCCGCCGTGGTCATCCTTTCGATGGTGAGTCCCCCCCACCCCCCCACCCCGGCCTGGGGCCTCCGTCTGCCTGGGGAGCACCCAGCCTGGCTCGGCGTCGTCACCTAGAGCCCTCGCCTCTGGCAGGAGGGGAAACCGGGGCTCAGTGTGCCCACGTACCCGCCTAAGGAGGCGGTAGAATAGACAGGTTAAACCCTGAGGGCCTCTCCTCTCTGAGCCTCAGCTGCCCCATCTGCTAAATGGACACAGTAAACTCACCCTGCCCGTTACCTCCCAGGCCACAGAACGGTATCACTACTATCACTGTTAATCCCCACCCAAGGTCATGCTGATTGATTTTAGAGAGGGGGGGGCGGCGAGAGAGAGAGAGAGAGATAGAGAGAGAGAGGAATATCAATGTGAGAGAAACATCGACCACTTGCCTACCCTATGTGCCTGACCGGAAATTGAACCTGGCTGGGAATCGAACCCACCACCTTTCAGTGCTCCAACCGAGCCATACTGGCCAGGCCAGAGAAGGGTATTATTTTAAAATTATTATTATTGGCAGATGTTACAATTTTATGAAGTAAAATCTAACAGGGTTTTGTTTTGTTTTTTTAAATTTTATGGCTCCCTCTTCTCGAGGTTTGTAAATATTGACCTGTATTTCCTTTTATGGTTGACTTCTCATTTCTAATCCTGTCTATGGTGAGGCCCCCCGGAGGGTCAGCAGTTATTTCATTTACCTGCCACTGAAAAGCCATTGAAAAACGCCCCTCTTTTCCGATGTTAAATTCAGGGTCTGTTTCTCAAATTCCAGTTCTGTTCCAGCGATGGGCCCATTTTGTTTTTAATGTTTTATTGATTTGAGAACGAGAGGGAGGGAAAGGGAGAGAGATAGAAACAGCGGGGAGAATCATCCATCAGCTGCCTCCTGCACGCCCCCTACTGGGGATCAGCCCAAGACCTGGGCATGTGCCCTGACCGGGAATTGAACCGGGGACCTCCTGGTCCTGGGTCGACGCTCAACCACTGAGCCACACCGGCCGGGCGGGCCTGTTTTTACACTAACACCAAACCGTCGCCTTCTGCAGCTCTAATCGCATTCGAACACTCGGCAGTGAGGGCCTGTGCCATTGGTCTTTCCTGACCTGTGTTCGTGTTTATAGGTTAGCTTTCCCCAGTTTATTTTTATTCAACCAGTTAACGACCACACATCCAAAACGGAACCATCCCCACACGCCACGATATTTTGAATTTAATTAGAAAAATCAATTTGCAATGAACATTATACAAATAAATATATGACTCACAATTTGGGTGTTCTTGAATATGTCCAGCTGAAAATTCTCACGAAAAATGACTTTAAAGTTGGTCAGGGCTGCCCCGTAGGGAAAACACTTTTTTCATAGACGCCCGTGGCGTGTGGGGCGGGTCCCCCGCTCGCATCTACAGACGCTTATGGCGGACAGAGGCTAATAGGCATATTTAAGCTACATCTCTTAAGTTATGTAATATCTACCAAATCACATGTTACGTACTTAAATATATCCATGTACGTACTTACATTTGTATAGCAAACGCACATTTAAATACATGCTCACTGCAAAGAATAGGCCTCGTCCGAAAGCATAAAACAGCAGCAGCCCCTCCCTCCTCATGCTGTCACGGCCATGAACGGTTTCCTGTCTGTCTTTCCCATTTTTAAATGTACACGCGAGTCGGTGTGGCCATGCAGACGTGTTGACTTGTTGGCTTTCCTTTTACAAAAATGAGATCGAACTATACAGACACCGGCAACGTGCTCTCTCGCTCTGCACGATGCCGTGGGCGCATGTCTGTGACGGTCACGGGCAGTGACCCCTGCCCGTGCCGCTGCCGCGAAGGGGGCACGAGGTGGCCCCTGGAGGCCCCGGCGCCCGGGTGCTGAACCGCGTCGGGCGCTGGTGACTGTCATCACGTCACTCAGGCTCAGGCCCAGCCCTCCCAGGGCCACGGGTGCATCCCTCAGTGGAAGGCGGCTGGGAGCCGAGGCCGCCCCAACGGGGAGGCGGCTGAGCGCCCTCGGCGGTGGTGGCGATGGGTGTGCAGAGGGGACGGTCCGCGTGGTGCGTTCCTGGGACACGTGTGTCCATGAAGTGCGCGCGGTGTATGCAGACGTGTATGTGCGTGCAGAGGCGGCTTCCGGAAGGATCCTGCACACTGTTCGTGCGGGTTACCTGCCCGCGGTGGGCCTGGGGCCTGGGCACAGCACGGCGGCTTCCCCCCCTCGGCCCTCCCTCCCATACTTTAGTCCTTTTTTAAAAACAATCTTCACCCGAGGATGTTTCCGTTGATTTTTAGAGGGCGTGGAAGGGAGGGGGAGAGACAGAGAAACATCAATGTGAGAGAGACACCAACTGGTTGCCTCCCGCACACGCCTGAACCAAGGCCGGGATTGAGCCTGCAGCCAAGGTACATGCCCTTGACTGGAATCGAACCCGGGACCCTCCAGTCCGCAGGCTGATGCTCTAACCACGGAGCTAACCAGCCAGGGCACAAATACCAGTTTGTTCATCCACCATCCAGATGGACGCCGGGCTGCCTCCCGTGTGGGCGGGGGGGGGGGGGGCGGGCGGGGGTGGATGATGCTCTGGGAACCCGGATGTGGTAGTTGGCTCCCCGCCGGCTTTCACTGCCTTTGGGCAGGAGCCAGGGGTCTGACTTGTGAGAAAAGGTAAAAAGCTCTAAAACATCCCTTGAGGTTTTAATAGAAACACATCACCTGTGAGAATTAATTCGGGAGAAGTGGCGACATCACGGTGTTGACGCCCCACCCAGGAGCCCGGGCGGGCTCACCAGGTCTTTTCATTTTCGGGGTGCGGGGGGACTGGCCGGGCGCTCCACACCTTCCTGGCCGCTCCTCTGACCGGCCCCCCCCCCAACCCCATTCTTGCCGACAGCCCAACACCGAGGGCCTCTGGGAGCTGGTGGCCGGAGGGGCTTTCTACTGCCTGGGCACCGTGTTCTTCAAGAGCGACGGCCGGGTCCCCTTCGCCCACGCCATCTGGCACCTCTTTGTGGCCTTCGGTGCCGGCACCCACTACTATGCCATCTGGAGGTACCTCTACCTGCCCAGCACCCTGCAGACCAAGGTGTCCACGTGAGGCCGCCCAACGGCGTCCTGGGAGTGTTCCTGCGACCTCAGCCCGGAGCGGGCGCCCCGGCCGCTGCCCTCCGCGGGCAGAGCTGCCCTCCCGCGGACGGTCTGAGGTGCTGCCTGCGGCCACGCCGTCCCTCGGGCCCCAGGTGAGAAAGGAGGCGTTGGTCAGGGCTGAGGGGGATTAACCCTGTGATGCACTTACTCCCGACAAGTGTCTCCTGCCACAGTGGACGTGAGCACCTGCGGGGAGGGAGCGGGCTGCCCTGCAGGTGGCAGAGCCGGGCCAGCGCCCTCTCGCATCCCCAGGCGCCGGGCTGGGCCGGCGGTGGTTCCCACCAGTGGCCGGGCCTCCTTTTCTGCTACCAGAGTCCTGGCCGGGGTGCCCTGCTCAGGGAAAGCCACCTGGCGGTCGGGTGGGGCCGGTGGGATGGTGACCGGGCAGGCACCACCCATCGACCGCCACCCGGCGCTGTCGGTTCCCACGGTGCTGGGGCCGCCGGACCAGCCGGCTGGCACTCACGGAGGCCCCTGGTGGGCACGTGGCCAGGCTGGTAAATGTCCCGCGTGGGCTGTGTGTATCTGCACGCCCTCTGGTCCTCTCTGGGAAGCGCCTGGGGTGGGCAGGGGAGCGGTGTAGGCCACGGGGCGCACACCCCGCTGCCTGGCCCGCTGTGCCGTCCTCGGTGCGGAGGGAGCAGCTGGGCTATTGTGTGGCCACGTCGTCTCACGCCCGGAAGCCAGGGGAGCTCCGAGAGCCGTGCCCCGGGCGCAGCGCCTCCGGGCCTGCCCGCTGCAGGTTAGGGCTCGTGACACTAACATTCAGGGTCTTGCTTGGTGCCATTAGTGGCCCTGGGAGCCCCCCCCGAGCCCAGAGGGAGGGCACCCCGACCTCTGGGGCCCCGAGCAGCCCAGCCTCAGGCCTGGGGCAGCGCCAGCCCCTGCGCACCTGGCACACAGACGGGCACTGGAAGGCCCCGCCCAGCTCCGGGGTTTGCAGAATCAGAGTCCCTGGGTCCAGGATCCCTGGCAAGTCAGAGGAGCCTCAGTGTCCGGCTCCCCACGAGGGTCGGGGGGCAGACAGGAGGCCTTCTGTTCTGCCCGACCGGACCCGGCCTTTCAGGGCGCACACGGCTTCCGAGTCGTGTGTCCAGCCCGCGCTCAGTCACCTGACTCCGTCCACAGACGGGGCCTGAGCGGGCAGACGCTTGGGACATAAGTTTTGTCCTCTTACCGTGTGTGTGTGTGTGTGTGTGTGCGCACATGTGTGCGTGCATGCGTGTGTGCGGCTGCGCTGCTCCCAGCCCCTGCCAGCTGCCTTCATTCAGGACACCTGCCCACGGAGCTCACCTAGGAACCCCATCAGTCGGAGTCAGGCTTGGAGGTCGGGGCGGGGCTTGCCCTGGGTGGGGCAGGGGCACTGTACTGGACCCCTGGCCCCAGCCTGGGTGTGGGGTTCCCCGAATGATGTTCAGGAGGCCTCCCAAAGCGTGGCACCAGGACAGGCGAGACGGGAGGCCGCCTCCAGGTGCTGATGGGGTGAAAGGCCCGCGTTGGGAGCTGGGGGCCCTGACCTGGGCCTTGCCCGTGGCCACTGCTCAGCGCCCCACCTGGTGCCTGCGCCCCTCTTCTGGGCACTGGATCTTGCCTTTCCCCGAGCTCCCCCGTTATGCCCTGGGATCTTCTGAGGAGGTGCCGGCACACTCCTGAGTGCGGGAGCAGGGCACTCAGCAGGCTCTCACCCGCCCCTGCCTCCATGCACACCGCATGGGTGGACAGGCCTGGCCTTGACAAGCGGCCTCAGTCCATCGGTGACCGGCCGGAGGGCAGGCTCCCCGCGGGGAGGGTTGAAGTCCGTGCCTCGGACCGGAGCTGCCTTCTGCCTCCCCGCCCGGCACACTCCTGTTCACCCTTCAGAGCCCTGCTCAGGGCCATTCCAGCCTGTGCACTGCGTGAGGGGAGGGCTCGGCCCTGGGAATTCAGACACCAGCTCCCTCTTCGTCCGTCCGTCTGTCCTCGAGGCGTCACATGCTAGGACGTTCCAACCGAGCGGCTGTCGTGTCCCGAGGAGCCGGGTGGGTGCCCTGTTTGACCCTCTGGGCACTTCAGTGGCTGCTGCTGAGCCAGGCGGGCGCGGCGGGAGCAGGGCACTCAGCAGGCTCTCACCCGCCCCTGCCTCCATGCACACCGCATGGGTGGACAGGCCTGGCCTTGACAAGCGGCCTCAGTCCATCGGTGACCGGCCGGAGGGCAGGCTCCCCACGGGGAGGGTTGAAGTCCGTGCCTCGGACCGGAGCTGCCTTCTGCCTCCATTGGAAACTGCGTGGACGGCGGGAGCAGGGCTGGCGTCCTCTCTCCGTTCGTCCTGAGCGCGGGGCGGGGCGAGTCCTGGGAAAGCCCCGTGGGGTGGGGCGTGCAGAGGCCAAGGGGCCGAGGCCTGAAGATCCGCAGCCTCCGTTCTAGAAGCTGCTCCTGCTGGCCCCCCGGGAGAGCCGCGGGCCCAGGAGCTCAGTGCCGGCGGGTGGCAGCCGCGGGGTATCGCCTGGGGGCCCGGTGCCCTCCAGCCACTGCGGACGGTGAGGGGAAGGCGGCTCTGAGCCTCTGGGCTCTGGGAGGCGGGTTCCTGGGCCTCTGGAGGCGGCGGCCCCGGCTCGGGGGGCCTTGGGGTGGGCGGTCACCTGGATGCCCTTCGCGGGCAGCATGCGGAGCCTTTGCTGGGGAAATGGGCTCTGACCCCCTTCATGGGCCCGCCCCGTCCACAGTGAGTGGCAGGAGGCGCCCTGCTGCCGGGGCTCCGTGTCGGGAATGCGCTGTGGGTGTTAGCCGGCGTCTGGCGTCTGATAAACGCGTATGAAGACTCCTCCTGCGGCTGACGTCCTGTCTCCAGCAGAGCAGACCCAACAGCAATAAAAACACAGGTGCCGCCCTGGCCGGTGTGGCTCAGTGGATGGGAGCGTCGGCCTGCAGACTGAAGGGTCCCAGGTTCGATTCCGGCCAAGGGCATGTACTTGGTTGCAGGCACATCCCCAGTAGGGGGCGTGCAGGAGGCAGTTGATCGATGTTTCTCTCTCATTAATGTTTCTAACTCTCTATCCCTCTCCCTCTCTGTAAAAAATCAATAAAATACATTTTTTTAAAAACCCCAAAAACGCAGGTGCCTCGTCCCGCACGGCTGTCTGAGAGGAACCGCTGTCAGTCCTCCTTCATAAAAGCGAGCTCCGCCCCTTGTAGGGAACCTGGGATGGCCGGGAGGCGCCCGTCAGCCAGACGCGCTAGGCGGGCTCTGGCAGGACAGGTGATGCTGACATGCGGTGGCGCCAACAGCAGGTCACCGCCGGTGCTCAGGGGGCAGGGGCCGGGTGCTCAGGGCGCCGGTCAGCTGGGCGGGGACCCGTCAGAGGGATTCAGAGCTGGGGCTGGAGGAGGCGAAGGCGCGCTCACTCAGAGTCTGGTCGCTGGTACTCGCAGCTGGTGAGGCCCCCAGCGGGGCAGCTGCCACACACCCAGCTTTAGGCAGTAGGTTTGGGCCCCGGCCAGGTGCTCAGTTGGTTAGAGCGTTGTCCCTCTCAGCCAAGGTGTGGGTTCAATTCCTGGTCGGGGCGCAGACCAGAATCAACCAATGAGTGAATGAACATGTGGAACCACAATTCAGTGTCTCTCTCTCAAATCAATAAATAAAAACAAAAAGTAGGTTCTATCACTCGTCAGGTAGGTGAGGCCAACAGATTACAAGACGACGGCCATTGGCAAGTTAGTTTGCTACTCACAGTTCCCAAAGAAGGGGCACAGGCTGCCCCCGGGCCACTTGGGGAAGCACCAGGGGGGTCAGGAGGTGGGGGAGCGGGGAAGACATGGACAAGAGCCTTTACTGGGGTTTCTGTGGGATGGGACAGGTGAGCAGGGCGAGCAGGCTTCAGGCTGGCTGGTTTGGGTCATTTCAAGGTCTCCGGGGTACCGGGGGTGTTCCTAGCTTTGTGGTACCTGGTTCTGGGGTGACGAGGGCAGGGGATGGCTGCTGGAGTAGGAGCACCCAACGGAGGAGGTGGGGGGACGGTCTCCAGGTCGGTAGGTTTGCATCTGAGAGGGGAGCTCACAGGTGAGCTGCTCACAATCTCCAGGGATGGGTGGCCCTGGGAGGGGCAGTCTCCCCGGCTCAGTAAGGCCCCGAGGACACACATCAGAAGAAAAGACACGCTTAGCCCATACCCACAAGTGGCTTCCCCACGTGGCCAGGGCTTCCTTACAACATGGCCGCTGGGTCGAGAGAGAGAGAGAGAGAGAGAGAGAGAGAGAGAGAGAGAGAGAGAAAGCGCGCCAGGCGGGACACACGGAAGTCATGCATCGTCACGTCTGACACACAGTAGGCCCTCGGGTTATGTTCGAGATCCATTCCCACGGCGACGGAAGGCGATTTTCACCGTAAGTCGGAACCCACCTGCATAGCACCTACGTCACTCACAGGGAGCACAGACACAGCAGCAATGAAGTGAAACAGTAAAAAAATTTAAAAGAAAGATAACAATTCCTGACCTTTACTTGTGGTCAATAAACAATAGAAAACATAAAGCACATATGTACAGATGTCAAAATGACGGAACTTTTTTTTATAAATAAATGGGAGATGGCGACGTAACCAGGAAACGACGAGTCCGACGTAACCTGAGGACTGTCTGTACGTATTCTGTTGCTCAACTCAGCCCAAAGGTCCTCCCCAGGCCCCGGGGGGAGGTGCAGAGCGAGGAGGCCCAGTGCAGCCAGAGAGCGGGGATGGAACTCGGGTCAAGTTGGATATCTTTGGAAATTGTCATCTGCCGCAAACTCCGTCCCCGAGAAAGAATCTGTTACTGTCCCTCCCGATGCTGCTTGCACACCTTTTGAAGGTGATTTTACAAAAGAGGCGATCGGTCATTAATGAAAGGCTGTGCCCTGAGGCAAGTGCTTTAGCCCCTCTCCGCTTGGGCTAAGTTGGGGTTCTCACGCATTCTTTTCCTTGGGAGCCGGAGAGAAGGTCTCTGGCCGGACCACGCTCTTTCACCCCAAATTTGAAAAGTGCGGCAGCTCGTCCCAGGCCAACCGCCTGCACCTGCCCCCAGGTCCCCCTTTCTCTGACTTCTTAGTGAGCAAGGCAGCCCGGCCTCGGCTCATCTCCCCACTCGCCCCTCTCCTCGTATCCTGGGCCCTTCCTTGTTTCCCGGTCCCCAGATGTCCTCTAAGATTCAGAAAGAAAGAGAAGGAAAAAGTGGTCATTGGTTCCCAATTCTCAGTTTAAAAACAAGTTAACACATCGTATTTCCTCAGCCGTCATCATTTTCTCATACACACACCATAAACCACGTGGAGGCACCTCAGGAAGGCTCACGGGCAACACATCACGTAAACAAACAAGCAATATCCATGGCAACGCTGGGCCCCACGGCGCACACGTGGTTCTTCAACACTTGCCGTCCTCCGGCCCCCGTGCTCACGGGCGTGATTTCACGTTTGACCGATTGCCTGGTCCTATTTTTGGCTAATGGAGTTGACCCTAACCCCTCTGTGGGTTGAAATGCAACTCTAAAACAAGCCAACAACGCTCTGAAAACCCTCGGGGCATGAGGTCCTTGGTAAGGGTGCCTCTCTCGTTAAAAAATGTTTTTATTGATTTATTTATTTAGAAAGAGAGAGAGAGAGACCGACACCAAGAATTGAACCTGGACCTCTGGGTGCATGGGATGACGCCCGACCCGCCAGGCTACAGGGGCCAGGGCTGGAAGCCGGCGTTTCCACTCCCCGGTCCCGAGAGCACCGGGGCTTCCAGAGCCTTCCCCACACAGACCGTCTAAGGACCGCCGCGGCGGGTGGTTTTGAAATTTCTTAAGTTTCTAAACATTTTGACAGCGAAAGGAATGTAGTTCAGGTTTCTTAAGAGCAGGTCCAACCCTCGAGTGGATTCGTCTGACACCATCTCCTTTAATGATATCGAGACCGTGGTGGGTCCGTTTGCGTCACCTGGACACGGCCACGGCCCCGGGTTCACTCCCCATCTGCGTGCGATGACTCTGAAGCGGTATTTCCCAGCTAAAGGTCCCACCTGAGGTCCCACCCGAACTCGGGGTCCCCACCGCGCTCTGCCCGCCTGCGCCCCACAGCAGGGCACTCAGACTCAGTGCGGAGGGACTGAACTGCTGCTGAAAGTGCTCAGGACACCACGTGGGAGGGAAAGTCGCGGCTGCTGTTTCTGGCCGACAGTCCCCCGGGAGTGACCCACCCGGAGCCGCTATTTATAGGCCGTGGGGCCGGTTCTTCCAGGAGGAATCCGGGGTGAATCACTTGTTTCGCCAGCCCCCGCCCGGGATGCAGTCTCGGGAGGAGAGGCTGGGCTCTGCGGCTGTCCCTGTCCCTGTGTCCCCTGCCCTTCCTCCCTGCAGGCCCCCAAAACCCGTCGCTCTGTGTCGGGACCCCTGGGAACGTGCACTTTGACCTTCAGCAGAGGCGGTTCCCTTGGGCTCAGACCCGCCTTGCCAGGAAAGAGTCCCAGGACTCTGCCGCCCCCTGGTGGCCACGGAGGGCAGCGCAACACTTCATTTCTGTCCAGTGACTTTCCAAAGATACTCAACCCGAAGTTCAAAAACATCTTGTGCTCCCTGCCCCGGGGCCCAGTGCTCGATGCAAAATGAGTAACAGTCAGTTCCTGCCCTGGGGGAGCTTCCTGTTGACGCGCCGGTGAGAGGTGAGATGAAATACGTTCATTCCGTTGTTTACTCATTGAACAAACACTTACTGGGCACCGACTGGTCTGCCTGCCCTCGGGGAACGTTCCAGGGGGTGTTACACATACACATTTTAACAAATCCCTGTAACTGAGTCAGGAGCTAGAGAATGGCGGTGAGGACGATGGTCAGGACACAGGGGCGCTGAGTGCTAAGGCGAGGAGGCTGCCAGCGTGCAGAAGGCAGGACCAGGACGAGCGTTTTAGGGAGCAGGGCAGCAAGGGGGTGTGTTTTGGAGGCGGCGAAGGGCTTAGTGTCTGAAGACAGGAGGCTGGGGCTGGAGCCCCTTGGCAGAGGCAGAGAGCAGCTGGAGCCGACCAGTGGGGTTATGCAAGCCCTACTTTGCAACAAGTGCGATTACAGAGGATTAAAGGCGAGGAGGACAGCACCTAATCTGTATGTAAGGAATGCAGTTTGATGTAATGGGGACGTGGCGCAGGGGAGAGATGTAAGATACGGGCTGTGGCAGCCGGAGGAGGGGCGCGGAGGCCGGCCCGGGGCCCGGAGGCCTTCCTGACAGGCTGTATTAGGCACCTTTCTATCGCTGCACAGCAAACCGCCCCAAACGCAGTGGCCTAAGTCCGCAGAACATCTGTCCTCCCACGTGGATTCTGAGGGCTGGGAGCGTGGGGGCAGATGCGCTGGGTGGTTCTGGCACAGGGTCCCTCACTAGAGGCAGTCAGGAGGGGGCAAGCTGCATTCCGATGCCGTCTCCTGGGCCGGCGACCTGCATCCCAGACGGCTCGCTCCCATGGATGGCAGTTGGTGCTGGCTGCTGGCTGCTGGCTGCTGGCAGGAGGCCTTAGCTTTTCTCTATGGTGGCAGGTGGCTTCCCCCAGAATGAGTGATCCAAGAGAGAGCAAGGGCAGAAGCCACATCTTTCGTAATTCAGATCCGGAAGTCACACTGCCATCTTGACAACATCTTATTGGTTACACAGGCCAGCCCTATATAACCAGGCCCGGGACACCCCAGGGGCATGAGGGTCTGAGTCACGGGACCGTCTCAGAGGCTGGCTACCATAGGAGGAGCACCGAATCCGAGTCCTAAAGGAATTGGCCAGGTGCTGATTCCTGCGTGTGACGGGCTGAACTGCATACCCCTAACACTCACGTGGTGAAGCTCTAACTCCCAGCACCTCAGGAGGTGGCTGTACTTGGGGATGGGGCCTTTAAGGAGAGGATTGAGTTAAACCGAGGTCGTTAGGGTGGGTCCTCATCCAATGTGACCAGTGTCCTTGGGAGAAGAGGAGGACAGAGGGATGACCGTGTGAGGACACAGGGAGAAGACAGCCGTCTACAGCCCAGGGGAGAGGCCTCGAGGAGCCTCCCTGCGGGCACCGTGATCTTGGACTTTCAGCCAGGCTGCGAGACAATAAAATTCCATTATTTAAGTGACCCGGGCTGTGGTCTTTCCTTACGGCAGCCCGAGCTAGCTAATTGGCAAAGGGGTTTCAAGGCTGAGGGAATGACACAGGCAAAGATGAGGGTGAAACAGGGGGGTAACCCCAAATAGCCAGCAAGACCAGACCCTAAAGGCGGGGAGTAAGGGCTTTCTGTAAAGGCCACATGGTAAACTATTTTAAGCTGTTTGGCCTATCAAGTCTGTTGCATGAAAACAGCTATAGACAACATGTAAACAAACAGGCGTAGCTGTGCTCCAATAAAACCTTATCAAAACAGCAGCTCAGGTTTGGCCCGCAGGCCATAGTCTGCCAACCCCTGCTGAAGAGGGGTGGGGAGGGATGGTGAGGGCCTGGCTCATAGTGAGAAATTCCTTACAAGGAAAACACAGGCCTCAACCCAGGCTCCCCTTCCGGCCCTGCTATTTGCCTCTTCAAGGTCTGGGTGAGGGGAGGTTGTGTATGGATATGGGGTTCCTGTGTGTGGGGGGGGGGGAAGGGGGGGAGTCCTGTAATCATATAGTTCCAAGCTCAATTCTCGACTCTTTCTAGCTGTCTGACCTCTCTAAGCCCCTATTTACTCATCTGTAAAATGGGAGTAACATTTTCCTCACAAAGGTTGCTGTGAGCTGTCAATGTGTGACCTAAGTAAAGCCCCTAGCATAGGTTAGGGCATACAGTAGGTGATCAATAAATGCTTGTTCCCTCTTCCCACCTTCCCTTAGCAAATATGGGGCTCATACTGCAATAGCTGCCAACCCAAAGGTGCACTCCCAGGGGTCAGAAATCTGCATCTGTACATGCAAGGCTTCCTGATGCCCCAGGCCTGACCATGAGCATGGCGGTGCAAAGGGACCTGTCTGAGAGAAGCCTTTCTCCAACGTGAAACCCCAGCTGGAGGCCTGGTGCCAAAGTGAGCTCTACACGGTCACCCAAGGAGGGTGGTTGGGCCAGAGCCTCGGACCAGCTCTGCCCCGGTTTTGCATCGTTTTAAGCAGAAGAGTTCCATGATCTGATCTGGCATTTAACGTTATGGCTTCTGGGGGGGTTGGGGGGGGAGGGGGACCAATTGTAGGGGAGACGGAACCAGCCACTCTCACCCCCTTTCCCTGTCTTCGATGTTCATATATCGGGCCGCCGCTTCTGGTTAAGCGCCTGTCATAGCTGCTCCCTTCTCTCCTTGGCCCCGTCCACTGCAGGACTAATAGGTGGGGACAAACGGGCCCACTCATCCCCCAGAGCCCAAGGCCAGCACTGGGCACGCGAGTTCCCTGGCTCCGCCCCTCATGCGGAGGCCCTGCCCCTTGAACCGTAGAAGGTGCACCGCACAGCCCCGCCTCTGTCCTGGAAACCACGCCCCTGCGCTCTAGGCCACGCCCACACACTTGGCCGGCAAGTGGCGCTGGCGTCCTGCTCAACCCACCACCGGCTCCGCCCTTCCCCTTGAGGCCCTGCCCCCTCGAGGTCTCGGCCCGTCCATTGGTGGCTTGCGGGAGGAGCCAGCCTTGGTCTTTGCTGGCCCCGCCTTCTGAGGTCCCGCCCCCCCGAGGCCCCGCCCCGTCCGTTGAGCGGCCGGCAGGAGGCGCCGCTCGGGCTCGGGCTGCCGCGGGTACAGCGGGTGTTGGAGCCACGCGGAGGCGGCGGGCTGGGCTGGGCTGGAGGTGAGTGCGGGGAGCGCGAGGAGAGGCGGAGGGTGCTGGGCGCTCCGCTGGGGCGGGAGCGAGCTCCGCGGTGGCGCAGAGGCCGAGCCGGGAGGCCGCGGGACGCGCGCTCGGGCTCAGGGCCCTCACGGGACATCTCCCGGGCCTCTTAAGCGGGGCTTGTCCTGTTGCCATGGCAACCGGCGGCTCTTGGCGCCCCTTGCTGCCTTGGGGGTCGGCTCCTGAAGGCTGGCCACTGGGGTGAGGGCGGCCCTGCCTCGGGGTCCCAGTGTGTCGGCTCTGGCCACAGCCCCCTGCAACTCCTGGACCTTGGCCCTCCAACCCGGAGGACACCCCCCTCCCTGGCTTAGGGGAGTTTGGCGCCGCGGGGAGCAGGGCAGGGATCCACAGCCTCGCTCCAGGGTCTGCGTGACATCCCCCCAACCCGCCCGTCCTGGCTTTCCTGTTCGCCCAGCGGCCCTTCCCCGTGATGGGCCGGCTGATAGCCCTGCCTCTGGCTATTTCTGGGCCATTTCCAGCCCCTCGACCAACACCGCACCTAACAAAACCCCTGGCGGGCTGGACCGCGGGGGGCCGCGGGGGGGCCGGCTTATTTCCCAGCAGGGAGCTGCAGACCCGCCGGCTCACGCCCCAGCACCCTGTCAAGTGTCTGGCTAATCTGAATTGCCGAAAAGAATTTTCCAAGTCGCTGGTGATTACAGGTGTCTCCGGCCAGCACGGCCACCTCTTGTGCATTCCAGAGAGGAGCCAGCCCTTAGTCCCACTGGCGGAAACGGTCAGTCCCCTGGCAAGCGGCTAGCTAGCCTGTCACAATTAAATCTGATTAAATTATTCTGTATTTGAAAGCGTCGCTCCTGCTGGCGGCTGGCGCTGTCGGGCTCGGGTTTGTGGACGGAGGGGATGAAGCAGAGCCTGCACGTCTGCCTCTTCCTGTCCCGTCCGGGGAAGCGCTAATGGATTCCACATTGCGGGCCGGGCCAGCGTGTCCTCCACCCATGTCGTCAGCCTCGCACTGACCTCGCTCGCGGCACCCGCTGGGGTGACTGGAGCTTGTTTTCATCAGAACTTGGACTCTCCCCTGCGGATGAGACAAAAACCTTCTCTCGGAGAAGCGGCGTCCGAGTATCAGTGCGACGGACCCGAGGCCGAGGCCGGAGCAGAAAAGGGAAAGGCAGGTCGAGCCTCCCAGCCCGACCCGGGGCCTCTGTGGGGTGTTCCTGCCTCTCGTCCTCGGAAGGAGTCCGCCCATCTTGACCAACAGGCTGCGCTCAGCCTGCGGGGGTTGGGGAGGAAGGTGGCAAGGGAACAAGTGACTGTCTGGGGCTTCTCTGCAAACGGCCAGAGCGAGCAAAGCTTCCTGATAAAACAGACCAGCACCCGTGTGTCCTGGGCCTGCTTGGGCCTTAGAGGAGCTGGCGGAGAGGCGCGAGCCACAGTCTCCTTCATTCGCCAGGAAGCTGCTGGAAGGAGGAGGGCGCTGGCTCCACAGGCCCTGGGAGCGGACAAGCAGGCGTGTGTCTATAATGTTTTATTTCTTTTTTATGAAGACAGAATTGCATTAGCTTTAGATGTTACAGAACCTAGACCACCCCAGCGCAAAATAGCAACTCATGTCCTCGCTGGTGTTCTCAATGGTGAGAGCGCTGGCCCTCGGACTGAAGGGTCTCAGGTTCGGTTCCCGGCCCCCGTTGGGGTGTGCGGGAGGCGGCCGATCGGTGTGTGTCTCTCACATGGATTTTCTCTCCCCCACCCCCACACCCCTCATCTACCCCTGCCTTCCGCTCTCTCTGGAAATCGATGGAGAAAATGTCAAAACAAAAAATGGCAGTTCACTCCCCCGCTGTACCTGGGCCTCTTAGGCTCCTGGTTTACTTCACGGCTCGGCTGTTGCTGCTTTAGCCGCGGTTTCTGCGTTTTCGGCGTCGCATTCACAACCACACACATCTCGAGGCTGAGGCTTCTGGCCACAGGCCACCACGGGGTGTGGTTGGACCCTGGGGCTCTGCCTGGAGGAGGCGGCCGGGGAGGGGAGTGTTTGTGGAGGGTCAGGCCCTCTGAGGGGGTGTCCGGGCGCGGCTGGCAGTGTGGGAAGCAGGCTTGTGCCTGTGATGCGGGGACAAAGCCAGGCTCGTGCCCTGCGTGCGCTCTGCGATGCTCCGCTGTAAGTTCACGCCAAGCCTCTGGCAGGCGCCCGGGCGCTGAGGGGAGCCGGGGCCAGCGCGGGCCCCCTGGGGTCTGACGGGCCTGTCACACAATCCTCGCTCCTGGGGGAGAAGTGGAGCCTCAGGCATCCTCACTCCCGTGCAGCCTCCGCACTGGCGGCCAGAGAGAGCCCTGTGCGCGTCCGCGAGACACCTGGGCGCGCTGCCGTGTGAGTGTGAGCAGCAGGCTGCAGCGCAGGGGGTACCCCCCCCCCCAGCCTCTCCCACCACCAGTGGAGCCGGGAGGGAGCGGGAACTGAGGGTGTTGGCTTCCACTGAGTTTAGTGCTTGACATTTGTCAAAGGTGCCCAATGCCGCCAGGTCCTTACTGGGACCTGGACACTGTTTCTAGAAGCTTCTAGAAAATGAGCTTTTCTTCTCTGGCCTGCGTGCTCTCGTCTCTGGTGAGGGCACGGGCACTGAAGTGGGCGCCGTCCTCGCTGATGTGGTGTCGAGCTTAGTGTTTGTGCTGTGGAGATGCCCGCTCTGCCACGCCTCCTGCTCCGCCAGGGCCCCAGGCGAGCCCTGTGCACTCTTAGAACCAGCCTGGGAGCACTGGGTGCACTGGGATGACGCCTGGGAGCACTGGGTGCACTGGGATGACGCCTGGGAGCACTGGGTGCACTGGGATGACGCCTGGGAGCACTGGGTGCACTGGGATGACGCCTGGGAGCACTGGGTGCACTGGGATGACGCCTGGGAGCACTGGGTGCACTGGGATGACACCTGGGAGCACTGGGTGCGCTGGGATGACGGCTGGGAGCACTTGGTACACTGGGATGATGCTGGGAGCACTGGAATGATGTCTGGGAGCACTGGGTGCACTGGGATGACACCTGGGAGCACTGGGTGCACTGGGATGACGGCTGGCTGACACATCAGAGCTCCCAGGAGTGTGTACCGACCCCTCCAAGAGCAGCTGTGGCCTGACCGCAGCCCGAGTGCCAGGCGGGACGCAGGGGGAGGACTGCATACGTTCCCGTCTTGCCTCCGGGTCTGGAGGGCCCTTTTGTGTCACTGTGCGGTCACATGGACATCACAGTGCTGCCGTCCAGGCCGCAGCTCCTCCCAGCCGGGCCGGCGCTGTTGCTCACCCCGCCCGCCCCGTCCCGGCTGTGGTGTGGGAGAGGGAGGCCAGGCGTTTCCCACTCCTGCGCTTTACACCTTCTCTGTGGGGCCATGTGGTGGGCGGGGCCACCTCGGGAGACAGGCCACGGCCGCTGTGTCCCTGCCGCGCCGGGTGTGCAGGGGCCCGGCACTCCCCGGGTGTGGGGCCCATGCAGCAGGGCGGGGCCTCCTTTCCGTGCGGGTCGCGCCTCCTAGCGGGCCTTCCCTGCGGGCTCCTCAGCGCTCCCCCGCCTGCTCCCCCAGGTCGCCGCTGCGGGCACGGGGCCCCCGGGCGTGTCTGCGGCTGTGCTGGGTGCGGCCCAGGGGGCTGTCATGTCTGTTCAGTTCACGGGGCCTCGCGTGCCTTCGCCGCCCCGACGGTCGATGCTGACCCACCCTGTCTCCTCCAGGACGCGGCCGCCTCCCCAGCTGTGAGCTGCAGCCTCGCCCGTGAAGACGGGCCCACCATGTTCTATGGGACCCACTTCATCATGTCTCCGCCCGCCAAGAGCAAGCTGAAGCGGCAGGGCCAGCTGCTGTCCAGTGTGCTGTCCCGCACGCTGAGCTACAAGTACCGCGACCTGGACACCACCTTCGCCGACCTGGGTGCCAGCGACGACCCGGCGGAGCTCTCCACTCAGCTCTCAGCGCCCGGGGTCCTCAAGGTGTTCGGGGACAGCGTGTGCTCGGGCGCCCACTACAAGAGCGTGCTGGCCACCGGCCGGTCCAGCGCCCAGGAGCTGGTGCGGGAGGCCCTGGAGCGCTACTCCCTGAGCCCCGACGGCGCCGGCCAGTACGTGCTGTGCGACGTGGTGGGCCAGGCCGGCGACTCGGAGCGGCCGTGGCAGGCGGAATGTGTCCGGGTGTTCGGGGACCACGAGAAGCCGCTCCTGATCCAGGAGCTGTGGAAACCCCGCGAAGGCTTGTCCCGGAGGTTTGAGCTGAGGAGGAGGGCAGACGTGGAAGAGCTGGCGGCCAAGGACGTTGACACTGTGACGGCAGGTGAGCAGCTCCCGGAGGAGACTCGCCGGCGGGCTGGGCAGGGCAGGTGGAGGCCGAGGGGCGGCAGGCCACAGCTCGTCTGCGTGTCGGTGAGCGGCCTTGTAGGCAGACCCTCCTGGGTGAGGCGAGTTGTCCCCTCTGGCTGTCCCGTCATTGCTGCAGACACCGTGTCCAGAGCCACTGGTGTGGTTACAGGAAGTCCTGTGCCCAGGCCTGGCGACTCTTAGGGGCATCCAATGCAACGATGAGGGGCTGCGGTGTGTTTGGGTGTGGGGGGGTCTGTGGGTGCAGGCAGGGGCCCGTGCTGGAGGAGGCCCCGCCCAGAGGCAGTGGGCCCCTGTCCCCCTGAGGTGCACAGACAGCGGCAGCTCTGAGCCCGGCCCCGCGGCGGGAGGGCTCGGTGGCCCGTGGCCGCTGCTCCGCGTCTGGCTGCTGTTCAGTTGGTGGAGAGAACTGATTATCTTAATAGGCAAGTGAAACAAAAAATCACTTTTCAAATATAAGACTCTTAAATGTGTCTCAGGTCACAGTTGGCTTTTTCTTAGTGTCCCGTAGAAACGGTGGCTTTGCATGAGCACGTGGACTTGGCTTGTGTGGCCGTCAAGTGGCCTCAGACCTTCTCGATCTTGTCTTCTCCGGGTGGAGGGGCCTTAGAGCCGCTGCTGCGCTCGCCCTGAGCCGCGCGTCTGCGAGGCCTTGGGAACACTCCTTCCTCTGGCTTCGCGCGGGGCGAACGCGGAGCCACCTGCACTTTGGTGTGTGCAGCGGGGGTGTGGGGGCTCCCAGGGGCTGGTGTCCCTCGGGCCTGGCTGGGACTGCTGTGTCACCCAGCGACAGTGGTGCCCGGCGCGGCGGCCCTCTGTCACCTTAGGCAAATTGCTTCGCCTCTTTGGGCCTCAGGTTTCTGATCTGGAGAATGGGGTTCTGAAGTGATGTGCGTACAGCCCTTAGCACAGCCTCGGGAAGTCCCCGTTGTGTGGTGTCGTCACTATATTAACACTTCCTGCACGTGTGAGCAGGGTGCTCTGTGCTCACAGGCCGGGGTCCCCAGACGGGGTGGGGTGGGGCCTCGAACAGGGCGCAGGCTTTTACCACTGATGTGCAGGGTTCTGCACACGGGGTCGAAAAAAGCAGGTCACGTGGAGGATGTTATAGTTGCTTTAAGTTGTAAGTATCAGACCAGCCCCTGATGGCCACACCCCATGGGTCCCGGTGCTGGGTTTGCTCATTTGCCCTGACCCTCCTCCTTTAGAAGACGTCCCAGGAGGCCAGGCTGGGGTGTGGGGGCGGGGCCGGGGTTCAGCTCGAGGCCACGGTCCCACCCGGTATTTTCTCCACTGCGGCCAGCCCTGCCTGTCCTGAAGGTCACGGCCCCAGGTCCCGGGATCGGCGTGGGAAAGCCTGCTCAGTGTCGCACAGCTGGTTCCTGGCGGGGCCCTGGGGACGGACAGCACCTAAGGGTGGGCCTTGGTCTTGGCGCACTGCCCCTCAGACCCGTACCTTTCACAGCAGCTGAGGCAAGACAAGGCCGCTGCTCACAGCCTATTCAACTTGGTGGTGGTTTTGTAAAACCTTTCAGATAAAGAGTCCATTGAGCCGGCTGGTCTCGCTGACACACTTCTCTGGCGGAAGCGGGTTGTGTTACCTGCCCGGTGCCGGCCTCCCAGGCCCCAGGGAGGTGGCCTTCCTTCCTGGCCTTCCCCTCAGGGTGTGGTCTGGGCAGTCAGTGCCTCCTGACCTTGCCACCCCCTTGCCGGTGACAGTAGAGAGCGTGGCGATGGGGACAGCGTCCTAGGGCAGGCACGCTCGCCTCTGTCCTTAGAGAGATGGGAGGGCCAGTCAGGGGCGGCGGCCAGGGACAGACTCACGTGGTCGGAGCCCTGCTCCAAAGCTTGACCAGGGTCCAGACCTTTGAGTGAGCGCCTTCGTGTGGCTATTCCCATGATGCATGGATACGTGGACACAGGACTGTGTGCACTCACGCGTGTGCACGTGGCATGTACACTCTGAACGGCTCCCTGTGCAGCGGACGTGCTGCAGCTTCTGCGGCCTCGCAGGTGCCGCCAGAGCCCTTCATGCCCTGTGAGGTCTGCTCACCATCCTCCGGCCCCTCTGCCATCCTCACCAGCCGTGGGAACCACAGAGACTCAAAGTCACTGTGAAGTGGGCCCTGGCGGGCAGCTCAGCTGGTTAGAGCATTGCCCCTACACCAAGGTTATGGGTTCGATCCCCGGTCAGGGAACATACAGGAATCGATCAGTGAATGCACAGATAAGTGGGACAACAAGTCAATGTGTGTCTGTCTGTCTCTGTCTGTCTTCCCCCTTCCTCTCTAAAATCAACAAAACAAAAACCTCACAGTCCCTGTGAAGCGGAGGTGAGGCATGAAAGGGTGTCGGCCCAGGGCTGGTAACTGGGTTAAGTTTGATGAGAAAGGATCTGGGCTCATCCGTCTGCCCTGGGAGGGGCCCTTGCCCAGCTTCTACCACCTGCGGTCGTGTTCCCCGTGAGCAGTGGTGCAAAGGGGACTGCCTGTGTGTGTGTGTGTGTGTGTGTGTCTGCGTGTTCCCCCGTGAGCAGTGGAGGAGGGGAAGGGACTGCATGTGTGTGTGTGTGTGTCTGCGTGTTCCCCCGTGAGCAGTGGAGGAAGGGAAGGGACTGCATGTGTGTGTGTGTGTGTGTCTGCGTGTTCCCCGTGAACAGTGGAGGAAGGGAAGGGACTGCATGTGTGTGTGTGTGTGTGTGTGTGTGTCTGCGTGTTCCCCCGTGAACAGTGGAGGAAGGGAAGGGACTGCATGTGTGTGTGTGTGTCTGCGTGTTCCCCGTGAGCAGTGGAGGAAGGGAAGGGACTGTATGTGTGTGTGTGTGCCTGCGTGTTCCCCGTGAGCAGTGGAGGAAGGGAAGGGACTGCATGTGTGTGTGCACGCGTGTGTCTTCGTGTTTGCGTGTGTGTGAGGTCAGCGGCCTTCCCAGGCGTCAGGTCCCTGTCACAGTGGTTCCTGGTTCCAGCCGCTGCCCCGCAGAGGACCACAGTGGGGCTCACCGGTTGCACTGGTCTCAGGGTCGGCCTTTAGCCAAAGCCCAGGGCACACCTCGCAGCAGCTGTGTGTGTGTGGGGGGGGGGGGGGCGGGGGGCGGGTGGAGGAGCCGGGGGAGCCCCCTGCGTCCCGTCTCCTGCGCATGGACTGGTTCCCCAGGAAGTCCCGTGGGAAAGCGGGGGTGCTGGTCGGAGGAGGGGGGAGCAGAGTCCAGCCCCCTTCAACTGCCTTTCACAGCTGCGCTCCCGGTCTCCAGAGCATCCCCGTGTGTGTCAGTCTGGGGGCGCCCGCGGCGTGTGTGTGTGTGTGTGGGGGGGCGGTCGGGGGGTCGGGGGGGTTGGGTTGCGAGTCCCTGCGATAAGCCGTCAGCCGCGGGGGTGCCGCCATGGGGCCATGTGGTTTCCGCCGCGGCCGGGTGGGTGAGGCTGTTTGTTTCCAGGGCGGGGAGCGGATTTCCACGCTTCCAGCCGCGGCCCCACGGGCAGTTTGGCGACAGCTCTTGGCTGCGGGGGCCGCGCCAGGCCACGGGACGGTAGTAGCACCCACGCCTCTCCCCTTCGCCGGCTGCACCCCTACCCGCTGGGCATCCCCGGTGGCTGTGGGCAGTGCCCGGGGGCGCCCGGCCCTGGACTGGGAGCCGTGGGTTGGGGTGAGCTCAGGGTCACCCTCCCCGGCGGCGCTCCCGGGGCCGTGCTCCCCTCCCAGGCGCTCCCGGGGCGCCGCGAACGCGTGTCCGAAGCGGGACGGGGACGGTGCATGCGGCTTCCTTGGCCTCAGAGGCGGAGGAACTAGGTCTGAGGTGTAAGAAATGGCGAGAAGGTGATGGATGGTAGGTCAGAGCAAACGTAGAAAACAGTAAAAAAGCCAAAAACCGAGGCTCATTCCCCCCCTTTCCCCTGCCCGCCCCCCCCCCCCCAAGCCTGAAGCCCGGGTTCCACGGCGGCCCCCTGGAAACTACAACTCCCGTGAGGCTCTGCGCGGCACGCGTGCGCCCTGCATCCGCGGGCGTGTGGCCGTTCTAGAACGGCGCGGCGGGTGGAGGGCCCGGGCGCCATGTTGGGGCCCAGGGGACAGCGGAGAGACGCTTGAAGCGGCGGGAGCGGGTCAGACCCGGGCTGGTAGGAGCCCCGCCCCTCCCGCCTCAGCGGATCATGACCCGGGCAGCGGCCACGGAGGTCGCGGTGGCGGGGAACGTGGCGTGGCCGGGCCAGCGCTAGAGAGGATGCCGTTTCCGGCGACAACCCCGGGATCACAGCAGACCCCGCCGCCACCCAGGCTCTACGGCATCTCCTCCCCCATCAGCTTAGCCGCCCCCAAGGAGACAGACTGCGTACTGACCCAGAAATTAATTGAAACCCTGAAGCCCTTTGGGGTTTTGGAAGAGGAAGAGGAACTGCAGCGCAGGATTTTAATTTTGGAAAAATTAAATAATCTGGTAAAGGAATGGATACGAGAGATCAGTGAAAGCAAAAGCCTCCCGCCCGCTGTGATTGAGAACGTCGGCGGCAAAATCTTCACGTTTGGCTCCTACCGGCTAGGGGTGCACACCAAGGGCGCCGACATCGACGCGCTGTGCGTGGCGCCGAGGCACGTGGACCGCAGCGACTTCTTCACTTCCTTCTACGACAAGTTGAAACTCCACGAGGAAGTCAAGGACTTGAGGGCGGTGGAGGAGGCGTTTGTCCCCGTTATCCGACTGTGTTTTGATGGGATAGAGATTGATATTTTGTTTGCAAGATTAGCACTGCAGACTATTCCAGAAGACTTGGACCTAAGAGATGACAGTCTGCTTAAAAATTTAGATATTAGATGCATAAGAAGCCTTAATGGTTGCCGGGTAACCGATGAAATCTTACATCTAGTACCGAACATTGACAACTTCCGGTTAACCCTCAGAGCTATCAAGCTGTGGGCCAAATGCCACAACATCTACTCCAATATACTAGGGTTCCTGGGAGGCGTCTCCTGGGCCATGCTTGTAGCAAGAACCTGCCAGCTGTATCCAAACGCAGTGGCATCCACGCTTGTACGTAAATTTTTCTTAGTGTTTTCTGAATGGGAGTGGCCAAATCCAGTGCTACTGAAAGAGCCTGAAGAACAAAACCTTAATCTGCCTGTATGGGACCCAAGAGTAAACCCCAGCGACAGGTACCACCTGATGCCTATAATCACACCGGCATACCCACAGCAGAACTCCACCTACAACGTGTCTGTGTCCACGAGGATGGTCATGATCGAGGAGTTTAAACAAGGTCTTGCTATCACACATGAGATCTTGCTGAGTAAGGCAGAGTGGTCCAAACTGTTTGAAGCTCCAAGCTTCTTTCAAAAGTATAAGCATTATATTGTACTTCTAGCAAGTGCACCAACAGAAAAGCAGCGTCTAGAATGGGTGGGCTTGGTGGAATCAAAAATCCGAATCCTGGTGGGCAGCTTGGAGAAGAATGAATTTATTACACTGGCTCATGTGAATCCTCAGTCATTTCCAGCACCCAAAGGAAATCCTGACAAGGACGAATTTTGCACAATGTGGGTGATTGGGTTAGTATTAAAAAAGCCAGAAAATTCTGAAGTTCTCAGTATCGATCTCACCTATGATATCCAGTCTTTCACAGACACAGTTTATAGGCAAGCAATAAATAGTAAGATGTTTGAGATGGATATGAAAATTGATGCAATGCATTTAAGAAGAAAGGAGCTCCACCAGCTACTACCTAATCACGTGCTTCAGAAAAATAAAACACATTTGATGGAAGATGTCAGATTGACAGCTTTGAATGACAGCAGTCTTGACTCGTCTGCTGACAGTGAAAACAGCGTGTCTGTGCCTTCACCTGCAAGCACTGTGAAGACTGGCCCAGTGACTGGCTCCTCTCAGGGCAGAAACAGTCCTGCTCTGGCTGTAATGGCAGCATCTGCGACCAGCGTACAGGTTACTGAAGTTACCTTGCAGCAAGGGAACCCCAGTGAGAGCCCGGGGGGTGCAAGCGAAAGCGTTCCTCAGACTGCCTCACAAGCTGCCATTTCTCCACCTCCAAAGCCCACGATCACTAGACTTGTTTCTTCAACACTTCTGGTAAACCATGCCCCCAGGCCTGCAGGGGCCGCAGCCACAAACATAGCTAACCCTATAGTAGGCGTCTAGAGGACTGTCTCACCTCACACAGACGGGCGACCGAGGAAGCTACGGTAGAAGAGGAGCGATCTTGTGAAGAGACAGCACAACTCCATGAGGAGTATGCAAACAGCAGCTTCTCTGTTGGCCGCAGGAAACATCCAACAGAAACCTTTCCAATGTCCCTGCTCTCCCTGCAAATCCTATTCCTGTTAACAAGACTTCAATAAAACAGATTGAACTGATAAACACACCATCAAGCTTCCATAAATATCTGCCAACTCGATCTGTTGTCTTCAAATGCTAAAGGAGGAGAATGAAGGGTGCCAAACTAGATCAGACTCCAAAGAGATTTAGGCTGACTTGGTAACTCCCTTTGCTGGGCTAATCTTGATCAGAAGTCCAGGTTAGTACTTGAAGCTGGAAGTGCTGCTATTATTGTGTAGATTATTAATGTCTCAGCAACAGCTATGTTAACTATGTCAGAGGACTACTTCCCTTACAGAGAAAATGGGAGAAAAAACCTCCAGCTATCTTTGTACCCGTGACTGACATCTGGACTGCATTTATGTTTGATGCATTGGTGAGGGAAATTTGCCATACAAATTGGTATCAGATATCCTTATATTGATGATGCACTTTATGTGTATGATTAGAAATGAGCACTAATTTCAGAGGTTTCAGCTTGATGAATTTTAGTTTTTTCCTGACGCATTTTCATTGTTAAGCTCCAAATTGGATATCGCTGTGCAGCGCACTGTACTTCAGACAAAGCAGGAAAGTTAATCTAGCGAAGTTCCTGGGAGGTAGCTGTAGCCCTTTACAGTGAAATGGTAGCTCTCACGGTATATATTTGACATCAAAACAGTAGTTAGTAATTCCTTGGTTTTGATGGGACATGGTCAAGAAGTGACATTGTTTTTTTCTGTAGGATTGTTTTATAACGCACACAATCAGCGATCAAACAGTAAACAAAGTCTTGGAGCTAACAGCTCCATGTTCTGTTGTCCTTAATCATCTTTCTTACAACAAGATAGCCTTGTGTCTCCCCACTGCTTTGCTTGTATGCACACGGTATGCTTGTATGTTGTTTAACAAAAAACCCCAGAATGCTAGTATTTTCTTAACCATGATATGAAATCAAGTCTTGTGGCCACATGGCACAAAACATGAAATTTTGGTTCCAGGGCTAATATTTTAGTAAAACTTGACTGAAAGTAATGCCCGTGAAACACTAGTCTCAGATGGCCACTTGATCTCTACACATGAGAAATTTTGTGAACTTCACAGAATACCTATTTATGGGGCATTCATGTCCAACTTAAACAGGTAAGCAGAAAGATCTTTTCTCTAAGAATTTTATGCCAATTTTTGTTTATTAAAATCCATCAGTAAATTTTACATCTAAAAAATAATAATTTCTAGCAAGGACTTGACATATAGTTGGCTTTCCACTCTTTTGTTTTATCCTACAAACTATTAGGAACACTTTTCTTTTAAAGAAAACACCACTCATGATTATGCAGAACATCCATGTTCAGGAAACGTGAATGACAACAGACACAGATGAATGACAGCTGTCGTAACCTGGACACAGCACCCTGCCAGGTTCTCCATTCGTCCAGTTCTGTCTCCTCCCCTCTCATCTGCGTCCCTCTACCACCTGTGCAGTTTCCACATTAAACTGCAGTTCCTTAAACCCTTTCTCTATCCTTCTGGGTTAATTTTTCCACAGTTGAACTACAATTTCCTTCCTTTTGTCTGTGCAGTAATTGAGCCCTTCTTTTCAGCACACAGTGGGCCATTTCACAGCTTAGCCTGTGCAGCCACCAGCCTCCTGCGGCCGTCATGAGCCACGCGTGCCCGGTGCCCAGTGTTTGCAGTGGCTGTGGCATCGGGTGGAAATCGCCAGACACGCATTTAGTCCTGTCCTTGTGTTTACACATTGTTTTACTAAGCCGGGGACTTCTAAATTCTAGTTTCATTACCTGAATATCAGACTATTTTCTCATATGATGTATGTAGTGTCTCATGACTGGAGTTTGCTTTGTCCTATAGCACCTGTACTTGTATTGTTTCAAGCGCTATTTTGAAAACAGATGATGTATTTCTCCACTGAAAACACAATAAAAATAAACAGCAAAGAAGTTAGTAAAGGGGTCTAAACCTGGCATTACCAGTGCGGATGTTCTTACATTGCTTGGAGCAGGGTGAAGCCGCTGAGGAGCGTTCTGACTATGAAATCTAGAATTCATGTTATACTATTAGGGGAAATTACGAAAAGGCCGAAACTTCAAATCCGTAAAGGTAAAAATTGGAGTTTAAAAGTCTTAATCCAAAAGAAGGCAGGAAAGAAAGGGGGGGGCACATAAAAAAAATAATATAAAAAGAATACAATCTAAGGTGGTGGAAATGAAACCAAATATCTGTCACTGTGTATAATAAATGGAGCAAACTTCCTGACTAAAAGAGATGGTCAGATTCCATGGAAAAACAAAGCCAGCTGCGTGTTGTTTTTCTTTCTTTTTATTTTATTTTATTATTATTTTCTTTTTTTTATATGAGAGACACACCCAAAATGTAAGACATAAGAGAATGGAAAGAAGAAATACTGATGAAAAGAAGCTGTTATGTAACAATATCATCCAAACAGATTTCAAAGCAAAAAAAAAATGACTAGGGACAAAAGGACCAGTGCATTAATGATAGAAGAAAACACGCCAGGAAAATGGAGTGATTTAACACCGGTCTGCACTCGTCAGCCTCCACATAAGGTAACAAAGATAAATAGAAATTGTCAGCGCCACAGAGGATTTTAAAACAACGCTTTCATTAATGGCATCAAAATGACAAGAAGGGAACCGGTTTGGAGCCCGACTGGCAAACGTTTTCTGTAGCGCTCGGCCGGAGAGTGAGTACTTTGTGCTTTGTGAGGCCCCTTGGTCTCTGTCCCAACCACTCGCCTGCCTCTGGGGTGAAGGCAGCCCTGGACAGTATGTACACAGGAGGCCAGGCTGGGTTTCTCCCTGCTCCTGGCTGGGGTTTGTCACCCCTTACCTAGTGGACATTTATGGTAGCGCCCGCCACCCAACATTTGGAAGTGCATATTATTCTCAAACTAGGGGTCCAGTGCATGAATTCATGCACCTTGGAAGGAACTGTGGGCCGCGAGGCTGCGGTGGGCACAGGGGCAGGCCTCAGCCCATCCTCTGTGCCCCTGTCTGGCCCCTCTGGCTGCGGTCCCCAGTCCCCTTTCTGCTGGCAGCCCCGCTCCCACCGCTGTTGCCACTCCCATGCGCGGATGGTGCTGGCCCTGCTTGCACCCGCTGGCGGCGTGGAGCAACTGGGGCTGCTGTCAGCAGTGGGTGCGAGTGGAGCCGGTGCCGAGCGATCAGGACTGGCGCCAGGCACCAGCAGCAGGTGTGAGCGCTGGGTGGGACTGCGGTGCGCGGGAGCAAAGAATTTTCAGTAACCACCGGAGGCTTGCCCGATGGCAGTGACCCGTGCCCCGCCTTGGTCTGGTGCCCCCGCTCACCTCCACCATCCCGCCACGGCCGACGCCTGCCATGTTCCGCGCGCACCCCCCGATGGTCAGCGCACGTCATAGCGACTGGTTGTTCGGTTGTTCCACCGTTGGTCTATTTGCATATTAGGGTTTTATATAGATAGATAAGCATTGGGCATGTGCAAAAATTAACCCTGTGCTAGATCAGAAAGTAGGACAACATCTTTCAAAGCATCAGCTTCACAAAACATGTTCTGTGATTCCAGGAGACACAACAAACTCCCACCATGAAGAAAGGCTGAGGGACAGAGTCCCTTCACTGTATCAAATAATGAACAAAAAGACGCTCAGCCACATTAGTAGTAAGGAAACTACAAACTAAGATGCAGAGATATTTCCTAAAGTTCAGTGATCAGCGTGGCGAGGCTGAGGCGCTGACACAGCGATGACGAGGGTGCGAGTCGCTTTGATCCCTTTGGGAGATGGTTGGGTCTTGTCTGGTGCCATTGACATGCCCACTCCCTGTGTTCCATCTATTCTGTGAGCAGGTCTCTGCCCCCAGGCTGTGGGCACTGATGGGCTTCATCTCACTGGTCCCTTTCTCCCTCGAGGTGGCCTGAGTGTGTGGGTCACCTCGGCAGCCCTGTCCGGAACTCTACACACCCTCCAGTGTGCCATGTGACTATCACAGTTCTCCCTCTGTGTCACGGGTCAGAATAGTTGGGGAGCCCGCTGCCCGAGTCACCAGGAGAGTCTGTAGCGTGTTCTGTAATAGTTAAAGCTGAAGTACCCTACAGATGCACACGTGGGGCTGACACAGGGTGTGGTGTGCAGTAGACAATGGAAAGCAGAGAGATTCAATGGACCGTAGTTACATGATCGACGTGGAGTCTGCTCATAATGTGGAGGGAAACAGGAAATTGCAGAAAAGAGTGTGGGTGTAATGGACACACGGTTTAATTTAGGGTTACAGGATGCGTGGCGTAGCTGTAGCTGCAAAGCAAGGGGATGCGAAGCACGGACTCCAGCCGGGTTCTCTCGGTGGGGGAGAGGCGGGCGAGGCAGGGGTGCAGCTGTGAGCTCGCAGCCAGACTGCAGTGCCCACTCTCTCGGGCTGGGGTGTGAAGTGGTGTTCATTTTGTCCTTAGTCTGAGTTACAAATGTGTTCATGTATGCGAACTATTTTATCTATAATAATAAAAGCATAATGTGCTAAATAGACTGGACAGCCGAACAACCTTCCGGATGACCTTCTGGACGAAGCTGGGGCTGCAAGGGCCAAGGCAGACAGAGCAGCGATGGGCCGAGCCCCTTGCACAAATTTCGTGCATCAGGCCTCTAGTAATTTATAAACCCAAGTGATATCTTAAGAGTGATATCAGGCCCTAGCCGGTGTGGCTCAGTGGATAGAGCGTTGGTCTGTGGACTGAAGAGTCCCGGGTTCGATTCCAGTCAAGGGCACATGCCTGGGTTGTGGGTTCGATCCCCAGTAGGGGGCGTGCAGGAGGCAGCCGATCCATGATTCTCTCTCATCATTGATGTTTCTATCTCTCCCTCTCCCTTCCTCTGACATCAATAAAAATGTATTTGTAAAAAAGTGATATCAGCTAGGATCACATCTGGCCGGAAACAGTAGCTGAACACACTCAGCGACCTTCCTCCTCGTACAGAGGATGTGGGGTCAGCACTGACAGATGCCCCTCCTGGCCCCCACGGACCAGCGTCCTCGCCGTTCAGCCCCGCCGCTCTAGCTCCCGCCGTCCATCCTCCAGGTCACCCCGAGGTCACCTCAAGATGCAGGATGATTGCAGGGCCACCATCACACTGTCACTTCCAGCAGGAGAAGGAAGGGCCCGGGCAAAGGTGTCCCGCACACTGTCTTCCTCCCATGGAGCGTCCTCAGAAGTCCCTACAGTGGCCTTCCCTCCTCTTTCATGACGGGGACTTAGTCCCAGAGCTGTGTCTACCTGCTGGGGACCTCGCTTCATCATCGCTCACCCTCGTGCTGTGGGAAGAGGGCAGGCGGGACTGCAAGGCCAGGAGGGCAGTGGCGGACCCGGTGCCCATAGTTAAGCGCGCAAACTCTTCCAAACCACGCGGCGGTAATGGAAAGCACGTGAGGGGGCGCTAGCGTGGCAGGAGGGCCGCAGCTTTAAATGCGCACACAAGAAAATGGGGGCCACCTGCCTACATCACTAGGCACAGGGGGCATCATAGCCGGGAGAAGACAGGAGGACGTCAGGAGTAAAGAAGCAGCAGGTCAGCAGGCAGCGAGGGGCCGGGCAGCGAGGGGCCGGCTCTGAAGAGACTGACGACAGTCAAAGCTGGCAAGGCTGGTGGAGAGAGTGACGACGGGGCACAGACAACCCAGGGGCCGGCGGGGCAGAGCTGCGGACACGGGGCAGGCCTGTAGGAACTGCCGCCAGCGCGAGGCCAGCGAGTCCGGAAGCCCCGGCGCACGGACTCTCCTAGAACCACCTGCCAGAACGCGCTCGCCCCTGGAGAGCCGGAGCCGCCTGCAGCCTGCCAGGGACCGCAGGAGGAGTTTGAACGCGAACCGACCCAAACCAGCGTGAAACCACGGAAACATCAGACCCAGAGGCTGTGCAGACCAGCTCTCTCTATTCAAGGACAAGGCTGGGCCAGAGAACAGAAAGGAAGAAACCTTTTACCAAACACACACTGTAACCTTCGTGTCCAGACCAGAGGAGGGAAGGCTGGTAAAGAAAAGTTATCAGCCACATTCACTTTGGAATGTGGATGTGAAACCCAAACACACTGCCCAGGGCGGATGTCTCTGGAAGGCGAGGATGACTTAACCCCTGAAATGCTGGCTGGTGAGGTGATGCTGGCCGTGGCGGCGGCCTCAGCGCCTCTGCTCAGGGCGGACTGAGTGTCCTCACCACGCGACGAGGGCTTAACCCAGGGCACGTGACCTGAGAGTCCCAGTGTCGTTCGTGACCAAACTATGGAAGTCACCGCTGCCACTGCACACATCTCCCCGTATCACAGTGGACTGCCTCCGCAACGGGCAGGAATGAGCACCAACAGGATGCTGATTAAAAGGGCAAGCTGGAGCCCTGGCTGGTGCGGTTCAGTGGATAGAGCATTGGCCTGCGGACTGAAGGGTTCCGGGTTTAATTTCGGTTAAGGGCACATGCCCTGGTTTCGGGCTCAATCCCCAGTAGGGGTCGGGCAGGAGGCAGATGATCAATGATTCTCTCCCATCATTGATGTTTCTATCTCTCTTCCTCTCCCTTCCTCTCCGCAATCAATAAAAATATAAAAAGCAAAACAAAACAAAAAACAAGCTGGAGAAGGATACACACCCCATGGGACCATTTCATCAAAGTTTAAAAAATTTACAAAATGAAACAATACTTTCCGGAGGTGTTTCCTGTGTGCACCTGTCTCAGTCCTAGCCACGGGGGAGGAAACACACCTGCACGTGTGGGGACCGTGCCCCAGGCAGCACCTCTGTGCCTCCTGGTGGGCGAGAGAGTGCCCCCGCAGCTGTCACATTCTCCCTCTCCCCCGGCCTGAGTCACGTCCTGTGTGACTCCTGCCCAGGGGTCCTCAAACTACGGCCCACGGGCCACGTGCAAATACAAATATTGTATTTGTTCCCGTTTTGTTTTTTTACTTCAAAATAAGATATGTGCAGTGTGCATAGGAATTTGTTCATAGTTTTTTTTTTAAACTATAGTCCGGCCCTCCAATGGTCTGAGGGACAGTGAACTGGCCCCTGTTTAAAAAGTTTGAGGACCCCTGCTCCTGCCTGTGGGCCTGGGACCTATACCGAGGGGAGGGGTGTCAGACGCACATGGCTGACAGGAGAGGGGAGCTGGGGGGGGGGCTGGGCACACTGAGCGCTGGTGCCATCAGAAGGAGCCCGCCTGGCGTGGGGGAGCGGGGAGAGGCCTGCCCACGCGGTGAGAACATAGTCGTCCCCACTCCTGGTTACATTAGCGTTTGTTCATCTTAAAGGATGTGAAACACACACACACACACACACACACACACACACACACACACACATGGAGAGAAAGGCCAGCGCCCGCGCACCATTCCCCTTTCACAGGGAGGACGGGCGACCTAGATGAGCAGCTGGACAAACAGGAAAGCAACCCTGAGGGCTGCCCCTGGGCCCAGGACGCCGGGCCTGACCGTGGGAGCCGCGCCTCGCCGTCTCCACAAGGACCGCATCCTAACAGCTGCCCCTCCGTCTGGCCTCTCCAGGAGGGAGGTTCTCCCACCCGGGGGCCCAGGGCTTTGGTTTCTGTCAACACCCCTGGGTCCCCCTGAAACTGGCAAATGCTTTCAGGACGAAAGTGCTCGAAATCCCCTACCTTTAGGCCGGCTGCCGAGGCGCGGGAGGAATCCAGTCCGAGCTCGCTCCTAGGAGGCGCGAAGAATCAGGTCCAAGTTCGCTCCAACGGCTGGTAGGGGCTGCCGGCTGTGTCTTGGGGAGTCCCCGGCCCCGGCCTCCACCCCGCGCCCCGCGCCCCGCGCCCTGGTGCTGGAAGCGCCCTCCCTCTGCTTTTCCAGGTGCATGTTGGTCAGGCCCACCTGGCCACGGCGAGCCCAGCGCGATGAGCAAAACTAGTCACACCTGCAGCACCTGCTCGCAGCGAGCACGCCCGGGGGCTCACGCGTCGCACTCGGGCAGGCCCTCTCCAGGGGGCAAGGCCACGGTCATCGTTCTGGCCAGCACACATGCCCTCTGGCCCCAGGGGCTCACGTCTGCCCCCATATCCCCACCCCCAGCCTCCCCGAGTCTCCTCCCAAACCCTGGCCTGGAAGTAACGTGAGTCAGGTGCGGCCGGACTGCGGTCAGCGAGCTCCACAGGTGGCCGTGGGCCGGGAGCGACCGCCTGGCTCCGGCACAGGTGGGCAGGCGTCGGGAGCGTGGTGTTCTGTGTCACAGCCACACGTCTAGTGGCTGGAATCAGCACGCTGCCTGCTCGGGTCCCAGGGCTCAGGAGGCTGCGTGGTCGGCGCCCGGCAGGGCTGCGGCCTTTCTGCAGCGCGAGGGCCGCTCGCCAGTCCACGGCTCGGCTGGCCTCTCGGGGTCTCCTTCCTGGCTGCTGCGTGGGACTCCCCAGGCTCATGCAGAACTCACAGCCGTCCTTCCGACGGCCCTGAGGAGGCTGAAAGGCCCCCCCTCAATAACCACCCAGTCCTCACAGCTCAGCCGCTGCCTGGCCCGCAGTCCCACGAGTCCAGGCTGCTGGTCATCCCAGGATGGGAAGGTGTGAAACGTGCGAATGGACACACAAGGCTGTGTGCGCTCATCCGTTCAGGAGGTTGGAGTATGTACGTTTAAAAACATTTACTTACTTTCACCAAAGGGATGTGTGTGCACAGCTACAGCCTCTTTCCTCACGGCTCATTACAACCCCGAACGGCAGGCGGCCGGACGCAGCCCAGCGCCGCCCCCTTCCAATGTCGCCCTCCCCGGGACTCACCTGCAGTGTGCACTGTTTCTCTTGGGCATGTAATTCCACCCCTTGGCATGACCCTCTGGCCTCTCTACTCGTTTCCACGTCAGGCTGCCTGGCGACTTCCTTCCGGGAGATGGGGTTGCCGCTCTCCTCGCCCCCCAGCCCACTCTAGTGCCTGCCCCGCCTTGTCCTAGGAGCTTTGTTCAGGTCGGAGCGCAGGTTGGGACACACAAGGTTACCTTCCTTCTCGCCCAACTTTTCGTTTCTTTGGTATCAGTTATTGCCATTATCGTTTACTTGTTCGCTCTTTTTCTTGGCACTTTCTGCCAATCCCACATTCTCCCCTCTGCCAATGACCTTCCTGTTTTCAGGGTTTTAGCTGCTGGCTGCTCCCAGAGCCACCGGCGTGGCATTTGAGAATGAAAATACTTTTCTTTCCTAGAATTCTGAAGGTTGAGTCCATTCTCCCAGCTTCCAGCCCCACAGAAGCGGCAATACATTCTGAGCCGCCCCCCTCGCCCGCTGCCCCCCTCCCCCTCCCAGAAGCACGTGCGCTCTCTCCTCTGGCCTCGGCCTCGGCCTGAAATGCGGTGTGTGTCTTGGGGTGTCTTCCCCCTGGTGCTGGACTTTCACTTTATTAAAACAATCACAGTGGTAGCCATGACCACGTTGCTGTTGTATCTCCCATAGCATCTGGCTGAGATCACTGGCCCACGCCCACTTGCCTGCTTCCGCCTTTGAAACCTCCGGGGGGAGAGCTGACTTGGCCATTCAGCCTGAGCCTCCCTCCTCCAGGCCCAGAGGCTGGTCCTCCCTGCCTCCGGCCGCCGGCTCGGGCTGCGTCTCCGGCCTGAGGAGCGCTTTTCCGACTTTTTCTCTCCAAGTTTCTCTTCTTTGTCTTTTTGCTCAACTTTCAGGGCTCACTCCTCAGCTCTCTTCCAACCTGAAGTGCGCGGGAGCTCATCCCAGAACCGCGGGCCTGGCCAGGGGGGTGGGGTGGGGGTGGGGGGGTGGCAGGGAGTGAAGACAGTGAACAGGTGGCCGCGGGTGGCTCTGGACCAGGCTGGCTCCAGGTCCGGCTCCCGGCTCCCGGCTCCCGGCTCCCGGCTCCCGGCTCCCGGCTGGGCCAGGAGCGCTGGGCAGGGCGGAGGGCGCCTGCCGCGAGCTTGCTGGCATTCGGAGGAGGAGCGCCGGGCCTCCCGCGTCCCCTGAGAAGGGCTCAGCGTCCCGGGAGCCGACTGGCCTGCGGTGTGAGCCGAGACCATCCCTGATCGCACCGCACCCCCTTCCCGCCCGGCCTGCGAGCTCCACGTCCCCCGGCTGACTCCTGGCGTCGGCATGTTAGCTGCTGGGGTACCGTTCTCCTCGTTAGGTTCCGGGCTCCGCCCAGGCGGGAGGCTGCTCCCTGGACAGTGCCCGTCCGTCCTTCCCAGGCGACTCCCCGGGCCAGTGCTCACCCGCGGCCGCCGTGGCGAATCTGGAAGGAAAGCGGGACTGAGAGGCAAAGTCTCCTGGAGAGGACGCTTCCGGCGTTCCGGTGCCTGGACCGGGGCCTCTTCTTCGGGGTGCACCCCGGACACCCGCCTGTGCACACAGACTCTGGTCCCGCTCACCGCGTGGCCTTCCTCACTCTGACCGTGCAGGCGTGCGCCCAGCCATGCCCCTGCGGCTGGTGGGCGGTTCCCTGTTTTCTTTGTTTGATGCTAACCTACATCGCTTTACAGAAAGCTTGGCTCCTTCCGATTGTTTCTGCAGGACGGCAGGTCACACGGGACATTCCTGGGGAGGAGGGAGACAGCTGTGGATACAGACAGACTTGTACCTTAACACTGGAGGCCCGGTGCATGAAATTCGTGCAGGGATAGGGTCCCTAGGCCTGGCTGGTGATCAGGGCTGATCAGGTTCCCCGCCTCCTTCCCCAGCTCCCTCAGCACCGCTGGTCACCCACCGTGTTCCACACCGCCCCCTGGTGGTCAGCGCATGTCATAGCGAGCGCTCGAACTCCTGTTCTGGTCGAACTCCCAAGGGGACACCTTGCAATCAGCCTACACTTGGGGGCCACGGCCCGTTTCGGTCCCACCAGCAGTTCCATTTGTCATGTGACCCCGCATTCCACGCCTCTGCTGTGGGGCAGGGAGAAGTGCCTGTGGTTTCTATTTCCCATTCGTGCCCGTCTCCCACCGCCTCGGGCGCAGGGGAAGTGGGTGCGATGACTTAACCAGCCGTCTGCACCGTGACCGGCCCCGAGGAACACGAGGCCGTGGGGTTAGGGCCTCCGTGCACCTGCCTATGTGTCTGGAAGAGCAGGTCTCGGCCAGTTAGGGGTCAGGGTCCAGTCAGAGCTGCGGGAGCGAGTCCTGCCCCGCCAGCCGTGCCTCTGAGGCCTCCGCCCGGAGCGGGTGGAAGCAGCGGAGCCGAGGGCGCAGGGACAGCAGGGCAGACAGGCCGGCGGTGGCCCTGCCGGCGGATTTATCGTCCTGAGCTCCCGGAAAAGCTGTTTCTCCTCCCAGCACTGTCCCCACGGCAGCGGGAGCCCAGCGGGAGCCGAGGACAGCGGCTGCTTCAGAAAGAGTTCTGTCGCCGTCGCCCAGCGGAGGCCTCTCCTCCAGTGGCCAGGGGCGCCTGCGCGACTTCGTGTGTGTGTGTGTGTGTGTGTGTGTGGAGACGGGGGGCGGGGGGGCCGCAGAGAGCCCCATGGCTCGGGAGACACCCACTGCTTCGCGGAAGAGAACTGCGGGGTCCGCCCGGAGCGAGCCGGCCATGGGGGGCCGCTGATGGCCCGCTGCTGCGCCTTCGGCAGCTCCGGCCTCCCCGGCCCGTTAGCACCAGCTCAGGTGCGTCCGGCCTGCGTCCCCCCTTGTTCCTGAAATAAAGTAGAGAAGAATGCAGCTGACACCCGACTACCTGCCAGAGGCGACATAAAAGCTTCTCATCGTATTAGAGTTTTTAAAATAAAACGAGCGAAACCGCATATCAGGAGTTGCTTACATCTGAAACCCCCTAGCATGGCTCCCGCCCGCCCTGCAGTGCTGGGGGCCCAGGACCACCAAGGAGACCTGGGCTGGACCCGTGGCGGCCTCTGAAACTCCCCGGTGGTTCTGAGTGGGCCGGCCATCCGCCATGGGGTGCGGGACCCCAGCCGGCCCTGGGGATCGAGGAGGAAAGGGGACCTTCCCAGCGGGTGGCCAAGGCCCCTGCGACCCATCCACATGGGGAAGGGCTTGGCGCTGGACCATCGTGTGGGCTGGTTTCCAAATGTGCAGCCCCGTGTCTGCAGTGGCCAGAGCCCGGGGCCGCCATCCAGAGAGAGTGGTCGTGGGACAGGCCTGCCCCGCTGTGCTCCCTGCTCCCCTGCCCCCACCTCCCCCTGCCCCCACCTCCCCCTGCCCCCACCTCCCCCTGCCCCCACCTCCCCCTGTCCCCACCTCCCCCTGCCCCCACCTCCCCCTGCCCCCACCTCCCCCTGTCCCCACCTCCCCCTGCCCCCACCTCCCCCTGCCCCCACCTCCCCCTGCCCCCACCTCCCCCTGTCCCCACCTGCTCCCCTGCCCCCACCTCCCCCTGCCCCCACCTCCCCCTGCCCCCACCTGCTCCCCTGCCCCCACCTCCCCCTGCCCCCACCTCCCCCTGCCCCCACCTCCCCCTGCCCCCACCTCCCCCTGCCCCCACCTCCCCCTGCCCCCACCTGCTCCCCTGCCCCCACCTCCCCCTGCCCCCATCTTCCCCTGCCCCCACCTCCCCCTGCCCCCACCTCCCCCTGCCCCCACCTGCTCCCCTGCCCCCACCTGCTCCCCTGCCCCCACCTCCCCCTGCCCCCACCTGCTCCCCTGCCCCCACCTGCTCCCCTGCCCCCACCTGCTCCCCTGCCCCCACCTCCCCCTGTCCCCACCTGCTCCCCTGCCCCCACCTCCCCCTGTCCCCACCTGCTCCCCTGCCCCCACCTCCCCCTGTCCCCACCTCCCCCTGTCCCCACCTGCTCCCCTGCCCCCACCTGCTCCCCTGCCCCCACCTGCTCCCCAGCTCCCCACCTGCTCCCCAGCTCCCCACCTGCTCCCCTGCCCCCACCTCCCCCTGTCCCCACCTCCCCCTGCCCCCACCTCCCCCTGCCCCCACCTGCTCCCCTGCCCCCACCTCCCCCTGTCCCCACCTGCTCCCCTGCCCCCACCTGCTCCCCTGCCCCCACCTGCTCCCCCTGCTCCCCACCTGCTCCCCTGCCCCCACCTGCTCCCCAGCTCCCCACCTGCTCCCCCTGCCCTACCTGCTCCTCCGACCTGCTCCCCACCCCCTCCCGCAGGCCCCTCCTGCCCGGCTGCCCCTCCTGCGGCTGCTGGCCGGCTCTGCGGCAGACGGGGAGCAGCAGCTGCGCCACTGACAGGCATGCACTGCGCGGCCTCCTGCCTCCGGGGCTGCTTGTAGCAGCTTCCTCTGGAAGGCAGGCCGCTCTTCACGCTTGCTGGGCTCCCGCTCCCGGTAAGGCGGCGCCCTGGGCCCGGCTGTCTGCCCGCACACCCTCCGCCTTCGGCTTCATCTGGTTGTAGGCCGATGCCGCGGCGGGGACGGGACGGGAGGGGGACGGGAGGGGCTGAGGATGAGCGGGTCAGCAGGGCAGGTGGGAGCGGGGTTCAGGGGCTGCTCAGCAACCCGGCAGCAGTGGTGCAAAAGGGCGCTTCCTGATGGATAAGACTGTCTTGTCGGGGGTGTGCGTGCACATGTATGTGCATGTGTGTGTGCATGCATGTACGTGTGTTCTCTGACCGGGCAGTGCGGGGGCAGCCTCGGGAAGGAGCAGCCAAGCTGTCCTAGGAGACCAGCTGGCTCCCCGCTTCCTCCTTGTAAAGCGGGGAATGAAGGGCCCTCTCATCAGCCTCAGCGCACGCCCTGGACGCCTGCGCGGCCGCTGCGGGGGGACGGGGATCGCAGGCTCCGGGGGCGCCTGCATGTGACCGCGGCCGGTGCTGCCCTGCCGTGGGCTTGCGCCCCGAGGGGAGGGCGCCGGGCTCGGCAGTGCCAGCGACAGGACAGCTGGGCTGCCTGGCTTGGGGGCGGGGGCGGGTGTTGGAGGTGCCCGGCCTGACGAGGATGAGCGAGTGGGCGGAGTCCTGCGGTGCCCCCCCCCCGCCCCCCCAGGCTGGCAGCGCGGCAGTGCTGTGCGGTGTTAGGAGAGGCGGTTCCTGCGACGGGAGGCAGCCGGGTTGGGGCCAGGCCTCCACGGGCTCTGGCTGTTCACCCGCGTGGCTTCTGTTTCAGGGATAAACGCCCAAGCCCGGAGGCTGCAGCGGAGCCGCGCCAAGGGCACCCCAGCCCTGGCCTCGGGGGGCGCCCGGAGCCCCCCGGCACCCCTGCTACGCCGCTCAGCCAGTGAGAGCAGCCTGAGCCCCGCCGCCGCCCAGGAGCCCGGCCAGGACGCCATGCGCTACTCCCTCTACGAGTCGCCCCACCTGCTCCTCCTGCAGGGCTACAGCCAGCAGCATGTGAGCACCCCGCCCGCCCTGGGCTGCCCGCAGAGGCCGCTGCCCCGCCCCCCCCCACCGCCCCCCCCCCCCGCCCCTGCCGCCCTCCCTGTTCCACCTGTGCTGTCTGAGCAGCTCCCGCCCCGGCTGCCGGCTGCCGAGCGCACGGTGACACGGGCTGGCAAAGCTGGACCAGCTGGGGGCTCGGCCCTCGTCTGGCCTCTCTCCTCTTCTGCTCGGGCCCTCGCTGGGTTCTGGGAGCCACCACGGCTGCTCTGGGAAGCTCCTTCCCGGACAGGGTGGGCGCCCCTGTGGGCTGCCGGGGCAGCAGCCAGTTGGGGAGGGGTGTCCCAGGACGGGAGCCGGCAGACAGGGACTCCGCGCTTGCCTTCCAGGACAGCCTGGTGTACGTGCTGAACCGGGAGCGCCACACCGTGGGCCAGAGGACGCCCTCCAGCAAGCCCAGCATCAGCCTCTCGGCCCCCGACATCCTGCCCCTGCACTGCACCCTCCGCCGCCACCACCCCTCCGGCCGGGAGCAGGCCGGGAGCCTGCTGGTCCTGGAGCCCCTTCCCGGGGCGCCCGTTGCCGTCAACTTCTCGGAGGTGGGGGGCCGGACCGTGGTTCTGCGCCATGGAGACCTGCTGTCCCTGGGCCTCTACTACCTGCTGCTGTTCAAGGAGCCGGCACAGGCCCAGCCGCTGCCCGCCCCGGCCCTGGCCCGCCTCCAGGCCCTGCCCCACAGCTGCCGGATGTGCGGCGCCCAGCTCCGCGCCCCGGGGGACACGCGGCCGCGGCAGCTGCGCCTGGAGTTCGAGCCCGACGTGGAGGACGCGCTGCTGCAGCGCATCATGACGCTGGTCGAGCCGGGCGGCGAGGACCACAAGCTGACCCCCGCGTTCCTGCTCTGCCTGTGCGTCCAGCACTCCGCCACCCGCCTCCAGCCCGGCTCCTTCGGGCAGCTCCTGCTCAAGATCGCCAGGGCGATCCGCGAGACCGTCTGGGTCAGTCTCCGGCCGGGCAGCGAGGGGTCCCTGGGGGCTGTGGCCACAGGGGCACGTCCTGAGTCCTGCCTCTGGCCTGTCCACACCTCTAGCCCGGGGCACTGCTGTGGCCCTGCACCCTCGTGGGGTCAGCCGTGGCTTCCTGAGCTTTGGGCCCGTGTCCTCCCCTGGCCCCGCCCGGCCCCACCCTGGGCCTGGGAACAAGGTGCTAGGGGCCCCGAGCCTCCATGTGGCCTGGATGCCCCGTGCTTCCTGCCGGGAGCAGGGTGAGCCCTGCCGACCCACTGCAGTGCCTTTGGGACGCGGTGGTGGTGGCAGCCCAGGACCAGCCGGCCGCCTTCTGTACGTGGAAACCTCCCTCCAGGGTGGTCCCTGGGCTGCGGCCCCTGAGCCTCCCAGGAAATGCTGGCGGGGCCCCAGCCCGGGATGTGTAAACACCGGTGCCGGCCCGCGGACTCCTGTCCGCTGCCGCATGGCACTGGGCTGATGTTACCGTCCGGGCAGCAGGCCTCCTCCTGGCACGTGTGGAGCGTTTGCTGCTCCTGAAACGGCCGGAGGCTGTGGAAGCTGGCGGCCGGGAGGCTCTCCTGGGGCAGAAGTGCGCAGGTCACACTCTGACGGGTGGGCAGGTGTGGAATCCGGTGGGAAACGCCTGCCCGCGGCCGCAGGGCCTTGGCGCAGAGCCGCCGTCTGAGCGCCGGCCGTGCCGCGGCTCTGGCTCCTCACGCTCGCTCTCCTGTCCTTTGTGATCGCAGGAAAAAACCAAGGAGCTGGCGGAGAAGCAGGCGCCCCTGTAAGTACCTCCCTCGCTGCCCGCCCGCCCCGCCCGCCCGCTCCCAGGCAGACCGGTGCGTCCCCCCAGCCAGCCCCAGGGCCCTGCCGTGCGCTGTCACACTGTCCCTGCCCGAGTGGCATTTCTGTCCCTTAAAGCTGGCCAGACTTCATCGCAGTGAGGACCTTGACAGGTGTGCAGGGTCACGCTGGCCACGGGCAGTGACGCACAGCAGGCGCCCTGCCTGTGGGGTGATGGGACGTCGTGCGCACGGATGAGCCCCTCCCCACCCCGCCCCCACCCTCTTTCTGCTCCGAGTCAGGAGTGTGGCTGTTAGACCAGCGGTCGCCAACCTTTCGGACCGCATGGACCACCAGTTGGCTTCCGCTGGTTTAGGCCTCACGCGTGGAATTGGGCGGGGCTTGTCCTGCTGTGATCGGTTCATTCCGCTGGTGCCGAGCCCTGCAGGAGGCCCTCCTCTCGTGAAGGCGGAGTGACATCCCTGTCGCACGCACACCAGGCGCTCCTCCTGACCCCACACGTGACCCCACACCGTGGTTGCTATGGGCCGAGCCACGGGGAACCCCACTCAGGTCTGGATTTAGTGCTTTCGGATAGATAGCCAGCGGCTCTATTTTAATTTGTGAGGAACACAGTTTTCCAAAGTGGCCCCCCAGCGTACGCCCCCCAGCAGTGCACAGGGCTCCCGCCCGTCCTCGCCCGCACCGTCCCTCCTGTCTCCATGGCAGCCACCCTGACAGGCGCTGGCCCTGGTGACACCTTCCCTGCCTGCCTGGGCCCTCCCGGGAGACATGTGCTGAGATCCTCTGCCGCCTCTGAACTATTATTGGTTTCTCTGCTGTGAGCGGCAGCGGTTCCTTCACAGTCGGAGACGAACCGTATCTGACGTTTGCAAACACTTCCTCCCACTCGCCGGGCCGCTCCTGCCTGCCGGTGCCTTGGCCGAGCAGCGCCTCCTCGGAGCGCCTGCTGGTCTGTTTCTGCTTTGGTTGCCCACGCCTCGGGGGTCATAGCCATGAAACCCGTCCCCACTGCGAGCCGCCCCGGTCTGTGCCTCTGCCTGTGGCCGGGCTGGCGGTGGTGCCCTCGATGCTGACCTCGCTGGGATCGGCCCGAAGCTCCGCTGGCCACCCCTGGAGGCCTGGGTCCCAGGAGGGCTGTCTGTGCCTTCGCGTTCCGGTGAAATGGAGAAGGGCAGTGACCGAAACGAGACTGAAGAGTCTGAAGAGCCAGGTTAATCCTTTTCTAACGACAACTCCACGCCCTGCGTACACGCGTGCGCTCAGCCCAGCGTGAGGAGCACCAGAGGAGCAGGACCCGGCCCCTGGGGCGTGCACGCTGCCGGCTGCGCAGTGAGGACACGGAGACGCGCCGGAGCCAGTCCTTCCTCCCCGGGCGGGGCAGAGGTTCCTTCGTGCACAGAGGACAGAGTGGAGCGACGTCAGGAGAACGAGACCTGCCACACAGAAGAGGGGGGCGCGGGGGAACAGAGAGCCTGAGGTCCCCGTGGCCCCTGCTGCTCAGCAGGGACGCCACAGAGCGGCCAGTCCAGCCTCCGGGCCCGTCCCAGGGCCTCGCTCCCCAGGACCCGTCGCTGCGGGCGGATCAAAGACCCTCCCTCTCGTGCACACACTCGTCGCACACACGCCAACCTGCAGGGATAGGAAACGGCTTACTTACCAGGCTCCTTGCCCAGCGGCGGGGCCACCGGCGCTCCCTCCGCCGAGGCTGGTAGGCGCCCTGGCCGTCGCTGTCAGACGGGCGTGCATCTTCCTCTCCTTTCCCAGCCTCCCTCGCTGGCTCGCTGACAGATCGCAGTTCTTGCTCGTGTCCCTGAAGGCGCGTCCCTGGGAGGGCGGTGCCCGCTAACTGCGTCTCTCCGCAGCCAGGAGCCCGTGACGGCGGCCGGCTCCGGCCTGGCCGGCCTGCTGCCCGAGCTGCGACACGTGCTGCTGTGGATGGCCAACGCCGTGGAGCTCCTGTACTTCGTGCAGCAGCAGGGCCCCGTGTACATGCAGGGCCTGGAGCAGGGGCCCGACGCCACAGGTAGGCTGCGCGGGCGGTGGCCCCGCCGTCTTGGGACAGACATCTGTCGGGCTTTCTGAGTGCAAGTGGCGCGGGCAGTTGGGCTCCCCTGTGCCCGTCGCCGGGCGCACTGGCACTGTCTGCCGGTCACGGCCACCCCACTGTTCTCGGGGAGGCCTGGGGGACACAGGCCCTCAGCAGCTTCAGAGAGAAGGCGGGAGCGCGCAGAGCTGTGCGGGGCACGCCGAGCTCAGAGCCTAATGCGGGACGAGGTGCGTCGGGGTTTGTGTGAAGTGCTGAGAACACTTCGAGGGTGACGGGGAGGGCTCAAGGGAAGGTGGCCGTGGGCTGCGCCCCAAGGCCTCGTGGGATTTCACTCGTGTGTCTGACGAGGACCTTCTGCAGTGGGACAGGGGTGACAGCCGGGCCCCCAGGGGCTGGGGCCGCAGCCAGTGTGGACGGGCTGGTCTGCCCACACAGCCTCTCCTCGGCCTCGGCAAAAACAAGGCTCACGCCTTCTCTGGCGTCAGGGGGACCTTGGCCTGTCCCGGCTGCACCACAACTGGAGGGGCCCCTGCAGGGGTGGCCGGGTGGCCCTGCATGTGGGGGCCCGGGCTGCAGCCATGAGGTGCACTCGGGGCTGGGAGGGGACCAGGGAGGAGGACGGGGTTGGCCAGGGCTCCCCGTGAACTGGGCCAGCCGGACACGGCACAGCGTCTGCGTGTGCTCAGCTGTGTCTCCCGAGAGGAAAGAACCTGAAAAACAGTCCGCTGACTGGCCTGCTGCCTCCGCCCGTCTGCAGTGGGTGGGGGCTGTGGGGGCGTCGGCGCTGCCCTGGGTCCACAGGCTACTTCCTGGCCCCCCTTCGTGTGACATACACCTGCCCTGCCCACGCCTGCCCCACCAGGCCCTCCCCTTGCAGCGGGACCTCCCCGGTGCCCGCCTGGCCTCCCGCAAGGCCTCCGGCCACCTCCCTCAAACCCCGCCGGTCCCCTCGAGGCCCCCAGCACCCGGGCGCTGCAGCGGACCCAGCAGGGAGGCTCCTGGACTCGGCCTCCGCCCACGAGCGCCTGGACCCCTGCCTGCTCCGTGTGGCCTGCGCGATGGCAGGCCGGGCCGTGCTCGGAGCCCGTGGTTCCACTGCCGCAGGGAGTCAGCTGGGCCTGTGACTCAGGCTCAGCGTCCGCGGGACAGTCGCCCCGTGGGAGCCGCAGCTCTGGGCCCGGGGCCGGCCTCACGGCTGTGCCCTGTGCGGCCGCGTCCGGCTTTCTCCGGGGAAGCTGGGGCGACGGCACTGCTGCTTAGCTGCCCCTCCCGCCTCAGAGGAAGCTTGTTCTGGTGGGGAGCGAGTAGCCCGGTGGATGCGGGGAGAGGGTCGCCTCTGTGCACCCCGCGGACCAGGTGGCCGCGGGAAGCAGACAGTGTCCCGAGCGGTGGAGGCGCTGGAGAGCTCAGAGGAAAATCAGCGTCAGAGGGCGAAGGCAAGGTCAGGCGGCCTCGGCCTCCGGCCCCAGCGGAAGCGCCTGTGGGAAGAACTCTGAGCAGAGACGTCCTGTCCTGGAAGCTGGGGAGTCGCTGTCGTTCCCACAGTCTGTGTGCGAGGCTCTTCCCCGGGAGCCCTCATCCCCTCAGGCCGGGAGCAGCCGCGGGGTGTGTGTGTGTGTGTGTGTGTGTGTGTGTTTGTGTCACCCACTCAAATCCTCCTGGAAGTCTTTGCGGCTTTGCCCAGCGCCTGTAGATCTGGGGGCTCCTCAGGTGCTCAGAGGGGGGCCTCCGTCCTGTCCTGGGCCTTGGGAGCCAGCACGGGAGGGAGGGACGGGGGCCTTGATGCTCAGAACAGCTCACAGCGGCTCAGGGGTGTGAGGCCCCAGCAGAGCCGCCGCACAGGCACCGGTGCAGGTTTTCAGTGACGCAGGGGCCCAGGGGCGTCTGCTGGGAGCTGTCGTGTTGTGCTCAGTGGGAGCCGAGGGCGCACAGAGGGTGGCTGGCAGTGAGGCGGCCTGGGCTGGGCCCTGCCCTCCGAGGGGGGCCTGCGGCTGGCTTCTTGGCGCCCGCTGGCTCGAGTGGCTGTGAAACCCGTCTGTTCTGCGCGCTCCGGGCAGCAGCGGCCGCTGCGAGTCTGAGGCCTGAGCCTCTGGAGGACGAAAACGGCAGCCGGCAGCCTCTTAGAGCCTCTTGCTGCCCCCGATCTGGGCCCCTCGCGCTGCCTGGGGAGGCTGAGGGGCACCCGGACCCCGCCAGGTCCCCAAGACCGGAAGGCCCGGCTCCGGGGAGACCCCTGGGGGCAGGAGGCCTAGCCCTCGAAGGGGAAGGGCCGCGTGTCCAGGCGTGTCCAGGGCGGGCCTCTGAGGGCGCGGCCTGTGCTCCTGGGAGGCCCGGCTGCGAGGGGAGCCCCTGTGGTAACTGAGCTGCGTGTCCGCAGGCTCCACGGAGTCCGTGTTCTCCTGCGCGCTCTCGGCCAGCGAGGAGGCCATGGCGGAGCTGGAGGAGGTGATCCTGTACGCCTTCCAGCAGTGCGTGTACTACGTCTCCAAGGTGCGCCTCCGCTCCCTCCCTCCTCAGGGCCCGGGCCTGGGGAGCCGCCCGCGTGTCCCACCTCCCTGGCACCCACCTCCCCCCCCCCCCATGCTCAGGGCGTCTGTGGGCCCTTCGCTGGACCCTTTGTGCCCCCGGGTCGATGTCACCTGCATCTCTCACAGGAGCTTGTACTGAGCCCCCCCCTGGGAGCTCTGTGGGAGCCCCAGGGAACACCCCACGCACCGCCCCCCGAGGCCTGTGCCCTGGCCCTGCCAACGCTGCTGGTGTCTTCTCCCCCAGTCCCTGTACGTCTGCCTCCCGGCCCTGCTGGAGTGCCCCCCCTTCCAGACGGAGCCCCGGGAGAGCTGGTGCCAGGCCCCCCAGCTGCCCGAGGAGCTGCGCCGCGTCGTGTCCATCTACCAGGCCGCGCTGGACCTCTTGCGGCAGGCCCAGGTGCACCCCGAGATTGTGTCCCAGGTGCTGGCCTACCTCTTCTTCTTCTCCAGCACCCTGCTCTTCAACCAGCTCCTGGACAAGGGTGAGGCTGGGCGGGGCTGCGCTCCTGTGAGAAACACGTCCTCCCGGAGCGGCAGGCCGAGCCCTCGGGGCGTCCTGACCCGGGGTCTGTGCCGATGCGATGCGCGGGGTTCCGCAGGGAGAGGCCCGGGGAGCAGGGAGTCTGCACAGGGTGTCTCGTAGGGGCAGGCGCTCTGTCAGTGTCGGCGTGGGGCCCTCAGGCCTTTCCTGGTTCCCTGTGTCCCCAGCAGCCTCCAGCCCCTGGGAAACAGGAGGGAACAGGCTGAGAGAAGTGAAGTAATCTTGACTCCACCTCCCTGCCCCCCAAAGTCCTCACTGCAGACATTCCTCTGTTGCCCTGCCCGGAGGCTCAGGGGCGCTGTGGGCACAGGGACATGAACGCAGGGACAAGCCCCAGCACTTAGGGTCACTGTCGTGGGCTTCCCAGGCTCAGCGGGGTCTGGGCAGGGCCTGGGTGGGGCACAGGGCTCGCTGTAGACTTGGACCAGGTCCCTTCAATGACTGTCATAGCCCCTCCCTCCGTCTTCACCCCCACCTCCCATGCTCACCCCACCCCTCCAGAGGGCCCACCGCAGGCTAGTGCCTTAGAACCCATGTGGGGCTCACATCTGTCCTCTGAGGCCCGGAGGGGGGCGGCCAGGCACAGGGGACCAGCCGGGGCCTGGCTCCCTCTGGGGCGGGGCGGGCAGCCTGGGCCTTACCTCCCGCTCTCCCTCCCCAGGCCCCTCTCTGAGTTGCTTCCACTGGCCCCGAGGCGTGCAGGCCTGCGCCCGCCTGCAGCAGCTCCTGGACTGGACCAGGGGCGCGGGCTTCGGGGAGGCCGGGGAGCACTTTTTCCGGAAGCTGTCCTGCACCCTCAACCTGCTGGCCACTCCCCGCGCCCAGCTCATCCAGGTAGGAGAGCGGAGAGAGCCAGGGCGGGGTCAGCGGGCGGGCCATGTGTTGTCACTGAGTCACCAGCCCGCAGACCAGGCGGGAGGGGGGGGGGTCGGGGGGTCGGGGGGGGGGGGGAACACCTGGTTTCTGGGCCTCAGAGAACTTGCAGAGTTGTTTCCATCCCACAGCCGTTCCCACCTGTGAGCAGGAAAACGGCCCCAAAATGTCTGTGTGCGGGGTCTGCGGGGTCTGGACCCTGACCTGCCACAGACAACGTGACCCCACGTGGCGGGGGGCGGGGGGGCTCTGCAGAGGGGGCTGGCCAAGGACCCTGAGATGGGAGAGGCCCTGGGTTAGCCACGGGCTCCTTTAATTGCACGAGCCCTTCCGGTGTCAGCGACGAGAGGCAGGACCGAGGAAAACAAGGGACTTGACCCGCGCTGCTGGCTCTGGAGATGGAGGCGGGGCCGCGGGCCGCAGTGCCTCCTGGAGCTGGCGAGGGCCGTGCCCCCACAGGCACTGCATTCTGACCACCCTGCCCTGGAACCTCCGGAAGGAACGCAGTCCTGCCGGCCTGGATTTGAGCCCAGAGTGACCCCCAAAAGTGTAAGAGTGTACATTCCTGTTGCTTTAACTGCTACCTAGTGGTCATCTGTTACAGCAGCAACCGGAAACTAATACACCACCTCACCCTCCTCCCCACCAGCTGCCTGACAAATTGTCACAGATCATCCATGAAGCCAGACCCGTGGTGCTCCCTGCCTGCCTGGCCTCACCCTTAACGCGTCTCCGGAGTGGCCGTGAGCGTGTGCAGGGCTGCCGGGGAAGGCATGTCCGAACCAAGGCGGTAGTGTGGCGGTTGGCCATCTCCAGGCCAAGCCCCGAGCTGCCGCCAGCACGGCCACACAGCACGATGTCCGTGGGGACGGCGGGCATTTCAGTTTGGTATGAAAGTGGGACAATCCACGTCTACCCCAAGACCAAGACCTAGAAGCCTCAAGAGGCCCCCACCTGCTGTGAGGAAGGGCACAGCTGCGCCTGCGGAGCTCCTGCGAGCGGCGGCTGGCTCGCCACAGCCATCGGTTTAAAAGCCCAGAAAGCCCCGGAGCCGCGGGGACCGAGGGAACCACAAAGCTGTTCTGCTGTGGCTTTTCCTCTGGGGCGTTTGCCTCATCGGGGACCAGGGTCTGTGAGATAGAAATCTAGGCTTCGTCCAGATGGGCCAGAGCTGGGGGCGTTCAGAGCAGCCTGGCCATCTACAGCGAGGGAGACAGATGTGCGACCCTTGAGGAGCCTGAGAGGATCGGTGCTTCTCCCTCATGACATTTGACAAAATCGTGAAGCTCCAGGGTGTGGGATAGGAAGGGCTTTAAACTGAGCAAACACTCTGAAAAGCCGAGTGGAACTGGTGGTAGTTTGACCTCCACTGGGTCAGGGTGATCAGTGACAATGAAGATGCATATACTAAACTGGTGGGTGCAGTTAAAGCAGTGCCAACAGGCAAAACAATAGCCTTAAGGACACATGTTAGAAAGCAGGGAAGGCTGGGCGATCACCACGAAGCAAGAAAAAGAAAAACAAGTCAAACCCAGAGCAAGTAGAAGGAACTCTTAGCCAAAATCAGTGAAATAGCAGACAAACCTATAAGAGCAGCATGAGGGGAGAGCGGTGTGCCGGCCACGTGAGGCACCTGCTGCACAGCCCCCAGCAGGTGCGTCACTGCTCCAGGCAGCCTGCCAACTGCAGAGCACACCGTAGGTGGGGGGAGCAGCCCCCGAGGAGCACTGCTGTGGTTCCCACGGTGCAGGAGGGGCGGAGGCAGAGGTGGGGCGTGAGGTCGGAGAGACAGGTTGGCTGGCAGACTTGCCCGTGCAGGGCCAGGTGACATGTTTTAGGCTCTGCGGGCCACAGGCATCGAAGTCCCAAGTTATTCTCTTTGAAGCCCTTTTGGAAACGGGGAGCCGCGCTCAGCTGGAGGGCTGTGCACCCGCGGCCACAGGCCCCCCATTGGCCAGACTGTCCAGGGAGAAGAAAACCTTCGAAAAGCCACGCATGTCCTCACAAAGATAAACGCAGCACCACCACGAACACTAGCAGGCTCTGTAAGAAAGAGAATAGAAAGGATCCTTGGACATTACAGTCTTGGCAGCAGAGCTGGAAGATGAAGTTGAGGAAATCACCCGGAAAGTAGAGCAGGGAGCTATCGCGGGGCGCCCGGTGCCCGCAGCCGGAGAAACACAGCTCAGGGCGGCGGGGATTCTAGGAGCTGGGAAATGAGCAAGGACCACCCGCTGGCCAACTGCTGTCCTGAGCTGGTGTGTGGCCTGGGGTGTTAGCAAGAGGACAGCGTGGACACTGGACGACCACAGCCTGGGCCTCTTGCTGTTGGCAGTAAAATCGAGCGAGAGCGCGGGCAAGGAAGAAAGGCAAATGAAAGGACCAAGTCCCAGCAGTAGGAGCCCAGGAAGAGCTGAGAAAACTGGCCCAGGAGCAAACACAGGCGAGGACAGCCCAGCCTGCAGCCTCGCACCGGCCCACGTGGTCCCAGCACGTGGCCCCGCGCGTGGAGCCAGACAGTGGACAGAGAAACCCGCCAGCTTCGGAGAGGAACACGACTCACCAGCGGCACCGCCTGTGACCCCGAGCTGACCTCCCGCCGCACAGGGGCCCGGAGGCCTGCGTGCTGGCGGGGACACGCCTTTTGCCTGTGCTCCGAGGTCGCAGAGGCAGACCACCTCTGGGGGTGGGTCCTGCTGGTGCCTGCTGGGCCCTGACCTCGAGCGCCTGCCTCCTGTCCCCTAGATGAGCTGGGCAAGCCTGCAGGCCGCATTCCCTGCCCTGAGCCCCGCGCAGCTGCACCGGCTCCTCACTCAGTACCAGCTGGCCTCGGCCATGGGCCCCATGAGCGTCTGGGAGCCGGGCGCCCAGGACCGCCCCGAGGCCTTCGACTCAGGTGAGCTCCTCCTTGTGGGGACCGCTGGGGCCGTCTTCCTCCTCGGTGCCCTGCCCTGTCCCCCACTGGGGACCCCCACAGCGGGGGGGGGGGTCAAGGAGCCCACCGTCCATGGCTCAGGCCAAAGGTGCCCCCTGCCCCTCCTGGAGCCTGAGGATGGGCCTCACCCAGTGCCCAGCCCAGGAAGAGAGCAGCCCACGTGCTGGGCGCCGCCACACCGCCCATGGCGCGTCCCGATCACGTATGCTCACACGGTGCACAGGACGCACTCTGTGGTTTTATAGATTAGACCTTAGAGATGGACGTGCGCTTCGCCAGCTTTATCTGTGTGGTAACAAGGACGGAGGGAAGGACGGTGGAGGACACGAGACAGTGGGCGCGCCCTGCTTACCTCGCGTGGGCGTGGAGGCAGCGACCACCTCCGGGCAGGGCTGCCGGCTCCATGGGACGCGTTTGCCCCATTTTCTGGTTCACGGCCGAGGCCCGCGTTGGAGCAGAGCCTTCCTGCTGGGAGGGGCTCATGCCCAAGTCCAGAGCAGCGTGCACAGGGGCCTCTCGATCCCGGTCCCGTGGGGGCTGCGGGCCCGGAGGCCGGTGGGAGCAGGTGCCGGATGCTCAGCTCCCGGAGGCAGCTGGTGGGGTGCAGGCTGGGGTGTGGCCCAGCTCCGGGGGGCGGGGCCTTGCTCATGCCGGTCGGTCACTGGGATCCAGGAGGAACCCAGCGCGGTTTGGGTGGTCACCCTGCCCGGCCCCTCCCCGCTGTCCCGGCAGGTCAGTCTGCGGGCCCCACTGGGGAGGCGGGCGGCCCGCGGGTGAGGCATCGGTGCTGTCCCCGCAGAGGACGTGCTCGAGTCCTACGAGAACCCCCCGCCCATCGTCCTGCCCAGCGCGGGCTTCCAGGTGGACCTGGAGGCGGACTGCCCAGACGACAGCGTCTACCAGCACCTGCTCTACCTGCGCCACTTCCTGTGGGGCCTGCGGAGCAAGCCCGGCGCCCGCGGGGGGGCGCCCCAGGCCCCCGAGGTACCGCCGGTTGCCGGTCTGGGTCCGAGGCTGCGCGGGAGGGAGAGCCGGGCCCCTGGTTTTCCCTCCAGGACAGGAGCCCGGTGCCTGAGCTGTCTCTCTCCTCCAGGACCTGCACCCCCCCTCCCCCGAGGGGCACCCCGAGGGCCAGAGCTGCCCCGTGGCTGCCAGGGGCCCTGGCCAGGAGGCCCGTGAAGCGCACCCCCCTCCCTCGGCCGGGGCTCCCCGCACTCAGGGGCCCCCAGGAAGGCCGCGGGGCGGGAGCCACCCACACCCCCAGGCTGGGCCCCCGCACACTGACTCCTCCTGCCTGCTCACGCCTCCCGGCACCCCACTCGAGCCCCTGGGCCCCGGGCCCCACCCTGGCGGCCCCCGGGGGAAGGCGCGCCCGGAAGGGAGGAGGCCCGGACCAGGCGGCCCCCGGGGGGCGACGCCGGAAGGTGAGACCATCCGTCCGCACCTGCACCGGCCGCAGGGCTCCGGGTCCCCCCGCCCGCCCCGGGGCCGCGGCCAGCGCGTCCTGGCGGCTCCGTTCCTGCCCGTGGCCTGGACTCGGGCGGCCGCAGGCCTCACCCGCCCTTGGCTTGTCCCCCAGGGGACGTGGCCCCCGAGGACGAGCCCCCGCCCCCCGGCAGCCGCAGCTCCAGCGCCGAGGACTTCGGCCGCGTCTTCCTGGTGGAGCTGGAGCGAGGCCCCTCGGGGCTGGGCATGGGCCTGATGGACGGGATGGTGAGTGGCGCGGCTCCGTGGGGCGCGGGAAGGGGCAGGGCCTGCGGGAGCCGCCTCCGGCCGGCGCTGAGGCCTCTGCCCCGCAGCACACGGCCCTGGGCGCGCCCGGCCTCTACATCCAGACGCTGCTCCCGGGCAGCCCCGCGGCCGCGGACGGGCGGCTGTCGCTGGGGGACCGCATCCTGGAGGTGAACGGCAGCAGCCTGGCGGGCGTCAGCTACCTGAGGTACCCACGCCCCGGCCCCGTCATCACCCCTCCGGCCGCCAAGGCCGGCAGGGCGCGCCTCCGGGCGGGTGGGCGGCGAGGTGGGGCGCCCCCCGCACCCAGGAGGCTCCGCGCCCTCCTGAGCGGCTGTCACCCCCCAACTTCAGGGCCGTGGACCTGATCCGCCACGGCGGGAAGAAGATGCGGTTCCTCGTGGCCAAGTCCGACGCGGACACCGCCCAGAAGATCCGCTTCCGCTCGCCGCCCCCCTAGGCCGCTTCGGGCCGAGTGTGCACTTTATTTATATGGCGGCGCCTCGCGTGGGCGCTGCAGGGCTTTCATGTTTGACGACTTTAATGGAGACAGAGATTCAATAAACTATCTTTCATACTGGAGAGCAGCGGTGCGTGGGGTCGGTCAGGGCGGTGCATGAGGTCAGCGCGGTGCGTGGGGTCAGTGCGGTGCGTGGGGTCGGTCAGGGCGGTGCATGAGGTCAGCGCGGTGCGTGGAGTAGGGCGGTGCGTGGGGTCAGGGCGGTGTGTGAGGTCAGCGCGGTGCGTGGCGTCAGGGGCTGCGGGGAGAGCCCACAGGACCCACCCAGTCCCCGGCCCATCCGCTCAGGAGGCCCCGGGAGGACGGGCGGGCGATGCAGGGCGGTTGACTGACGGCCACCTCCGCGCTGCCCAGGAACCAGGAGCCGCAGGGACACGCGGGAAGCCGCTCGGAAAGGGCTGCAGCCCGTCCGCGTGCACGTCGCTCCTGGGAATCATGCCCCGCACAGTCCCGAGAAGGGCCCACCCTGGCGCCCGGGCTCCTGGCCTGCCCCGGGCCTGGGTTCCTCTGTGACCCCCAAAGCCGCGGCTCGGCCCAGGCTCTAACCCGCGGCCCAGGCGCGGCCGCCTGCCCCTGCCCGGCCATCTGCCCACCTGCCCCTGCCCGGCCGCCTGCCCACCTGCCCCTGCCCGGCCACCTGCCCACCTGCCCTTACTCGACCGCCTGCCCCTGCCCGGCCACCTGCCCACCTGCCCCTGCCCGGCCACCTGCCCACCTGCCTCTGCCCACCTGCCCTTACCCGACCGCCTGCCCTTACCCGACCGCCTGCCCCTGCCCGACCGCCTGCCCCTGCCCGGCCGCCTGCCCCTGCCTGACCGCGGCGGGCAGGGCGGCGACAGTGGCTCCTGCGCTCCCTGCGCGGGGCGGGTGCCTTGAGCGGGGTCAGCAGCGGGTGGCCGCGTCCTCTTCGCAGCGCAGGGAGCCAGGATGGGGAGACCCTGGGGACGGCGGGTCCGGACAGTCACCTGCAGACGCAGCCCTCGCGCGGCGAGGGGTTTGGTGGAGGTCCCCCGCGCCCCCCACCGGGAACGGAGCCGTGGGGGAGCCCCAAGCCCTGGGCCCCACGCCGCCCCCTGGCGGGCGCAGGAGAGGCCCCAGGACCCCCTGCCTGCGGGCGGCCTCCCGCCAAATGCCGGGCCGGTGTATTTTAAAGTGATTTTAATACATAACGGCACCGGGCAACAGAAATGCTCCAGCTCCAGACGGAGCTGAGGCGGGCGGGGTTCCGCCCGTCCTGGGGGAGTCGGTGTCCTGGGCGCGCCCACCTGCGCATCCCGAAAGCGTCCCGAGGCCGGACACCCCTGCCAGGCCGGCCCGGCCACCGTTTGCCTCGGTTCGAGGGCCACCCGGCCGGGGCAGGGCCTGGGGTGGAGCCTGGCGCGAGGGGCGGGGCGCGGCCCAGGCTCGCGGCGCAGCAGCGCCACCTCGTGGCCGGGGAGCTGACCTACAAGCCGGGCTTCCGACCGAATGGAGCAGTGGGGGGCTCGCTGGGGCCACCCCCTGACCCCCTCGCCCAGCGAGATCCCCCTCGGGGCAAGCCCGGGTTTGCTGAGCCCGGGTCCGAGCAGGTGCCGGTCACTGGGAGCCCGGCGCGGGCGCCCTGCCTGGTGGGCCTGCCCCCGCTTTCGGTGGCAGGAGATGCGCCCGCCCCAGGCCCACGCTTCTCTGCTGTGGGAGCATAAGGCGCCCTGAAGACACGCGCCGCCTGTGGGTCCCAGCGCCCTTCCAGGCTGCGGGTCCGAGAGCTTTGCTCCTGGGCCGTCCACCCCACGGCCGAATGGGAGGAGGGAGCGGCCCCAGGGGTCCCGCCGGCCAGGCCAGCGCCCTGTGTCCAGGCCGGCTCCCCAGGAGCAGAGGTGCCCGCAGGGAAGCAGCCGTGGGCTGGCTGCGGAAGGGGGCGGGGTGGGCGCGTGTACCTGGCCCTCTCCCAGGGCAGGGGCAGCGAAGGGAACAGTCTGTCTCGTCCACAGTGACTTCCCAGCGGGTTTATTGGGGCTGAATGTCCTGCAGCTCCCGCCCGCCCAGGGCCTAGCGTCAGGCCAGGACGTTCCCGCAGAGCTCAGCATGGTCCCGAGGGAGAGGGGCGGGACCAACACCCACAGGCGAGACCGTGGCAGCCCACCCCACCGCGGGGCCCCTGGTTCCCTCCTGACCATGAGGCCCTGGCTCAGCCAGAGCACCAGGCTCCGAATCTGCAGCCCCGCTGGCTTCAGCCTGGTCGCTGCCCCTCAGCCCGGCAAGAGGCCCGCCTCCTTCTCCACCAGCCGGCTGACCGTGCGCAGGGCCAGCGGCAGCGCCGTGTTGGTGTCGCGGTGGTAGCGGGGCGCAGCCACCTCCACGCTGGGCGTGAGCACAAACTGGGCCACGCTGGGCATCTTCAGCAGGTTCAGCAGCTCGGTGGCCCGTGTGCCGATGGCTCTCTCGTCCTCCCGACAGCGCAGGGAGCCCGCGGCCGGGCTCTGGGCCAGGGTCCTCATCTTGGACAGGAACAGAGAGACCCTGGGGACGAGGGGCCGGCCAGTCAGCTGCAGGGGCCCGGTCAGCTGAGGCACCCGCTGGAGAGGGGAGGTGGCAGTGCACACAGCCCACGCCACCTGGACGCAGAGCGGCCGGTCCCTCTCCCTACCCACCCCGCTTCCCCGTACCTGGGGATCAGGTCTTGGCTGCGGGAGGCCAGCTTGGTCAGCGTGGTCATAAGCGCAGTGACGAGCTGCGGGGGACACTGGGGGAGGGTGGCCGAGGGGCGGGACTGGGTGACCTCGAACAGCAGGGCCTCCAGGGCTTCGAAGAACTTGTTAATCTGGTCCACGGTGCAGCGCCGGTCCCAGCTCACCGCCAGGTACTCGCCAACGGCCCACACCTGCGGGGAGAGCGCCTCAGCCCCTGCCAGGCCCGCCACGCCAGGAGGGGACAGCCGGTGGCCTTACCACGGAGGTGAGCACGCTCCCACCGCCGCGCAGGCCGCCCCCGCTGCCCACAAACTCCAGCAGCTCCTTCGCCAGCTCCACCACCAGGCAGGGCCTCCGCTGGCACAGGCCCAGGAACTGGGCGCTCAGCACCCTGCAGGGCACAGGACTCCGTGGCTGCTGACGCCGTGCGTGGCCCCAGCCACAGCCCACCCAAGACAGCCGGGAGGCGGGCGGGACCGCCGGGACATAAAGGCAGTTCCGGCCCCTGAAAGAACCGCCCGCCCCCTGGGGAGGAGCCGGGGACAGCTCTGTCCCCAGTCCTCACAGAGCGCGAGGGCCAGGCCTTCAGAAAGGGGGCCGGACGGTGTGGGAGGCTGTGGGGGAGGGCGGGCCTGGGAGCACGGATGTGAGGCGGAGGGGTGTGGGGCGCCAGGCTGGGCCGGGGGTGGCAGTGCTGCCGCAGCCGGAGGGGAAGGGGACGCGTCGAGCCAGTGGGACCAGGACGGGGAGCCCGTGTGGCTGCAGGAAGACTCACTGGTGCACGCGGGCCTCGTAGCCTGGCACCTGGTAAAGCGAGTCACTTCTCTCCAGGAGCAGCCGTGCCAGCTGGTTGGTCAGGGCCCCATCAGCGAACTGAGATTGAGAGCGAGAGGCAGACTCAGCCCCCCTCGCGAACACTGCTGCCGCTCTCGGTTCCGTCCAGGAGGGGCCGGGGGGCCGGGGCGGGGCTGGGGGGGCCTCTGGCTAATCCGCCGTGCCAGTGAGGCCGGGGCCTGGGCAGGGCCTCACCTGGGTCACCGCCGAGAAGAAGGCCTGCAGCAGGGTGGGCACCGCCTGGGCGCACTGCAGCACCCGGGCACAGCCGGCCATGGGCTGCAGCAGCAGGTGCAGTGGCGCCAGCCTGTGGACAGGGCACAGCCCGTTGAGTGCCGCCCAGGCCCCACCCCTGGTGCCCAGGGACACGCTCTGCACACGGGAGCCCGTGCGACCCCCCCGCCCCCAGGCCGGTCTGCGGGAAGGCAGGTGGGTGCGGTGCGTGGACCAAGTTCTGAAACCACTCGCACGGCTCATCAGGGGGTCGCCTGTCACGCCTGCCTCATGCTCCCAAGCTCTGCCCTGGCACCTGCACTCCTCAGGACGGCCCTGCCCCTGGGACCCGGGGAGCTGGCGCCTGGGGTGAGGCCTTGCTCCAGTCCTAGGGCTCCTCGCCTGGGGGCGCGAAGCCTGTTTCTCCATCTGTATAATGGAGTCACCAGAGTGTCCACCCGCAAGGTCGCAAGAACGGGCGACGTGCGCGTAACTGAGAGCCCAGCCGGGGGCCTCGCGGCTGCTGCCTGCTGGGAGGGCGACAGCAGCTCTCTCCAGGCTCCCCCCCCACCCCCCCCCCAGCCCAGGGACCCTACCTCTCGGGGGCCCCGCTGGCCTCGGCGCGCAGCAGGTGCTGGAGGAGGCCCTGGAGCTGCGGGTCCTGGGAGGTATCCGGGCAGCTGGTGGTCCTGAGGGAGGCGTCCCAGAGCGGCCTCTCGGACGCAGCGGGTGACGACCTGGTGGACAGACGCCCGAGGCAGGTTCAGGTGTGGCTCTGGGCACAGGCCCACGAGGCTAGACTTGGCCCCCACCCTCACGGGCACCCAGTGGCCAGGGAGAGACGCGCAGATGTCACTGTGACATGACAGCGCCCGACCCAGTGAGGAGCCTTGGGGTGACGAGAACGAGAAAGGGCTGGGGGACCCAGGCCCTGTGAGGAGGGCAGGGCTCGCGCAGAGGGAGGACAGGCTGAAGCTCCGGCCCTGGGGCTGCGGGCAGCGGCTGCCAGGAGCACAGAGGCATTCTGCGTGGGAGGCGAACCAGGGCAGAGCACAGAGCAGCCGGGCAGCAGGAGGGGCTGTGCTGGAGGGACGGGGCGGGGGGGGGGGGGGGGAGGGCGGGGAGGGGACGGGCCAGGCAGCGGAGCAGGCTCACCGGAGCTGCAGGTCCAGGGCCGCGGTCAGACACGGCAGGTCCAGCAGCGCGTGCAGCATCTCCACGGCCGTGCTGGCGTCCACCAGCGAGGGCAGGAGCACCACGAACTCGGAGGTGAGGGGCGGGCTGTTCCAGGCCAGGAGCTGAGGGGCGGGCAGGGCAGCTCAGCAGGGGCCAGGGGCCGGCAGCTGTGCCCTTGTCACTGCGGCCACAGAGGCTGACGTAGGGCAGGGGTGCCTGCACCGGCCCCCCCCCCCCACTTCACACTTCACTGGGATCCGGCATCTCAAAATACTCCCATTTTTTTTCACTATTCTCTTTGCTCTGCATTCACTTTTGTAAAACAACCAAATATCCACGTGTCACACACCAAAAGCCAACGGCGCCAGAGGGCTGGGCCCCGGGCAGGGCTGCGGGGTGCAGGGCTCCGGGCAGATTCTATGGGAACTAAACCCGTGGGGCCTCCCCTTCCCGAGAGGAGCCCACAGGCTCTGCCGGATGGAGACTGTTCACCTGGGAGGCACTGACACCGGAGCCCACGCCCGCCCCGAGCCCCCAGGACAGGGAGCCTGGGACACTGCGCCCCCGCCCCCGCCCCGGTGCCCCCGCCCCGGTGCCCCTGCCCCCACCCCCACCCCCGCCCCCGCCCCGGTGCCCCCGCCCCGCGCGTGCCTTGAGGAGGCTGGGGAAGCTCCGTCGGAGGGCGCTGAGGTTGCGGCCGAGCAGGGGCAGGCTGTCCCTGCAGAACTGGACGAGCTCGAAGGCCAGCATCGGGCTGTGGAAGTGCTCGGCCGGGACCCTGCTGAACACGTGCTGGCACATGGCCTCCGAGTCCACGGCGGCGGCCTCCCCTGAAAGCACAGGGTCAGGGCGGCCGGGACACAGCCCCTGCGCCCCCTCCGCTCCTCCTCCCAGAAACGCCCGCTGAGCTGCCTGAGGACTGGGAGGCGGTAACAGTTAACTCGCTACATAAGCCCCTTTAAACCCGCCCCATCGGTGCCAGCCGTCCATCACAGCGATGCCACCCACAGGGGCGAGGGGAGCGCGGGGAGCCCGCCGCCCTGACCTGACCCGCACCTTCTTGTTTAAAATCCTCACCCACGGACGTTTCCCATTGGTTTTTGGTGCGAGTGGGAGAGAGGGACAGACAGAGAGAAACGTCAATGGGCGGCCTCCTGCACGAGCCCCGACCAGGGCCCTGGGCCAGGGAGGAGCCCACAACCGAGGTACGTGCCCTTGACCCGAATCAAACCTGGGACCCTTCGGTCCACAGGCCGACGGCCAGGGCCTGACCTGCACTTTCTCCTGCGAGCAGGGCAGCCGACCCCCAGCTCACCGTGGCTGAGGAAGAACTGGGCGAGTGGCAGCAGCGCCCGCACGCAGGTGGGGTCCCCGCACAGCCGCGCCCGCAGCGCCTTCAGGCAGGAGAGGGTGCGGTACAGGAAGGAGGGGTCCTGCCTGCAGAGCACGTCCAGCACCAGCACGGCCTCCACCAGGCACTGCGGGCACCAGGCCGCTGTCAGAGGGAGGGGGGAGCCCCGAGGAGGGGAGCCCCTCCCGCCCCCCGCCGTGGGCACTCACGGCTTTCTGCAGGTCCGAGTCTGCCCGCCGCAGGGCTCCTGGGGAGAGAGAGAGGCGGCTGGCCTCTGCACCAGCATTGAGCGGCCCAACAGGAGGCGCACGTGTCCCGGAAGCTCAGGGAGCAGGCAGGGGACCCCACTGCGAGTGGAGGGACAGGCAGAGCTTGGCAGAGAGGCGTCCCGGGGGAGGTGTGGTGGGTGCTGGGGACGCAGCCCAAGCCTGGGCCCGGGTCTGTCCAGGGCTGAGCCCCGGGGTTCATGCCCCCCGAGAACACAGCTGCCGGGCCCGGCCTCCTGTGAGCCCATGGTAGGGCCTGGCGGGGGGGCAGCACCCCGACTCACGCCGGTTGCTCTGCTCGATGAGGCGCTGGCAGTACTCGAAGGCCTTCTCCCGCAGGCGCTCGGGCGGCGGCAGGCGGCCGGTGGAGGAGGCGGCCGACAGCACGGACAGGGTGGAGCCCTCCTGCTCCGACTTGTCATCTGGTGAGAGGACCGTGGTGCTCAGGGGGCCGAGGCCCAGAGGACACCGGAGCTCCCAGTGCCCGGGGTCAGCCACGCCGCCTGGCCCTCCCTGGACACCCTCCCTACAGAGGCTCCTGCCCCAGGAAGCCCGGGTGAGCTGCTTGTTTGCGGAGGAGAAAGGGCCCCGTGCGGAGCCTGCAGGACCTGCCCGACCTCTACTGCTCTGGCACCAACGAGGCTTGGCCCCAGTGGCCTGTCCCCCGGGGCATGCCAGGTCCCACCTGTGTCCGGGGCGCCCGGGCCCCCGGGGCCGCTGAGCTGCAGCCAGGCCCGCAGCATGGAGAAGGCCTGCACGTTCAGCCACTGGTCCTCGGAGAAGCGCTGGGCCGTGGACAGCACCGTGAAGAAATCCGTGGCCACAGCCCCATCGACCTCGGTGACAGGACCCGGCTGCGGGCACAAGGGAGGGCGGGGCACCCTTGTCTCCGAGCACCAGGCGCGCCCCCTCAGCGCAGTGCATACCCGCCGCCGGCTTGGAGCCAGGAACACGGCCTCCGCCGGGCATGTGACCTTCACCAGCAGGTCCAGGCCTCCATGACCCTCAGAGCGCTGTGGCCCGGGGCACGGCCCACTGTAACCCACCGCTCTCCCACCCCCACCACGTGGAGCCACAGCAGGTGGAGGAGAGGAAGGCAGGGGACCTGAGGGCAAGGCTGGCGAGGTGCCCTGGGACCCTGGAGGCCGGAGGCTGAGATCCTCCACTCACCTGCCGGGCCCGGGGCGTGAAGAAGCCCCCAGAGGAGTGGGGGAGCCCCTGTGGGACGCTGGCGTAGCGCAGCCAGTCCACCAGCCTCTTGTTGAGCAGGTTGGCCTGGTCTGCAGGGGCGGGGACAGGGCCGAGGGGAGCAGGTGAACCCCACACTCGGGCTGCACAGACACTGCGAGTGTTGCTGGAAGGCAAGCCGCCCCGATGGCCACTCGGACACAGCGCCCGTCCTGCCCCCTCCCCGCCTGGGCTCATGTCTATTCTGGGACGGGCCAGAAGCTGCTTTTGCAGGAAGGGGTACCTTCACGGAGGGTGCCGGGGGCCAGGCTGGCGACCTTGGACACGACTGGGAGCAGGGGCCTCGGACTCGGCCCCTCGGGCTGCCGGCTCTCGAGGACTTTGAAGACGCGCTGGCCCACGTTTCTGACCTGCTTTCTGTCGCCCTGCCAATCAAACCAGGTGGGCGTGAGCGCCCAGCAACATCTGGGAAGGGGACCGTCCACTCTGTCAGCATCATCGCTCTGGGCCACCTCTTACGGACTATTCATGTTGCCACGGCAGCCCAGGGCCTGAGTTACCTCCACCGTGTCCCGGGCACTCTGCGTCTAGGAACCCGGGAGGGGTCACGGGGACGGGGAGCTGGGGGAGGCAGGGGCAGGCGTTTCTGCCAGTCGAGCATCCATGCGCTGGCCCTCAAGGCCCCCATAAGGACCAGTGAATGGAGGGGAACCCCAGCTGAGCCCACCCGCATGGGGACCGCTCACCGGCCTGCTGTTTCTCCCCGGACCCAGGGCCACCAAGAGCCGGTGGTCGGCCTGGGCGGTGAGCCACGTACCTGGGCCAGGAGCAGAGAGGCCACCAGGCTCAGCTGCCGCGGGCTCTGGACGTGGTCGCAGGACAGGCTCAGGCTGAGGCAGGGCGACATCTCCCTCAGGATGGCGGCGCAGAGCAGCTGCAGCGGCTCGGGGCGCGCGGGCGGGCACAGGACGGTCTGCAGCAGGTCCACGCACGCCTTCTCCAGCCTGCGGCGGCCGGACACAGCAGGCAGTGGGTCACACCGCGGCCAGAGCACAGCTCCCGGGGCCCCCCCTGCGCCCTGCCCCAAGGGGCCCGGTGGAGAAGACTTTATACGTGAGGCCCTTAAGCGCTGGTGTAAGGGCACAGACTCAAGTGCCAAGGTTTGCGCCCCCCGCCGGGCATGCCCCAGGTGACCACTCACTTCCGGTCATACTTGGTGGCCGAGACGATGAGGAAGAGCCTGCGCAGGGCGTCCAGGGCCTCGGGCCCCGGCTCCTCCTTCCGCAGCAGCGCGCTGACCCGCGAGCAGAACTGCCGCAGCTCCTCCTCCCGGACCTCCCTGCGCCAAGCGTGCGCGTCAGCCCCTGCCCGGGCCTCGCCCAGGGCCCAGAGCTGCCGCCCTGAGTGACACACGGACCGGGGCGCAGGCCCGGGGTCACGGGGAGAGGGGGTCCACCATCCACACGCCGCTCCTGACAAACCGCTGGCTGGATCCCCACCCGGTTCCTCCCTCCCCGGACTCAGCGGTCCAAGGGCCACTCCCGCCCCCGCTGGATGGGGCTGTCCCGGGCACCTGCACCCCTGGTTCCCATGACAACAACCCACATTCCCGTGCTGTTCTCCCAGGAGCAGGGGAACGAAGACGGACTGAGTTTAGGCGTCAAACGTAAGAGAGATTTAATCTGAAATAAGTTGCTTTTCGAAAGGTTCCTTCAATGAGACTGGAACTGCGGGGACCAAGAGTGAAGTGTAATGTGCTACAGGCCACGCGCTGCGATGCGTTGTAAGGCAGCCTGTTCACTCCTTGCTCTGATATGTGACTTGCTTACTAACCAAAAAGGAAACGCGTGAGCATTGCCAACAGGCAAGGCACCTGGGAGCTCCCTCTCCGTCCACAGAGCGAGGAGCGTCACCGCCCCTGTGCCCGCCCCGGGCTCTCCGTCCACTTGGACCAACCAGATTGGAGCCCAGGAACCTGGAGCCGAGAGAGACAGGGTGTCCCCACCGCAGGCTGCAAGGTTTGGTGAACATCGAAGGCGGGTCCTGGCTCCGCAGCCCGGGGTCCCCTCCGCCGCCCCGGGTCCCCTCCGCCGCCCCCCGGCGTCCCCTCCGCCCCCCGGGGGTCCCCTCCGCCGCCCCGGGTCCCCTCCGCCCCCCCCGGCGTCCCCTCCGCCCCCCGGGGGTCTCCTCCGCCGCCCCGGGGTCCCCTCCGCCGCCCCCCGGCGTCCCCTCCGCCCCCCGGGGGTCCCCTCCGCCGCCCGGGGTCCCCTCGCCGAGCCTCCGGCCGAGCCACCGGCGGGGACAGCCCCGCGGCGTTTCCCCTCATCCTCCCGCCCGGCTCAGGGCACCTCCTCCGCGCCCCGCCGCCCCGCCCGGGCCCGACCTCCCGTCCCCGAGGGAGAGGCGGGCACCTGGCCTGGCGGAGCAGGCTCTCCGTCCCCGCCGTGGACATCGCGCCGCCCGGGCGCCCCAGGCGCTCGCCTCTCCACCGGCTCCGGCCGCAGTCCCGCTGGCTTCCGGGTGGCGTCACGTGACATGTCACGTGAAAGAGGCGGACCGGCCGCTGGCCAATGGGCTTTGGCGGAGCTCCGCGGGGCGGGGCCTGTGCGCCTGGTCGCGGGTCCTGGTTGGCTCGTGGGCGCCTTCGATTCGGAGTCCCCGGCACCCCGGCACCCCGGCACCGGGCGCTCAGAACCTCGGCACTCCGGGACCCCGGCACCTCGGCGCCCCCGGAACCCGCGCCCCGCACCTCGCACCCCGCCCCGGGCGGCCCCCGATGGCCCGGGCGCCCGGCCGATGCTGGGTCGCTTCGAGAACACAGTGCCGTGTTGCGGGCGTTGCGGGCCGAATGCCCGGCAGGACCTGGAAACGTGACAATCGCTGCGGCGTGTGCTCTGCGGGCGGAGGCGCGCCCCGCAGTTGGCGAGGCCGCGGGGCGCTCAGCGGGTCCCCTAACGCCGCTCGCTGCGCGCGGGAGCCCCGTTGCAGACGCCGACGGCTCGGGAAGCGGTCCCGTGGCTGCAGGAGCCGTGCTGGCCACAGCGTTGCCACCTGCAGGCGCGGGCGGACACGGGGCGGCGACTGGGGCGATCCGGGGCGACACGGGCCCTGACAGCCGCGACCGGCCGGTCCTACCGGCGGAAGCCCGGGGGGCGGGGGGCGGCGAAGGCCCTGGAGGCTTCGTGGGTAAACGCAGGAGGACGCGACGGGCGCAGGACTGGGGACAAGGCTGCGGGTGGGAGGAGGCGCGGGGGAGTCGGGCCGAGAGGACCCACGTGTGTGGCGTCCCGTTCACCGTTCACGGAACAGGCGGTGGCCGGTCTCCTGGGTTTGGGTGAGGAAGCGTGAAGGGGAGGCCTCTCCTGTCCTCAGGGAACTACAGCCACGGAGGCGAGGGTCAGATCTGCAGCCGTCCTGGCGGCCCGGCGCCGGGTAAATGCTAGATCCGCAGCGCAGCCGGCAGTGAGCGCGGTCCCGGGGGTGGGAGGGGGGGGGCGAGGCTCTCACTGCGGATTCTGGACTCCGGTTCTGAGACGCCCTCCGGGAGCCCAAGTGCAGACGAGGAGGCGGGGCCCGAGGTGGTGCGGAAGGGGGTGCGGGCTCACCCAGCCCAGGGACACCCGAGGCGGGTTCACCCAGCGTCATTGGAAGGATGGGAAGCTGGCGGAGGGGCTGAGCGGGGAGGTGACAGCCTGAGCGGAGGCGGGTCTGTGCTGAGAACGGTGAGCTGCGTTTGTGACACTTTCCTTGAACCCCCCCGGCGGCCGCCTGCAGGAGAAACCCGCCTGCCCAGGTTAATGGTGGCCGTGGCGGCTGGCGCAGCTCGTTCTGAGGCGGGGTGTCCATCTGCAGCTTCTGCAGGCTCCAGGCCCCCGCTGGACGGCACCCCAGCCGGTGTGACCGCAGAGCAAGCAGGCCAGGGGCGGGAGGTCGCCTCTCGGGCCTCGGGCGGGCGCAGGGCCCACGGAGCCGCTGTGGGCACCTGTGGGTCTGGGAGCGGGGAGGCTGCTGGTTCATCCACGTCCCTGAAGCTGCAGAGATGGCCCCTCAGGGACTCACGGGGCTGGGGCACCGCCCAGACTGTGTCCCTGTCAGTTTCCTTCTTCCCAGGAGCAGCCACCGAGGGCAAAGGAGGCAGCCAGTCTCCCGTAAGGGCCGCCTGCCCACCCAGCTCTGGCCCTCAGTGGCCGCTCACGCAAGGACCACACCGGGGCCCAGCGTCGTTTCTTTAATATATAACTTTATTTCTGGTTATAGAAACAAATGCTAAGAGGAGACACAGGACTTGCCCATCCACATACAATTTAATAGATAAAAGAACAGTTACAATAAATGAAAAACGAAATGTAGAAATTTTAAACTTTGTTATAGCTTTAAAACATTAATGTCTGAGACAATTAGAAATCACATTCATTTCTCAAACTTTAAAAAAAAGTATGGCTCCTTTTAAAAAAGTACTGTATCCCATGGAAAAGCCCGGCCGCAGGATCCCCCGGGCGCCCGGCTCCCGCCGCCCAGGCCCCCAGGCCAGAACTCACTCCCAGGCTTAGACCCTAGTTTCCACTTTGCAGGAAACCACTGCTTTTAAAGCACTGATTATTAAACATGTTGTAAAAATACTTCAGACAGCCACCGTAAAAACACGCTCACACACACACCCAGCCCTAACAGCGCCCGCCCCGCCCCCCAATTGCCTTTACAGAATCATCGGTCCGATAAAAAAATCTCAGTATTGGGTTCGACGCTCCCGCACGTGCCCAGCTGCTGGGTCAGAACTCGGCGGATCTGAGTGGGACCCTGTCCCCATCCCCCCTCCCCGTCCTATTAGAACGTGAGCCCAGTCAATTCAGGGGGACCAGGAGAAGGGAGGGCCAATTTAACATGTTAGATTTTAGAACTCATTTTTACTGATTAAAAAAAATTCTGGACCAGGTAACCCGACCAGTAGAGGCTCAGAGCTTAGGAGGCCGCGGGCTGTTTGACACCCTTCAGGCCACAAGGGAAAAGCCACTTCCATCAGAGTCAGACCCGTTCCAGCTCCGGGCAGGGCAGGGCGCGCTCCTGGGGACCCAGCTCAGTGAGAAAACTTAGGTCAAAGAGCCCTAATCCGTGGACCCACACGCTAGACAGGACGCCCCATGTCTCCCCTGCGGGGTCCCTCGGCCCCGCCTCCGACTTCCCTTCTTGTCTCTGCCGCAGAGTGAGCTGCCAGTAACTGTCTGGATGCATCAAACCGGCAAACTGCAGAGGAGGCCCGAGACCTGGCATCCTCCTCTCTGCTGCGCCCGCCTGTGGCCGGGGCGGAGGGGACAGTGGCTTCCCACTGCCCTGGAGGCGCGGGGGCAGGGACCGAGTGGAGAACTGCGCGTGCGGCTCCCACTGGCCAGACGTCTCTTCCCGTTTCGGCTGCTACAGCTGAGCAGCAGGGCAGGGAGCCTCCGGTCCCTGGAGCGGGTGTCCCCGGGGAGCAAGGTGCCTGGCACAAAGCACATGCTCCCTCAGCCCTCTTCTAAAATAACGAGCAGCCACTGGGCGCCCCTGGCTCGCGAAGAGATTTCACTTCTGTCCTGCGTGGCACGCAGCCTGCCACTGCCCAGAGGTGGGCAGAGCGTGAGCCGGGCCTCCTGTCACTCAGCCGTGGGCGAGGCTCCAGGCCAGGCCAGAAAGGACCCTCAGCCAGGACGCGCCCCACAGGCCGAGAGCCGGCAGGTGGACAGCTCAGCAGGTGAGCTCTTCCCTTTTTAACTTCAGAGTCGAAACATTTTCCCTCGTCGGTCACATGGGCCCATTTCTCATTTCAGTTCCGAGGAAGTGCTCGGGGTGACCCCAGATTCTTTGAAGCAGCTGTGACGAGTTGGGCGATGGGGACGGGGAGCAGCGGTGCTGGAGGGGGCGGTGGTGCCCGGCCTGACGCCCCAGCGCCCGCACAGCCGGCAGCCTGGAGAGACACGGGCCGAGGGGACGCACTGCTGCCACCCGCAGGGGCCGCCGCAGACCCTCCCTCGGGCCCCAGGTAGCAGCTTTGGTGAGAGGACAGGCAGGCGGCGAAGTCTCGCCCAAACCTGGGGCTGAGCACGGGCGAGCTGCGCCTAGAACCGAGGCCCAACGTGGGAGCCAGGCCTGGAACACAAAACCGTCACGACAGGAATTTGCAAAACACAGGAACCGACCTGGAGAGGACAGAGACGCAGCCAGAGGCCTGGCGGCTGTGTCCTCCCGCCCAAGCCCCCGCCGGGCCGGTCTGCAGGCCGCCCCGTAGCAGCACGTTTGCGTAATTGTCCTTAGTGGGAGCGTTACTTCCGGGCAGAGGTATCGGGAAGGGGCTGCAAGGACTCGCGTGGGCCCGGCCCTGCCCTGCGCAGCCACGCAGGACGGGCTGCAGTGGCGCCGGCCCTCCGGCAGAGCCTCCATCGTTGTGGGAACTTGTCCTGAACGAGGAGTGTGCTGCGGTCTGGCATTGGGATGGAGGCAGCGGGCGTGCACCGCACCCTGAAGCCCGTCTCGGGGCAGCTGTGTTCTCAGAGGGGTTGGGGTGTAGAGGCCGGATGAGGGTGTGAACCCCGAGGCGGTGACTCCCTCAAGGGCAAAGCAGAGCTCAGGCTTGGGGAGACGGGCAGCTGGCTGCCTCCTGCACTGACAGCTCCGGGGGCCCCTCCTCCGCCGCCATGTCCTCCCACCCAACAGCGTCCTGTCCTGCGTGAGGCCTGCGCTCCGTCCGTCAAGAGAGAGGCGACCCCCAACCCAGGAGCCTCCCCCTCCTCTCCGCCTGCGTGACCAGCAAGGGGCATCTGTCCAGAGGCAGCGCCCTCTGCAGGCGGAGACCTCAGAGGAAGCAGCAGCATCCTGAGCGATGCCAGGACCTCAGGACCTCACCCTCCCGGGGCCAGGGGGGGGTAGGGCACGGAATGGCCAGCAAACCCGCCTCCCGCCTCCCGTCGCTGGGCTCTCCTCTTGGCGACTCGGGGACCCACTCTCACCGTCTCCAGTGGGCTCGGCTCTTAAACAGGAAAAGGAAGACACCCAGAGCCAGCAAACCCCACACACGAGCCGAGAAGCCCGGCAGGGACACTTGTACGGGCGTGAGGGGGGAGGTGGGTGAGGGGTGGCCTGGCCGAGCGCCCAGGCCCTGCAGACTGTGCCCTCCATGGCAGGCATTCCCGGGAGAGCTCAGTGGGGACGGGCCGGCCTCCTGCGCCCGCGTGCCGTGGGCACGGAGAAGGCGCAGCCCGGCAGGCGCCCTCTTGGGACACCGTCACTCCCAACACCACCCTGAACGCCTCGGGGGGTGCGCACCACGTGCCCAGCTACTCCTGTGCCTCCTCCCTGGTCAGGGCTCCCTGGCTGGAGCTGGAACGTGCAGCACAGCAGCAGGGGCCCGCGTGCCCAAAGCCAGTGCCCTGGCCGCTTGCCTCTGCTGCAGACGCGAGCCCCCAGGTGACCACAGCGAAGAGTCTCGGACCGAGGCTGTAGGGACACGGGGATCACGCCAGCAGACTTCTCACTTTCCCAACCTCAGCTGACGTCGGCCTGCCCTCCACGGACCACAGGTCACAGGCCACCAGACTCAGGGCGCCCTCTCTGGGCCAGCTCTGAGGGCACCGGGCAACCTTCCGCGGAGGGGTGCACTTCCGGGGAGAGGCCGTGCCGGGCCGGCCGCACAAGCCAGGCGCGCTCTGTGGTCAGATGACAGGACGCAGAGACACAGCCCCTTGGGGCCGCGGCCTCTGCTCCCTGCGCAGCGCTGGCCGCCCGGCCCCTCCTCACTCCAGGAGGGGCACATGGCACCGTCGGGACCTTGTCCCTCCCCTCATCCCCTCGCCCCCCTCCCTCCATTCTCCCTGCACCTCTGGCTGCCGAGTGGGGTCCTCACTGAAAATGGACAGAGAAACCAAAACATCTCAAAAGCCATAAAAAAGGGTCGGAGCCAGACCCAGGGGATCAGGCGAAGACACGACAGTGTCCATGGCCAGCGGCCCTGCTCCGTGGTGCCGTGCCCAGAGGCAGCCCGTGGGTCCTGCCGTGAGGAGCAGGCTCATCTGGGTGACACGTCCGCAAGGGAGGGAAGCAGCCGCAGGGACCCTGCTCAGACCCGCGGCCAGGCCTCCGCCAGCCCATCCTTCACGCCCGCCACCACGTGCACAGCAGGCACGGGAGGAAGCTGACGGACAGGAACCGGCGCTGTGGGCTGGGGGACTGAGGGCGGCGCCAGCTCACTCCATCGCCCGCTTCTCTGGCGTCCCGGAGGCGGCAGGTGGACTTCCCAAGAGCATTTCCCACGTGAGGTTCGTGCCACAGAACGACAGGCGTCCTCCCGTCCATGCGGGAGGGCACAGGCCCTGCACCGTCCTTGGCACCTGGGGTGGGGACACTGCGGCAGCGATGGCGCGGGCCACTCCAACCAGCTGGCTGTCGTGGTTGGGTCCCCTTCCGAGGTGGCTCCCGCTCCTGCCCCGGGCACAGCCTGCAGCCTGAGCCGCTTTCCTGGTGGTGGTTTGGGGGGGCGGCCGCGCGGCCGGAGCTCTGGGCTGCTGCCTCCAGCTGTCCACGCGCAGGGCCAGCCTCCTGAGCACGCGCCCAGTGCTGCCGCCAGGGCAGGCCGTCAGGACGCAGGGCCGGCTCTGGTGTCGTCCACTCGGCGCTCGCCTCGGATGCCCTCCTTGAAGGGGGCAGAGGGCGGGGGTTCACTCCCAGGGGACGCGGCAGCAAGAACCGGCCACGGCGGCTGCAGGCGGAAACCTCAGAACCAGACGATCCCTCTGGGCTCAGACGTGTGGTGAAGCCCGGATTCCACGCGGCACCCGGACAAGAACTCCTCGGTCCACAGCCCCCCGCCCCCCCCAGTTAATGCCAATGGATGCTCCTGGCCACGATTTTAGGGGGAAGACGTCATGGACAGCTGGAAATCGGACCGCCACCTGTCTCACCGGTTCCAATGCGCAGGAGCAGAGTGTGCGTCCGTCCCTCGGAGGCCTGCCTGGCGGCTCTGCTCACGGCCGGGGTCTGGGGTCTGGTCCTCGGGGTGCGTAGCCTCCCCATGCCCCCGCCGGGTCTGGGGACAAGCCGTGCCCGGGGAGAGGAAAACAAAGAATCCCAGAGCCATACAATCAGCTGTCTGAACGCGTTTATGTTTAGTCTCGGCCGCGGCCGGGGCAGGAGGTGCCGGCAGGAGGACGAGCGTCAGGAGCAGGCGGGCGGGCGGCCTGTCCGTGTGGCGCGTGCTCGGTCCCAGGCGGCGGTGTGGGCGTCGTGGTCCAGCCCACGGTTCCCTTTGGCGTGCGTCCCACTCCACCTCCCGGGGGACGTCACTCCCCGGTCCCGGGCCCCTGCGGGCCGGCAGCGGTGATGACCCCGGCCTGCGCGCTCACAGTCCCACTGGGCTCCTCCAGCCGGGACCTCTTCACCTCGGGCTCCCCGGTGGCGGCGGCAGAAGTGACGGTGGTGGCTGGCGTGGTGGTGGCGGTGGTGGTGGCGGCTGCCGGCTCCTCGGGCCCCACCTCGCACACCCGGGCGACCACCACGGGAGTGGATGAGCTGGCCTGGGCCGCCAGGAGCTGTAGGGGGCTCGTGAGGGCTGCGGGGAGGGAGAGAGGTTGCTGATGGGACCAGCGCTCCCAGAAGCCCCAGGCCAGCCGCCCACCTGCTCCCACCTCAGCTGGACTTTTCCTTCCCATGAGCCACCCCACCTTAACCCCGGTCCCCTCTCCACCTGAGGGGTGCACGGTCCCTGTCTACTCCAACACCTGCCCACTCCCCTTCCTCTGCCTTCCTGAGCACCTGGCTGAGAACCGAAGCCCTCAGCCCCGGTCCCCACGACGTGTGCCCGTCGGATGCCCCTGCCCTCTCAGCCAGCTGGTGTGAGCTCTGTGACGGGGACTTTGCTTAGTGTTACAGTGCCCAGTGCTTAGCAGCTGCTCAGCTGGTGGATGCCGACCGGCTGCCGGGATGGCCTGGGAAAGGGCCCCTGGGCACTGACTGTGCCTGAACCCCGGGCTACAATGCGGCACGGAGGGCGGCAGGGCCTCACCGTAAGCGCTGCCGGCTACACTACTGGTGGGGACTGCGTGCCTTCCGTTTTGCGTGACGGCCCGGACCGGAAGAGGGTGCTGCCCGATGCTCACGGGCGTGGCCGGCTGCAGGATGGTGACCGTGTGCCCGGGGACGCCAGGGGCCATCTGGCCAGCCACCGTCTGGATGACTCGGCTGGTGGCGGGGATGGTGGCGAAGGCGATGGTGGGCTTCTCCTCCAGGCCTAGGGAAGAGCGCATGTCAGGGACCGCCACGCCAGCGGCGGCCGTGGCCATGAGCTGCGGGTTCCAGGCCCTGACACTGGGAAAAGCCATCGCTTCTCAAAAGGAAAATCGCTCCGAGGAGGTCAGTTTTAAAACAGCAGGAAAGCGATTCACAGCGTTTTACACACACGTGTAACGGTCACACTTTACAGCCAGGGTGAGCGAGGGACAGGGCTGTGACACACACGTGTAACCGTCACGCCGTACCGCCAGGGCGAGCGAGGGACAGGACTGTGACACACACGTGTAACGGGCACGCCGTACCGCCAGGGCGAGCGAGGGATGGGGCTGCTCCTGGGAATGACTGACCTGCACATAGACCCGCTGCGGCGAGGCTTCCCGTGGCCCCCACTGCTGGGATTTACCCGTTCGTTACCGGGGCCCAGGTTCCAGCTCAGGGCCCTGTAACTAGCTTTTACTTTACATGACTCTAAGGGCTCCTCGCCGGTGGCTCGGGAGGCCTCGTCCCCGGATCCCAGGCCCCAACCTCACAGCGCACCTGGGGCTGTGCGCACCGGCTGCTCACGAGGAGGGCGTGCTCTGGAGGGCGACCCTGCTGACTGCACGGGACAGACTCCCCAGAACACAAGGAGCGGGGAGTGCGGGCAGCAGGCTGAGAGCTGTCGGCCCCAGAGACTGCCCGTGCCCCGACCCCTGGGCTCTGTACCCCGAGGCCCAGGCTGGCAGCTCTACCTCCCGGAGCCCCAGAGGGACCACGTGGCTCTCACCTCTTGCCTCACTGCCCAGGTCCAGCACCGCGGTGCCTGCGGCTTCATGGGCGGCCCCTGCCGAGGCCTGGTTGGTGGTGAGGATGTACCCGTTGGCGGAGCTGGCGGAGGACGTGACCACCCTGAGCATGGTGACGGGGGGCGCCTGCTGCACCACGTGGATGGCGTGACCTGGGGGCTGCTGTGCCGTCACGATGGACGCAGGCATGTAGGCCACGGGCTTGGCCACTAAACTAGGAGGTCGGGGGGGCACAGCCATGATCACGGGCTGGGCGCTGACGGGAGAGCCTGCAGAGAAGGAGCGCGGGGTCAGCGGGCCCCCACAGCCCCGGCCCGGGTCTGGGTCTGCCTGCCGCCGGGGCCCCCTCTTACCGGGCGCGCTCTGGGAGTAGCGGTACTCTGGAACAGAGGCGAGCTTCGACCCAAAGTCAGAGTCGTGTGGAATGGGGGAGCCCTCCCGAGACAGGCACTCTGGAGTCTGCAGGCCGCTGGAGCGAGGGGACATCAGCCCGGGGTGGGTGGGCGAAGCCGGAGCGCTCCTGAGAACGGGGAGGGACCACGAGAGGGACCACGCGGTGAGTGCGCGGGAAGCAGGCTACTCCACAAAGTGGAGGCGCCCGAGGACGCGGACCACGTGCGGCCTGGCCTCCCCTGCCTGTCCCCACAAGGGGTCCCCATGCCTGCAGCGACGACGAGCTGCCCGGCCACCGTCACAGCCCAGCCCTGGGTGGGCGCGGTGCTGCTTGTGGCCACAGACGAAGCCACGTCCCGAGCACCTGCTCCCCAAGGGACCAGTGTCCCCCGGGAAAGGGCTCTGTCCTGTTCCCCACACAGGCTCTGTGGGCCGGGCACCGACTTCCCGCCAGGAGAGCCTGCGCGGGGCAGAGCCCACACTCCCGAGTGCCCCGTGCCCCCGAGTGCCCCGTGCCCCCGAGTGCCCCGTGCCCCCGAGTGCCCCGTGCCCCCGAGTGCCCCACCCGGGCCTGGAACAGCCCCTCCTCCAGCCCTGTCCGCCGGCTGCGAGCATCGGCCTCTCCCCTGGGGGACTGTCAGTGACACGCCCCCTGTGCCCCTGAACACGCTGGGCAAACCGTCCCACGAGGGCAGGACGCTGGGCCAGATGCAGCGGGGAGCAGTCTGCATTCTGCGTCTGTGACCCACGGCAGACGCCCCCTCTCCCTCCCCGACGGGTGCTGTCCCCGCGGCAAAGACCCCCCCTCTGGCCGGCCTCCTGCCTCCCGACCCTGCTGGCCAGTCCTCGCCGGGAGGCCCACGCGGTCACCCTGTTGGTGAAGGCCTCGAACGTGCAACTTCCTGTCTGGGCCTCGAGGACCGGGCTTTACTCTACAAACCAAACCCGTTTCCACCCACCTCTGCCCCCAGCACAGGCCGAGACCCAGCCCACAGCAAAGCTCTGCTTCCCTGTCCTCCTGGTCTGGGGGTTCCCTCCCCCCGGTTCCCTGTGCAAATTCTACGTGCAGCACAAGATTGGGGGCACAGCCTCCAATGTGGCCCCGAGACAGCCACCTTCACAGACTCCCGCACACAGGGTTCCCGGGCAGCGCTGGCACCGAAGGCACCGGAACGTTCCCCAGCCGCCCATGGCCGAGCAGCCCCCACAGCTCGGGGGCCCTCACCTCCAGGGTCTCGGGGCGCCTGCTTTGCAGGTGGGTTCCCAGGCTTTAGGGAGGGGCTCGAGCTAAAGGTCAGCAGGGCGGGCCGGTCCCGGGACGCTGTCCTCACAGGAAGGGGAAGCGCGGACAGAGCGCCACGCGCCGCCAGCCCCCGCCAGACGCCTTCCCACCGGCGCCGCCTCTCAGAGCCACGTGCAGGGGCAGCCACGGTCGCCGACTGCAGGGCTGGGGCCCACGGACTTGGACAGTCCCTCCCTCGGGACAAGGGGAAGGGCGGTGGTGCCCAGGGGCCGGTGTGGAGTGGCCGCGGCGGCCGGCTCACCTGGAGGACAGCGGTCCGAAGGGCGTGCGGAAGCAGGAGACGCCCCTCTGCCTGCGCTTCCGGAAGGCCTGCTCCACCAGCTTGGCTTCGGAGGCCGGGTCGATGCGCCAGAAGGACCCCTTCCCGGGCTCCTCCTGGGAGCGGGGCACTTTGATGAAGTAGCGGTTCAAGGAGAGGTTGTGGCGAATAGAGTTCTGCAGGCAACAGAGATGGCACCGCTCGCTAGCGCATCAGAAAGCCACGCCCAGTGCCCCCACCAGGGCGCAGGGATGCGGGACGAAGGTGACAGGGCCGGGGTTCAGGGGTCACACGGCGACGGCTCCCGCGGGCTGGCCAGGGCACTTATGGGGCAGTGCAAAGGCACAGGCAGTTTTTCCTGTCAAAGTCCAGGTCAGCATCGCTCCCACTCTTTAGAACAAACGCGAGACAGGAAACGCAATCCCTGGTGGAGGGCGTGTCCAGGTTGAAGCTGGCACCAAGCCTGGCTGGGTGGTTCAGTGGGTAGAGCGTCGGCCCTTGGACTAAAGGGTCCCGGGTTCAATTCCGGTCAAGGGCACACACCTCAGCTGCAGGCTCAATTCCTGGCCCTGGTCGGGGTACATGCAGGAGGCAACCAATTGATGTGTCTCTCACATCGATGTTTCTCTGTCTCTTGCCCCCTTCCATTCTCTAAAAATCAATGAAAAAATGTCCTCGGGTGAGGATCAACAAGAACAACAAACAAAACCCTGCACCGAGTCCACTGGCAAAGGAAAGAAACTGGGAGACACATGATGAGTGGGACACGCTGGTTACGCCCAATGCAGACACGGTCTTACGATCCCACGCACAGGAATGCGCCCGCGATGGACACGTGGCTGTGAGCACAGAGCCTAGCAACGTAAGAGCGGGTGTAGCCATTCTCACGCTCCTGGCCCTCCGCGGGCGGGGCCGGACGCCCCGGGATGCAGCCCATTTTGGACGCTCTGGGGGCCATGTGCCGTGCCGGGCGCGAGCCTCACCTGCCAGCCCTTGTCGGCCGTCCGGTAGTAGGGGTAATGCTTGGTGATGTGGGCGTAGATGCCGCTTAGTGTCAGCTGCCGGTCCTGCGCGGAGGAGATGGCCTGCACGATCAGCTGCGCGTACGAGTAGGGCGGCTTCGACTCGTCCTGGGGAGCAGAGCAGGCAGCGTGAGCGAGGCGGCCCCCAGCCCACCCCACCCACGGCCTCCCAGCGCAGAAGCGCCAGCGGGAAGGTCAGCCGTGTGTCTCCTTCAACCAGCGCCGGCCACCGCACGCCCGCCACGGGCTGCTCCCCACAGGAAGCGCCCTGGGCCTCCCGCAGGGAGGAGGGTCTCGTCACCATTTGCTGACACCTCACTCCTCACCTCACCGCTGATTTTAAAAGTCCTCGGGGGGGAAAGAAGCGAGACAGAGTCGTAAGGCAAAACCTCTCCTCTCAGACACTACGTGAAACTCTGCAACTGTCTGGTCCTCCGCAGACGGGAGGCGGGAATGCGGTGAGGAGGAGCGCGCAGGAGCACGCGCAGGAGGTGGGCGGGAGGGGCGGGCTGCGGGCGAGACCTTGGGGCTGTCTCCTCCGGACGCGTCTGCCTGCTGCTCCGAGGCGGCCTTGGCGGCGAACTCCGCGGCCAGCTGCAGGTCCGAGGTCACGTTCTGCACGAATCGGTAGCTGGAGGAGCCGGCCCCCCGTGGACTGGCCGGGCAGGAGTTGGGAACACTGTGGGGAGAGGACGCGCTCTGGTCGGTCTGTGCAGGACGCGGCCCGGGGCACGGGAAGCGCCCGCACCTCCCTGCTCTGTGATTGGATGGCAGCGCACCCACCGGGTGAAGGCGGGACCAGTTACGTCCTCAGCACAGACGCTGGCCCGGAGGCCGAGCCCGGAGGGCAGGCGCCGTGGCTGCGGGGCCGCCGCCGTCCACACGGGGGCACCCTCAGCGAAGGTGGAAGCCGGGTGCTGCTGCAGGAACCTTCAGGGGCGACCAGCCCTGCCGGCCACAGCCCCCTGGCTCCCTCTCCTCGGCTGAAACGGCCGCCCCGGCATCTCTGGCTCCTCCACGGCCAACCCCGCGGGCAGCCCAGGCTCCGGCTTGTGGGTCCCAGGCCCGTGCCACCCAGCGTCCCGCCTGCCGGGGCGGCGGCCCAGCCACAGGCTTCGGCCCCTTTCCTCTCAGTAACAAACCCCGAAGAAACACTGGCCCTCACCTTCATTCCATCACAGGCATCCGGAGAACACCCACGACAGCACGGAACCGGAGGAGCCTGTGTCCCGCCTGACGCCCTCCCCTCATGTCCCAACACCCGCAGCTGAGCCAGGCCCTCCCCCAGAGCTCCCTGTCTCCAGCCGGGAGGGGCCCGGTTACACAAGCTGCCCTGCGACACCTGGGGGCAGGGGAGAGGGCGTCCTGAGAAGTTGCTGCTGAGGAGGAAGGTGAAGGAAAGAATGAAACCCTGGCCGCGGGCAGCTGGTGGGGGACAGCAGCCCTCAGCCCCCAGGCGGGTCGGAGTGCCTTCCAGAAAGGCCCGTGAGGAGCGGAGACTCTAAGGACCCTCCCTGGGAATCCCTGCTCCTCCCTCGGGTCCCCGCACACGCCGAGCGGTGCTGTGCGTGCACAACGTCACGGCACCCAAACGGGACGCCGGCGGGAAGCAGCACCGCACCTTCCCGGGCGCGGCCCCGACACACCTGCTGGCGAGGTCGGCGGCGGGGAGGGTCATCCCAGGGCCCCTGCCACGCACGCAGCGGGGCTTTCCCGTGCGTCCTGGGAGCCACGCCACGCGTGAAGCCGGGGCGGGGGACACGCAGCCCGTGGCTTCTCCTGAGGTCCTGCGAGGCCCTGCAGCTGCTCCACACCGTCCACGCCCTCCTGGACCCGACCCCCCAGTGGAGAGAGGACGCGGTGGCTCCTGGCCACGCAACCCTTCCCCCGCTATTTTGTGGGAGATCAGAGAAAACTGCTGTCGCGCCCTCAGAAGGCCGACCACAGGGGTAGGCTGCCTCCCACAGGCCGACCTCCAGCAGAAGCAGGAGCGTGGGCCGGCCCGGGACACAGAGCCGCTCGCAGCCTCTGCCGAACCTCGGGCGGGGCCAGGCTCCAGACGTGCCTGTGCGCACGTGGCTTCCGGCCTCCGAGCCACGAGCTTCTCAATGAACCCTTCAGCCCACGGCCACCTGGGACCCCCACCCCCCACCCCGTGCCTCCAGGTCAGGGCGGAGGCCGCCTGGGACCCCCCCCACCCAACCCCGCGCCTCCAGGTCAGGGCGGAGGCCGCCTGGGGACTCCCTCCCCCTGACCCCGCGCCTCCAGGTCAGGGCGGAGGCCGCCTGGGGACTCCCTCCCCCTGACCCCGCGCCTCCAGGTCAGGGCGGAGGCCGCCTGGGACCCCGACCCCACGCCTCCAGGTCAGGGCGGAGGCCGCTGCACGCCATGCCGAGCGCCTGGGGCCGCTGCAGGATGGCCAGCGTCCCGAGACCTTCAGGCTGCTCCACCAAAACTGCCCGGCAACGAGCAGAACCGAGAGAACGCCTGAAGGAGAAGCAGAGTGTCTCTTGGGAGCCGCGCTGGCCTCCTGGATGGAGCCGAAGCAAAGAGCCGCTTGCTGAGGGCAACGCGACCGCCCAGGCGTGCGGGGCCTGGACCCGGGTGGAGAGCAGCACCGGGCACATGACTCAGGTGCCCGCCCCCGGCTGCGGTGCAAGGTGGACACAAAGCGAGATGCACGCGAGCGGCAGCCGCCGCCTTTTATGGAAAATGACCGGACGTCACTTTCCATTTCAGGCCATGAGTGGCGCCTCCTCCAGGCCTGGCACACGGCCTCGGAGACCGTCCAAGACACGCCTGCCATGTCTGTGCCCGCGCTCAGGCACTGGGCGAGCAGGCAGCGGCGTGTGGGGGGTACCCTGCGTGCCCGTGCGGCGGACACGCTACCGGCTGGGCACACAAGCCAGCTCGGCCAGGACATCGTGGAGGAAGGACCAGGAGTCAGGAGAGTGTAAGAGCAACACTTGAAACTAGAAAACGATGTGAATTACGAGGGACACTCCCCACCGAGGGTCTCCGCAGGTAACCGCCGGCCTGTGCGAAGGGAGAACAGTGACGGGCAGGAGGGATGGAAGCATTCACCGCTGGTCCCACCCCCCAAGACATTCCCCCATAAACAAAGGGCAGAGGGACAGGCAGACTCCGGGTCAGGGGAGGGGACTCCCAGGGCCCCCGGCACGGGGGTGTTTGGGGGGTGGGGGGGGTGAGGCCTGGACGCCAGAGGAAAGCCTTTTAGTGAAGGGTCAAGTGACAGGCATCCTTCTGGGCAGAGGGTGGGTGTGCCAGACCTCGAGCACAGAGACCTAACCCCGCATGGCACGAGAGGCTCACGCTGCGGGATGGGGGACGGGGGGTGGGGGATGGGGGATGGGGGATGGGGGACGGGGGGTGGGGGTGGGGAGAAGAGCACCGCCAGGGGCGAGGCTGATAGGGACCTGGTGCCGGGGCTACCCAGGAGGGCGCACGCAGCCACTGCAACGGCTGCACCGAGAGCACAGAAGTGCTCCGTGCCCTGGAGGCGACACAGAGGAAAATGCAACTCAGTGGACAGCCCTGGGGGAGCTTTCCTGGGAAGAGGGGGGAGGAGAAAGGGAACGAGCCTCACGGTGAAGTCAGTCTGTCACATGCAAACCTGAGAACTGGGGGTGCATGTGCCGCGAGGGGAGCGCTGGAGGGCAGTGCCGCCTGGTGAACATCACAAAAACAAACACTAAGACAGGAGCGAAGGGCATGAGGACTGCACTGTCCACGGGCACCGCTGCCCCTGCCCTCGGGGTGCCGGTCCGTAAGGAGCATCGCTGTGCCCGCCTCAGCACAGGCCTGGCCTCACGCCAGCCACCGTTTCCATTTGTCACTGAAATGAGTGTCTTGTGGCTCCTGATCCTAAAGAGCAGGTTTTTAATGAGAACCAGGCTGAGCACTGTCGCCGAGGTCAGGTGCTCAGACGTTTCTGAGGACTTGCATGAGGAGGGCCACAGTGAAGCCGGGCCACAGAGGAAACGGGCCACAGGGGAGACGGGCCACAGGGGAGACGGGCCACAGGGGAGACGGGCCACAGCGAAGCCAGGCCACAGAGGAAGACGGGCCACAGCGAAGCCAGGCCACAGAGGAAGACGGGCCACAGCGAAGCCGGGCCGCAGGGGAGACGGGACACAGGGGAGCCGGGCCACAGGGGAGATGGGACACAGGGGAGACGGGCCACAGGGGAGCCGGGCCACAGGGGAGCCGGGCCACAGGGGAGACGGGACACAGAGGAAGCCGGGCCACAGGGGAGACGGGCCACAGGGGAGACAGGCCACAGGGGAGCCGGGCCACAGGGGAGACAGGCCACAGGGGAGATGGGACACAGGGGAGACGGGACACAGGGGAGCCAGGCCACAGGGGAGCCGGGCCACAGGGGAGATGGGACACAGGGGAGATGGGACACAGGGGAGATGGGACACAGGGGAGATGGGACACAGGGGAGCCAGGCCACAGGGGAGCCGGGCCACAGGGGAGATGGGACACAGGGGAGATGGGACACAGGGGAGATGGGACACAGGGGAGACAGGCCACAGGGGAGATGGGACACAGGGGAGATGGGACACAGGGGAGCCAGGCCACAGGGGAGCCGGGCCACAGGGGAGATGGGACACAGGGGAGATGGGACACAGGGGAGATGGGACACAGGGGAGCCGGGCCACAGGGGAGCCGGGCCACAGGGGAGATGGGACACAGGGGAGATGGGACACAGGGGAGCCAGGCCACAGGGGAGCCGGGCCACAGGGGAGATGGGACACAGGGGAGATGGGACACAGGGGAGCCGGGCCACAGGGGAGCCGGGCCACAGGGGAGATGGGACACAGGGGAGCCGGGCCACAGGGGAGCCGGGCCACAGGGGAGATGGGACACAGGGGAGATGGGACACAGGGGAGCCGGGCCACAGGGGAGATGGGACACAGGGGAGATGGGACACAGGGGAGCCGGGCCACAGCGGGGCTGGACCACAGCAGGGCTGGGACACAGGGGAGCCGGGCCACAGCGGGGCTGGGCCACAAGGGAGACGGGCCACAGGGGAGACGGGCAGAGAGCGGGACTGTGCGCAGAGGGCGCTGTGAGGGCTTTAGACTTTGGTGCCAGTTGCTTTTTGTTTTACTTCATGTTCTGCTAACCTTTGCCAAGTTTCAGTAAACAGATTACTTCCGTTTTTGACGTCTACAATAGAACAGTCAAGAGGAGCTTTCAGAAGAAACAGCTTGTGCCAGCCGGGCTGAGTGACGCGGAGGCGCCGCTCTGTGCCTCTCGGGGTCAGTGCGGCAGTTTCTAAAGCTCGCTCCCAGGAGCACTTCCCAGACGGCAACACCCAGCAAACGATGCCCCGTTTCTTCTTTTCTATAAACACCGCTGCTTTCAAACGGAAAAAGTCCACGCTGCCTCGATAGCAACATTCGCTTGAGAGAGCGTTCATTCATTTTCTGGGTGGAGTGCTTCAGGGTGAAGAAAACCACCTGACCACACAGCACACACCCTGGCCTGGCAGCCGGGAAGCAAAACACTTGAAACAGGCGGAAGACGCAGGGCCCGAGGGCAGGGCCAGGGCCAGGAGGGCAGGGCCAGGGGGCAGGGCCAGGGGGCAGGGCCGGGCTGTTTACTAGGGAGAGCGTCCCCACGGTACAGCCACTCCCCAAATCTTGGAGCAGCAGGGGCTGGGGACAAGGTGCAGAGAAAACCAACCCAAACTGAACAACAGGTCTCCAAACTGCAGGGACCCAGCAGCCAATGGGGCGAGAGGGTGGCAGCCTCACCAAATTAGGAGACAAACAGGAGGAGAGGGGGCCCTGGGCCAGGCTGCCTTCTTAGAAAGGGCTGGGCTGGGCTGCCAGGCGCTCCCCCAGGGCACTTCCTCCGAGAGAGGCGGAGCTGCCTGGTTTCCAGGGGAGGACCCCCCCCACCCCCCCAGGGGAGGGCAGCCAGGCTGTTGGCAAACACTGGGCGCCTCCCTGCAGAGAGGCTCTTGGGAGCTAAGCCTGGCAAGGCCTCTGGGGTCTCTGAAGGCTCAGCTGAATTCCAGAGCCAGAGAAACAGTGTCAACACAAACCCTGTTCCAGTTACTGCTCTCCCTGCTCACGTTTTACCAAATGAAAACAGGAAGCCAGGCCCCTGTGGGCGGCAGATAGAAGGACAGAGTGGAACCAGCAGGACGGAGACGGACGAGGCAGCCCCTAAAACAAGTTAAATATAAACAGGGCGCCGCCGGGACTGTCAGAGCAGCAGTTCCAGAGACACTGCTCAGTGAAAGGGCCTCCTACGCCCTGGACGCCCTCGGCCTCCTCTCAACAACAACTCCTACCAGCTCCCCGAGTCTCCTCACCAGGCGGCCCACTTTTATTTGGAACATGACTCGGAGATACATTTACTCTATGAAGCTCTCCAGGTACGAACCCAAACACTTGGCCGATTATAAACTCATCTATATATATATAAAAGCCTAATGTGCAAATTGTCCCCGCGGGAGTTCGAATGGGAGACCGATCACTCGCTATGATGTGCACTGACCACCAGGGGCCGGCGCGGAATAAAGGAGGTCCCAGCCGGCAGCCAGCAGCTGGGGAAGGGAAGCCCTGGCCAGCAGCCAGCAGCTGGCAACCGGCAGCTGGGGAAGGGAGGCCCTAGCCGGCAGCTGGAAGGAAGGCCCCTATTGGCCCTGATCGCTGGCCAGGCCTAGGGACCTTATAGTGCACAAATTTCATGCACTGGGCCTCTAGTTGTTAATGCGGTCCAGGGTGAGGCTGGGGGTCAGGGAGAGGCTGGGGGTCAGGGTGAGGCTGGGGGTCAGGGTGAGGCTGGGGGTCAGGGAGAGGCTCGGGGTGAGGGTGAGGCTGGGGGTGAGGGAGAGCCTGGGGTTGGAGTGAGGCTGGGGGTGAGGGTGAGGGTGAGGCTGGCGGTGAGGGAGAGGCTGGGACTCAGGGAGAGGCTGAGGTTTGGGGTGGGGCTGCCCGCTGTGGTCTCCCTGGCCGCGTGGAGCACACCACGCCGTCATGGGCCCTCACAGCTCTGGTGCTGCTGGGTAAAGGGTCAGCTTCAGGGTGACGCACAGCCTCACACATTCCGAGTGCACAGGCCGTGTCCTGCATCTGCAAGTTGTGTAACCACCACAGCGTCTCATTCCAGACATTTCCTCACGCCGGGAAGAAAGGCCCTGCCACCACCCAGCCGCGGCCGCTCCCCGACTTCCTGTCCCTGCACATCTGCCTGCTCTGCTGGCTTCCCACCAGCTGGCCCTGCACATGGCACACTGCTGTCGAGGCACCACACTGAACATGCCTTTAGCCCGAACCGCGTCCACGGAAGGGCAGTCACCTCCCATGTGTCCACTCATCGGCTGGTGGACCTGAGCTGTCTCTGCTTTGGGGCTGCACGAACCTCATTGCCCAGCTCGGCGTGCGCGCCCACGGACCTCCCAGCCGAGCCCGGCGTGCGCGCCCACGGACCTCCCTGCAGAGCCGAGCCCGGCGTGCATGCTTCTATGCGACCTCGGGCCCAGGGCACGGCTGGGTCAGATGGAACACTGCTGAAGTGTGAAGAACTACAGACTGTTTTCCAGAGGCCGCTCGCTGTGCTGCACTACGTTCTACCCGTGTGCTCATGACATGCGTGGAAAGGCAGGAGCACTGCACAGCGCAATCTAAGTCTGGGCTCAGGTGGGGCCTCCCTCGAAACTCGGGTTCGAAGTGTGGACACACAAGGATGCAGCTAAGTCTGGGCCTCAGAGCAGAGCCAGCGGGACGAGTAAAACAAGCTCGAGCAGAGCTTTGGTGAGTGCTGGCCACGCGGAGCAGCACAGCGCGGACGGCACTGAGGACAGACACAAGGCCCGGGCCGAGGAGCCTGCCCCATCCCCCCGGCCGCCTGCCCCCGGCCAGGCCGCCTGCCCCATCCCCCCGGCCAGGCCGCCTGCCCCACCCCCCCGGCCGCCTGCCCCCGGCCAGGCCCCGGACTTGAGCGGGGGCCCATTTGCAGCTGCCCCCGAACTCTCTCTGCAGGAGCAGGACACACCTATCACGGGCCCTGGGGGAACCGACTCCCGCAGCTCAATGCGAGCGACTCCCAACGTGTGACCAACACGTCTCGGTGGAAAACAGGCGCCAGAGACACGGGATCATCACAGAGATGAACCCGCGTGTGGTTCCCAAGGGGAGCCTGGCCCAGGGAGGAAACAGCCACCGGATTCGCGGCGAGCCTGGTGCACAGGGAGGCAGACCAGCCGCTAGCACAGCCCTGCACTCACAGCGGTGCCTGTGGTCCGAGGCCCTGGCAGAGCCCGTGTGCCTCCCGGGGCTGACACTGCGCCTGGACGCACAGCCCTGCGGAAACGCCCGGGGCCGGGGGAGGCGAATCGCCAAGTGCGTGCGTCGGGGCTTCAGAGCCTCCCCCCCTCCCCCCCACACACACAGTGAAGGCAGGAAAGCCATGTCGTTTTAAAACATCCTCAGCGAAGCAGGAGACGATCTGAAAATGCATTAAGCCTGACCCACAAACACCTCATGCCACAGGGGAGATGTCGCGGGAGGCCGCGGTGGCCGCAGTGACAGGAGATCAGGGTTGGCAGGTGCCGCAGACAGCTTGGCCGCCGGCCTGCACACCGACCTCTGGTGGCAGGCTTCCCTCTGGAACTGCCCTGAGGCTGTCACATCGAGACAGACGGGGACTCACACACACGGTTAACATGCTCTCACGTCTTACAGAGCCTGTGCTTGCTGTCAAAGGCCCTCACATTTCAGACCGGCAGCGTGACGAGCGGGGCGGGACTTGCGCTTTGTGAGAGAATTCTCCAGGGACCTGTGCCAAGGGCCAGGTCCCCAGATGCTCCTCCAGCTTCAAAATGCCACCCAGGGCGTCTCCAGCTGCACAGAGCACACGCAGGCCCCACTCGTCCATCCAATCTCCTCCTCAGCACCCCTGGCGCCCAGGCCCCGGCCCGCAGAGGAGCCGGGAGCTCCCGGGGCTGAGCTGCTCACCTGATGGTGCCGGTCGGGGAGGGGATGGGGCTGACCAGGCTCCGGAGGTCCGGCTCCGGAATGTGGATCCTCAGAGGGGAGATCTGGGGGTAGAGCGGCCGCAGCGGCGAGGCGGGGGCCTCCTCCTGGTGGTAGAGCGCCGTGAACTGGATCTTGATGACCGTGCTGGGGAAGCGGAAGGTGCACCTGCAGAGAGAGAGAGCGCGGCGTCAGCTCAGAGCAGAGGAGAAAGCGCAGTCAGGAGGGACCTGCCCACGGGCCCTGAGCCTGCACAGCCTCGCGGGCCCGGCCCGTGCTCCATCGGGCGCTTTCTGGCGCTGACACCACTGTCCTTCGTGCCGGGAACAGGAGACAGGAACCGCCAGGACCTCTGACGTCATCTCCAGCGAGGCCCAGCAGGCAGAGCGCTCTGTCCACCGTCTGTCGGCGGGCTCGCCGCCCCGAGCGCACTGGCTGGGAGGCTGGGCCGGTGGGCCACGTGGTCGCGGCGGTTTTAACGACGGAGCCGACCTGAAGCACAGGCGCCCGTGAACCTGCCTCGGGCGTCGGGAGCAGCGGGACACCCAGGCTGGCGGCGGCTTCAGCTCGCTCTGGGCGGGAGGAGCTGGTGTTCTCCGCTGGCAGAGACCACGCGCTAACACACCAATGCCGCCGGGGCCAGGGGCCGCCCCATCACGTGTGTCCATGACCCCAGGGCGCCACTGGGAGGAGTCTGGGCCGTCCTGACCCCGCAGCCCTTCTCACGTCCAGGCCGACGCGTTCCCCACGAGCTGCTGGCGGCACGCGTGGTGACACGGGAACCGGGCAAAACGGCCGCCCGGACAGTGACAGCCGAGCAGCGGCTCCTGTGACAAGCGGGCGAGGAAGCACGTGCACCAGCGCCACCTCCAGCACCCGCATCGCTCGGAAGGCGCCCCTCGTGCCGCGCGGCACCTGGCAGGGCCGCGGGCTCTCGGGAAGGGCTGGGGCCTCCCAGCAGCTCCTCCGCCACGCCCGCCGCTTCCTAATTCAGCGCCATGTCTGAGCAGACGCCCAGCCCCGCCCGTGGACCCGGCAGGCAGCCCTCACGCCGGTCCCCGCTGCTCTCATAAAACAGCCGTTGTTATGAAACGAGACTGAGAACGTGTCGCCCGGGTTCCAGGTCACCCGCCTCCGGGTGACCCCCTCCCACACTGTCACTTGCTGGACGTGCACCTGCTCTGAACGCCACCTGCACGGATCGCAGAGAAAGCTGGGGTCCCACAGGCTCGCCGGCCGGTGCCGATTCTCCCGGAGACTGAGCGACGGGCTGCACGTGGTCCCGAAGGGGGCGCCGGCCGGCAGGGAGCCCCAGGACGCCGCTGACCCACAGGCCCTGCGTCTCTATTTCCAAACTAAAACGGGACAAAGGCTCTGACGCTCCCGCGCTGCTTCCGTGTGGTGCTGCTGACCCTGAACGCCAGAGGTCAGGGCTGGGGGTCCGTCACGGTCGGCACCACCCATGGTTCTGCCTAGAGCCACCAGGGCTCTGGAAACATCCTGCCTGTTTCTCCTTTAAGCCACAGTTAAAGCCACACTGCCGTCCTCCACCTTCTACACACACACACACACACACGTACACACACACGTGCGCACACACCTGTCCCACAGCATTAGACATGAAGGCAACGATAATGACAAGCAGTTTCCGTGGCCTCTCCCTGTCTCTTCCTTTAGCTGCTACAAAGGAACAAACAGGCCCGGTGCCTGCCCGCCCAGGGCACGCCGTGCCTCGCCGTGCACTGTGGAGGTCTGTGCGGAGCGACCGGGGCCACCACGGTCACCCAGAAGGAGGACGCGCTTCAGCTGAGAGTCACAGGCAGACGGGAGTCGCTGCAGACGGTGTAGGTGAAGGCGAGAGATGGCCCGCGGTCCCGAGGGAAGCTCCCGCCTGGGGATCTGAAAACCGGTTCCCGCCGAGCTTGTGGCCTGGACGGGCCTCGGAGACTGTCCCTGCCCCCACCGAACGGCTTGCTAACCGAAGGAGACGCTCCGGGCAGAGGAGAGCGCCTCGGAGGCCTCCCAGGCCCCAGCTAAGGCGGAGGACATGAGCGCGCAGACGGCTGCCGTCCGGCGGCACCCACAGGCCGGGCATGCGCTGCCCCCGAGCCTGGCACCCCAGTGACTGTTCGCAGACAGCTTCCTGCCGTGATGGGAAGTTTCCAGCGAAGGCTTAACGATAAACATTGTCACACTATTTACTGCAACAGCGATCTCAAAGCATCTCCGGACTCACTCCCCCAAACACCGCAGCAGGGCCTCCCTTGGAGGAGGAGAAAGTGCCCGTGTCCTGGCTGGCGGCCGCCCAGTGCACTCCCTGAACATCGGCAGCCTGGTCCCGGCCCGCGCTGGGTTTAGTGAGCGAGCTTTGCAGTTAACGCTGCCCCCGAGGGGGTGCCATCCTCTCCCTGGACCCGGCCACATCGCGCCCGCCTGCAGCAGGGAGGCTCCGGGCAGCCAGCTGCCCCCGCAGGGCCATCCCCTTCATGGGCACAGAGGTCTGGCCCTGAGTAGAGACAGGCAGTGGGCGGCTGCAGTGGCTGGGGCGGGGCTGGGGTGGACAGTGACCGCCGCTGGGAGTGGGTTTCTTTCAGCGCTGACACACGTGCTCAGATCAGTGTGGCGATGGCTGCAACATGCTAAAGCCCATGCCTGAACAGTTTAAATGAGATGCTGTGGGACTGACACGGGACAGTGCCGACTCGTGTGCACACAGTATGTCCAGTTCTCTTTCATTTTTCTCCCTTGACAATGATTTAAAGAAACTGCTTTAAGCCCTGGCTGGTTTGGCTCAGTGGATAGAGTGTTAGCCTACAGACTGAGGGTCCCAGGTTCAATTCCGGTCAAGGGCACATGCCTGGGTTGTGGGCTCCATCCCCAGTAGGGGGTGTGCTGGAGGCTGCTAATCAATGATTCTCTCTCATCATTGATGTTTCTCTCTCTCCCTCTCCCTTCCTCTCTGAAATCAATAAAAAATATCCTATCTAATAAAAGAGAAACATGGTAATTAGCCATACCTCTGCTACCCTTCCCATTGGCTAATCAGGGCGATATGCAAATTAACTGCCGTCCAAGATGGCGGCCGTCAGCCAGGCAGTTTGAAGCGAACATGAGGCTTGCTTGCTTCAGTGACAGAGGAACCCAACCTTCCCCGCCTGCCGCTGCTGGCCTCTGAGCTTGCAGTTTGAAACATTGTTACAAATATAGAATCTAAACAAAACCCCAGAAACCTGCTTTCAGCCAGCCGGGATCTCAGAGCTGGAGTTGAAACAGTGTTTCGATTACAGAACCCAAACAAACCAGATACCTGCTTTCAGCAGCCGAGGCCTCAGAGCTGGAGCCAAGCCTCAGAGCTAAAGCTGGCCCAGAATAAAAAAAGAAAAAGAAAAAGAGGAGCAGTTGGGAGCTTCAGTCACCCCCCAGCCTGAAAACAGCCCTCAGCCCCTCATCCAGACTGGCCAGGCACCCCAGTGGGGACCCCCACCCTGAAGGGGGTGTGACCAGCTGCAAACAGCCATCATCCTCTCATCCAGGCTGGCCAGGCACCCCAGTGGGGACCCCCACCCTGAAGGGGGTGTGACCAGCTGCAAACAGCCATCATCCCCTCACCCAGGCTGGCCAGGCACCCTGTTCTGTGTCTGATAGGGGGGAACTCCCCAATCCCCTGATCGCCCTGCGGCTCTGTGTGTGACAGGGTGTGGCGCCCCAACCCCCTGATCAGCCCTGCTGTGTATGTGACAGGGTGTGGCACCCCAAACGCCCCCCCCCCTCCATGGGCCCTGCTCTGTGTGTGACGGGGTAGAGCCATAACCTCCCCATTGGCCCTGCCCTGAGTGTGACAGGGTGCGGCGCCCCAACCCCCTGATCCGCCCTGCTCTGTGTGTGACAGGGGGCGGTGCCCCAACTCCCCTATCGGCCCTACTCTGTGAGTGACAGGAGGGAGCTCCTCAACCCCCTGATGGGCCCTGCTCTGTGCCTGACAGGGGGGAGCTCCCCAACCCCCTGATCAACCCTGCTCTGTGCGTGACAGGGTATGGAGCCCCAACGCCCCTGATGGGCCCTGCTCTGTGAGTGACAGGGGGCAGCGCCCCAACCCCCTGATTGGCCCTGCTCTGTGTGTGACAGGGGGTGGTGCCGCAACTTCCCCATCGACCCTGCCTTGAGTGTGACAGGGGACGGTGCCCCAACCCCCCAGTCGGCCCTACCCTGAGTGTGACTGAGGGTGGCATCGCAACCTGCTGATCCGCCCTGCTCTGTTCATGACAGGGGGCGGTGCCCCAACTCGCCAATCGGCCCTGCTCTGAGCCCGACCAGGGGCTGTACCTAGGGATTGGGCCTGCCCTCTGCCACCCAGGAGCAGGCCTAAGCCAGCAGGTCGTTATCTCCCGAGGGGTCCCAGACTGTGAGAGGGCACAGGCTGAGCTGAGGGACACCCCCTCACCCCTGAGTGCACAAATTTTTGTGCACCGGGCCTCTAGTCTATAATAATAAAAGAGAATGATGCAAACTGACCATCCCTCCGTGATGCCCACAAGCCATGCCTACCAGCCAATCAGGAGTGGGTATGCAAATAAACCTGACAAAAATGGCAGGTTAATTTGCATATGCAGGTGTCAAGCGCCCTGGGAGGTAAAGGTGGCCATGGGCTCCCGGGACCATCGCCAGCCCCGGGAGGCGAGGCTGGCTGTGCCAAGCTACGCCCGCGGGCTCCCGGGACCTTCACAGGCAGAGAGCAGAGCGGGAGAGCAGGCGGAGAGCAGGAGGTTTGGAGGACTTGGTAGAGCAGGAGACCACTGGAAATAGAGCAGAGCGAGAGGGAGGGCGGCTTGGAGGGCACGGCTCCCTCTGTCACCCCAGCTTCCTCATCACAGCTGTGGACACTGACAGCAGGGAGGAGGAAGCCCCACCCCCAGAGAATCAGCCAGAATCAGCCATTGGTCAGACAGCTCTCAGCAGCCTGACAGCCAGGACTCATTCACCTGCATCTCAGACCGTGACAGTAGAGAGGTGGGACTATGTCTAAAGAACAACTGTTGATACAACGCAGCTCTGCAGCCGAAAGATGCCGGCGTTATCGGCAGAAAGTGTCTGCAGAGCAGCGTGCGTCTGATCTTGAAAAAAGGCAGCGCCTGCGACAGGGTGTATCTAAACACCAGCTACTGGAAAAACGCCGCTCTGATGCCAAAACACACCGGCATTACCGACAGAAAATGTCTAAAGACCAACGTGCCTTTGAAGTTGAGAGAAGGCGGTGGCGATGACAGAGTACGTCTAGAGAACAGTCATCAAGAAGTACTACCAATACCAGTAGGAACTGCCTTCTCAGCGAAAATGGAGTACATGAGGATGCAATCCTCGAACATAGTTGTGTGGAATGACTGTTCGATGTGAATTTTGCCTATCACTAAATTTCTCTGATGAAAAACCATCCAATGGGAAATTTACTCGATGTTGTAGCAAAGGGAAAGTTTGTCCAAATGATATACATTTTCCAGATTACCCGGCATATTTAAAAAGATTAATGACAAACGAAGATTCTGACCGTAAAAATTTCATAGAAAATATTTGTTCCATAAATAGTTCTTTTGCTTTTGCTTCCATGGGTGCAAATATTGCATCGCCATCAGGGTATGGGCCATACTGTTTTAGAATACATGGACAAGTTTATCACTGTACTGGAACTTTACACCCTTCGGATGGTGTTTCTCGGAAGTTTGCTCAACTCTATATTTTGGATACAGCCGAACCTACAAATAAAAGATTAGCAATGCCAGAAAACCAGGGCTGCTCAGAAAGACTCATGATCAACACCAACAACCGCATGCATGAAATAAGTGAATTAACAAATCGTACAAGATGCTACATGAGGTAGAAAAGGAAGCCCAATCTGAAGCAACAGCAAAAGGTATTGCTCCCACAGAGGTAACAATGGCGATTAAATACGATCGTAACAGTGACCCAGGTAGATATAATTCTCCCCGTGTAACCGAGGTTGCTGTCATATTCAGAAATGAAGATGGATAACCTCCTTTTGAAAGGGACTTGCTCATTCATTGTAAACCAGATCCCAATAATGCAAATGCCACTAAAATGAAACAAATATCCTGTTTCCTACATTAGATGCAATGACATATCCTATTCTTTTTCCACATGGTGAACAAGCTGGGGGACAGATATTGCATTAAGATGCAGAGACAACAGTGTAATCGACAATCATACTAGACAAAATGTAAGGACACGAGTCACACAAATGCAGTATTATGGATTTCATCTCTCTGCGCGGGACACATTCAATCCTATTTTAAATGCAGGAAAATTAACTCAACAGTTTATCGTGGATTCGTATTCAAAAATGGAGGCCAATTGGATAAATTTCATCAAAGCAAACCACTCTAAGTTGAGAGTTGAAAAATATAGTGGTTTGATGGATTATCTCAAATCTAGATCTAAAAATGACAATGTGCCGATTGGTAAAATGATAATACTTCCATCATCTTCTGAGGGTTGTCCCAGAAACATGCAGCAGCGATATCAGGATGCTATGACAATTGTAACGAAGTATGGCAAGCCCGATTTATTCATAACCATGACATGCAACCCCAAACAATTTACAACACTGGCAAAAAGTTGAAAACAGACCTGACTTGGTAGCCAGAATTTTTAATATTAAGCTGAATGCTCTTATAAATGATATCTGTAAATTCCATTTATTTGGCAAAGTAATAGCTAAAATTCATGTCATTGAATTTCACAAACGCGGACTGCCTCACGCTCACATCCTCTAATTAATTCCCTTTCAATGTACATGAATTTCGTGCACTGGGCCATACACACACACACACACACACACACACACACACATAACTTTAAAAAGCCTCGGAGGCCTAACCCACAGACCTCACAATGTGGCCCAGTCACAACGTCACCACTGCTCATTGGGCTTGACGGACACTAAGTACAAGACACGGCCTTGTCCCACAGGACGGACATTCTTCAAGGTTTGGCTCCCAAGGCCTCCTCCTCCTCCAGGCAGCCCTCCTTGATTGCCCGGCTCATCCCGTGCAGGGGGTTAGGTCACTCTATTCCCTGCACATACAGCACACACGTGCACGTGTACCTTCCATGTACCAGGAAGAGTACATGCACATGGACTGATGCGTGGGTACAAGGCAGAATGAGAGAATTCTCCACGCGGTGTAACACTCCACAGCAGCGTGGAGTGAGGCTCTGTGCAGCCTCCAAACAGAGACGTTCTCAGGCTTTTCCCATCGAGCCTCATTGGCAAGGGTGTGAGAACACGTCTTCGCTGCCAAGCAGAATCAAGCGGGGGAGAGATCGGAGGGCTTTCGGGGCAAGGAGAGCGCCGTCACCATCCCACAGAGCGGGAGCCATGCTCTCCCTGCTCAAGTCCCCAGAGCGCTTAGAGAAGTCATGTGAAAAGGAGCCGTCTGGGCCAGCCCCACCCTGCAGGGCCAGCAGGGTGTGGTGTCCCTGGCCAGGCAGCGTGGGCCTGGGTGTCGCGAGGGGACTGGAGTGGTCTGCAGTGCTGGGTGTCTGCCTGTCCTGACCCGGGTCTGACTGGGAGTCAGGGCAGACCGCCCCGCTGCGCAGACAGCTCCCTCCCCCAGCTGTGGCTCTCCTCACCCCCCCACGCCGCACCTGAGCGCGCTTGGCGCCCGGCCCGCCTCCTGGAAGGACCGGCATCTCCTGCGAGAGGCCCGGGCAAGGAGCTCGGGCACCAGCTCGGGGCCAGTTGCGGCCACGCCCGTTCCCAGCGCACCGCACGCCCCACAGCGGGCAGGTCAGAGCTCGCCGCGCCGCCCAGAGCGACAGGGAAAGCGAAGCTGCGACTGAGCCGCTCCTCGGCAGCAGCGCAAACATCCTCCGGCCGAGACTCCAGGGAAAACCCACTCGCAGGTCCCTCTGCTGAGGAACACGCCTCGGACCAGAGCGGAAAGGAGGGTCCGGCACATCCCCTGGGAGTTTCTAGAACAACAGATGCTGGTGGCCACGGGCAGGGAGCGGGAGGAGGGACAGGAAGCTCAGCCGTCTCCTTGGTGTCTGGCTTCAGGCAGCAACAGAAGTGACGTCAGTCACCCAGGCACCCCTCACCCTGCACCGGCTCAGCCACGCCTCCTCTCCCACCCGGGCGGGGGGCCAGGATGGGCAGGGCATGGCCTCTGGGGGCTCAGGTGACCCCTCTGCTCACAGCCAGCTCACCGCCCCCATCACCCCCGGAGGCGCTACGCGGTCCTGCTCCTGCAGGTAAAGTGCTGCATTTACACTGAATTCAGCCCGATTCTGAGATGGAAACTGCCCTTCACTGAACACCAGGGGCCTGACCGTCTCTCCCACTCCACCCAGGGCGCTGCGGGCACCACCGCCAGAGGCCCCAGCCACAGGGGCCGCGGGAGACGCCGGGGTTCCCACCGCTCGACCGCTGCCTCCCGCCCAGGGCCCGGGCGCCTGCTGTGACCACCAGGACCAGATGGAGGCCGGTCCTCACGCCATGGAATTCCTGCCATGCCCCCGGGAGCGCCGGGCACGCACAGCACAGCGGTTCTCTGAACGGGGATGCTAACAGCGATGGAGATGGCAACGAGGCAAAAACAAAAGATGAACAAACAAAAACACAGAAAACATCCCAGAGACATTCACAGCCTCTCAGGAGAAATGCTGACGTTTCATCAGCGAAGCGTGACAGCCCGTCCGCCTGGCGCTCAGGAAGCACATTCAGACAAGCGGGGTGAGACGGCTCGGAAGGAGGCCGGAGGTCCTAGGCCTCACCCTCGGGCGCAGACCAGCCCGGAGAGCACAGCGTGCCCCCAGGCCTTGCCCACGGGCGCTCGGGCCAGCAGGTCCGAGGCCGGCCTGGGGTCAGAATGCATCTGCGCCCGCACACCCTCAGCGCCTGGGGCCACCGGAAGCACTGGGTGTCCCTGCCCCGCCCACCAGGGCCGTGTCAGGGGGGAGCTAAGGAGACACAAGGTTTAAATCAGACCCAAAGTCTTCAACCATCGCACCCGCATGTCCTGGGAACAACATCAAACTGCCCGTTCTACAGGATGAGGAAGATCTCAAACAGAATGGGAGCAGCGCCAGACGCCCGCAGAACGCGGTCAGAACCCCGGCCAGGCTTTGCAGCGCCCGCCACACACAGAGGAGCAAGGAGAGATCCGGCGGGCAGGGTGGAGGCTCCCTGTGGCCCGCCCTGAGGCCTGTGGCTCAGCAGCCCCAGGAGCCGGAGTGAGTGGGGTGAGAACTGCTCAGGAAGGCTCGCTGCCATGTCCCAGGTCTGGCAACAAAGGCACCCCTACAGGAAGGTGAGGAAGGACCAGAGGATGAGCCCCCCTCAGCCCCCCGAAACTGAAGACGAAGACGTCCCTGGGGCCAGAGAGAAGGTGAGAACAGCCCAGTTCCGGGGCTGGGAGAAGAGCTGGGGGAGTCCTCAGGGCCCCGGGGCAGGGCCCCAGGAAAGCCAGCAAAGGGGTTCATCGGAGTTTCACCAGGAGGCCGCGAGGATGCTACAGGGGGAGTCACGTCAAGTCACACGTGGGAACTTGGAAAGAACTCAAAACTCCACCATCAAGAGAACTCAGGTTGGTCAGCAAAGGACACGCAGAGGCTGGTCACCGAGGAGGGCCCAGGTGCACACGCACACACACGCACACGCACACACACGCACACGAGAGGACACCCATGTTGCCCAGCACCAGGGAAGCCACAGGCTCCGCGTCAGATGGCCAGGTGCCGGGGGGGCTGGGGAGCGGATCCTCGTGCGCTGGGGCGGGAATGGAAAACGGCAGTTTCTTAAACGGAATGTAGGCCCTGATACAGCCGAGCAACTGTCCTCCAGGCACGTGGCCCAGAGAAGGACAACACGTGTCCACGCAGGACCCGGACACGACTGTCGCAGCAGCTTATGTGCAACAGCCCCAAAGGAGCCAACCACACGTCCCTCCGTGGGGGGCTGGGCCGGGGTGGGAGCCCCACCGCGGAGCAGCGATGACTCGGCAGTAAAGGGGGGTTACCCAGCAGTAAAAGGGATGAGCTACAACAGCTGGATGAAGGCGGGATGCGGAGTCCGAAAGAGCCAAACTCGAGAGGAATGTCCGGTCCGTACGCAGTGCTCTCAGGACGACAATCTGAGCTGCGGGCGGGCTGGTGTGACGCCGGGTGATGGGCAGGGGTGTGGCGGTGGCGGGACGGTGATGCAGACCTGCACGTGTGGTCACGGTCAGCCACACACACGCTGCTTCCTGGTTGGGACATTGCCCCCCAGTCACTGAGATGTCCCCAGTGAGGGAGCGGGTGAAGGGTCCGGGGCCTCTCTGGGAGCCTGCAGGCCGGCCGGGGAGCCGCAGCAGGGACAGCCTCGCGTGCCTCCTGCGCCCGGACTGCGGTGGGAGGACACGGAAGCTCACGGACGGGCCCCCACGTCGACTGGGTCTGCAGACATTTGTCAGGGCCAGGAGGCGAGGTGACGGCGCGGGCAGTCACTGCGCCCACACAGAAGACAGGCTGTCCGGCTCGACCAGAACACGAGCTCACGGCTCAGACGCCCCGAGGCGAGGCCACGGTCCCCGGGCCCGGAGGAATCCCAGCCCTGCCCCCAGGAGCGGCCCACTTGCTGAGCTAAAAATACCCTGGCACAGGGGCCTCAGAAGGAAGCGCTCCCTTTTATAGACGAAGACGCAGATTCCCGGAGAGGAAGAGGCTGCCGGCCTGGGGGCGGTGGGCCAGGACCCGGCGCTCGAGCCAGGGGCCCCCATCACAGCCTCACCCGCCCTTCGCCCCGACAGGCGCTTCACTGCAAACACCCACACAGCCAACAGCCAGCGTTAACTTTTATTTTTAAAAATCAAGCCATGCCCTAGCTGGTTGGCTCAGTGGCTAGAGTGTCGGCCTGCGGACTGAAGGGTCCCAGGTTCGCTTCTGGTCAAGGGCACAGGCCCGGGGTTGCAGGCTCGATCCCCAGTGTGGGGCATGCAGGAGGCAGCCAATCAATGATTCCCTCTCATCACTGATGTTTTATCTCCCTCTCCCTTCCTCTCTGATATCAACAAAAATATATTTAAAAATAAATAAATAAAATAAAAAATCAAGCCATGAGCTCGGAATGGCTCATAAATTCACAGGCGAATCCCAGGTGAGTGATGTGCCTGGTCTGGAAGCAGCCCCGAGCCTGCCAGCGGCGGGGGACCCTCGAGGACCAGCCCCTCACAGGGAGGGTGCTCACTGCGCCGCCGGACCTGGGACCTGGGACGGGGAGGAACACATGGCCCCCCTTGTCCCCGCCCTGGGTCCAGGCCAACTGGGCTGCGCTGTGCTCAGCTCTGAGTCACACCTGGTGGACGCCACTGCCGTCTGTCCCTCTGGGAATGAGGACCACGGTTCCCACAAACTCTGCCGAGAGGCACCCAAGCCCTTTGTCCCAGAGCCCAGGCGACAGGCCGGGGGGCACCCCGAGCCTCTTTCTGTGAGCGCTGCTCCCACTCTATCATCCGAGAAGCCGCTGGGGGGCCGCTGCGGAGGAAGCTGCGGGGCCTGCAGAACCCGCGTTGGCGGCCAGGGCTGCGCCTGGTCTCGGGGCTGCCCAGCCACCAGCAAGACCCCGCGCCGCCCTCAGCCCCGCAGTGTCTCCCAGCAGCTGAGTCGCCCAGCACCCTCCCCGCCCGCTCGGCTGGGCTCTGATCAGAGGACGGTGGCTCTGCAGGCTCTGTGTGTGTGGGGGGGGGAGCGGGGGCAGCTCCCGCCCCCCCACCCCCCCACGCGCAGCCTGTCCCGCACAGCCGTGCCCCCCCCCCCCCCCCCCCCCGCGCAGCCGCCCGAGGCCCAGCACCGAGCCGTGTGCAGGCTCCTCCGGGGAGGGAGCCCCAGGCCCGCGCACGTCGCACCCCCCGCGAGGTTCCTGCCCAGAGGAAGCTGGGAGCGCGGCCTACGCCGGCCTCCACCACGGGAGCCACTGCTTCTTGTGGTTCCCTCTGCCCCGGGAGCGGGAGGGCAGGCGGTGACGCGTGTGCACGCCCCACGCATGGCGTCCTGGAGGGACACGCACACAGGCTGAGGCTGAGAGGGAGCAGGCAGTTATCTCATTCACGGCTTCCTGTATGAGACCCGCGTGGATGCTGGGAGCCGTGGATGCTGGGATCGTGGATGCTGGGAGTATGGATGCTGGGAGTGTGGATCTGGGAGCCGCGAATGCTGGGAGCGTGGATACTGGGAGCCGTGGATGCTGGGAGCGTGGATGCTGGGAGCCGTGGATGCTGGGAGCGTGGATACTGGGAGCCGTGGATGCTGGGAACGTGGATGCTGGGAGTATGGATGCTGGGAGCGTGGATCTGGGAGCCGTGAATGCTGGGAGCCGTGGATGCTGGGAGCGTGGATGCTGGGAGTGTGGATGCTGGGAGTGTGGATCTGGGAGCCGCGAATGCTGGGAGCCGCGGATGCCGGGAGCCGTGGATGCCGGGAGCCGTGGATGCTGGGAGAGTGGATGCTGGGAGCGTGGATGCTGGGAGCGTGGATGCTGGGAGCGGTGGATGCTGGGAGCGTGGATGCTGGGAGCCGTGGATGCTGGGAGCCGTGCATGCTGGGAGCCGTGCATGCTGGGAGCCGATCGCCCGCACGCCCTCTGAGCTTTGAGATGTGAGAAGACACTGCTTCTCCAGGAAACACTAAGTCAGAACCTGAAGCTGCGCCTCAGGAAGAAACCAACAGGACGAGCACCCCGACCTTAGAAGCCCAGTCCCAGCCACGCAGGCACCCGCCACCCAGGAGGGAAGGACGGAGTCTCCCCTCGAGCCCCCGCCGCGGAAGCGACAGGACGGGCCGTGTCAGCGCTCACACGCAGGAGACTCGCCAGCGTCCTCGAGGGGAGTGAGAGGTCAAAGGGCAGGCCACCAGCCCGGCGCGGGAAGCTGGCCCTGTGGCCGCGGCCCTGCCCGCCTGCCGGGGTCCCTGTCCCTGCCCCCGCCTGCAGGGCCTCGCTCAGGGCGCACGCAGAGCTGCAGTGACTACAGACGGACCATCTCCACTTGCAGGCTCACAGGCGGGCGGCCCACAGGCTGAGCTTCCTCCATGACGATTTAAAACCTCAGTGACCAGCAAGCTCCCCGGCAGGAAGGGGCACAAGCCAGCTGACTTGGATGAGTTACCTGAACAGGTGGCGCTGCGGAGCCAAGGGATCCGGGGGTGGGCTTGCCCACAGACGTATTCCCCCCTTTAACCATAATCCTATCTAATAAAGATGGGATATGCTAATTGACCCTCATGCTGTTGCAAAGGTGGGAGTGCCCACAGCCAGTAAGGAGGGAATATGCTAATTGACTGCCCACCCTCAAAGATGGCGGCGCCCAATCCCTTCAGCCCCCCAGCCGCCCAGGGCCGTCCGAGGCTCGGGTAACGAGGGCTGGCCGAGGCTTGCGCTGCCGGCAGTGGCAGCAGCAGAGGTGTGATGGGGCGTCGCCTTCCCCTGATCGCCGGGTCACCTCCCCCCGAGGGCTCCAGGACTGTGAGAGGGTCAGGTTGGGCTGAGGGACCTCCCTTCAGTGTATGAATTTTCATGCACCAGGCCTCTAGTTTTAAAATAAATCCTGCTCAAAGTTCTGTAGAAGTCACAGCTCTGAGCACAATTTAAAAATAAACGCCCCTCCCGTCAAGTGGAACCAAGAGCGCGGAGATGAGCCAGCGGCAGCCTCTGCCCGTCACAGCCCTGCGCGCTGGTCAGCACAGACAGGGCGCACGCGGAGCGGGGCCAGCAGGTGGGAGGAGAGACCGCGGGAGGCCAGGTAGCGCACAGCACGGCAGACAGGCGGCCATTTCCATGTGGCAGGAGGGGCGGTGCCGGGCGCGGGCTTTGTCTACCCGAGCGCTCGCGCCAGGGAAGGTGGAGGCAGCCGGGTCCAGCCGCCGCTTGGAGGTGCTGGTTCCCGGATGGTAGGTCATGGCGTCTCCTTTAGGCAGCGACCCCCGCTGCTCAGGGAGTGGGCCCGCCTCCCGATCAGCACCTCCCAGACCGACCAACCGACCGACCGAGTGCTTCCACTTAGAGGAGCCCCGTTTCTGAGGCAGGAAGCGAGTGGCACAGCGAGCCTGACGCAGCTGGCCATCGGGCGGCACCAGCCCTCACGCCCTTGGGTTTGTAAAGGGCAGATAAACCGGAGACGATGACAGGCACTGGTGCCGCCTGGTTTCGGACGATCTCCGCACCCTTCCTCTCACGCCCTCGGGCACTGGCCTCCCCCCAGACCCCTGGGTCAGCGGCTGCCCTGGCGCTCTGCCCATTCCTGACCTCAGTTCCTGTGACACTCGGGCACCTCCTGTTCAAGCCAAGCTCGCGTGTCCTCCTCCCTGAGGCACGGCACCCCTCCGCGCCTGCATACCTGAGCGCTGCTTCCTGGGCCTGCGGGAGGCCACCTGGCCGGCCGGCACCAGCCCTGTGACCCGGGAAGGTCCCCGACTGACCCCCCGACACATGGCACGAGCCCGGCCTGGACGTCTGCGTGGCTGGAGCCACCCCGTCTGTGCCGCCTCCCGGGCAGGAGCTGCGGCCAGTGTCCTGGGCCCCTCAGGGCCACCTGTCTCAGGCGTGGCCTCGTGAGGAGACCTGTGTCAGCGGACACAGCAGATGCTCCCACCGGCCCGGGAGCCGCCCTCCGAGCTCGGAGCCCCTGTGGCTAACGGACAGTGACCGGCTCCCCAACACCCAGCGCCCTGACCTCGCTCCTCAGATGAGAATATGAAGAAACAGAATTTAAAAGTTTGTACAATAAAAACCGCTGTGAGTCCACTTACCAGCACATACTGCGACCCAAGAGTCATTCCTCTGCCTGCTCTGTCCTCGGCTCAGATGCTGACACCACCTGCGGCCTCGCTGTCGGGTGAGCCCGTGCTCCTGGCGCTCCGGGCGCTCGCGCTGCCGCTGAGGCGGAGTGTCGCCGCCCCAGGTGGCACGGGAACCTCACTGCCCTGATGTCCACGCCGGAGGCACAATACGCAATTTGAACGCTTTTATCATGGGAATTAAACTTTATTGTGGAAAATTAGTTCACAATTTCACCAGAGTTGAATTCTGAAACGGGTCCCTTCGCTGCCTAGCACGCCACACGGTGCCTGGCCACCACCACCGGTCCCGTGCCCGGGTCGGCAGGAGGCCCCGTGTTTGCGGCGGAGCAGAGCTTAGGGAAGGCCCACAGTGGCGCGTGGGGGCCAGCTGGTCAGGCCTTCGCTGGCTGGTCTGGCCTTGACGCCACCACCACGCAGACACTAGGCTCTGGTGGTGCCGGGCCCTATCGGCCAAGGAAACCAGCAAACAGCCCGGGGCAGGGAAGGAGTCACTCCGCGGCCGCTCTGAATCCCCCCGTGCACATCCCGGGTCGGAATACATTTCAGAGCGAGTAGAAGCGTCCACTGGGGAAACTGGGTCATAAAGCGGATTAACAGCCAGAACTGGGCGGAGAGGGCGCTTGGGCGGGACACTGACTGGTTTAACGGTCATGCCAATTACACTGTCAGTGCCAGGGGGGGACGACCTCTCCCAGAGCCAGTTCACCAGGACAGTTTTCTCTGAAACACAAACAAGCCAGACTCTGTGCCACGGATGCCCTCCTGCCCACCTTCCCCGCCAGCCCCGCTCCTGACATTCCCACGGCGTCTCCCCAGGACTTGTGCAGCCGGGCCCACAGCGCCCGCGTGCCTGACACAAACACGACAAAACAAGCACACGGCGCACACAGCCGTCACTCCTTCCGAGGCGGGCTGTGTCCCCTCGCTCGCTGGGCTCCACCCCTGTCCCCACCCACGGGGTCTGTCCTGGGCTCACAGGGCGTCGATTCTCCATCGCGGACCCAGGCAGCGAGCCCCGAGGCTCAGTCTCATCTCCACGGAAGGAACGGCGAGAGCTCACGGTGTGAGGAAGCTGAGTGATTCCCTCGTGAGACTGTCGCGAGCTGCTGCATTGTTGGTTCAGTTTCTATACAATTATTTGTACAGCCCGTAAAACACAAGTGCTAAGAGGACCTGCAATGGAGGTGTGGGGGGCCCAGGCCAGCCTGACCCACCTGGACCGCGCTCCGCCCGCAGCCACCTCCAGCCAGGAGCGTGGGGACCTCTAACGCTGCTCCACCTGACAGCTCCCGGCGAGAAGCCCCACCTGGGGGCAGGGCAGTGTCTGACCCAGCCCCCGGGTGCGGGCCCACGTGATGGGGGGGGCGGGGAGTCCCTTCCCAAGGAGAGGGCATCGCAGACACTGGCCAGGCCAGCGTGGGGAGCCGGGGCGGCGCCAGGAGGGGAGCCAGGAGCCCCGCTGCGGCGTGCCCCTGCCTCCCCCTGACCTCGGTGCGGGAGCTGGGGGAGCTGGCTGCTCACTCAGGGGGCGGGTGACCCCACCCTAACCGACGCGCAGTTGCAGCGAAGTGCCTGCTCTGTGATCCTTTTCTACGGAAACAGAGGAAAACACGGCGGGCAACCGTGGCCACTCTGTGACAGGCTCTCCTTGCCACACGTCTGTACTGTCCAAATTTCCTGTGCGCGCGGATCGGCATGTGTGACACCAAAAAGCGTGAAATGACAACGGCCGCATAGAACTACACCAAAGAGCGAAAGTAGCTGTTTTGTGCTTTCTCTTAAGAACTGGCTCCTCCAGAAACAAATGACGCGGAAAATTTTTTATTTTTTCAAAATTAGACACTGCGAGCTCCTAAAACAAGCTCCCAACCCGGGTTAGAACGCAAGACGCCGGCTTGCGGTGAGCACACGCCAGTAACCTGGGCTCCTCCCACGAGATGGCCCTCCGCTCCTCCAAACAGCTGCCGACTTCGCCCGGCCGGCGTGGCCCAGTGGCTGCAAGTCAACCTATGAACCAGGAGGTCACGGTTCGATCCCCAGTGTTGGGGTGTGGCGGAGGCAGCCAATCGATTCTCTCATCACTGATGTTTCTCTCTCTCTCCCTTACCCTTCCTCTCTGAAATCAATAAAAAAAACCTATTTTAAAAAAGTTACTTACTTAAAATTTTACCCATTTTAAAATTTATCTTGTTAAAAACACATCATACCTCCATGGCTTCTCAGAAGACAGTAGACAAAATCAAATTACTATTCTGAAAATTGTTAAAAGACAAAGGCTACAAGAAGGTATAATAAAATTTGATAAAATTATTGATTAGAAAAAATAAAAACAGCCCTGACCAGACTGCTCCGTGGTTAGAGCGTCAGCCCACACCACAGGGTCATGGAGACGATTCCCGGCCAAGGGCGTGTGCCTGGGTGCAGGTTCCCACCCTGGGAGGAGCATGTGCGAGAGGGAACCAATTGATGTGTCTGTCTCTCACTTCAATGTTTCTCTCTCTCCCTCTAGTAATCAATGGAAAAATGTCCTCGGGTGAGGATTAAAACACACACACAAACACAACAGAAGAAAAAGTAAAAGCAAACACAAGCATCAAATCCCAGCGTGGGGCTCACGGTCCAGTCCCTCTGAGGCGAGGACACCGGCAGGTAGAAGCTCGAACGAATCACCCTCCCGCCTGGCTGCAGGCGTGGGCAGGGCCCGGGCAGGCAGGTGTGCACGCAGAAGGGGGTGCTGGACCCAGACAGAGCCGAGATGGGGCCACGCACGCTGGATGGGCGCCCGGCACTGCGGGGAGAGCCGCCGGCTGCTCCTCAGAGAGGCTGGGTCTGGTCCCAGGGCGGAGAACCGCCCGCCCACTCCACCTCCAGGTCCAAGGCCGCAGCCCCTTTCTCCGGTCGGGTTGCTTTCACAGTCAGATCTGTCCTATCTGTTTGTTGATTCATTTTGCCAGCAATTCACAGGGTGCCCACGGCGGGCACAGCATGCCCACAGCGTGCCAAGTGTAGCAGGTCCCAGGGCTACAGGAGCACAGTCCCGCCCCAGATCACACAGGGCGCGCCAAGTAAACACTGCGGCTCCCACGGCAACCACCAGCCGCGGGAGGGGAGCCGCCCGGGACCCCCGAGGCTCCGGGAGGCTTTAAGAAAGCGGCTTTTCCCGTCTCTGCTCTGAAGGCCTCGCAGCCTCCCGTCAGGCTGGGAAGAGAAGGGAGCCCTGTGGTGTCTCCTGGTGTCACTGGGCGGCTCCCGGCAGAGCAGACAACACAAAGAACGCGGCGACAGCGGAAGCAGGAGACACCCACCTCTCCGGCAGGGAGCGCGGTCTAGAACACACAGCCGTCCGTGCAGAAGCCCACAGCAGCCGAGACGAGTCCCCGCGAGGCCCAGGGACACCCCTTCCCGAACGAGACGCCGGAACGACACCTGCCTTCTCTGGAAAGTGCCAGGCCATCCAGACAGCGGGCGCGGAGGAGCTGCGCGGGGTTCGAGCCGGGCAGGAGCGGGCCTGGGGGGCGGCCGGGCCCGGGGTGCTGTCGGGATGACGGGCAGGCCTGGGCCGCGGGTCAGGCGGGAGCACAGAGTGGCGGGCGCGGACCTGTCCTCTCTCAGGAGCTGCTGCAGGAGGAGCGGGCGGGAGGCTGGCCCGCCCTCGAGTCCCACGCAGACAGCACAGAGCCGGGGCGCACAGCGAGGCCGGGGCCTGGCCGCCCGGAGGAAGCATAGGGGCTGTCTGCACTCGCCTTGGAACTTTTTTAGGAGCTTAACATTTTTCAAAACGGGAAGTTTAAAAAAATAATTAGAATTACAAAGCCCAGACCCCCCCCAACAAAAAAAAAAGGAACGAAACAGACAGCCCATCTCTCCTGCATGTGAGCACTGAGCCTTCAGACACGGAGAACACCCCCTCCTCTAGCCACCCCCAAATCGACATGGAGACCACCGAGGGCAAACAGAACTCACTGTAGAACACAGGGCACTCTAGGCCAGTGGTTCTCAACCTTCCTAATCCCGCGACCCTCTAACGCAGTTCCTCATGCTGTGGTGACCCCCAACCATACAATTATTTCCGTTGCTGCTTCATAACTGTCATGTTGCTACTGTTATAAATCATAATGTAAATATCTGATATGCTGGATGTATTTTCATTGTTACAAATTGAACATAATTAAAGCATAGTGATTAATCACAAAAACAATACGTAATTATATGTGTGTTTTCCGATGGTCTTAGGCGACCCCTATGAAAGGGTCGTTCGACCCCCAAAGGGGTGGCGGCCCCCAGGTTGAGAACCGCTGCTCTACACAAAGGAGCAACACGAAGGCCTTGGTCACTCCCAGTCAACGTGTCGACATAAAACAAGGGGGTACAGCCCTGACCAGTGTGGCTCAGTGGATGGAGCGTCGGCCTGCGGACTGAAGGGTCCCGGGTTCGTTTCCGGTCGGGAGCATGTACCTTGGTTGTGGGCACATCCCCAGTAGATGTGCAGGCGGCAACTGATCGATGTTTCTCCCTCATCGATGTTTCTAACTCTCTACCCCTCTCCCTTCCTCTCTGTAAAAAAAAAAAAATCAATAAAATATATAAAAAAAAGAAGAAGAAGGGGGTACAGATCGGGCGTGTGCACAGCGTTTCTGTAAATATTTTGGGTTTTCATGCCACATGGTGTGTCTCAATTAAGCAGCCACACAGCATGTAAGCATGGCGGTGTTCCAATAAAACTTTATTTATAAAAACAAGAAGCTGGCACCATTTGGCTCACAGACGGTAGTTTGCTGATTGGATCTAAACATGGCCGAGCTGGGCAAGCTGTTCACCAGACGCTCCCCCTTCTCCCTGGGCACGTGGCCCCTCTGGAGTGGCCGGGACCCAGCTCTGGCCGCTGGCACATGAGCGGAGTGAGAGCTGCCACTCCAGGATCTGCCCACCAGCACTGCCCCTCTGGGCCCTGCCGCAGGCCCGGTGCAGGCAGACACCACTGCAGCCTGGGTGTGTGGGTGTGTGTGTGTGTTTGTCACCAGCCGGTGCCTGCGGGTCCTGATGCCCATGTGAAAGGTGCCCTGGACACGGACAGAAACGCTCTCCTGGACTCCCCGTGAGCGAGATGCTGGTGCTGGCACTTCTCCACCAGAACAGCTGCCACCAGAGGTTGGACACGCACACAAACACTCCGCCACGCGGTCTTCTAAGCGCCAGGCACTGCGCTGGCTCCAGAGCCGACAGTGCCCTCGCGGGAGTCAGCTTCCCGAGGGGCAGACACCACTCCACAGTCACAGACACGACAGCCACACTGGCAAGGGCCACCAGTGCGAACAGTGCCCCTGCAGATGGCGGGTGGGACGGCAGGCACACCAGCACGCACACACGCTTAAAAAGGCCTTTATAGATGTCCAAAGGCAGAAGCACCGCACAGCGAGGGAGGGCTGGCTCCCACATAGCCACCCGCACCCACGCACACCATCACCCGGCTGCCCAGGGCTCCAGGGCCCCACGCCAGCTCGGGCCTCCTCTCGCCTGCCACCCCAGGGCCGTCTCTCAGAGCTCGGTGGTGGAGCGACACGGGATGTGCAGTCCACCTGACTTGCGTTCAGAGCGACAGAAACAAGGGACTGATCAGTCCAGCCAGCAACAAGCCTTCCAGGAAGAGCGGGGCGCAGGTGCCTCCCGCACACCGGCACCCGCAGGCAGCTCCATCTAGTGGGTCAGCCGGGGCCCAGGCCTGACCAGCCCCGCTGTCTCTCACCGGGAAGGGAACTGCAGAAACAGTACCTGTGCCCGGGGTAGCGGGGCCAACCGAGGTGGTGGCCACACGCCTGCCCGGGGACCCAGATGTGTGCCCAGACACCCACACGCGTGCCCCCCTTCACAGGCACCACAGGCAGCAGCACACGTGGCTATTTAAACCCAGATTAACTGAAAAACTAAACAAAATTAGGTTCTTCAGTCCGTCTACCCACGCCCAGGCTAACCGAGACCGGGCTGCGCAGAGAGCGCCCCACCACCGCGCAGGGAGTGCTCGACTCTCCACGGGACCTGCTGGCCAACGCAGGTGGGCAGGCCCGGGAATCTGCTCACCCCACGATCTGCAGAGAAAGTGCCACTGCTGAGGCAGCGCGTGTCCCCCCGTGGCCTGGTCTGCGTGCAGCCGACAGAGGGCGGCGGGCGCCTGGCCGGAGCAGCGATGCTTTCCTTGGCCTCGGCCTGGTGAGTCACTGCTCCCGGCTGCGGGGAGCTACCTGCCAAGCGGCCGGACGCTGAAGTCCCCGGGGTGGAGGGAGGAGCAGCTCTGGGCAGCTCTCCTGTCCACAGGCTCCAGCCGGCTGCTCTGTCATGAGCTCCATCAGGTTTCACTTGAATGTTCTTTCCAAATCGGTTTGGAATTAGTTTTCACCGACTCTCTTTCCAGCCGTCGCTCCTGGTAGCATCTAGGAGGCTCCGTGACGGCATCAGTCACCTGGAGCCCAAGCATTTCTGGGGAGGCCTCACGACCGCCACCCTGCGTGCAGCCTGAGCCTGAACCACGCACGGCTCACAGGGCCTCCTCCCCCAGCTCCCCGCGTGGTCGCTCTGCTCCCACAGCACGCCCACCAGCCAGCGGACAAAACGGGCTCAGACTCCCAGCAGGAAGCTGTACAGTTACTTTTTGAGCCCGATATGCTGCCCCCAAACCCAGAACATCTGTGAGCCGGAGCAGGCGAGCCTGGGAGGGCTGGGGCGGCTGGAGCACGCCGGCATCTCCCTGTCCGCTCTGGAAGAGAGAGGCACAGAAAGCAGCCTTTTCCGAGGACAGAGGTCAGCTCCGCCCGCCGTGCAGCCCTGATCCACGGGGAGGAGGCAGGCGAGAGCGTCCAGGAGAGCCAGGCAGCCGGGAGGAGGCGGCGGCCTGCGCTCACCCGGGCGGCGCCGTGCGCAGAGGTGTCCCGAAGATCCCGCCGAGGCACCTTCCCAGCAAACCACCAGTCACTGGCATCCGAGGACTGGCATGGCTCCACGCCCCCCCCCGCGCCCCCCCCCGTGGCCACCACCTGTGGCCGGAGGGAAAGCAGGGTGTCCTCCGGGAACCAGCTGGGAGAGGACGAGGCCACTGCCCCCGACCTGGCTATGGGGAATAGCAAGTGATCGGCAGGTGGGCAGTCCCCGTGAACCAGCCAGGACGGACATACAGACGACCAAGCCTCAGCCAGACGCGGAGCCATTGGGTGACTTCTCACTTCCACGTACGGTGTCACTCAGCTTTGAAAGCAAATTTAAAACTTAAACTACATCGAAAGGCCTGGCCCTTCAGGTGAAAGCTGTATTCAGAAAGCAAGACCGAGCGGCGGCCTGAAGGGGGCAGTCCAGGGTCACTCCCTGGTGCCATTTAGGTCCACCCTGCGGCGGCCGGCAAGGACCAGCTGTCCAGTGGGGGAGGCATCAAAGGAGACATCGTGGCCCAAAAGGCACGCATGCTCCTCGCTGGGCACTCCATCTCCTCACGAGGCGGACTCCCCCCTCCCCGCACACACACACAATTACCGGGCGGGACTCCCCCCTCCCCGCACACGCTTACCGGGCAGGACTCCCCCCTCCCCGCACACGCTTACCGGGCAGGACTCCCCCCTCCCCCCGCACACGCTTACCGGATGGGACTCCCCCCTCCCCGCACACACACACAATTACCGGGCGGGACTCCCCCCTCCCCGCACACGCTTACCGGGCAGGACTCCCCCCTCCCCCCGCACACGCTTACCAGGCGGGACTCCCCCCTCCCCGCACACGCTTACCGGGCGGGACTCCCCCCTCCCTGAACACGCTTACCGGGCGGGACTCCCCCTCCCCGCACACACTTACCGGGCGGGACTCCCCCTCCCCGCACACACTTACCGGGCGGGACTCCCCCTCCCCGCACACGCTTACCGGGCGGGACTCCCCCTCCCCGCACACACTTACCGGGCGGGACTCCCCCTCCCCGCACACGCTTACCGGGTGGGACTCCCCCTCCCCGCACACGCTTACCGGGCGGGACTCCCCCTCCCCGCACACGCTTACCGGGTGGGACTCCCCCTCCCCGCACACGCTTACCGGGCGGGACTCCCCTTCCCCGCGCACACACACGCCTACCGGGCGGGACTCCCCCCATCTCCCCGCACGCGTGCGCGCGCGCGCGCGCGCACACACACACACACACACACACACACACACGCTTACCCAGGACAGTGCAGTGACGAGGTGCCAGCCGTACAGACTGTCAGGAAGCGAACACCTTCTAAACACTTTGGTTTGGGGAACAGCTCCTTTGCCTAAGAAGTCATTTCTGAAGTCGGGGTGCACAGTCATTGCTGTTCTTGAACAGGATGGCGAGTACACGCTCTCGTCTCTCAGTTCTACTTTCTAACAGAGCAGCAGACAAACCCACCAGCCCAGCTCTCCGGGGACAACCGGGTCCGGCCGAACACCTTGCGAGCTGCGGGAATAAACACAGGTGGGCACCAGGGACCGCGCCCCCGGCAGCGGGGGGACCTCACAACGCGGGGCCCGAGGGGACAGGGCAGCCGTGTGCTGCACACGGCATCGGGAGGAGCGTCCTCTGAGGGGACACGGAGCCGGCGTGGCCTGCCAGTTCCAGGTGCCGGCGGGCAGACGGGCCCTAGTCAGAGCCGGGAAACACCCGCCCCTGCGCGGCGCTGGGCACGACGCCTCGGGGGGGGCCACCGGGAGCAGCGTGAGTGGGAGGAGAAGTGTCTGCGACCGACCCCCCAGCTCATCCCACCACGTCCAAGGACAGCCACGTGGTCCACGGGCCGGAGTGGGCATGGGAGGCCCGAGGGCACCACCACGGGGCCGTCCCAGCGAACCAGGGACACACTGCTCTCCCAGCCTCTGTCGGACTCGTAGCGACAGCCGCATGCCTTCCCGCTCCCCTCTGTGCACCGCAAGGTCGCTCCCACTGTCCCACTGTCCCCCCTCCATCCCCAAGCAGCTGCCCAGGCGGCCAGGAGCTCCGCCCGCTTCCAGGAGGCTCCCCCTCCTGCCCCGAGGCGCTGGGAATGGAGGTGGTCATGGAAACGAGGGGCTGCTGTCAGTGGAGCTGTCGTTAACTTAGCAAGTCCTTCCCGACACCCACGAGACTTGCGAACAGCAGAGTAAATGCTGGTGTCCACGTCCGGTGCCGTCCTGGTCTCCCACACACACTGCCACGCGCCGTGTCTCAGAAGCGCGAACGGGGACACGGCAGAGACCCGCACACCCTCTCCGCGCCGCCCGCCCTGCCAGAGGGTGCCATGAACCCACTCTGCACCCAGCTCCACACACACCCCGACAGACAGCACCCTGCGACTTCTGAAACGCGACATAAATGTCCTTGTGGGGTGACAGGCCCCCATCTCCAGGTGAACTGCGCGCTGGAGAGAGTGGCACCGTCTTCAAACCCCCGAGGTGATGGGCTGGCCCCAGCTGCACGGCCGGAAGCTTCCGAAGTAAGTGTGCACAAGACGACAGCCTGACTGTGAGCAAATGTTTATGATACCAGAACTGCTAACCGGCAAGAAAACCAGAAAAAAGCAGTTATTTAGAGAGAGTGCCACATTTCGTATGTTTTTAAAAAATCGCCCTAGCCCATCTGGCTCAGAGGACAGAGCACAGGCCTGCGGACTGAAGGGTCCCGGGCTCAATTCTGGTCCTGGGCACATACCTCGGTTGCAGGCTCCTCCCGGGTCCGGGACCTGGTCGGGGTGCCTGCTGGAGGCAACCAGTTGGTGTTTCTCTCACACTGATATTTCTCTCTGTCTTTCCCTCTGTCTTCCACTCTCTCTAAAAATCAATGGAAAAATATCCTCGGGTGAGGATTAAAAAAAAAAATCCTCATCCAAGAATACATTTTTATTGATGAGAGAGAGAGAGAGAGAGAGGGAGAGAGAGAGGGAGGGAGAGAGAGAGAGAGAGAGAGAGAGGGAGGGAGAGAGAGAGAGAGAGAGAGAGAAACATCAACCGGCTGCCTCCCATACAGGCCCCAACGGGGGATCAAACCAGGACAATGCTCTAACCCACTGAGCCACTGGCCAGGGCCATTTCATGTCTTGACCCAGCTGTCCGGGCACAGCACCAGCCTCTCCGTTCTGCAGCCTCAAACCATCTCCTCTACCCAACAGCCACCTGTCTGAACATGCCACCCCCCAAACATGCCGCCCCCCAAACACGCCGCCTCCTGATCACGCCCCCCCTGAACACGCTGCCGCCCCCGAACATGTCTTCCTTCAGAGAAGGCTCTTCTGGCTCAACCTCTTCCTCTCCGGTCATAACGGGCCCCACCTGAGAGCCCGTCCCCCTTGTGGTTTCTGTGGCCCTACCTGCTCCGCACGTCTGCACACGTCACAACACGTCATGGCAGACCAGCCTCCCTCATCACAGCTCTTTTCTCCACACGGAAACAGCCAGATCTGACACCCTCTCTTGTCCAAGTGCAAACCCAACTGGGCACACAAGCCCAGTCCTGGACCAGCCACCGCCCAGGGCCGTGACATGGGTCTACACTAGACTCTACAGCGTCAGGAAGGATTGGGAGGGAGGGAGGGACACACTTGTTGTCCCCTGGGATGCTGGGCACTGGGCTAACCCGCCGTCCTCACGAAGTCCAGGGCACTTTCCAATTAATTTCGCTCTAACAACTCCTTGTCCAACGGTCAGTGACTATTTGATCTTCTTCCAGTGACCCGCTGGAATAGCAACGAGAAAGTATGTTCTGTAGGTTTCCTTTACGTAGTAACACTTATGCAGCAACGTGCTCTGGTGGTGACCAGGAGTGACTGTTCACCAGGGTCCACGTGCAGAGGCCGTGATCGGTAACATGTCAGTCACCGCGTGCTGCCGGGGGCAGGGCCGGCACAGCAGAGCGGAGCCACGAGGGGCCACACCGCGCCGGCGACCAGACGTGGCCGACCTCGGCAATGGCTTCCTCACAGACACACACCCACTCCTGGGAGGCAGTTCTGGCCCAAAACGTCCAATGCCCGTCTGATCAAGCCTCCAGGGCCAACAACCAATGCACAGGAAGGACGGGGAAGGACATGCGAACGGGCACCGGGAGCCGATCTGCAACACGGGAAACTTACAGGACGCGGCCTCGCTCCTCAGCGAGAGAGAAAGCGGGAGACGGAGTGAACGGATCCCGGACCCCAACCAACAGAGTGCACACCCGACCCAAACACCTAGAAAAATCCCGCGCAGGAAGGGGAACCCAAACACTGCCTGGGCGTCTGACGACAGGAAGAAATCATTATTAGCTTTTTAGGTGCGATAGCGACACTGTGGTTAGGTTTTAAGAAAAGAATCTTTATCTTTCATTTAAGTCTTTACAGGCAGGGCAATCCGACATTTGTGATTTGCTTCCAAATAACTGAGGGCGGAACAAAGATGAGGGGGGCAAAGATAAACCGAGTCTGGCCTGAACAGGGCAGTTGCTGCAGCCGGGGCGGGGTGTGTATGTGTGTGGCTTTGTGTGTGTCTCTGTGTGTGTGTATGTATGTATGTCTGTGTGTGTATGTGTGGGATGTGTGTGTGTATGTATGTATGTCTGTGTGTGTATGTGTGGGATGTGTGTGTGTATGTATGTATGTATGTGTGTATGTATGTGTGTGGAGGGTGTGTGTGTGTGGCTGTGTATGTGGGGGTATATGTATGTCTGTGTGTATGTATATGTATATGTGTATGTGTGTGGAGGGTGTGTGTGGCTGTGTGTGTATATGTATATGTGTCTGTGTGGTGTATATATGTGTGTGTATGCGTGTGGAGGGTGTGTGTGTGCGTGTGGAGGGTGTGTGTGTATGTGTGTGTGGCTGTGTGTGTATATGTATATGTGTCTGTGTGGTGTATATGTGTGTGTGTATGTGTGGGGTGTGTGTGTGTGTATGTATGTGTGTGGAGGGTGTGTGTGTGTGGCTGTGTGTGGGGGGGTATATGTATGTCTGTGTGTACATATATGTATATGTGTATGTGTGTGGAGGGTGTGTGTGTGGCTGTGTGTGTGGGGGTATATGTATGTCTGTGTGTATGTATATGTATATGTGTATGTGTGTGGAGGGTGTGTGTGTGTGTGTGGAGGGTGTGTGTGTATGTGTGTGTGGCTGTGTGTGTATATGTATATGTGTCTGTGTGGTGTATATATGTGTGCGTATGTGTGTGGAGGGTGTGTGTGCGTGTGGCTGTGTGTGTGTGTGTATATATATGTGTCTGTGTGGTGTATATATGTGTGCGTATGTGTGTGTCTGTGTGTGTGTGGCCGTGTGTGTATGTGTGTGTGTGTGTGTATGGTGTATGTATGTGTGCGTATGTGTGTGGAGGGTGTGTGTGTGCGTGTGGCTGTGTGTGTGTATGTATATGTGTGTGGAGGGGGTGTGTGTGTATGTGTGTGTGTACGTATGTGTGTGTGTGGTGTATATATGTGTGCGTATGTGTGAGGGGGTGTGCGTGCGTGTGGCCCCGCAATGCAAACAAAAGAGCCCAAGTCTCATGTGACCGCAGCCCACTGGGCCCAAGAGCAGTGAACGCAGTTCCCAGACAGTCAGGACTCCACCCCGCGGTGAAGACATTCACCACGTCAGACATTCACGGCAAAGCTGTGCGCCAGGCCGGAGGGGCCACGCGTGGACAGTCCTGAACCTCCCGTTCCAGGGGGAAAACGGCCACCTCAGTGGGCCTGCGTTCACGTCGCGGACACTCCCTGACGGCCCTCCACGCACAGGCTGGCCTCACCTCGGAAGACAAGCCTCCGACGGCCACAGCACACGTGCCACGGGGGCAGGCTTCCTGGGAGAGGAGAGGGCGCTCAGACGCGGGCGCACCTGCCAACAGGCGCTGACACTTAGAAGCAAACAGCCCTTCCCAGGAGGCAGCACAGGCACCCCCTTCATGGCCCTCCTTCTCCAGGCTCCTGCTCTGGTCCATTTCCCACCCTGCCTACAGGATCGCCGGCAAGCAGCCCGCCACAGGCCGGAGGGGTGTGGGCCCGGCGACCCCCGCCCAGGGGCCCTGGGATGCGCCCCCTGAGAAGCCAGGCTCCTGGGGTGCAGCCTGCAGAGTACGGTGCACACCTAGCCCACTCACAGACACAGACGTGGTCGTGTCTGTCTCCCCTGGCCGCAACATCCTCCCCTGAGTTAGAGGAAACCCAGTGCCTTTCAGACGGGCGAGGCCCCGCGAGGTGGGCGCCTACCCCACCGCCAGGCAGGTACCTGGAAACAGGACCGCTGGGTACCGGCCCTCATGGAGCCTGAGTCACAGCAAGTGCCGGAGCAGCAACAGGCCTCCAGGAGCCGCAGGGGAGGGCGGAGCACTGCTGACCTGGCCTTCCCACAGGCGTGGCTGCCCCGAAATGCATTTAATGGCTTGGGATGGGGCAGGCCTGCGGTTCCCGGAGAGATAGGCCCGGAGTGATTACCAGCACGGGCGGGACAAGGCCAACCATTCACCCGGCCCTGGCTTTCCGAAACGCATGCCTTTCGTGTTTGCAAAATGCAGTGAGTCACTGTTGATGTTGCCACCTGCAGATTATTCAACAGCATATTTACAAGCAAACATGCCCAGCCCCTGGGAAGGAGACGTTTCCCGCGCGGGTCTGGCCCTGGAAATTACCAGCAAAAAGTCCCCCAACGAACGAACGCGGGGCTGGTAAAGGAGCGATCGCAGCCAGACCCTGGGAATGAAGCAACAGGAGGAAGACCAGCGCCGCGGAGTGAAAGGCAGTGACTCCGCCCGAAAAAGAAAGTGCCGAAGAGGAAATGAGTAGCCAGTTAAATGGCTTTCCCCGATCTCGGGAGGGCAGGCTCCCGGGGGCAGAAACGCGCGCGTGGGAACCGGAAGCGGGGGAAGCGCGCGAGGAGCGGGAGGAACACCGGGATGTGGCCAAAGCTCGCGCCCCGCGCCCCGCGCCCCGCGGGCTCCCTTCCCGCCGGCCCCTCGCTGGGCGCCGGGTACCCCTGGTCTGTCCTGTCCGGGGAGCGTCCGGACCCGCATCTCCACGAACCCCCAGTGGCACCCCGGGTCCTGTTCCTCCGCACTCCCTCGGATGGCGGCGGCCCCTCCCGCCCAAGTCGCTGCGGATGCCGACCTGGTCCCTCCTGCGGGGGGATCGGGCCTGGGGTGCGGGGAGGACCCGCACCTCCCCCAGCGACACCACCCGACGCGAGCGGGGGCGACCCTGGCGTCCCGATCGGGGTGGGAACAGGGGCGACGGGCGGGATCCACGGCGGGCGGAGTGACCCTCGGGGCCAAAGGCCAGGCCGGGTGGGGTCAGGAGTGACCCGTGTCCAGGTTGGGCAGGGACCGGGCCGCGCCCGGGGGTGACCCCTGGGCCCGGACGGGGCGGGGTGCGGGCGTTGCCAGGCGGGGCCGCCGGGGCCGGGCCGGGCCGGGGTCGCGCACTCACTGCTTGGGCAGCTGCAGGGCGGGCGCGCCGCGCCGCTGGAAGGCCCCGTCCACGAAGACGCCGTTCTTGCCGAGGCAGCGCAGGTAGAAGTGGGGCTCCTGGAAGGTGAGCTGCAGGTGGCGCCGCGAGATGAAGCTCGACAGGCCCATGCTCACGTCCACCGAGCCCTGCGACGAGTTGCGGCCGATGGTGACGCTGGGCTGCCGCATGAGGAACTCGAACTCGCGGCCCTCGAGGCGCGCCAGCACCGGCCCCGGGCTCCGGCGCACCGAGTCGGCCGCCGCGGCCACCAGGGCCTCGCCCGGCGCGCCCGCGCCCCCCGCGCCCCCCGCGATCGCGCCCGGCGGCGGCGGCGGCGGCGGGGGCTGGGCGGGTGGCGGCGGCGACGGGGCGGCCGGCCCGGGGGCGGCGGGGGCCGCGGCGGCCGGGAAGGCGGTGGCGGCGGCGGCGCACAGCACGGGGCTGCAGGGCGCCGAGCGCAGCGCCAGCAGGGCGCGGGCCCCGCTGTCCTCGCCGACTTCGGCCATGTTCGCGCAGCTCCGAGCGGCCTCCGGCGGCGGCGCGGCGGCGGGGGGCGGGGCTCCGCGAGGCGGCGGCGGGCGCGGAATCCCGGGCTGGATCGCGCCGCCGCGGAGCGGAGCGACCGGCCGCGCGCCCCGCCCGTCCCGTCCGCCAGGGCTCGCGGGGACCCGGAGGGGCGCTGTCTGCGCGCGGCCACTGCGCCTGCCCCAGGGCTACCCCCTCGCCCCCCGCCCCCCGCTGTAGGCGGCCCGTTCCTCCGTCCTGGGGTCGGGGGGAGGGGAACCCGCCCGCCCCCCAAATGTCTAACTGGAAAGTTTGGGTCCTGGAACCAGTAGCCTCAGCCGTTTCCTGGGCCGGAACCACCCCGTCCTGCGCCCTAAAGGGGGGACGGGCAGCGGCGCCCACGTGAGGGTGTCCCGCTGTAGATCACGGTGGCCTAAGGGTGCCTGCGACCCCCGGGGCCCCGTGTTCCTTTCTGGAGCCACCCCTTTACCAGCCACCAGCTCCATCGAGTATCCCGGGGGCGCGCAGGACGCCTGGGTCGGCGAGGCAAACCCCTCACAGTGCAGACACCCGAGAGATGGGAGCTGCCAACACGGAACTGGCCAGTGTGGGCGTCGCCCGGTACCTGCGTGCTCCCAGGCCCTCTGGCCTAACTCAGTGGAGTGGAGAGATTTCTGCCCAAAATACCGGCTCCATGGTTCTTCTCCCAGGCGCACCCAGGCGCTCACAGGGCTGACACCCACGGGACCAATGGCCAGTCCTTCCTCCCAAGCAGCCATCGGGGTGACAGTGACAGCTCCAACAGAGAGGGCAGGGAGGGGGCAGCAACAGGCGGTAAAGAGCGAGGGCCCGAGGCGCGGAGTCCTCCCACTGGCTGTCCTGGGAGACGCCATGAAGGCCCGTGCAAAAGGGGCGAGGAGCCGCCTGGGGAAACCGTCCGTGGAAAAAGCCCGCCTGTGCGCAGATCCTTCACCAGAGACACACGTGACAGCCAAGCGCATGGAAAGCATCCCAGCGTCACTAATGGTCAGGGGGCGGGTTGGAGGCTCCGAGTGGCCCTCGGGTGCTGGAAGGTGGTCCCACCACCTTGGAAACATCTTAGCAACTTCTTACGAAGTTCAACTGACTTACCATGTGACCTGCAGTCCTATCACTAGGTGTTTTCCCAACGGAACTGAAAAGTGTGTCAACACAAAGCCCTGTGTACACAGATGCTTGCAGCGGGTTTATTTGTGCATCACCCAAAACTGGAAACAACCTGACCATCCACATGTGCCTCGGCTGAGGAATGGAGAGCAGACTCTGGCACAACCACAGGGTGGAATACTACGCAGCCAGGAAAAGGGGTGAGACACCCACACACAGCATCACCCATGGGTGACCCCAAATGCTTTCACTTGTGGGACATCCTAGAAAAAGCCAAACGACAGAGGCAGAGACAGATGAGTGGTTTGCCAGGGCTGGGGGTCTGGGGAGAGAGGGGCTGGCCACATGACACGTGGGCAATGTTTTTGGAGGGTGACCGTGGTGGTGCCTATGGGAGTCCCCGTACTTGTCAAGAGCAGCAGAAGTGTTTGCGAACAGCAGTGAATTTTGCTCTCTGTAAATCAACCTTCATTTAAAAGTTTTTAAAAAATCTCTAGCTTGTGCTAGACCCAAAACAAGTATTAAGAACCGTGGGGCATGACTCAGAGGCCACCGGCTACATTTCTGCTCTAGTTAAAAGGGGACAAAGTTAGACCCCTGGCCCCCAGCGGCCTGAGCCACCTTTTGGTGCTGGGTCTGCAGCCCGTGTGGCCCCTCTGCCTCTCCTCCCTCATCTGCCCGAGTCACAGAGTCACGCCGGGCAGCCAGGGCCACCAAGAAGTGCTGCCCGGGTCACCCCTGCGGGGAGCCCGAGGGCCGCGCCTGGATGCTCATTCCCGGTGGGGACGTGCAAGGCGACGGGGAGAGCCCAGCGGACAGGATCCTCCTGGAAACCCGCAGCCCCGGTCCTGGCTGAGTGTGGGGGGGCCAGGAGGGGAGCCCCATATCTGAGAGCCTCTGGTCCACGCACACGGGCGTCCACACACAGAGCGCCGTGAGGGCCTAGAGCTCAGAAATTCAGGGTGTCCCCAAGAATGCACGCACACACGCTGAGTAACTGTACTGGCGGTGTCCATGAAAATCGACCTCATTTTCAAAACTGAGCCCCCAGCTGTCACAGTATATGCACATTTTGGGGGACGCCCTGTATTTGACCAACGAGCTTCCTTTTCCTGTCACAGCGTCACTTCCTGCTGCTGCTGCTGCTGCCTCCTCGGGTCCTTCCTGTGTCCCCTCCCTGCTGGGTCCCCAGGGTTCCACACGGCACAGGGAAGGGACCTGGGCCATTCCCGAGAGGCCTGCATGTCGCCGCTGCGAAGGACAGGCAGGCGGGCAGGCAGGATGATCCTGCAGAAGCACTTCCTGACCCTTCGAGACCCCGGGCACCTGGGAGGGGTGGACCCTGGGCCTGGGCCCCGGGACAGGCGGCTTGTTCTTCCTTCCCAGTCTCTGGCCTCTGCCATCAGAGCTCCACGTGTGCTCAGTGCCACGCCAGGGAAGTCTTCACCGCCATGGAAACCTGTCGCCGCCGAGCGTGGAGCGGGTGGGGGCTGCCCCGGGCAGAGTGATCCACCAACAAAGCGTGGCTCAGTGGTTGAGCGTGGACCCATGAACCAGGAGGTCGCGGTTCGACTCCCAGTCAGGGCACAGGCCCAGGTTTCGGGCTCCATCCCCAGTAGGGGGTGTGCAGGAAGCAGCCAATCCATGATTCTCTCCCATCATTGACGTTTCTCTCTCTCCCTCTTCCTCTTTGAAATCAATTAAAACATTTTAAAAATTACTATTTTTTAAAAGACGGCCCGTGTGTTACTCTGTTGCTGGTGACAAATGGCTCCACGACGGAGCGGCTTCGGGCAGCCGGTGTGCAGCGTGAGACGGCGCCTCAGAATGACAGCTGGTGCTTCTGGCTCCGGGTCTTTTGTGAGGTCACGCCAAGATGTTGGCAGGGCTGTGTCTTCTGTAAGGTTCTCTGAGCCTGGAGGGCCCGTCAAACAGAATGGCCCAGCCAGCTGCACGGTTCCCAGCGGTGCGGCCGGGACAGGCGATGTGGCCTCGCTGGGCCTGTTGCCTCGGCTGCAAACCGGCTGAGGCTGATGGGGCTCAGAAGAGACGATGGGGCCTTGGACACAGCTCACTCACGTCCTCTCTAGAGGCGGAGTTTTGTGAGAACAGCCGTGGGGCACAGGGCAGGCGCTGGACGCGTTGCAGGAAGCTGCTCCCTCCCTGGCGGAGGCCGGGGGACTATTTCTCTGGTCTTTACCCTGAAAACCTGGGGGGACACCTGGGGGTGGAACACAGATAGTCGGGCCCTCCCCCCATTCGTCCTCACGGCCTCCAGACCCCGCCCCCTGAGTGTCTGAGACCAGGGGACTGTCCTGGCCCAGCAGCTGTTCCTGTCCTCAGGGTGGCACTTCGTGTGCATGGCGCAGCCTCGGCCTCCTGTGCGCCCTGCTCCTTCCAGCCAGCACTTGGCCTGTGGGGGTGTCACGGCTGAGGTGGCCGGGCCTGTAGCTGCACCAGCCCGAGGGGGAGGCGCACACCACCCCGAGCTGCGCTGCCTCCGCCACGGGACTGACACTGGCCCCCTACGCGGGGATGTGCGGGCATGAGGCTCAGGTTGCAGAACGCTGCCCACAGATCCAGCCGAAAACCCCCCCACCCTGAATCATCAGCCCCAGCGTTCCCCTCGTGCCCTCTCCCCACGAGGGTGGGGTCCACGGGAGAGAGCAGCGGTGGGCTTAGTGGGGGCTCTGCCCAGGCCACGGCCCAGGTTTGCGGCCAGGAAGCCGCTGCAGAGGCCTGGCTGTGGCGGCTGCCGTCGCGGATGGGAGGGAGCTGGGCAGGCTGAACAGGAGAGGCCGCGGCCTCGGTCCAGCCGGATGCCTGCGGGCACCAGCGAGGACCCCAGTTCAGCCTTTTCAGGCTTCACATCACGGAGAGCGTGGAAACATACACGAGAGGAGACAGAATGAAAAGCAGCCTCCTGTTCCCACCAGCCCGCTGGAGCGATGGCCGTGTGGTCAGGGTCATGCATCTTGGAGCCGTCCGGGTCCCCGTGGAGCGCATCTCAGGCCCGCTCTCCTCTCCTACCACTCAGGGTGCATCCCAGGAGAAAAGCCCTTTGACAAGAACACAGCCAGTGTCATCCCCTGTAAGAGATCCCCAACCAGGCCTGATAGCATCAGGTTTCTGGCCAGTGTTTAGATATTTCTTTTTAACAACTTTACTGAGGGACAGCTTACATACTGTAACATTCACATGATGCTAGGGTGCTACAGGCTTCGTAGGTCTATACAGCTGCCCAGTGATCAACACCATCCAGCTTTAGAGTAATTACTAATTTAGAATAATTACCAATTTAGAATACCCCATCACCCCCAATTCCCTTGTGTCCATCTAGTCCGTCCTCGCTGGGGAAAACAGTCTAGGAATTTCTTCAAGAGTTCGACTTCCCGAGTGTGTGATCCAGCAATCGCACCCCTAGGAATCTGCTCAAGAGACATGAAAACACACGTCCAAGACACGCCGTGTGTGTGGACAGCAGACTCATTCATGAACCCAGACGGGGAGCAATCCACGTCTATCGGTTAGTGGGACCGATTTTAAACAGTGAGTTACCGTCACACAGTCAAGCACTCTCCTATTTCTTTTAAATATATACATTTTATTTTGTTTATATTATTATTGATTTCAGAGAGGAAGGGAAGGGAGAGATAGAAACATCAATGATGAGAGAGAATCATGGATCGGCTGCCTCCTGCATGATGCCTACGGGGGATTGGGCCCAAAACTGGGGCCTGTGTCCTGACGGGGAATCGAACCGTGACCTCCTGGTTCATAGGCTGACGCTCAGTGACTGAGCCACGCCGGCCGGGCCAGCACTCTCAGCAGCACCAGGGGATGGACTGCCGTCGCGTTCTGTGCATGAGAAAGTGGTGGAAAAGGGAAAACCACGGAGAAGGCAGATGGGGACTGCCTGGGCCACGTCTTTCTGTCTCGGGGGCCTGGGGCAACCCCCTCACGGAAAACATATGCTTTCAGGCCTGCAGCCCCAGCTCCCCTGAAAGCAGGGCGCACGAGGCCGGCCATTTCCAGAAACACGGACAGGGAGGACGGAGCACAAACCCCCGTGCAGGAAGCATCCTGCCGCGTACGGTCAGGGAGCGTGTCTTGGTGGTTCACAGTCCCAAGGCCTGGCTTTGGTGACTTTGATTTCTGAGATGGTTAGAGACTTGCTCTCCTGGTTCGGCAGCTGCGATGGACGTTTGGCTGCTCAGTGTCTGGTCTGAGCTCACGGAAGCTGCTGGTGAAACATTAGCCAGACCCGCCCAGGGGCAGGTCCCTGCCCAGGCCCAGCTCCTCTTTGCAGTTTGCTGTGTCATCACCTATGTGAGTCCACGTCTACCGAGCATTACCGTGTGGTGTGAGTGAAGGGCTTGGTGTGAGCAAGACCTCACCTCGGATACTTGGTGCTCCGCTGGCTCCACCCACTGCCACTCACAGACGGTCAAACGTGGTCAAAGGTCACGGAGGTCGGAAGGTTCAACCTAAAGTTATAACCAGAACCTAAGTTAGAAAAGTACCTCCGGCCCGACCCATGTGGCTCAGGGGCTGAGCGTTGACCTATGAACCAGGAGGTCACGGTTGGATCCCCGGGTTGGGGCACATGCCCTGGTTGTGGGCTTGATCCCCCGTGTGGGGTGTGCAGGAGGCAGCCGATCCATGGTTCTCTCTCATCATTGATGCTTCTGTCTCTCTCTCCCTCTCCCTTCCTCTCTGAAATCAATAAAAACATATTTTAAAAAAACACGCTGGAGGCTCTTGTCTCCGTGCTTGCTCATGGGCACCTCTCACACTGAGCCCACAGCCCCACAGCCAGAGGGGCAGCGAAGGGAAATGCCGCTGGCCAGCCCCGTATGCCCTGTCCGGGGGCCCTCTCCCAGCGTGGCCAGGCGCCCAGCTTGTTGGGGACTAAAGAGTGTACCGGGGCGCAGGACGTCCATGGCTCAGCCCCAGGAAGTCCAGGCGAACGGGAAGGGCCGGTCCCCCTAAGCCAGTGACGGCGAACCTCTGAGCTGGCGTGTCAGCATTTTGAAAAACCCTAACTTAACTCTGGTGCCGTGTCACATATAGAAATTTTTTGATATTTGCAACCATAGTAAAATAAAGACTTATATTTTTGATATTTTATATATTTAAATGCCATTTAACAAAGAAAAATCAACCAAAAAAATGAGTTCGCGTGTCACCTCTGACACGCGGGTCACAGGTTCACCATCACTGCCCTAAGCCTTGCGACTTCCGCTCACACATGGTGATCAGTTATGGCGCGGCCACCCCTGGCCTCAAGGCAGGCGGAGAAATATGTTAGCAATGTCCTCTGTCGGCTCAGCGCCTCCCGGGCACAGTGGGGGCTGAGTGAATAGGGGAGCAGCGTGGACACAAGAGGCTGCCGGGGGTCCTGCCCTTCACTCCAGACTGACCACCCACCGTCCTGCGGCATCGCCCGAGGTCCCACGGCTGCCACCCGCCTGCTGACCACCGCCAGGCTTCCGAGGTCGCCTCCGTGTCCACCTGCCCACGGCCCTCACCGGAACAAGGATGGTGCCTGGCACCCTAGAGAGAACCATCCGCCCTCAATGGTGTCGATCTTGGTGGCTAAGGAAGCTGCAAGTGTGGAGGTGGGGGGGCGGGTGCTGAGTGACAGGCGGCCACAGGCGGGGCGGGCCCAGGCTCCTGCCCCGTCAAGCCTGGCTCCTTCCGAATGGGGCCGGCCACAGTCCCGGCCCTGGGAGGGTTGGGGATCCGGGTCTTGTGCTTGTTTATCTGTATGTGTGGGTGCTCTTCTCAGGGTCGGTTACCATCGCCCAGGTTCATCCTGAAGAGCCTTCGGGCTGCACTGCCTGCCACTGGCTTGCTCGGCGAATGCTTGCTGGCAGGATTTCACATCCAGGAAGCTGGTATGCGACTCACTTCATCTCACCGGCTAGCTGCTTGCCCTTTATGGAAAAAGACGCATGAAAAGAGGGAGGTGCCCCGGCCACCCTGGCTCAGCGGTGCAAGTGTCAGCCTGCGCACCAGAGGGCCCCAGATTTGATTCTCGGTCACGGACACGCACCTGGGTCGCAGGCTCGATCCCTGCACCTACTCGAGATGCATGTGGGAGACAGCCCATTGGTGTGCCTCTCTCACATTGATGTTTCTCCCTCCCTCTCTCTCTCTGGCTCTCATTCTCTCTCCTCCCTCCTTCCCCCTGTAAAAACCAAGGGGAGCCCTGCCAGCTTGGCTCAGGGGTTGAGCGTCGACCTATGAACCAGGAGGTCAGGGTTCAATTCCAGGTCAGGGCACATGTCCGGGTTGCAGGCTCCATCCCTAGTTTGGGGCTCGCAGGAGGCAGCCGGTCCATGACCCCAGGCCCGTGTGCGCAGGAAACCACACCCTCACGCGGCGCGAGGCGGGCTGCAAGCCTTTCTCAAATCCCCTTTCCTCCCAAGGACACAGATTCCAGACGCTTCCCCCTTTCTCCCTCTTCGAGACAGGGCTGTGCGGACACACACTAGAGCAGAAGGAGAGAGAGGCGCCCCCCTCACCCCTGCCCACCCCCCGCAGTTCCGAGGTCCAAGGGCATTGTCTCCCGCTGTCTTCAGTGGATGCCATCGCCTCCCGTTTGGAGCGCTGACGATTTCCAGGGGAACTCCTGCTCGGGTCTACTTTTATTTTTTAAAATATATTTTTATTGATTTCAGAGAGGGAGGGAGGGAGAGAAACATCAATGATGAGAGAGAATCATCAATTGGCTGCCTCTGCCCGCCCCACACGGGGGATGGAGCCAGCAACCAGGGCTGTGCCCTGACCGGGAACCCAACCGTGACCTCCTGGTTCATAGGCTGACGCTCAACCACTGAGCCCGGCCGGCCGGACGCACCAGCGTCTTTAACAGGAAGAACTGAGGGCGAGCTGTTAGCTGGTAACTGTAGGGGCAGCAAGTACATGAAGTGGATACGCACCCCGGGGCTGGGGGTGGGGACGGAGTGGGGCCATAGCAACAGGAACGCCAGTGGACAGGACGGGGCTGGCTGGGCGGGGATGGAGGGTCCGTGAGCTGTTTCTGTCAGGACAGCAGCTGTCAGACGCAGGCGGAGAGGTGGACTGGAAGAGCTCACAGGAACGTGAAGCAGGGGGAGCTGCAGGGGGGCTGAAGGGGAGAAGCCTGGAGAGCCGCCCCCCTCCTCTCCCAGCCTCGCAGGGTTGGTCTAGCGCCACCTACTGGCACCTCCGAAGTCCCAGCTGACACCATAGCGCTGGATTGTAGGGTGGGTTTGGCGCCCAGAGGCCCTAACCCAGCCGTGGGCAAACTACGGCCCGCGGGCGTTCGAAATGAATAAAACTAAAAAAAAAAAAAAAAGACCGTACCCTTTTATGTAATGATGTTTCCTTTGAATTTATATTAGTTCACACAAACACTCCATCCATGCTTTTGTTCCGGCCTCCGGTCCAGTTTAAGAACCCATTGTGGCCCTCCCGTCAGAAAGTTTGCCCGCCCCTGCCTAACCCCACAGGGACCACACCTCCCTGCCCACATCCCCTCCCTTTCCCCTGCGGGAAACGACGCCGGCTTTGCGCTGCTTTCCTTCTGTTGTTGTTCATCCTCACCCGAGCATCCATCTCCCTTGATCCTTAGAGTGGAAAGGAGGGGGAGAGGCAGAGAGAAAACGCAATGTGAGAGAGACATCGACTGGTTGCCTCCCGCAGGTGCCCAACTGGACTGGGGGTCAAGGCTGCAACCCAGGTCCGTGCCCTTGACCGGAAGTGAACCTGGGACCCTTCAGTCTGAGGGCTGACACTCTACCCACTGAGCCACACCGGCCAGGGCTTGTGCTGTTTTCTTGCTTTTCCTTAGAGTTTATGCTTGATTTCACCCGCTTCCCAAGGTGCTATGGTTGGGATTATACTGTAAATGGTGTCTGTCCGGCTTCTGATGCTGAGTGTTTTTTTTTTGGGGGGGGGGTACATGCAGTGTGCAATGGGGCATTGCATTCGTCTCCAGTGCTTTACAGTGTGAGCGTTCTATAGGGTGAACGAGCCACACTCCATTCATCCCAAGGCTGACAGACTCTAAGACACACCCGTGTGCAGGCATCCTGCAGCGCCCTCTCCAGGTGGCCCCAGGTCATCGCATAACCTGGGGACTTGTTAGAAGTGCAGGTTTTGGGGGGCCACCCAGGCCTCACTCAGACCCTGGGGGTGCCCCGAGCCTCCAGGAGCGTCTGACGCAGGCTGAAGCGAGAGCCGTTGCTTTAGGGTATTCATCCAGGAGTTTATGACTCAGAGGACATGCCAGCTCAGCGCCGGCTCAGTGAGAGGCCTTGATGGCAGAGAGCAGGAAACCCAGCGCCACGTGTCTCCGCACCGACAGATTTATGGCCGTGCCTGCGGAACCGGGGAGGGCAGCCCGGGACTCAGTGGCACCGCCCGGCCTGTTTCCTCCAGCATCTGGCTTCCTGTCCTTGGACGGACGCTCAGATTTCGAGGTGGCCCTCCCCCCACCCGTGCTCATGAACCAGGTTCCGAGGCCACTTTTGCTTCATGCATCTTTTTTTTCAAAAATATATTTTTACTGATTTCAGAGAAGGAGCGGGAGCGGGAGAGAAACATCAATGATGAGAATCATGGATGCGCTGCCTCCTGCACGCCCACACTGAGGATGGAGCCCGCACCCCAGGCCTGTGCCCTGACCAGGCATAGGTCAACACTCAACCACTGAGCCACGCCGGCCGGGGCTGCTATGCTTTTTTGTTTCTTAGTCTGTTTTTATTGATTTTAGAGAGGAAGGGAGAGGGAGAGAAACATAGATCGGTTGCCTCCGGATGTGCCCTGACTGGGGACTGAACCCACAACTGGGCATGGGCCCTGTCCAGGACTCAGCCCGGTGACCGTTCGGTGCCCGGGAGGACACTCCACCAGCAGCCGCACCGGCCGGGCAGACTGCCATGCGTGCCAGCCCAATCCTGGCTCTCAGGAGCTGCTGGGGCCTGGGTACCTAGACAATGCCTGGCCCTCCCGGCGCCAACGCACCCTGCCACAGCAGGCAAAGGATTCTGGGTAAGGCACAGGCAGGAGGGTGCTCGCTGCTGGGCGTGGGAGCAAACACGAGGAGCCGCAATCCTTAAGGGGCGACTCGCTAGCACGTTTACCACACGTGCGTGCTGGGCCGTTGGCAGCAATAGTCCCACCTCATGAGGTGGGAGGGGGGGTACCTGAGAGGGTCAGGGAGTTTCGCCGCTTGCCCTGGTCAGAGGTCATTTCGCACCAACGAGAAAAAGGCACATGTACATGGCGTCACCCCATCCTCCCTGTGGTCTGTACCTTCGGCCTCAGCCTCACCCGCCCAGCAGGCAGGTCTACACTGGGCACCGCACAACCGAATGCACGGAGTCTCCCAGGACGCGGGACCTCGTCAGGTCACCCTGAGCCTTGCGACCTCCGCTCACACCGGTGACCAGTTATGGCGCGGCCACCCCTAGCCTCAAGGAAGGCGGAGAAATACCACCTGTCAGCCATGTCCTCAGCGCCTCCGGGCACCGTGGGGGCTGAGTGAATAGGGGAGCAGCGCGGACACGGGAGGCTGCGGGGGTCCTGCCCTTCACTCCAGACCGACCACCTGCCGTCCTGCGGCATCGCCCGAGGCCCCACGGCTGCCACCCGCCTGCTGACCGCCGCCAGGCTTCCGAGGTCACCTCCGTGTCCACCGGCCCACGGCCCTCACCGGAACAGGGATTCGGAGAAAATCACAAAATCACACAAAAACGGTGGCATGGGAGAGGATCAGAGGGTGGTCCCAACTTCTGTTAAATTTCATTCTGAAAACGACACTTCTGGTTAGAAATGCAACATACATTCATTGCAGGAAACCAGGAAGGAAATATAGAAGAACCTCATCACACACAGACTCTCCCGCTGCTTCCGCTCGTCGGGCGTTTTCCTCAGGTGGCGCGCCGTCTCATGTCTTGTGCTTCCCCTTCCCGGGACACGTGTGGCCCCGTGTGTGCAACACGCCCGGCGGACATCGCTGTAAGCACCGGCGCTGTCAGCTGCTCTGGGCAAAACCCTGTGCCTTGCGCTTGGAAGGCTCTACGGGGCGAGGGGGTGAGTGAGTGCCTGAGCCGACCTTCCTCGCGCCCCACTGGCTGAACCCTGAAGTGGGCTCGGGGTGAGCACCCTCGGGAAGAGGGGAGTCCGCGGGGACAGGGCGGGAGGAACGTCTCTTAACTGGGGGGGCCCTGCGCACTGATCTGTGCTGCAAAACGTCAAGCAAAGGGCACAGCGTGCCAGTTCCCCGGGCGACGGAGCCTTAGGAAGCCCAGTCCAGCCGGGATTAGCATCACCTCTCGTGTTAGTGTCACTTTATTTACTTAAAAACATACGTCGCTCTGCCAACGCTCCAGGGGGCTGGAGTACCTGCCCCTGAAGCCAGGAGTTCAGGCACTTAGTTCCGTTAACCTGTCAGGGCTGGTGGGCACCCCCGACCACAAGTCAGGTCCTGAAACTTGTTTCTCTGTGAGAAGGGCGTCTGCCCTCTGGGGCTGGAGCATCGCGCTGACCCCTGGAGGGGATGCTCCTGGCCCCCCGTCCTCCCTGTGGTCTGTACCCTCTGTCTCAGACCCCCCAGACCAGCAGGCAGGTCGACACTTGAACACAGGCCCCCTCTCCCCACCCTCCAGCTGGGCCAGGAAGTCGCTGGATCTGTACCCGCCTGCCCTGTGAGCTAAGGCCTTGCCCCGGTTTCAGATGGACTTCTGCTCCCGAGTGGGAATGGATGGCCCGCGAACGCTCTCAAGCCAGCCTTTCCCTTTCCCTTCGTGTTAAAAATTAAATGTTCACGGAAAAGAACGCGCTTCCACGCAGAGCCGTACCGACCTAGACCGAGCCTGGTGCCGGCAGGAACCACAGCAGCTGGCCCCGCAGGCCCTCACTCTCCGGAAGCGGAGGATCCGAGCAGGTCTGCCCGCAGCAGGCTGGGCCCTGGGGAATGGGTGTGCCGGGGAAGTGATGGCTTGCTCTTCTGTTTAAAAGGAGAAGCCAAACTTCATAGCTGAAGGTGAGTGAATAACGTGGCATCACTTACAGGTTAGTCCAGGGATGGGAAAACTTTCTGACTCGAGGGCCACAATGGGTTCTTAAACTGGACCGGAGGCCGGAACAAAAGCATGGATGGAGTGTTTGTGTGAACTAATATAAATTCAAAGTAAACGTCATTACATGAAAGGGTACGGCCTTTTTTTTTTTTTAGTTTTATTCATTTCAAGTGGGCCGTAGTTTGCCCACGGCTGGGTTAACACATAGCAGCACCATCGGGGGGGAAAAGAGACAAAGAGTTGAGGGTCAAGGACCTGTCTGAGGAGGAAGGGAAATGGGCTTTTTGCTTCCTCTCCCAGCCTCCTAGCGAGCACCTGCTTAAAACTCCATTTAATTGGGTCTTTGGTTTCTAACATAAACCCGTTAGGGCTGCAGGCAGGGAGCCCCCAGCAGCTACTCGTGCTTGTGAGTCTGGGAGGCCCAGCCTCTTGTTAGTGTCATGCTGACCAGGGGTTGGGGGCCTCTCCGCTCAGGCCCCTTGGGAACCCTCTTCCTGCTTAAAAAGGTTTGGTTTGCCTCCCTCTCTGGCCTCTGAGTCAGCAAAGGGAGTGACGAACAGGAGCCCACCTCGAGATTTTAATAGAGCAGCAGTGTGAGGGGAGCTGCCGGCGGCCAGGCCTTTGTTCAGCACAAAACAGCTCTAACGGGTGGGGCGCTAGGCCACTGGCTGGGAATCCAGCCCCGCTGCCTGCGAGGTCTCTGTTCGCCCAGCCAGCCTCCGGCCCTTAGGGGGCCTGGGAAGATCCCTCCAGCGGCTGCTGAGCCCACAGGGCGCTCCGGGCTGGGCCTGGGGCCCCGAGACCCTGCTCTTCCTTTGTGGGGTCACAGACAAGCCCAAAGGCGCCAGCAACAGGGCTTCCCAGGGAGGGCTCCTCCCAGCAGGCGCCTCGGCGGCCGGGCCTCGGTGACCAGGAGAATGCTGGCCTGTGGACGGGGATGGGGCTTGGGCTGTCACCCTGGCTAACTGTGGGCAGGCGGCCGGGTCTCGGTGACCGGAAGGAGAATGCTGGCCTGTGGACGGGACAGGGCTCGGGCTGTCACCCTGGCTAACTGTGGGCAGGCGGCCAGGCCTTGGTGACCGGGAGAATGCTGGCCTGTGGACGGGACAGAGCTCGGGCTGTCACCCTGGCTAACTGTGGGCAGGCTGAGCTGGCTCCTGTGAGCACAGCAGGAGCGAGGTGGCTTGGGAAGTGAGGAAGGCGACAGGCACAGGGGAGCTGAAACGGGAAGGAAACCTCCCCCTGCACGGGTCCCACGTGGGCGCAGGCCACCAAGGAGTGAAGATTCGTCTTTCTGGTTCCATCCCTTGCTCATTAAGACAGTTCCACCAACGCTCAGGTCACAGGCTACAGCTAATGACAACACACCCCTGGACAACGGGGTGGGAGGCCCCTCCACCTGACAGCCCTTGGTCACCCGTCACCCACAGGTGCGATGGCCGGGATGCCCCACGTTGATCACTTCTGCCGCGAGGGGCCTCTCCGTGAAGTTTACAATAAACGTGAGGGGCCCTAACCGGTTTGGCTCAGTGGATAGAGCGTCGGCCTGAAGGCTGAAGGGTCCCAGGTTCGATTCCGGTCAAGGGCATGTACCTGGGTTGCGGGCACATCCCCAGTAGAGAGCGTGCAGGAGGCGGCTGATCGATGTTTCTCTCTCATCGATGTTTCTAACTCTCTATCCCTCTCCCTTCCTCTCTGTAAAAAATCAATAAAATATATATTTGAAAAAACACACAAAAAAACCCAAAAACGTGTGGGTGTCCGTGTGCGCCCCGCCCCCGCCGGCTGTGAAACAGAAACCTCAGCCTGGAGTCTAGGCCGGTGCTTCCGGGATTTCCTTGACGATTGACCCGCCTTCGGGGTTCCTGCGTGGGGCCGGCGCAGCAGGCGCTTGGACAGTGTTGCTGGGGCGCGGGCTTCCGCCCGAGGGCACCGCCTGCGGAGCTGCCCGGCCGGAGAGGACACAGTGGCGCTGGCGCGCAGTGTGCTGGTGCCGTCGGCCATGCCAGCCCCGCGGGCCCGTTCAGGAGCGGACAGAGCGAAGGGGCGGGCGCGGCAGCCGTCATGGCGGCCCTGTAGCCTCCGCGCTCGCACGGCCGGCGGTGCTTTCCGTGCAGAACCTCATAAACTAACCCAAGAGCAGGCGGCGGTCAAGGCCGGAAGCGGCATTCTGGGCCATGTCAATCGCCCCCCGCTCGCTCGGAAATGGGCGCTGAGCACTGTTCCCCGCGGACCAGGAGCCCGGAACCGGGCCTCAGGTCGGGAGGCTCCCGGGCCCGTCCCCAGATTCGGCCCCTCCCCTCCTCCTCCCGCCCGACCGGGAGCGCAGATTCATTCAACCGGCATCACCACCCCGCCGCCGCGGGCACGCCCGGCCCGGCCCACGCGGACTGCGGAGGCCCCGCCCGGGGTCCTCCAGCCTCGCCAGCCGGCTCGCGCAACCCTGGCCGGTTGCCCCGCCCGCCGGGAGTCCGACTCCCCCTTCCCCGCCCCCGCCCGGCGCGCAGCTGTCACGAGGACACCGCCGACCCCACGCCCCGCGCCCGCTCAGACCGGAACCCCGGTGGACGCGTGGTGCGCAGGCGCGCTGGCCGGCGTGGCGCCCGGTAGCCGCCAGGGGGCGCGTGGGACGCGGCGCCGTGGGGGAAGGGAGGCCGCCGCGCCGGGGCCGGACCACGTGCGTACCACGTGGCGCCCGGCAGCCCGGGGCCGCGGCAGCACCGCTAGGCCGGCCACGCCACGCAGTCAGCAGCCCGCGGAGGGGCAGGGCGAGGTCTCCCCGCCAGCGTCCCCGATGACCCCTGACCTCCGACCCCCTACCTTAAGGTTTACCCCAGGCCGCGGCGACCTCGCTGTGTGTTTATAAACAGAACCCCCGGCGGAGCCGAAAACCCGGATCGCGGACACACACCCGGCGGGAGCGGAGCCTTCCGCACCAGGCGCCCACCGCGCACGCGCCCTGCACCGCGCGGCTCTGGCGCGTGCGCACTGGCGGCCAGGGCGGGGTCGCCGGCCGGGAAGGGCCGGGAAGGGCGGCGGCCGAGGAGGGCCGGATGCGGTGGGGCAGGCCGCCTGGCTGCCCGGAGCCCGGGTCCTCCCTCGCCAGTGAAGCGGGGCCCAGACCCGCCCAGCTCCCGCCCCGGCCCTCCCACCGGGCCCTTTAAGCACGAGCCACCGCGCCAGCGAGCGGGTGACCCGGGTGACTGGGATGTGGTGCTGACGGGGCCACCTTCACCCTGAAACTGCAGCGGAGCCCGCTGTGCCCCTCATCCCAACCCAGTGGGGCGCCGTGCGCGGCCTGGGAGACGGGGAGCAAGAGAAATGCCCCGACAGAGGGGACGCTGTCACCCCACGGGCACGAGGCCCCGCATGGCCCTAGAAGGCCCGCTCTCACCCCTGAACTCTCCACCCGACCTTCCGACCTTCCGACCGGAGCGCAGCAGCCCGGGCCCCTCGCTGTCCCCTCTGCCGAGACACTTTCCGGTTCCTGTGCGTGTCATAAGCACGTGCCCACGCTGACGTCATGCAGGCTTACGCGTGTCATAAGCACGTGCCCACGCTGACGTCATGCAGGCTTACGTGGGGCGGGGGTACCGCCGTCAGACGGGCGAAGACGCCCCTCAGGGGCCCTCTGTCCGGGCGCAGGGCAGCCAGTAAACCAACCACAGGGCCTGGGGCGCGGTCTAACCAACCAGGTGACCCCCAGGGACCGGCTGAGGGGCCACGGAGCCAGCGGGCATGGGAGACGGGGGAGGGCGGAGCGGGGTGCCCAGGGCAGAGGTCAGGGCCAGTGGAGTGTGAGGGACAGAGCAAGGCCGGGGCGCTCAGGAGGGTCAGGATGCGGGCGGCCCGGCCCGCCCAGGACCGAGCAGCCAGGCGTCCTCCAGCTCCTAACATCGTGGCCGCGGTTCCAGGGCCAGGAGTGCGCTTAGGGCTCGGGGGCACCGTCCGAAGTCGGCGGGGCTGCGGGCACCGGGAGGCCGGGCGGGCTGGGCGTCCGGATGGGCTCACGCGCCGGGCTGGCAGGCGAGGCCGCCGTCAGCGGGGAGCGCCCACGGGTGGCCCCCTCGGCCTGCGGGGTGCACCTCCCGGCCGGCGAGGCCCCAGGAGCAGCAGGCGGACACTGCGTGGTCCCCCTTCCCCGTTGGTGGGCGGGCGCCGTGGACGCAGCCAGGTGTGAGGTCGGGGGGACACAGACCCCTCTGGGGGGAAGCGTGCGAGACCTGGAGCCGAGTGTTCGAATCCCCACGCAGGCGACCTGGCTCTCGGCACAGGGGGAGGCGGTGGGGCCTGGGGGGGGCGAGGTGATGGCCTCGGGTCGGGCAGAGCAGGGACCGAGTGGCCCAGAGCCTGCCCACGGCCTTCCCCCTCCCTGCCCGGCCCGCGGAGGGGCTGCAGCGCCCCGGCTCCCACCACCTGGCTGTGGCCTGGAGCCCCTCGGGGAGGCCGGGGAGCACAGCTCTCCTAGAGCCGCCGCCAGCCTCCGTTCAGACCGTTCAGGGCCCCCCGCCCCCCGCGGGTCGCGCCTGGGGCTGTGGTCTGTTGTCCGTCTCGCCCACACCCCAGCCTTGCTCCTCGGTCAAAGCTGTGTTGGCGGCATCCAGCCCGGGCAGAGCCCACAGGGCGGAGCGAGGCTGTGGACCTGCTCAGCGCTCACTGGGCAGCGTGACCTCCGTCTCCCCACCTGCCGCTCGCTGAGCCCACGACGCGCCCGGCACTCATGGACGCGGACAGGTCCTCAGGGTGCCCAGGCCCCTGTTATAGTCGGGACGGAGTTGTCCACGGCCCATGCCCCTCCCCCGCCACCTCCCCATCTCATCGTGGGCCAGAGTTAGAGGTGCCAGGCTCTGGTCGTCCTCGGTGCCCCCCACAGCGGTGAGGGGTCCTTAGGAGACTGTGCTGGTTCCCGCGCCGCGTCTGGAGGAGTGACGGCTCAGGGCGCTGACGGAGCGCCAGGAGATCGGCACTCATGGGGTGAGGAGGGGATGCAGCCGAAGGAAAGGACGGCCCCAGGGGGAGGCGGGCTTAGGAGGAGCAGTCTGGGAGGCAGGGTTCCCAGGGGACGTGGCCTGGGACCAGCTGGCCCGCCCTTTGGTGGCACCCCCTGCCCCCCTGCCCGGACGCCGACTTTAGGAGGAAGCCCCTTGGGGTGTGTAAGGGTGGGGTGTCCTCACCCCAGCCGGGACGTGGGTGCTGAGGACCCGACAGGAAAAGTCCCTGGTCCCCGCACTTCGTGGGACTTGTCCCCTGCGTGGAGCCTGGGAAATGGCAGCGTCCCAGACCCTGTGCGGGGCGGGCGGTGGTGAGGACGGTGGGCCTCAGGGTTTCTCTCTGCAGCACCGGGGGCGGCGGCCTTGGCTACGCGGGCTCCCTGCCCGTGTGAGGTTCCGTTTCTAAAATTGTCCTGTCCGTGGGGGCGGAGGGGGGGGGGTTAGGGGATCCCCGCAGTCGGATCTGCGTTTCCCTAATGAGGAATGATGTTGAGGGTCTGTTCATGGGCTCCTTGGCTGTTTGTATATCTTCCCTGGAGAAAGTAATTCCAATGAATATTAATAAAAAGATGAGTAAAACGTAATAGAATATTGATGAGCATTCCAACATAGAGCAAACTCTCCAACTGTTCCATTGGGCTCGCTGGGGAGCCAGACACCCGGTCTGCAGGTCGCACCCAGTGCAGGGACGTCGGGGTCCCCAGGGACCCCCGGGTTAGCGATTTTCAAAAGCGCCGCAGGTGGGTGGACGTGGTCCTGGGCCATGCGTCACCCGGGAAACGGGTTCAAGCGCAGATCCCAGGCCAGGAGGTCCGGTGGGGCCGAGACTGTACCTCTCACAAGGCCGGGGTGATGCTGGTGTTGCCACCTGAGGGTCGTGGGCACAGACTCCTCCGGAGCTGCGGTCGAGGCTGCGGTCCTGGGGTCACACTCAGAATGTCAGCATCCACCCTGAGCAGCACCGGCCCAGCAGCACGGATGCCTGCGGCCGGCTAGACGCGCAGACCCCCAGCCCTGGCCCAGCCTGCGGGGGGCCTGCCGGCCACCTCACCCCCGGCAGGCGTTGGCCTGGGGCACTCACTGGTCCTGCCAGCTCCCAGCTGCACGAGCAGCGGGTGGCGCCCCCGCACCGCTGAGGGATCAGTGGTGAGTGAGCTGCTCAGGGCGCTGGCCTTTTTGGGGTTAGAAACCCCGCAAGAGGGCAATGGTGGTCTCCCAGCCATGTCTGCGCAGCTCCTTGGCGCCCTGGAGGTGGCAGTGCAGGCCGGGAAGTGAACAGCCTGGACGCGCAGCGGCTCCTCCCTGCCCCAGCGTCCAGGGCGGGCCTGGGGGTCTCCAGGCTCCAGGTTCCGGGGAAATGAGGAGTGTGAGTCCGCCCAGCAGCTCTCCCTGAGCGACCTCCCCCAGGACGACCGGGTGGGCAGGGGAGGAGGGGGGAGGGGGGAGGTTCCTGTTTTTGGGAGAGCATTCATGCAGTCATTTGGTCACGTGTTTGTATTTTTAAAAAAATATTTTTATTGATGTCAGAGAGGAAGGGAGAGGGAGAGATAGAAACATCAGCGAGAGAGAATCATGGATCGGCTGCCTCCTGCACACGCTACACTGGGGATGGAGCCCACAACCCGGGCCTGTGCCCTGAGCGGGAATCGAACCGTGACCTCCTGGTTCATAGGTTGACGTGCAACCGCGGAGCCAGGGCTGCAGCCTGGTCATATTTAATTGCCTGCACCCAACACAGGCAGCTGCCAGGCGCTGGGGCCGCAGCCCCCATGCACGTCGGCCGAGTGAGTGTCCGCGGCTTCCTGGCCTCAGAGCAGATCTGCGAGGGTCGGACCTCGCGTGGGCGGCGGGAGCTGAGGGGCGCGAGCAGCTGGGCAGACGGAGGGGTGGGGAGGGGGGCGTGCTTGGCGACTTTGACATGACAACTTCGTGCCTGTCGCTTCACAGCTTCCCTTCTGCCGGTGACAAACCAGACTTGGCCAATCAGCGCTGAGTCTGTGGGACACCATGTCACTCAGAATGGGAGCTGAGCTTCTGTGCAGGGATGGCCACACGGTGGGGACGCTGGCTGTCAGGGCCACGGCTCTGTTGGCCGCGGTCGCCCTGAGCTTGGGGGGGGGGCGCGGGGGAAGCGTGGGGATACCCTGCTGATCGGAACCGACCCGACCCCAGCACTTCGTCTCCACCGCGGGTCTGCTGTGTCCATGTCCCCTTGACTTCCCAGACCCCACCTGCCTCCCGCCGTCTCTCTTCTTAAAACACAGCATGTTCGCATGTTCTTATTCTGGCCGGTGTTGCTCAGTGGTCAGAGAGTCCACCCACACACCGAAGGGTCCCAGGTTCAATGCCCAGTCAAGGGCACATGCCTGGGTTGCAGGTTCGATCCCTGGCCCCAGTCGGGGCGTGTGCGAGAGGCAACCAATCTATGTGTGTCTTTCTCACATCGATGTTTCTCTCTCTCCCTCCCTCCCTCCTCCCCTTCCTCCTGTCTACTCTCTTTAAAAATCAATGGAAAAATATCCTCGGGCGAGGACCAACAACAAAAGCATATTCTTTCTGTAACTATGACAGTAACATGTGCCCAACCAGGACCCTCAAAACAACCGAGCAAAACCCCATAGCTCCGTGCTCAGAGGGGACGCCACCGACACTCCTCAGGCTTTGACTCATTTTCCAATCCCCGCAGGGCATTCCGCGGGCGTCCGTCCAACACCTCCCGCCCACCCCCGTCAGCCTCACCGCCTTCGCCCGCAGCCGGGGCCCCTGGATGGGCGGACAACACCACCGTCGCCGGATCACCAGACAGGAATACCATGTCACCTTCCCATGGGTCACCTCCCGGACGCTTTGGCCCGTGGCCCTCACTCCCCGGGACCCCCGGCAGCCCCCCAGCATTTATTATCTGAGTCTCGGCAACAGCATCCTGTCTCCGCCTTGACCTCTTCGTTCGGGCGATCCGACCTCCGTTTGCTGCTGAGATGACACCTCCCGTTTGCTGCTGAGATGACGCCTCCCGGCCCTGGGCTCGGGGGTCCTTCGGGGACACTCCCTGGTCCAGGGAGAATCCCGCGTGCCGCTCAGCGTGCCGCTCAGCGACCCATCCTTCGGCCCAAGCCTCCCCCGCACCCTGTCTTCCGCGCCCATGCCGCCTCCCCGGGGCCTCTGAGCTGGTCCTCGGCGCCCCTGCCGCAGGTGGCCGGGCCTTTAGCAGGTCGCACCAGTCCCTTCGGGTTTGTCACACGTACGTCTTGCTCCCCTGGGGCCGGGCGCTCACCGGAGCCGGGATTGCTTCATTCATCTTTGTGTGACAGGCTGGTCCCCGGGGCTCCGCGCTGACCGGCCAGTGCTCAGGTGGTGCCAGCGTTCGGTGTGTTTGTAAAGACATAATCTATTGCAAACACACGTTTCACCCCGAACGCATCCGAGATTCACAAGACGTTTCCAAAAATATACACGGGGAGGCCCCCTCTTCTTACCCCACAGCCAGAGTCCCCAGGGGGAACATGGCGTAATCATAGTCTAATATCGTCACCAGGGAGTTAACGTGTGCAAGCCGTGGGCCGTATTCATGTCTTACCACTTACACAATGTGTGTGTATATGTGTGTGTAGTTTTTTAAAAAAAAACATACTTTAAAAAATATTTTTATTGCTTTCAGAGAGAAAGGGAGAGGGAGAGAGAAATAGAAACATCCATGATGAGAGGGAATCAATGGATTGGCTGCCTCCTGCATGCCCCCCACTGGGGATGGAGACCACAACCGGGGCCCTGACCAGGATCAACTCGGGACCCTTCAGCCCGCAGGCCGACGCCCTATCCACTGAGCCACGCTGGTGAGGGCGTGTGTGTAGTTTCATGTAATTTACTGCATGTGTCGATCTGTGTCGCCATCACCACGGTCGAGCCACAGGACTGATCCGCCCCCTCGCGGCCCAGAGATCCCCCTCACGCTGCCCCTATATAGCCCACCCACCCAACTCCTCATCCCTGGAAACCGTCCTAGCCTCCATCCTGTACCCCACCACTTAAAGAACATTCTAGACATAGAACCATAGAGCATGGACCCTCTGAGACTGGCTCCCCGACAGCCCAGTTCCCTGGCGGCTCCTCTGCTCCAGGCGCAGGGCTGTTCCCATGGATGGCCGCTCTGAAGAAAGCTGCTGCCACCCTGGCTGGTGTGGCTCAGTGGATAGAGCGTCAGCCTGGGGACTGAAGGGTCCCAGGTTCAATTCCCGGGCAGGGCACAGGCCCAGGTTGCAGGCTCAATTCCCAGTAGGGGGCGTGCCGGAGGCAGCCGATCCATGATTCCCTCTCATCATTGATGTTTCTATCTCTCCTTCCCTCTCCCTTCCTCTCCGACATCAATAAAAATACTTAAAAAAAGAAGAAAGAAAGCTGTCGCCAACAGCCGGGCACAGGTGTTTGTGCGCCACGAGTTTTGGGCTCTGCGTGAACGCCCGCGAGGGGCCTCTCTGGCGTATGATAGATGCGTGTCAGTTCCGTAAGGAACGTCACCCTCTCTTCCCAAGTGGCTGTCCCATGTCGCGCCCCACCAGCCGTGCGGGCGATCAGGCCCCCTACCCTCTCGGCCGGGCGTGGCCACCGTTCGTCCGTCACAGCCGCCAGGGTGCGGAGCTGCCTCCTGTGGCTGTGGCTTCACTTCTCCGCGGCTGACGGCGCGAGCTCTCTCCCCGGGTCAGTCCGCAGCTCTGCTTCTCCAGTGAACGTCTCTTCGTGTTCTGGTTGGATTGCTGCTCCCTGTTGGTTTTTAAGATTCTTTTTAAACAATATATTCTGAATCCGAGTCTGTGGGTAAATGCGGGTTTGCGTTCCTCCCGGCCGGTAGCTTGTTTTCCGTTCTTTGAACAGGGTCTCTTTCCCTGCTGAGGTAGAATGGACAGGCCACCAGTTCACCCTTTTAAGGCGCGCGGTTCCGTGGCTTTTCGCGCAGTCACACTGCTGTTCACCTCCTACCACTGTCTAACCCCCGACCATCTCATTGCTCCAGAGATAAACGCATTCCCGGGAGCCCCCTCCTCAGCCCTCCCCGCTCCAGCCCCTGAGCCGGCTTCCCGCCCCCACGGATGTGCCTGTTCCGGGGGCTCCACAGGGACCCCCGCAGCGTGACTTCGGCCTTCGGCTTCTCTCACTTAGCGCCACGCTTTCAGGTTTCACACGTTGCAACACGGGTCGGCATTGCTGCGGAACAGCCCGTCCACTGTCCCGAGTTGAGCTGAGTCCTCCCAACAAGGTACGCGGGCGCCGAACCCAAACAGGGACCGTGACCTTGTTCGGAAACCGAGTTCTCGCGGGTGCAATGGGCTCGAACAGGCCCCTGTGGGGTGAGCCCCCGTGACGTGCGTCCTCAGGGGACACCAGAGAGAAGACAGTCACGGGAGGCAGGTGGAGGCAGGAGCCACCAGCCCAGAAACGCCCGGCCAGCTCACCCCCCGCCAGCAGCTGGAAGAGGGGGTTTCAGAGAGAGAGTGAGAGAGGGATGGAGGGAGAGAGGGAGGATGTGGTCCTTCCAGCGGCTGCATTTCAGACTCTGGCTGCAGGACACACGTGTCAGCTGATTTCAGCCCCCGGGCCGTGGTGACCTGTGTCCACAGGCCCCGGAAACCTCAATGCCCACTCACCATCTGGTGGCCGTGTGGGCTGTTTCCAGCTTTCGGGCCGGTCGGTATGAATCACGCCACCCTGACGATCCCACGCATGTGGACGTATGTTTTCCATCCTCTTGGGCACATGCTTAGGAGTGGCCTCGCTGTGTCACAGGTAACTCCGTGTTACTTTTCTCCGTGTGGCAAAATCCGCGCTGGCTGTTACGGGACGCGCGCGCTCCGGGCCAGGCCGGGCGGAGGGAGGGCCCTCGGGGCAGGCCGGGCAGAGGGAGGGCCCTCGGGGCAGGCCGGGCAGAGGGAGGGCCCCCGGGGCAGGCTGTGCGCCCAGAGCGGCCGCTCCCGCCTCGTCACGCCGACCCGGGAATGCAGGCGGCGCTGCGGGCTGGCGGGAACCTGACACACAGGCCTGCGTTGGGTGGCGTGAGGCCCGCGTGTGCGGCAGCCGGAAGCGAGCTGGCCTGTGGGCACGGCCAGTCTGGGGCTGGTTTTCCTCGGGGGCCACACACCGTCCATGAGCCCGTGGCTCTGGAGGGCGTCACGCCGGGAGGTGGCGGTGCAGGGGCCTGGCGGGGTCCTCTCCCTCCCCCGTGAGGCCCGGCCCTGCCCAGCGCACACGGACGCTCCCCGTGACCTTGCTGATCAGCGCAGAGAGGCGTGTGGCAGGGCACGGCCTACGCTGAACCCGCCCACGGGACCGCCACCGGGGCGACCACACGGCCCAGGACCCTGGCCCCCACCCGCGCCCCCCAGGGCAACGGCCACGCCTCTGACACTCCGACGAGCTTTGCTGCAGAGGCAGGGAGAGGGAGAGAGAGAGAGAAACATCAGTGATGAGAGAGAATCATGGACCAGCTGCCTCCTGCACACCCCACACTGGGGATCAAGCCCACAACCCGGGCACGTGCCCTGACTGGGAATCGAACCGTGACCTCCTGGTTCATAGATCGACGCTCACCACTGAGCCACGGAGGCCGGGCCTCTTACTGTTGCTTTCTCGAGGGTCCTCAGGTTGAGGGCATAGAGCAGCCTGTCGGTTTGGCCGGGGTCTGGGCTCGCCGAGCGGACACACCTCCCCGCTGTCCCTCGGTGGCCGGTGGCACGCGCTCCCCGTGTGGCTGTCGCCCTCCTGCCTGTGGGCGCCTGGAACTCGTTGTCCTGCACGTCTGTGTCCACGCTGTTGGGGTGTACCTCAGGGGGTGGCCGGGTCATCGGTATTTGTGGGTTCAGGAGATGATGAGCTGCCAAACAGTTTCCAAAGTGGGGGTGCTCGATGTCCACCCCTCCCAGCAGAGAGCTCTTTCGGGGCCCCTGTTCCTGCACCGACACTGGGAGATGGGGACCTTCATTGGCAGCCCAGTCAGCAGGGGTGGGGTGTCCCCTTCAGTGTCCCCCCTCAGGGCGGCTCACGGCGCCTGCCTTCCTGGGGACAGGAAAGGGCGTCCCTCCCTCAGGACACTGCCCTGCCCCTGGGGGGGCCTGTGACACCTGGCTTGGGGGCGTGTGACACGCAACTGCCCTCTGCTGGGCAATCATGGAAATGCACGGTGCAGTCCTGGGTGCTCACCTGGAAAGGGAGCTGAGGCTGGTGCCCCCGGGGCGGGCCCACCCGGACAACCCAGCCTGGCACCCACACTCGGGGACTCTCCACTCGTCCCCACGCACAGGAGGTGACGGGGAGGACTGGGTCCCGGGGCCCGAGGAAGCTCAGAGTTCCCAAACCAGCAGCAGCAGAGCAGGCGCCCTCAGAAGGCCGAGCCCCCCCACATTCCCCCCCCACATCTCCCCCGCCCCGCTCCCCAGATGCCTGTCTCAGGTTGCCGGGTCGGCAGCCCTTACCCACGCGTGGTTTTCCCGCGTGTCCTGCTGCTCGGGGACCCCGTGCATCTCCTACTCCAGCTGCAGCGTGGGGGGAGCCCCCCCACCCACACTCTCGCCCTGGCGGGGCCCAGGGGGATCGGGGGGCCACTCCTCCATGCCCCCGAGGGCGTGGTAAGGATCAGGGGAGACGGTGTGAAAGGGCTGGGAAAGAGCCAAGCTGGGCAAACGGCCGTCTGCGGGCGGAGGGAGGGCGAGGTGGGCGGGTGCTGCTCTGCTCGGGCCGCCCGCGCCCCAGCCGCGGCTCTGTGCTGGGTCTGCCCGGGGCGCCCACCGGAGCCCCCACCGCGAAGTGAGCCAGCTCCTCCCAGGCCACGAGGGGGAGGGTTTGCATGAGGCGGGAGCAGCCGCCCTGAGAACCAGGCGGTTCACTCTCACAAGACAACAGGCGCTGCCCGGGCCTGCCGCCCTCTGGGAGCCTGCTGAGCCCCGGGCCCTCCATGACACTCCGCACCTGCCCCCGGGTCTCCTCCTGCGCCGCGGCCACACCTTTCTCAGGGGGGTACCGTCCGGTCACCGCCGCGGAGAGGGCTCACCCGTGATGGGGGCCGGGCCGGTCCACGACCCCAGGTCAGGGCAGAGCCGGCCCTCAGGGCTCCCCCACCAGGTCCGGCCAAACCGAGCCCGGGAGCCACACCGCCGCCTGCTGCGCCCGCGCCGGCCCCCGCGGCCTCACGCCCGGCCGTGTCCCCGCCCTGGCGGCTGATGTCGCCGCTGTCCCAGCAGCGCGGCCCCCCGGACACGCTCCTGGTCGGGCTCCAAGCAGATGCTCGGTGTCTGCACCGCTCACGGCGCGGGCCCAGGAAGCAGTTCACACGCCACGGTGCCCGACAGAGACAGGCGCCCACCCAGCTCCCGGCCCGGGCGTCCCCTCCTCGCCACCGGCTCACGCCCCACGGGAAGGAGAACAGAAAGCCGCCCACGGAGAGCACACGGGAAGATTAACTACCCCTCCCGCTGCCGGCTCCCCGGGATAAACAACTGCTGCTAATTTCTTGATAACCATCTTGCGGTTTTAAAAAATATGTCCACACCCACACGCCCATAAATTACACACACTTATAGGCTGTCACTGATTTATGGGCCGCTCCAAAATTACATCGTTGTATGAAATTACAAAACGCACGAATTTACAGAATTAGTGGCAGGCTCATCAGCATAATTCGGCCTCCCTTTTCTCTCTGCAATATATTAGGAATCTTCTCGCATAATAAATATCTTCCTCAACATCAGCTTTTACAGCCGCGTCCACTGTGCGGATTACCCATTTTCTCTGGTTTCTGGTGCATTCCTTCCGCCCTGGGCCTGTTCCCAGGTCCTCTTGCATTTAGTTCTCACGGCAGCTGGTAATTTTAAAAAATATATATTTTTATTTTCAGAGAGGAAAGGAGAGGGAAAGAGAGACATCAATGCTGAGAGAGAGTCATTGATCGGCTGCCCCCTGCACGCCCCCCACTGGGGACGAGCCCATAACCCGGGCCTGTGCCCTGACCGGGAATCGAACTATGACCTCCTGGATCCTAGGTCGACACACAACCACGGAGCCCTGCCGGCCGGCTGAGCTGGTCCGTCTGTGGGAAAGGCGGCTGATGGAGCTGGGGGGGCCCTGCACCTGGAGCTGGAGTTCCCACCCACCAGGTCCCCGACCGGGACACCCTCCCCGCATCCCAGTGGCCTCTCACTCGCTGAGGGATGAGAACCTCCCCAGTCCTCCCGAGGGCTACGTTCACGTCTCAGATGATCTTTTAATCAGTTTGCAGGGCCCACGCGAGCTCGTCAGCCTGCAGGGGACCTTCCACGCGCGGCTGGAATTCACAAGGAGGCGCCTTCCTCAGGGCCCTGCGGGCGCGGCCGCCGCCCCGACGTGGACGGGACTCGGTGGGCAGAGCCGCCGCCGCCGGCCCCTGCCTAGGGCACCACTTCCTCTTCCTCTCACTCCCCGCTCTGTGAGCTCTGCTTCCCAGACCAATCTCCTTACGTTTTTAGTTAATCTAGAGCTTAATGAGCTTGGTGTTTAAAGGGCGTGCGAGGCCCCCAAGGGGCTCTGGGGAGGGAGACAGTGAAGGCGTGACCTAATGGGACAGCCTTCCCGGCAGCCGTGGCCATGGCCGTGGCCGGCCCCCTCCACAGAGGGCAGCAAGCGGAGGGGAGGCCGCCTGGGGGGCCAGGGACCGCCGTGCACCCCGATGTGGAACGTCAGAGACCCGGGATCGAGGCCGGGGCAGGGGTTTCTGTGGGGTCTTTTACAAAACACCAATCAGCCCGGCCCGCGTGGCCCAGTGGTTGAGCGTCCACCTATGAACCAGGAGCTCACGGTTCCATTCACGGTCAGGGCACATGCCTGGGTTTCGGGCTCGATCCCCAGTAGGGGGTGTGCAGGAGGAAGGGATTTCAGAGGGGAAGGGAGAGGGAGAGAGAGACAGAAACATCAGTGATGAGAGAGAATCATCCATCGGCCGCCTCCTGCACGCCCCACACTGGGATGGAGCCACAGCCTGGGCCTGTGCCCTGACCGGGAATCGAACCACGAACTCCTGGTTCATCGGTCGACGCTCAGCCCCTGAGCCAGCTGGTGGCCCAGCGGGATTTGCCAGTGACGCTGCCAGCAATGTGTCTGCCCCACCTCGATGGCCTGTATGTAAACATGCACACACCTCTCCACAGAACGTGCGAAGGTTGAGGTGTGGGCTCCGGGGGGCGCCGGGTGGCGGAGTCCCGGGCACGGAGCCGCTGGCTGACCGGGGTGGCGTGTCGGCACCTGGAGGCGCTGGGGGCTCCGGGTCGGCCGCACCAGCTCTTACAGGTGACGGCGACAGTGACATTGACAGCAGGCCTGGCCAGGAGATCGGGGTTCTGTCGCCCTTGCCCTGGAAACGCCCTGGGGGGATAATGACGTGGAGGACAGGCAGCCAGGCCGGGCGTCGCCGGGCGGCAGCGGCAGGAGAGCTATTGCCACGGAAGCCAAAGGGACAGGAAGCCAGAGGCGCCCTCCTGGCCTCCCCAGGCCCAGGGGTGCCCTCACTCATTTCTCAGCCGCAGGTTGCACGCTGAACGCCACCTCCTCCGTCAAGGAACGGTGGGGGGGTGGCTGCTGCGGGGACATCCACCGCATTTCCTTGGGCATTTGGAAACGCGAATGGGCCCTTAGCTCCCGGTTCTGCCTTTTGGGCCTTGAATTTACTGTCAGGTGCAGAGCAGACCCCATGGGCTGCAGATGCCCGCTCAGCCCAGGCTCTGCACAAACACTCTCCAACCCTCATCGAAAGTCACACTGAGACGCCTCCCGTGTCCAGGGCCGGCCTGGCAGGCGGCCGTCCCTGTCTGCAGGGCTCCACCTCGCCCTTGGCTCGGGGGGCCGTTCAGGCTGTGAACCCAACCACGTGCTCAGCATGGAAATGCCGCCTCTGCATCAAAACAGCAGGCAGACTCGTGGGCATTTGCAGCCCCGGCGATGGCCGTGTCCCCAGAGCCCAGTCGCTTCTCAGGGTCACACGGATGGCCTTGCGCCCACTCTCCTCCTTCCTCCCCGCTTTCCTCACGGGACGGCTCTTGGTCGTGCTGGTTCCACTCCTGAGTCTTTGGGGCCCACGGGGCTTCCTCTCGGCTTCTAGCCGCGCTGCCCCCCCCCCCCCCACTTTGGGTCAGGTCCCCAGAGCTTTCTCTACACACGACTTGACTACTCTCACTTTTTGGGTTGTGAAGGAAAACCCTTATTCTGTAAAAATACTGTTTGGAATTCTCTGCTATTCTTTGGACGGCCTCTTATTCTGAAAAAGTAACTTTGCTTTCTAGCCTGCTTGAATAGTGGGGGAGATAAACTTAGCTCTCTGACCTTGTAGGCCAGAGACTAGATACACCCAGTGCCATGCCAGGTGCATCTTTAATTGATAGAACTGTATAGTTTTCAAGGCCGCTGCCAGCAAGCACACCAAGGGCTGGCTCTTCTATAAAAAGGGAAGTTCTGCTTGTAGCTTGGCTTAGATTTGGATTCCTTTCCCTGAGCCCGCCGCGGTGAATAAAGTGTAACCCCAAACTCTCAGAGCGTTGTTTGGTTCTGGTCCGGTTTTTTCTGTAACAGGGTGACTTTCACGAAGTCCTCCGATGGCCACTGGCATGAAGGCACTCACACCGTGGCCCACGACCTTCACGCAATGCCCAGGACAGGCGCCGATGCCGGTTACAGTGTCTGCCTGTGTGTCGGCCGTGCCCGCTGCGGTAACAGAACGCACAGCCGGGTCAGCAGCACAGGAGGTCACAGGAGGTCACGGCTCACAATTCTGGAAGCTGCCAAGTCCATGGCCACGGCCCCAGCAGGTTCGGTCCGGCGAGGGCTCGGCTCCCTGGCTCGTGACCTCCTTCCTGCTGGAACCTCACGCGGCCGGAGGAGCAGGGGGCTCGCGGGTCTCCTTGGCGAGGGCCCTGGTCCCTGTGACCCTCCCAGGGTCCCACCTCCTGACACCTTCACATGGGGGCGGGGTTGCAGCGTAGGAATTTGGGGGACACACACATTTAGCCCTCAGCACCCTCTGATTACAAGTAGGAGGTGGCTGAGCAGACGAAGGGGGTCCCCTCGGTCATGGGTTCGTCGGACACGGTCACGCCCCCTACGCGCTCGGATCCCGGGAATGAATAAGCCGTGGCTCCTGCCAATCGGATCTTGCCGTCCGAGGGGAGAGGCGGAAGAAACGATCGCACAGTCACCTGACACACGTCGCCACGGCACCGCCATGAGATGCCAGCAGGAAAGAGGGGGAAGCAGGAGGCGCCTGGCCAAGGAGAGGGCGTCCAGCTGTCGCCTCCGGTCCCACGGCGCTGGCGTGGACGGCGCCCATGTGCCCTGGTCTAGCCACGGGTCTCCACCTGGGCGCCGGGTGGGAGGTGCCCGAGCCAGCGATAGAGTGAATGCCATTCTGTCACCAAAGACTGTGCCTCGGTGCTTCCCAGGTGTTTTTGAAATACCGAGAACCATAAACGGTAACCAGCACCCATGTGACGCAGAACCCAGTGTTTAAACTGCTACGATGCTGCCGTTTTTGTTTCAGATCCATGTTGCTTAATATTTAAGGGAGCTGGAATAATGTAGCAGAGATGAAATACCTTTGCATCCCTCCTCAGTTTCAGGCTCCTTTCTTTCTCCCAGGAGCACCATCATCATACATTTGGTTTGTGTTTGTCTACTCCGTTTGAAATGATCCCATCACGTCTCCATGAATACATATCTCGGTACCAGATTGCAGACTATGGGTTTATGCATTTAGACCTTTACGGAAGCCCTGCATTATGCACAGCATAGCATCCCACAGCCTGGTCTCTCATGCAACACAATGCTTTCCGAGATCCCGCCGTCTCGCTCCGTGTATGAACTGATTTATTTTAAACTAGAGGCCCGGTGCACGACATTCATGCACTGGGGGGTGGGGCGGGTCCCTCAGCCCGGCCTGCGCCCTCTCACAGTCCGGGACCCCTCGGGGGATGTCCGCCTGCCACGGAGGCTGTGCTCGCCAGCTGTGAGCCTGGCTTCTGGCTGAGCGGCGCTCTCCTGGTGGGAGCGCATTGACCACCAGGGGGCAGCTCCTGCGTTGAGCGTCTGCCCCCTGGTGGTCAGTGTGCATCATAGCGACCTGTCGTTCTGCCGTTCAGTCGATTTGCATATTAGGCTTTTATTATGTAGGATTTTGCCATGGGAATGCAGGATACCCTTCATCATACCGAGGAGGTTCTAGTCCTGCTTTGCCAGGAGTTTTTAAAGTCACTAATAACCGATGAATTCTGTGACCCCCCTGCATCCCTGGAGCCGATACCATGACGTCCTTCACGGATTTCTGAATGTCAGTCCGCCTGCGCCCCCGCAACGAGCTGGCCCGGCCCAGTGCTCTTATCCTTGGCTGCTGGGCCCTCGGTGATGCTTTGCGTTTCTGCTCCTGGACGTGATCGGCTTTGTCAGGACTTGGCAGAGGGACCCTCAGAATGAGCTTGGGGCATCCCTGCTTCGTTCTCTCCTTGGTGGGAGGCGTATGGAATTCGCATCCTTCAGCGATGAATAGTCCACGGATTTCCCCGCGAGGACAGTCTGGGCCGGGCGCCCACTTTGGAGGAGTCTTTAAATGACAGATTCGGTTTATTTAACGATGACGTCACTCCTGGTGCCATGCTTGGTGCGTTGTTTTCCCAGGCATTTGTCAACTTCGTCGAAACCCTCAGATGTTTCCGTGTCAGCATGCTCACTGTGGCCCCTCGTTTCCACGTTAATGTCTAAATAAACGCCTCAGAGAGGTTACCTGCCTCCTTCCGGAAAGTTACGCACTTGTTTCTCCCTTCTCCTTTTCTCGTCAGGGAGTCACTCATGTCATGAGTCTTTTCAGAGACACAGTTTTGGGCCTTTTTTCTTTATTGTTATGGTTGACGCGGTTACAGACGGCCCCCCACCCGCCCCAGCCCCTCGCCCCTCCCTCTGGCCTTCGCCTCACAGTTGTCTGTGTTCCAGCCAAAGAACAGATGCAGACCCAGAGGTCATGCTGGCCCTTCGGCGCTGCCCACTGTACATCTGTTTCGGGTTTTCACGTCTGCTCTCTACGTTGTTAATTTGCAGTTTTCCCTTCGTTCTCGCAGCGAGGCCGAGCTCACCGGTCCTCGCTTCCTTCTGTTCTTTCTGCAGGAACTCCGCAGCCGTTAGAGCGGAGTGATGCTGAATTCAGCTGTGAACGGCGACTTCCTCTCCCTGCACATCTTCTCCAGCAACGTCATCATGACTCCTTCTCCCCAAGGTGAACCAGAGGTCATCTCCCCGCCGCTCCCGTTTTCAAACGTCCTCCCATTTTGTTCGAGAATTAGCTGTGAGTGTGTGGATAGATTCTGCAATTTCCCCCTCTTCTGAGGCCCATTTAACCAGCTCTTATTTATGCGGTTATCAATGTTTCAATACACGGCCTCCTCTCGTTTTATATGTTACTTCCTCCCGTTTGAGGACTGATCATTTCATTGTTTTGTGATTTTTTCCTCCGGGAGTTTGCGAGTAAGCAGTTATTCCTCTATTTGTATTTTTCTAGTAATTATGCTTGATTTTTTTGCAATGTCGAGAATTAGTCGTTATTTTTGTTTTCTCCTGGGTACGACAAGGCCGCGTGTGTTAACGTTATTCGCGCTCAGAAAGCACATTCCGACCAGCCGAGGAGCGGGAGATGTTAATCGCAGTGTTATTTACGCAGCGGAAGCTGCTCACAGCCCACACGGCCGAAGAGAAGGCGAGAGGAAGACCAAGCAGGGTCCGTGCGCTGGCAGTGCGGGGGGCAGGCGACAGCAGTGACGCGGGGCGGGCCAGACGCAGGACGGGGAGGCCCAGAGGTGAGGGCGAGTGCAGTCAGGACCGGATGTGCCTCTGCTGCTATCGCTGGGCATGCGCACCATGTGCTTGGAAATAGGAACATGGGAAACTGTGAAAGAAATGTTATCGGTGGTCATGAATTGGGGTACGCTTTTATGGGAGGATTTTTTGTTTGCTTTAAAAATTTTAAAAATATTTTATTATTATTATTATTTTTAGAGAGAGAGGAAGGGAGAAGGAGAGAGAGAAACATCGATGATGAGAGAGAGCCATTGATCGGTTGGCTGCCTCCTGCACGCCCCCTACTGGGATTGACCTGGCAACCTGGGCGTGTGCCCTGACTGGGACTCGAACCGGCAACCTGTTGGTGCTGGGGATGATGCCCAGCTAACGGGCCACACAGCCCGGGGTGTTGCTGTGCAAAGCCAACACGCTGTGATGCTGGGTCACTAGGGCGATGAGGGATTTATCCTCTTTAGAACTGGAACTGCTGCCGTTTTATGGGCTTTGCACGTCGCTTTGTTACATCGCTGCTGTTTGTTTTTTGTTAACTAATCAACAATTATACACCCTGGGCGGTTTGGCTCAGTGGGTAGAGTGTCGGCCTGCAGACTGAAGGATCCCGGGTTCGATTCTGGTCTAGGGCACATGCCTGGGTTTTGGGCTCGATCCCCAGTGGGGCGTGTGCAGGAGGCAGCCAATCAAGGATTCTCTCTCATCATTGATGTTTCTATCTCTCTCTCCCTTCCTCTCTGAAATCAATAAAAATGTATTAAAAAGTAAAAGCATGTGTATTCACATCTTTGTTCTCCTAATGTTATTTCTCCCATAAATCTTTGTTTTTTAAAAATTTAATTTAGCCCTAACCAGTGTGGCTCAGTGGATAGAGCGTCAGCCTTTGGACCAAAGGGTCCCAGGTTCGATTCCGGTCAAGGGCATGTACCTGGGTTGTGGGCACATCCCCAGTAGGAGGTGTGCAGGAGGCAGCTGATCGATGTTTCTCTCTCATCGATGTTTCTAACTCTCTATCCCGCTCCCTTCCTCTCTGTAAAAAATCAATAAAATATATTTTTTAAAAAATTTAACTTCTTGTGGGGTACATTGGCTAATAACATTCTGCAGGCCTCAGGGGAGCCACTCTACAGTCCAGGGTCTGCCCATGGCACCGCGTGCCCGGCACCCAGAGACAAGTCTTCTTCCACCACATGTCTGCCCCCTTTGTCCACTATCCCTTCCTCCTCCGGCGACCGCCACCTGGTTGTCTGTGCCCACGAGTGTTTTGTTTGCCGCTGGACCGGAGGCTCCGAGACCCGCCGTGCTTCTAGATGCTACGGACGCCCCCAGCCAGGCACGGAGCTCGCCCCTGCGCCTTCCACACGGGGCTTAAAGCCGCCTCAGGGACGAGCAGCCGCACACGCGTCACCAGGCGGCTTCAGCGTCGGCTTCTCCAGCAGCGCGGCCTTGCTCCTCTTCCTTCCTCGCGTGCGTGTGGGGCAGACATAGGTTCGCAAAGCCACGTGGGTTCCCAGGGTCGGCTCAGCGAGACGTCACCTGCGCACCGTCCGCCCAGCGCCCCTCGCAAAGTCTCTTTCGCCCACATGCCCCGCCCCGTCGCCCGCTCCCCCTGGTCCCCCCTTCCCCCGGCTGCCCCTCCCGCTGTCTGTGCCTGCGTGGCTTGTCTGTTTGCTGTTAATCCCTTCCCCTGCTTTCACCCAGTGACCCACCCACAGCCACCATCACACTCCGCGGGGGAAAGGCCTTCACCCCAGAACCAGGAACAAGGCGGGGTGTCTGCGGCCACCTCTCCGCTCCCACACCGCGCCCAGCACCCACAGCAACCAGGCGAGAAGGAAGACACCCGATGGGAGGGAGGAAGAAAACCGTCACTCCTCGCAGATGAACCCCCTGGAGACCCCACAGGAAACAACCACATCTAATAAGCGAACGAGGAAGAGCAGGACCCACCGCGAACACCCAGGGCCCCAGGCATCTGACACCCAGCGATGAGCTGGGGGCGCCTCGCCCCAGGGAGCAGTCACAGCAGGAGCTGGGCGCGGGCGCTGTCCCAGGTGCTGAACACGCCGCCGCCAAAGCCAGCACCTGCCGGGAGCTTCAGGGCGGAGCTCGGAGGCAGCAAACAGCACACCCAGGGCGGCGACAGGGAGGGTGGGTGGGGGTGCGGGGTGCGGGGGTTGGACCTCAGTACAACGGGAACGGCCTCTGGATGCAAGGACCCCGTGCGAAGTCAGCAGGAAGGGCTAACGCGGGGCTCGGCGTCCCGCGGTGAACGTACACCGTGCAGAGCACTGCCCTCCTCGCAGCACAGCTGGCTCTTGGGTCCCACACACCTGGCCCAGCCCCTGCCCCTGACGGTCTGACCCTGACCCCGACTGGGGTCCCACACACCTGGCCCAGCCCCTGCCCCCGACGGTCTGACCCTGACCCCGACTGGGGTCCCACACACCTGGCCCAGCCCCTGCCCCCGACGGTCTGACCCTGACCCCGACTGGGGTCCCACACACCTGGCCCAGCCCCTGCCCCCGACGGTCTGACCCTGACCCCGACTGGGGTCCCACTCACCTGGCCCAGCCCCTGCCCCCGATGGTCTGACCCTGACCCCGACTGGGGTCCCACACACCTGGCCCAGCCCCTGCCCCCGACGGTCTGACCCTGACCCCGACTGGGATGTAAACAACAGGCCTTGTCCTAACCACCGTGCACCCACCGATGGGCTCATCTGCTCTGCCCACAACAGGGGCTGCCGCCCTCGGCACGACCCCGGGGTCCCTCGTCCAGACGGAAACCCCGCCGTCCGCTCTTCTGTGGCCTGCGTTCGAATGGACTCGGCTTCACATTGTGTTTGGCGCTGGCCGTCCCGTTTTGTTCTCTGGGGCATCTATTCTGACCCAAGTAAAATAGAGACATGAAGACAGGATGGACCAAAGATGGGAAAAGAGCCCGGCCGGCGTGGCTCCGTGGCTGAGCGCTGACCTATGAACCAGGAGGTCAGGGTTCGGTTCCCGGTCAGGGCACAGGCCCGGGTTGTGGGCTCCATCCCAGTGTGGGGTGTGCAGGAGGCAGCCGGTCAATGATGCTCTCTCATCACTGATGTTTCTCCCTCTCCCTCTCCCTTCCTCTCTCTGAAATCAATTTACAAAGAACGTATCCAAAGAGGGAAGATAACTCTCATTTGCCTGTGCAGCCTGTACGTGCGCAGACGTTTAATTTGGGTTGGTCTCCCTTCCTGGTGCTGATCTCGCTGGCCAGTGGCCCCGGCACCTTCGCCCCCTGGTGGCCGTGGCCCGAGGCTGAGCCCCAGGGGAACTGGACTCCCAAAGGCCTTCGGTAGCTCTTGGGAGTCTTATTTTTTCATTTGATTTGATTTTTAATGTGTTTTTATTGTCAGAACTTGCATTTCTGACAAGTGCCCGAGGCCGCCGCCGCCTGAGGGCCGAGCCCCGCCCGCAGCCCCGCGGGAGCCCCTCCTGTGCTGTTTCTCTCAGGCCCCGCGCTTCGCAGCCGCATTTAAGCCCCCTCCGCGTTCAGGCCTAAATCGACACAAAAATGGCCAAATTGGTGTCTAGATTGGGAAGAGAAAGCTGAAAGCTTCCCTGTGGTGAGCCCGGCACAGAGGCGGCGGGTCTTACCCACATGCTCTCCTCCAGCAGCGCAGCGCGGCCTGGGTGCGGCCCTGTGTGTGCACCCCGAGTGCCTCCCACTCTGCCCCCCCCGCACCCTCCCCCCTCCCCCGGGCACAGGGACTGCGCCTGATGGACGACGTTAGGAAATAGAATCGCCTGCGTTTCCCAGAGACGCCCAGGGAGGCTCTTCGAGTGGAGGTGCTGCTCCTCCTCATGGGAGGGACGCGCTTGCTCCTCAGTCGGCGCCTTTGCAGTGCCCGGCCCACGTGGCCTCTGGCGCAGCCGCAGTGACCCCTGGCCCGGCCCACGTGGCCTCTGGCGCAGCCGCAGTGACCCCCGGCCTGGCCCACGTGGCCTCTGGCGCAGCCGCAGTGACCCCTGGCCCGGCCGCGGTGACCTCTGGCGCAGCCGCAGTGACCCCGGCCCCGCCGTGGTGACCTCTGGCACGGCCGCGGTGACGGTCCAGGGAGGCTCCTCAATTGCGGTAAAATGGGCTGCGCTGTCCCCTCGGCTGCAGGCCTCTCCCTGTCCACGTGGCCGCAGTCCTTTGGCGCCAGCACCGCTCTGGCCGCTGGGACGGAGATGAAAGCTACGCTGACCAGCCGGGGACACCCCCTCCTCCCCCAGGAACCCGCAAAAGCACACGAGCTTGGGCCACAGGACAGCAAACCAGTGTTTATTTACTCAGAAAGGACGCCGGCGGCCATCAGCAGGGCTGGCTTTTCCGTGAGGCAGGAGAGACGACTGCGCCGGCGGCGGGAAAGCGTGAGGTGACGCGGTGCGGGAGCCGCCCGATGGGGGGCGGGGGTGAACTCGCCTGTCGGCTCCTCAGTCCCCACCATGCACCTCACTGTGGCCTCCCCGCCCGCGGGGGTGGGCACCCCCCAGCCAGCGGTGGTTGGCAGACACAGCACAGGAGCCATTTGAAGTGCATGCCGGGCGCGCCCTCTTGACTTGACCTTCTACCAACGACAGGAGAGGAGCTTCCTCTGAAGGCTCTGCCCTTCGACGTACACGGGTGCAGACCCGAGTCTGAGTCCAGAGGTGGAAGGGGGAGAGCCCCACCCCCATCAACGAACCACTGGCATTTTTCCTCGCCGCTGGCACGGTGTGGCTATTTGTTACGCAGCAATAGCTGACGGATATGAGGCAGAGGCGCAGGTGAGGAAGTTGGCAATGCAGAATATCATGTCACCACCTTCTTAAATTGGCTTGGGCTGGCCCTGGCCCTGGCCCCCTCTCAGAAACCACAGGTCCTGACATGGCTGCCTCAAACACCGGATTCACGTGTGCCTCCCCGGCTATGATTTGCAGGATAATGATGTCATTAAGCAGCTTTTAAATCTCTCACATCGGCCAAGCGATGGGATCGTAACCCACACGCTGGCAGGATTTCAGCGCCGAGGGGGAGCTGCGAGGCGGGTTCATCTATAATAAAAGGAAATGACTTGAGGGTTTTAGTTTTCAATTACGAAAGTGCCAGTGCAATTCAGTTCCTTGCTATTTTCACTAATATCCTCTCAGTACCTGACATCTAAACGCCCACTCAGTCCACGGCCACAGCGGAGCTCTTGGCCCCGCGGGGCTGTGCACGGAGCTGCGGGGAGAAAGAAGAAGAGAAGAAAGCGCCCTCCGCGGGGAACTCACCATTCAGAGCAAACACGAGCCGCTGAGGGGACCAAGCGTTCGTCCACGTGCAGAAGGGGCCTCCCCAATGGCCTCCTCAGTAGCTTTACTTTTATAAGTTATTGTGATAACTTTGCTTCTTCCAAGGAACTTACAAAATAGTATAAAGTGAGCAGCCAAGAAACGGATCGCCCATAACCCTCCCACTGAAATAACCTCGTTAACCTTTTAATCGCTAAGTCCCAGCCATCTTCCCACGGCGCACGTGTTTTTGTACACACATTCCTTCCTTCAAGAAAGACAGTGTCAGAGTGCGCTTTCCCCAACAGCACGCGGCCACGGCGCCTGAGCCACGGTCGCTGGTTTGTAGCATGATTTCAATGGCTGCAAAGCGTGCCCTGGTTGGACTCGCCCTGACTGCTCCCCCCGCGTTCCGTCAGCATCGTCTGGCCGGTGCCGGTTTTCTCTGTTACGGACAGCAACGCGGTGACGACTCTCCCAGACCCTTCTCTGCCCAGTGGCCCCCTGGTGACCTCCAGACAAGCTCCTCTGAGGAGAAAGGAGCTTCGGGTCAAGTTCTGTAGGAGCATTTGCTGCACTTGGGCCAATGGCGTCACGGGCTCCGTTTTAAGTGTCTTCTCTGAAGGCCTAAGTGTTTCCCTGGATGGTCAGGTCACGGCTGAAACACGGGCTGCGTCTCCCTCAAGGTCACGGGCGACGCGGGTCTCATCGGCAGCTGTAGAAGCTGATGTCCTTGGGACTCGGCCAGCAGCTCGGAATTCTGGTCCTTTGGACTCACGTTCAGACGGCCCTTGCCTCCCTGCCTGCGGCTCCAGCCCACCAGGGGGCAGCTGCACAGACGCAGAAAAAACAAAGACAAAAGGAGAAACGGGATGTCTGTGCTCTGGACACCCGGCGCCCCGCGCTCCGCGCTCCGCATGCCTCTGCTCCCTGCGCACCCCGTGATCCGGGGGTCGCGCTGGGCAGGCGGGGCGGCCTCCAACCGCCAGGCAGCGCCGCGTGCTGGGAAGTCCCAGGGACTGAGCACTGGCCCCGATGGGACCGGCCTCCACCCGCAGCCCCGCCGGCCCCGCCCGCCTCCCCGCCTGTGGCTGTGGGCGAGCTCCGTCCTCAGTGTCCTCCAACCGGTTGGAGGGAGAGGGTCTGACACGCACAGGAGGGCCGTGGGGAGTGACTGACAGGCGAGCCCCTCTCACAGGGTGGGGGGGGGGCAGTCCCTGGCTGGGGCCCCGCTGGCCTCTCGGGTCCCCTGCAGCCTCGGCCCAGTTCTGTGTCTGACGTCTCGGGAAACGAGGGGTGCAAACAGGACCAAGCGCAGGGAGAGGGTCGGGACGGGCACTGGGGTGGCGGCCGCCTCTGCCGCTGGAGACCGTGGGCTCCCCCCGCCCCCAGCCGATCCGTGATTCCCTCCGGGAGCTGCAGGGCGGGGGTGGGGGGAGTGGAACACCTTCCTGAAACCCAGGGTGTGTCTGCAGGCGACGCCCACCTGCCCTGTGACCCCAGCCCCCTCCCACCGTCTGTGGTTTCTCAGGGGCAGGGCTAAGGCCTGGGCACAGCAGGTCGCAGATGAAAGGACGGAGAGAGACCAGGCCCACGTACACGACGTCTGCTTTGCTGAGATAAACGGAGCCGGCGGAGAGCCTGCCAGGCGGGAGCCGGCCTCCGGGGTAACAGGCGCCGTTCAGCAGGGAGACACGGCCGCTCAGAACCGGGCGCGAACTGAGGAGCCCCATGAGGCTGGGCGGGTGGAACCCCCAGGGACACGGATGACTCCTCGGTCAGTGACTGGGAAGCTCATCGGGGGAAACGAGCGAGCTGTGGGCATGTGCACATCACAGGGGCCAGGGCCCGCGACACCCCCCCCCCCCCCAGGCGGAGCACAGGGCAGCCGAGCGCCCGCACACGGAGCCAGGGCGCTGCCGGGCCACGCGCGGCCTCGGTAACCCCCCGCGGCTCCACGCGGCCCACGTGCGGTCACGTCCCTCCCACGTGAGAAGCTGGTGCAAAAGGAGAACTGGAAACACTCTCCCTACGTGGGAGTTTAAAAACGCCGTCCCCGTGGCCAGAGAGAAGCCTCGTGGACGTCTCCGAAGAGCCAGCGCCACAGGGAACTTGCTGGCAGACGGACCGAGAAAACAGACGGCCCAGGCCCAGCGTGGCCCGTGGAGGAAGGACGCGTCACGGACGGGGTCGCGGGTGAAGCGATCAGGGGCCGCCACCGGCAAATCCCGTCGCGCGGTCGCTCCTGGCGCCCCCGTCACGGAGTCGCCAAGGACTCGCATTGGCCACGGCCGGCGCTCGGTCCCCCGGGAAGCTCAGGGCCCGCCGTGGCCTCTGCTCACATCTCACCAGCCGATCGGTGAGCAGCCTTGTTTCTGAGCGTTTCTGTTTAAGGACCTCAGTCAACACGCGCTGCGGATCCATTAACCCCGAACCCAGCCGACAGCCCTACCGCTCCCACCGACGGTGCCGTGACGGCCTCCGGGCTCGCCAGGGCCAGACAGCACCCGAGCGCCACGCACAGAGAGCGGCGGCATGAACACTGTCCTGTGGGTGGCATTTCTGTGGGAGCTGCTGGGACAGACCCCCCTGGTGCAGGTAAGGCAGACACACAGGTGAGGGGCGCAGGCGAGGGGCCCAGGCGAGGGGCCCAGGCGAGGGGCGCAGGCAAGGGGAGCAGGCGAGGGGCCCAGGCGAGGGGCGCAGGCGAGGGGCCCAGGCGAGGGGCGCAGGCGAGGGGAGCAGGCGAGGGGCCCAGGCGAGGGGCCCAGGCGAGGGGCGCAGGCGAGGGACGCAGGCGAGGGGCCCAGGCGAGGGGAGCAGGCGAGGGGCGCAGGCGAGGGGCGCAGCTAAGGGGGACCTGGTGGCATGATGAAGGCGCGGGTGGCGTGACTAGGGCGTCTCGCATGGCAGCGTCCAGTCTCGGCCCGTTTCCCGGCTTCTGCGGGAAGAGCTTCCCCGTGGGACCCAGCGTCTGGGCTGCTGCGAAGCCGCGAAGCCGGGAAGCCAGGAGCACAGCTGCCATCATGAACAGACCGGCGAGAAGGGCCTGCCCAGGCGTGAAGGTGAATGGCTGCCGGGCGACGGGCGGGCGGCCATCTGTCCCATCGGAGGCGGAGAGTGACCTGAACGACCTCGCGGCTCCGGGAGGCTCGGAACCGCGAGCACAGCCCCACCTGCCACTGTGTCTGCTTCACGGTCGGTCCGGTTCCGGGTGAAGGACGCCTGCCCGGGGCGGCCCAGGGCGTCTTCCCACCGCCCGCAGGAGGCCTGCTGGTGGACGGAGGCGCGCGGAGCCCTCGGAGGGGGAGGGCGGCGGGAGGAGAGGACGCCACCGGTCTCCCGGGTCCCGCTGCTGTCCCCGCGGCGCCGGGGGCCGCCTGCCTGTCTTCCCTCCCGGTGGCCTGTCTGGCGTCTGCGTGGGAAGCTTTGGTTACCTCTGCCCGTGGGGAGCTGCGAGGCTCAGCCGTCAGGGTCTCACGCCGACACCCCAGAGTCCACGTCGTTCGCAGGGAGACGACCGGGAGCCGGCCCTGGGCGTCAGCTGACCACGTTCCATCGAGGGGACCCCACCCCCTTCATGTCAGCCCCCTCCCCTCCCGCCTGCTGACCTCACGACAGGAAGTGGAAGGAACTTCTTTAGGACCTTGAGGTCATCCTTTCCTCACCGAGCTCCCCGTGTCCATGAGGTCTAGCACAGGCCACAGGGCGCCACTGACACGTATGCGTGTCTGCCTGTGTGCGACCCCGTCCTCACGGCCAGGGCACGTCCCTCCTCCCAGAGGGAACCGCGGAGCTGACCTGTCACCGCAGGCGGCTGGGACGACGTGCGTTTCGCATGAAGGGACCACACGCTACGGACTAGCTTGTGTCTGGCTGCTTTTGGTCAACGAAAAGCCTGTTCGTTCCAGCAGATTAGTATTTTCAGCATTTATGTTTTTATTGGTTCAGAGAGGAAGGGAGAGAGAGAGAGAAACACCAGTGATGGGAGAGAATCATGGATCAGCTGCCTCCTGCACGCCCCACTGGGGATCGAGCCCATAATCCGGGCATGTGCCCTGACCGGGAATCGCACCCGGGACCCCTCAGTCCGCAGGCGGATGCTCTACCCACGGAGCCACGCCGGCCGGGGCCCTGCTCCCCGTATTTGCTGCGGCTCCTTCGCTGAGATGCTCGGTGGCTCCCATCCCCCGAGGTCTTTCTGAGGAGTCGAGCTTCTAGTTTAATGAGGCCTCTGGTCGAGGCTTCCCTTCGCGGTCCGTCCTTCCTGCGTCCTCCGCGCCTGCCCCGCGTCCGCGTGCTGTGTCCGCGTGCTGTGTCCGCCTGGGAGCGCTCGTCTGACCTGCCATTTAGACAGTGCCCTTCTTCAGACGGAACGAGTCAGTGGGAGCGAGGCCGGGTGTGTGCGTGTGCGTGTGTGTGTGTCTTCCATGTGCACGGCTGTCCTTCCCCTGCGGCCACGCCATCAGCTCCGCCCACTCCTCTGCCTCCTGCCCGCGCCCCACACTCCGTGCTCCAGCTCCGCGGACCATCAGCCAACCCGTCTGCCTGGGACGCAGTCTCTCCTGATCCAGCCAACCCCCCCCTTTTTGCCTCTTCGTTTTCGTCTTTAGAAACCAAAACAACGGTCATGTGACCGTCCCCGTGGGCCCGGCGTGAGGACGGGGTGAAGCGCCCGCCCGGCGGGGAGCGACCTACACAGGAGCCACAAGTGAACCGTGGCTGCAGGCTGGGACCAGCGTTACCATGGAGACTGGATGCGCAGCTACAGACAACGGCCGGAAGCTGTCGACACCCGAGGAAGCTGTTCCGAGCGGAGAGGAAGCCACGGCAAAGGCCCCGGGGCAGGCAGCACCGTGCGCTCTTGGCACCACGGGCAGCAGCCGCCTCCGGGCCACGGCTCAGCGATCGTCACGGAGGCTGACGGAGGCCGGGCTGTCACCCCCGGGACAGGCCTGTGCCCGTAGCTTCGTTGTCTTCCTAGAAAACTCGCTGCAGCACGAAGGGCACCGGGTGGAGACAGACAGCCACGCAGACCAGCTGGGCCTGCGCCAGGCGCCCCCGGGAGAGGCCAGCAGGCGGCTGCTGCCTGGATTACGTGTTGGAAGAGGAAGCGAGTGAACCACCGCGAGGGCTGCCAGCCTCGGTCTTTAAGACTCACCCCCCGACCCCGCGCCTGCCGCCCTCGTCACTCGAGGAGCTGGTGCCCTTCGTCACCTAAACCCGCAGAAACGCCGCGGGACGGGGGCGACGGGGGAGCAGTCGCAGCGCTCCCGCCTCCGGAACCCGCGCCCGTGCGCGTGCAGCACCGGCCGCCGGGCTCTTGCTCCCCTGACCGCCACCCACGGCCCGTTCGCTACCAGGTCGATTCGGGGAGCTACGGCCTCGGGGTGAGACGCAGCCCTGGCCTCGGAGGGAGCGGCCGGAACCGATGACATCGCGGACACGGGCGGCTAAGCGACCCAGACACACGCTCCCGCCACAGGAGCCGGCCCGCCAGCACCGCGGGCGCTGCAGGGGCCGTGGCTGTTCGACCGGAGAAAGTCGCCAATGGCCCGGCCGGCGGGGCTCCGTGGCTGAGCGTCGACCTGTGACCCAGGAGGTCAGGGTTCGATTCCTGGGCAGGGCACAGGCCCGGGCTGCGGGCTCCATCCCCAGTGCGGGCCTGTAGGAGGCAGCCGACCCATGATTCTCTCTCATCACTGACGCTTCTCTCTCCCTCGCCCTTCCTCCCTGAAATCAATGACACATATTTGAAAAAGAGAACAGAATGGGGTTTGGCGAGTGGGGCGGGGGGGGGGGGGTGCCTCGCTGGCCGCGTGGAGGCCCCTCTGGGGACACATCTCTCGCACGGGCTCTTCCGGAAGCTGGGGCTTAAGTCGAGTCAAAAACTCGTCTTCCTAGTTCAAGAGTCACATGGCTTCCGGGCTCGACGCGAGAACTGAGGGCTTATCTGCCAGCCCCGGCCCCGAGGCATCGCGCTCGGTCCTGCGTCTGCGATCTGGGGCTCGGCTCGCACCCCTGCCCGGGCCTCCTGCCCATGAAACTCCGTGCTCAGCAGGGGTGACGCTCAGCGGCTCAGGGACAGCAGGGGTCGGGGTCCCCGCGGCCGCCCTCGCCCGGCCCACCCGGCCTCCAGCGGCCGATTGGCGTGTCTGGCGCGCGGTTTGCCTGATGCCTGAGAACCGCTCGGCGCTCTGTTCCGGCGGCGGTGGCCGTGTCTGGATTCAATGCTGAGCCCCCCGCTGTGGACATTCAGCCGCCGGTTCCGCTCTGGGAAAACCCAGTTTCTCCTAAGAATATCACAGCTCAGTTTCTTAAACACATTTATGGTCCGAGGAGCTTACGGGACTCAAGGCCCAACCAACGGAGGGAAAGGTAAGAATTAAGTGGGTCCTTGACTGTTTGGTGAGCAGAGCTCACCCCACAAATGCCCAAGAAGCCCTGCCCTGTGCCGGCTTAACCCCCGATGCCAGACGCAGCAGGACCCAGAGACGTTACAGGCCTGGCCGACCCCCTCGTGCTGACCTGGGCTCCCGGCCTCCCCGGGTGCAGGGAACAAAGGCAGGTGCCCACCCTCCCCAAGCCCCTCCCCCACCTCCCGGCCGGTCCAGGGCCAGGCCTTTTGGTGCTGGTGTGGGCGACACAGACCTGCGAGGGAACCTCTACCGCACGGCCCATCCCCGCGGTTGCCTATTCGCCTAATCGTGCCCTGAACGCCTGCGGTGCCCACGCCCGCGCCCACGCCCACGCCGCCTCCATCCGCAGCCAGAGCACCGACGGCCTCTCCCTCACTCGTTTTTGTTGTTGTTAAGAAGGGACCTGGTTGACTTTTCTTTTACAGCCTTTTCGAGGTGTAATTTATGAGCCACAACATTAATTCATTTAACGAAAGCACACAATTCAGTGATTTAGAAATCCATGGGATTGTGTGGACATCACCACTATCGAATCTGAGGACAACTTCATCACTTCGAAGAGCAACTCCTTACTCCTCTTAAAATATTTTTTATTGTTGATAGTATTACAGGTGTCGCCCATTTCCCCACTTTATCCCCCGAAACCCTACCCCTGCTTCCCCCCCAGCTCGTGTCCATGGGCTCCGCACGTCTCTCTATATAAAAGCCTGAGTGACCATCCCACCCACCGACCGGTCGCTATGATGCGCACTGACCACCAGGGGCAGATGCTCAATGCAGGAGCTGCCCCCTGGTGGTCAGTGCGCTCCCACAGCCAACCCCCCGTGGCCAGCCTGCCTCTCACGATCTCTCCCCCTGGTGAGTTGGCCCCGACTGGCGTCCAGGCTGAGGGACCCCACCCGCGCGTGAGTCCGTGCACTGGGTCACTAGTAGCACATAAGGTCCCTTTTCTCAGCTGAGTCCCTTTTCCCTCCTCGCTGCAGCCCCGGGAGGGAGAGGGAGGCTCGGCCGCTGGGGTATTTCTCACGGTTCCCAAACAGGAGCCTCCCAACCGCTTGTGGAACTCAACTACCAGCCCAGTGCCAAGGAGAAGCCAGCCCCACGGGAGGCTGTGGAGGCCGGGCAGATGCCACGGAGGCCGGGCAGTCGCCGTGGAGGCCGGGCAGGTGCCGCGGAGGCCCAGGCATCCAGTGTCCACGTGGCTCAGCCGCCCGCCGAGGCCGCAGACAACATCGCTTCCCTCTCAGCCTTTAGGAGCCTCGGAACACTCGGGTTTGTGTCTGAACAAGAGCCCACGGTTCTGCCCACGTTTTGGCCAAGGACCTTGCTAGACACCCGCCTCCCTCGTCGTCATATTCCAGAAGGTCACGCCGCCCCACAGGCTGGGCAGGGGCATCCGCAACGGCCGGGACTGATTTTCTGGTGACAACTGTGTGAGAGGAGCCGAGCCTGGCGGCCCCCATGGACGGGCCCTCAGTTCACGTTTGTGATTTGCTTCTCGGTCGGAAGGAGTCGGATACACGATTATGTTGGAAGTGAAATAAAAACGACGGAGTAACCCCACTTTTATTCACGGGAAAAGCTAACGAAGCTACAGCTCCTCTGGCCTGAACCCGGTCCCTCAGCTAAAAGCAGCGAAACCCTGGACAAGACCTTGGGCTCCCAGACCTGCTCAGTGAGGCCAGGTGGCCGCTCCCCGTCCTCCCAGCCGCCGGAAATCGCTTCGGGAGCAGGAGGGGCGGGAGGAGGGTAGCTGTGTCATTTTTCTTTTCTCCAAACTGGGAAAATTTTGAAATTGAAAAATAATGGTAACGTATAATTTTTACAATATTTACTTATTGGCTGACAAGTTGGTTTCATTATATTGGTGGATTCAAAAAGTAAATATTATTCTCCCCAAATCTATGTGCATTAAAGGACAAACAATTCCCAGTTCCTCCTGTCAGTGATCTGAGCGCCAGGTGATACCGTGGGGAGTATGGCGCTTGGCGGCTCGCGTATATTTCTGAGTTTGGAGCTATGTCTGCCCTGAATCCCAGGCCACTGGCGTATTTCTGAAACACAGACTTTCCCAATATTTGTTCTGTGTTACTTTTCAGAAATGGGCCTGCCACCTTCCTCCAAGCGGTTTTCACGGTGAATGAACTTGAGATCGTTGACACCTTAGATCGACTGATCTCGCTCAACCGTAAGATTTCAAATCGCAAAGGCAGGCCTTCCCCCGGCCGGGCGTCCGGCAGCTCAGAGCAGCCGCGATAAATGGAGGTGACTATGGAGCCTATTATTTCAGCGTTAAAAGGTGTGAACAGCTCAGCCCACATCTTTACAGACCCCCCTCCTCGCGCCCACTCAGCACACCTTCCGTGGGCAGATGCTTTATGGCTCGAAATCTGTGAAACCCGCTCCTCTCTACGACGCTGTCGAGCGGTGCTCATCACAGATGCTGGACGTTGTCAATGCTGACCATCGATTTACAAAATTAGAAACAGGAGCTCCCGGGAGCCCAGGAGTTCCCACGCGGCCTCGGGGCTCTAAGGTCTCCTGTCCGGTGGGGGCGCCGTCGCAGAAATTGTTGACTCTGCGCTCGCGTTTTGGGGACGAACTGCAGTCCTTCCCCGAGTGCAGATTCGTTTGCAATAACTGCATTTTGCTACAAGAGGCCACTTGCTCTCAGCTCCATGCTCCGGTCACACTCCTTCTTGTTTTTAAGTGAAATTAAGTAAGCGAACCGCTTGCCTGATCAGTGTTGACAAGTGGACACAGGATGGCCAGAAGGTGTGCAGGCCCTACTGCTCACACCCCATTGCCCCCCAGGAGTCCCATGGGCACACTGAGCTGAAAGGGAGTCTGGGAGATGGAGTCTCCACCTGGGCGGCCATGTGCCCCGCTGACACTGGGGTGGGGGTGGGGGTGAGGGTGGAGGAGGACAGAATTTGGGCAGAGCCCCCAGCTGTCTTCGAGGGGCCTCTTAGCAGGAAGTGCTGGACGGTGGCAGGACGAGGTGCGTTACCGGACGAGTTTCCTCTCTCGGCCCCGCCCCCTGCTCCTGGGAACAAACTCGCTAACTAGACCTCACCCCCCCTTTGCTCAGAGGAGCTTGGATCTAAGGTGGCAATGCACCCGCCCCGGGGTGGCTCATGTTTATCTAACCGATCAGGCGGCGCTGTGTCCCGGTCCCCCTTCCCTCCTGCAGCTGGGGACGCGGGGACCCGGTTCTGACCCATGACACCTACGAAAAGATGGCCACCCGGAGCTGAGGGAAAACGTCTGCGCTTTTTTGTAAGAAAAGAAAAAAAAGAAAACGATGAGGTGACTTCTGCCTCCCCCCCCCCACGGCCTTGCTAGCGGAAGCGATGTCTGGCGCCGCTGCAGCCCCTTGTGACCGCGAGGCAACAGTGAACTGATGTGTCTCCGGCTCACGGGCCGGCCTGACGACAGAATAACGCAGTTAAGGCCACACCAGCAACGCCCGCCTCCAGCAGCTCTGAGAATAAGCCCCTTAAAGCCCCACGTTATTCAGGTTTTCTCTTAACTGCAGCCAAGCGCACGCCTGCCGGAGGGAGGTGCTTTCCAGGCTGTCGGACCCCCGCGCCCCTGGGGCTCGCACTCTGGGGGGCAGCCCTTTTCCAGAGACACTGAAGCGGTCCCCCCACCAATGGAGTCTGGCAACAGCGTCACACACCGAGGTCAGGCCTCAGGAGGGCGACAGGCATGGCACCGCCTCGCCTGCTGGTGACGGGACCCGTGTCCGCTCTGGCCAAGGCCCCGCGCGGTCCGTGGACGAAAGGGGCCGCACGCTGACCTGACAAGCTCAGGGAAGACCCGCGTGGCGGCCTAGCAGACTCAGAGACCTAAAATAACCGCAAAGGATGGTCTGAAATTAAACTTTGACTAAAAGCAGTTATGGTGGGCAGTTATGTCCTAGGCCGGTATCTTCACTGACAAGATCAACTTTGATCCTTACTGAGCCCATTTGCCTTTTTGCCTCTAAGATAACATTCCCTTGAAATGTCTGGGTAACTTGTGACTTCCCTTTTTCTGGAGCCCCTGGGGCACAACCAAATGTTCTGGGCGCCAGGGCAGATACCACAAATTCCTTCATTATCATGTTATTGATCCTGCACCCACCTAAGTATGTGTCCATCATTTTACTTTTTATCCAATCCTAGAGGTTTCCCCGCTTCGCTTAATCCCACCTCCTTAATCTATCACCAATGAATTTCATGTAACCCACCTATGTCCCTCCTTTGATTGCAAATGTATAAATACAATTGTAACCCCGCCATTCTCCGGAGCACTATCTCAATTCGCTGAGGTTCTGCTTCCCGGCATATGTCGACAGTTTGGCTCAAATAAACTCACAAAAATTCTTTACAGGTTTCAATGGTTTTTTTACGTTAACAGGTCCCAGGCCTTTGCCGCGGCCGGAGTGTGCCCGGGGGCATTGTGGCTCAGCCAGTGGCCTTCGCTTTACAGTGACCGTCAGGGAGAGAGCAGCTCGAGCCGGGAGAGCCAGCCGGCCTCCCCTTCCGTGTGGCCGTGAGCCGGGCCCGCGTGGCAGGGGAAGTGGAGGCATCAGACGGCTATTCGCACTCGAGACCAGGCCCAGAATCGGGTTCTCCCGGAGAAAAGGTGTCTGTTGGGAAACCGTTTGAACTTTGCTTTGCTTTAGGTCACCTGGAGGCAGGGGTGTCTGACCAGAGACGAACATGTGCGTTCACAGATGATGGAAGAGGGAAGTGAAGCAGACTTCGGGGGCGCGGGGCGGGGGGGCAGCTGTAAAACAGGTGAGGGTGAATTTCACAGGAAAGGGGTGGCCATCCCCCTAGCCCTACGTTACCCTGGACGCTGAGCCTGAAAAGCAAGAGCCGCCAGTCTCCCCGCCTCCCCCGGGACGGCTGGCGGCAGACCCTGGAGCTGGGAGGGGTGGGAGTCCAAGTGAAGGACCATCGGCCCGGCCGGCCGGCGTGGCTCAGGGGGTGGGCGTCGACCTATGAACCCGCAGGTCATGGTTCGATTCCTGGTCAGGACACGGGCCCGGGATGCAGGCCAGGGGGTGCCAGGACCACAGTGCAGACCAGGTGGGCCCGGCACCCACGTGCCCTCCAGGTGCTCACCCAGGGCCGTCTGGTTCCCTACAGATGCTCTCCACACCCCCTCCCCTCCCCTTCGCCCCTCCCCTCCCTGCAGGCCCCTCCCTCGGGGCCTGGAGCGCGGCCACTGCTGCCTGGACGCAGACGGTGCCTGACTTCAAAACAGCAACGTGGTTGCTACGGAAGCTGCACGCCCCTCCATGACCCAGCGACCCTCTGCCCCCCCAGACCAAGAAGGTGGCGCCCCCACATCGGGCCCCTGTCGTCCAAGTGAAGACGCATCCAGGGATGTTCACGCAGGTCCCGCCTCAGAGGCCTGACCGACGCGCCCAGCAGCCTCCGCGGCCAGCGGGGTGGGGGGTAGGTTCTGCTGCAGCCTCAGGTGAGATGTGGGGACAACCATGAACCAGCCGCCCAGGCGGCCAGGGCGTCTCAGGACGAGCACGGAGCCAGGGACCCGAGCGGCAGCGGAAGGCGCTCCTGCCGCGTTCGGCCCGGCCGGGCTCGTCCAGAAGGTCAAGGTGGCCCGTCGAGGCCTGGCGGGAGCTGGCGGAGCCGGTGGGAGGAGCACAGGGACCGCTGGAGGCTGCGAACAGCCTGGGCCAGGAACACGTGTAAAAGCCACGGAACCGCACATGTATCCGTGTGGCTGCTGCATGGAGCTCCGCCTCGGCCACCAGAGGCTTTAAACACGCCAGACGCCATCACCGCACTACACCCCACGAAGGCCCGCTGCGGGCTGAGGACCGTGCTCCAGTCGTTCCCCGGAACCGCCCTCCAGCTTTTTGGGGAAACTGAGGTTTTATCCTTTGATATTATTCTCCTCCCAACAGCTTCCAGAAGCAAAGACGTACACCTTCACCAAAACGTTTGTCCAAGGGCCCGCCCCCCACCTGTTCCCCCACTGGTCCCCTGCCCACCTGTCCCACCTGCCTCCCCCACTCACCTGCCCCCGCCCACCTGCCCCCGCCCACCTGCCCCCCGCCCACCTGCCCCCCGCCCACCTGCCCCCGCCCACCTGCCCCCCGCCCACCTTATTAAAAACCAAGTCCACCGTGAAGTTGGTTGCTATCATCTGCCTCCTTTGGACTCCCAGGCGAGTGCGAACACGGCGCGGAGGCTGGAGTTCACGGGGCCGCCCGCTCGGCGGACGCAGGTGTCAGGGGCTCTGGCTGGTGAACACGGGGGACGCCCGCCTCCCTGCTCCCTCAGACGCCGTCGTGGGACAGGAGGGGCCAACGACAAGGGTAGGATGTGTTCCTCGTGGCCGGGGACGCAGCAGCTCTGGGCGGGGCTGGCCGCCACCTCTCCGACCCCCCCCCCCCCCCCCCCGTGCGGGAGGCCAGCTCCTGCCGGGGCCGGGGAGGGCCAGTGGGGCCACGTCAAGCTCAGCCAGAGGGTAACGGCGCTGCCGTGGAGGCCGCCGCCGGGCACAGCCGTTTTCACCGTGACTCGCCTTCCTTTTCCAAAACCACCTTGTAGGCGCCAGCGGGAAGCAAGGAGCCAGGCCACGGGCACGAAGCGGACACAGCCACAGCCACAGCCACGCGGAAGGCTGCAGGCGGCTCATCCCCATCGTGGGCCTGGCGGCCTCACTCGTGACAGAACCAACCTGACCGAGCACGGCCGTCCCGGCAGCTGGTTTCCTGGGTCAGATGGCGCGGCTGGTCACCAGCTCTGGACCCTGCTCCCGGCCCTCCCTGGTGCCGGGGGCCTCATCCGGGCACCAGGCCTTGGCCGTCACCTCCGAACCGCGTGCTGAGCCCGGGGGTCGCGGCCACCGCCCCGCGGCCCGCTCCCTGTGAACCCGCTGCTCAAGGTGCAGCCCTTGGCGCCGACCAGAGGGTGAGGCTGGGGACGCGGGGCAACTGCTCCGAGTCAGTCACCCCAACCGCCCCCGATATTCTGGCTGGGGCACAGGCACGCCGACCTGCAGACACAGGCCCGGCGCCATGGCTTGGAGGGTCAGAGCAGGTGCCCGGGGCCTCCCCGCCTCGCTTCTCCTCCCTGGGGAGGGCGGGGGTTACCCAACGACGCCAGCGAGACAAGGCGGCCTCTTTTCGGGATAAATGGCCGCCGCGCGAAGGGCTCCTTGTTAACGTCCCACCGGCCGTGGCTCTAGCAATGGAGGCCTCGCGCACCCCGAGCCAGTGAACGGGCACCTTCTCCTGTGGACGCAGAGACGAGGCGGGCGAGCAGGTCCCGGAGCTCCAGGGCCAGAGCCCCCCCTTCTCCGGCGCCGGAGGCAGCTCGGGGGCAGGCGCCCGGGAGGCCGTGGTGCGGTGGTTCAGGACCCAGTGCAGCCCCCCACTCCCTGGGTTTGGACCCGGGGCTACCCCTGGCCAGCCGCCCCCCCCCCCCCGGCACCTGCTCACTCGGTCCCCGAGGGCCCTGCACGGGCGGCACCGGCACTCGGCACCGGGCACAGCCAGGTGGGGGGCGGGCGGGGGGGGGGGGCAGACGGACATTTCCGTTTGTGCGGGAGACAGAGACAGGCTTCTTACCTCGGCCGGCAGCTGCGCCACGGCGTCCGGAGCGGGGAGTCGCCCCCCAGGCCCCGCTCCCCCCACCTCCCCCGACCGCGCTGCCCGGAGCCTCCTGGGCTGCACACGGCCCGGGGGAGCCTGGGCCCGAGGCTCTGATGGGTGCGGCCTGGGCGCAGCTGAAACGCTGCCCGTGATTCTAGACGCAGCGCAGCTGAGAGCCCCGAGGCGGCGGGGCCAGGCCGCCCTCCCCGAGGCCCTGGCCCTCGTGGGTCACGTCCCTGTCCCGGGGCCCTGCCCTCTCGTTCCCCTTCGCTCCGAGGCCCCGCAGGGAAGGGGGCGTCTTAGGAGGGAAGGACCCGCCCCAGCCCTGCACCCTCGGGGCTAAGTCAGGGGAGGGGCCTGGGCGGCTGCGGGGGGGGGGGGGGGGGGCCCGGAGGGGGGGTGCTGAGAATGGTGCTGTCCACTCGGCTCCACGCTGCCCGCTCACCCGCCGGGCTGCCTGTCCCCGCGAGCTCAGCCCCCACCCCCAGGAGTGGACCTGGGGCAGCTGGGGTCGGGGGCAGCTGGGGGCCAACAGCCTCGCCCCTGGGAGGGTGGGGCCTGGGCAGGAAGGCGCACGCTCTGCAGGGCAGGGAGGCCTGGGCCCAGCCTCCTTCCCGACGGTGCCCCTGCCCCTGTGCCCGTGTCCACAGAGCGGCGCGTGTCCGTCAGGAGCCACACTCCTCCTGGTGGGGGGCGGCGGGCCCTCCCGGGCCTCCAGCCTGGCTCTGCCCGGGGGACGGGACACCTGGGCCCGGGGGACCGGACACCTGGGCCCGGGGGACCGGACACCTGGGCCCGGGGGACCGGACACCTGGGCCTGGAGGACGGGATACCTGGGCCCGGGGGACGGGACACCTGGGCCTGGAGGACGGGACACCTGGGCCTGGAGGACGGGACACCTGGGCCCAGAGGACGGGATACCTGGGTCTGGAGGACGGGACACCTGGGCCCAGGGGACGGGACACCTGGGCCTGGAGGACGGGACACCTGGGCCTGGAGGACGGGATACCTGGGCCCGGGGGACCGCGCACCGGGCCTGCTGCCTCAGTAGTGGGACGGGGCTGGAGGCCCAGCCATGGCTGACTCTCAGTTTCCAGCCCAGTCCATGCTGCTCCCGTGTAGCCAGCCCAGTGATGGCGAACCTATGACACGCGTGTCAGAGGTGATATGTGTACTCATGTTTTGGTTGATTTTTCTTTGTTAAATGGCATTTAAATATATAAAATAAATATCAAAACTATAAATCTTTGTTTTACTATGGTTGCAAAGATCAAAAAATTTCTATACGTGACACGGCACCAGAGTTAAGTTAGGGTTTTTCAAAATGCTGGCACGCTGAGCTCAAAAGGTTCGCCATCACCGATCTAGAGTCTAAAACAGAACAGTGAGCAATGGGAACACGTGTTTCCAGGAAACCGTGAAGCCTAAAAGCGGGCCTGCGGTCAGCGAAGGGACAGCAGCCGCACCCGCGGGCAAGAAGCAGCGGCAGGGGCGCCGCCCGGAGGCTCGGAGGGAGGACCAGGCCTCGAGCATAGAGGGGCCAGGTGTGAAGGAGCAACCTGGTGGGGCCTGGTGTGCACAGTTGGGGGCTGGTGTGCATGGTGGTGGGCTGGGGTGCACGGTGGTGGGCTGGTGTGCATGGTGGGGGGCTGGGGTGCACGGTGGGGGGGCTGGTGTGCACGGTGGGGGGTTGGGGTGCATGGTGGGGGGCCGGGGTGCATGGTAGGGGGCCGGGGTGCATGGTGGGGGGCTGGTGTGCATGGTGGGGGGCTGGGGTGCACGGTGGGGGGTTGGGGTGCATGGTGGTGGGCTGGTGTGCACGGTGGGGGGCTGGTGTGCACGGTGGGGGGCTGGTGTGCACGGTGGGGGGCTGGGGTGCACAGTGGGGGGTTGGGGTGCATGGTGGGGGGCTGGGGTGCACGGTGGGGGGCTGGGGTGCATGCGCAGGGGTTGGGGAGCACGGTAGGGGGTGGTGTGGGGAGCTGAGGTCCAGGAGGCGATTCAGGACCCCTTTTCTCAGAGCCACTGGCTTTATTTGGAGACGCGCGCTGGTGGGCTTCCCCGTGTACAAAGCTAAACAGTTAATAAAAGGCACCTGGAGACAGCGGAAACTCATTCATTTCATGTGACATATTTTAAAAAAAGATAAAAAGATTTAAAAAATACTCTGGCTGACAATGCACACCTCACACACAAGCGACTCCCCGGCCTCGGTGAGCGGGCTGGGCCTGCCGGGCGCTGTCCGTCAAGGAAGGAGGAAGGAGGGGCCCGCGCTCCGCCCGGTAACAGGGTGACCGTCGCAGCGGGAGGGCAGCACCCGCCTCCTGCCCGTCCTGCTGGTTCCTCCACCAGAAGCTGCCGACGAGCCGGCGGTGGGGTGAGGGCGCCGAGCCCGGGGCGGAGGCCGAGGAGGCGGGGAGGCCGAGGAGGCGGGGGGGCCGAGGAGGCAGGGAGGCCGAGGAGGCGGGGGGTGGGGGGCCCAAGGAGGCGGGGAGGCCGAGGCTGAGGCGGCAGGTGTCCCTTGACCTCCTCCCCGCCTCCCGTTTGGGCGCCCGATGGAGCCGCCCAGCCAGGTCTGCGGTCCGGGGCGCTGGCCGTCGCCCTGGGGACACACGTCCTCGCGAAAAGAAAAGAGAAGCGGAGCCGCCTCCTGACCCCGCCGGAGCCTGCGTTCAGGGCCAAGCTGCTCGCCCGCCGGCCCGGGAGCAGGAGGGGAGCTGTCACTGCAGCTGACGTCCGAGCACAACAGCCTCCGAGGTCCCGCGGCCGCGTCACACGAAGGAGGAGAAGCCGGTGAGCGGAGTCCGGGCGCCGGGGGCCGCGGGCGCGAACACGGCGCTCTGGGTGGTGACCACGGTGTGCAGCAGCGGGCCCTCGCCCCCCGCCACCGCCTCGTACCTGTGCGGGGCCGCCCGCCCGCCCGGGGCCTGCCGCTTCCAGGAGTTGAAGTAGGTGGGGTCGCTCAGGTAGTGGTTGACGAAGGAGTGCTGGGGGGGCGCGTCCTCCGACTCCGAGTCGGTGCCCTGGGGAGGGTGGGGGAGAGCAGGTGTGGGCACGGGGAGGGGAGGACGTGGGGGAGGACGTGGGAGTGGTCATGGAGGGGGAGGAGGTGGTCATGGGGGCACAGGGCAGCCTGGCTGAGCCGGAAGCCACGAGTGGCCAGCAGGCAGGACCAGCATCAGTCACCCAACAGGGACAGTGCCTGTCAGCCAGCTGTTCCCCCTCCCCTCCGTCCCCCTGCCCTCCGCGCCCCACTCCACCCACCCGAGGGCACAAACATCCGCAGGCCCCTGCCAGCTCCCCGGCTGAGCCCAGCGGGTGCTCTGGGCCCCGGGGACCTGGCAGAGGCCGCTCTGACATGTCAGGAGGGCACAGGGGGTGGTGGCTCTGCCCCCTACACTCCCTTGGGCTCCAGTTCCCACTGGCAAGGGGCCGGCCACCTGCTCTTTTTAGGGACAAGGAGGGCGTCAGGAGCCGGGGGCGGAGGAGTGAGCAGCCCCTGATGCTGCAGGTCGAGGGTGGGGAGTGGGGGCTCCCAGCTCCAGCCCCAGGGGCCTGGGTGGTGTCCAGGGGCTGTGGCTGGGCTCACACAGCCGCTGTGCGGGGAGGAGGCCCGGGCCCGCGTGACTCACGGAGAGGAAAACAGAACGGTCCCCAGGCCCCGCAGCGAGGCACCTGCGTGCCCCTCCCCCATTCGAGGGTCAGAGAGCGAGTGACCCTCATGCCTGCCTCCCCAGGTGGCCCCTGGGCTGCCCCGGCCCTGGCTGCCAGCACTGTGTCCGGGAGCCTCCAGGCCGAAGGGAATCCCTGTGCTCAGAGGGTGGGGAGATCCCGGGATCCCTGGGACACGGCGAGGAACCTGGACTGCTTTAAGGAAGTAACGGCGTGGCTCCGTGGGTGAGCGGCGACCTATGACCCAGGAGGTCAGGGCTCGATTCCCCGTCAGGGCACAGGCCCGGGTTGCGGGCTCCATCCCAGGGTGGGGCGTGCAGGAGGCAGCCGGTCCATGATTCTCTCTCAGCATTGACGTTTCTCTCTCTCTCTCCCTCTCCCTTCCGCTCTGACATCAATAAAAACACCCACGTATATTTTTCTTTTAAAAAGAAAGTCAGTCCCCGCGTTGGGGCTTCTCAGGCTGTAGGATGGGGACTGTTTGTTTCGCGGCAGCAGCGCTGCACACACTGGTCCCTCCGCTCGGCACGATCAGGGGGGCGCGGGCCCAGGAGCCCCTCCCGCACACCCGGCCGCAGAGGGCAGAGGGCAGAGGGCAGAGGGCAGTGGCTCAGGAATCGATGCCGATGGCGATGGCGGCACAGGAAGCACCGCGGCTGCTCCCAGGTGGGCCGTGTGTGTGGGTGCCCGGGACCCCACAGGCCGGTGTATCGCCCCGCACTAGCTCCTGTCTCAGCACACGGACCGTCCCCAGCTCCAGGCCCCCTCCGGCCGGCACTCAGGGCCCCCCCACCCCCGCCGCCCTCCAAACCCCTGTGCTCCGGCCTGGAAAGCGGCTCGTAGCCGTGGCCGCTGTGGGAAGCCTGGCGCCCATCTCCCACCCGATTGCCGCTGACCCGCTGGCGGCCACGTGCTGTGCGCTCAGTCCCACGGGGCCATGGGCCTCCTGAACGCCCCGGCCCCTGGGCTGCGGATGAGCGCGGGCGCCGCCTGGGCTGTGGTGGGGGCTTCCTGGTCATCGCCTTCCTCGGGCCGCGAGGCAGCTCCCGCCGCGATGGGACCGGCCTGGGTCCTCCAGGGTTGGCACCAGGAGGGTCCCTCTTCAGATGCCGCCTTTGGTCCCGTCTCCTGAGGCTCCGGGGGCAAAGCCCGCGGCGAACACGCCAAAGGGCCCTTTCTCACGAGAGTCACAGAGCACTCGAGGCAGCCATTTAGGTCCAGGTGTCAACCGGGGTCAGGGGTCACGGCGACCTGAGGGCCGAAGGTAAGACTGAAGACGTTCCCCGCTTCAGGCCGCGTCCTCCGGTCACATCGCAGCGCGGAGGATGCTGGTGAGCACGTGGGAGACTCAACGTGGTCTCTGTCCCCCTGAGAGCCACGGCCGCGGGGGTGGGGGCTGGCAGGTCCTCCTGGGGGCAGCGGGGCCAGGCCAGCACTGCATGGGCGGAGCTTTTAGGAGCCCTCTGGGGGCCCCTCCGAGCCCATTTCAGAGAAGGTTAGAGCGGCAGCGGTGGATCTCCCTGGGGCAGGCGCATCAGCACACGTGTGTCCTGTGCTGGGACCCTCTGCCCCCTGCCCCCCGCCCACCCCCTGCAGCTGTAGAGAAGCCAGGCTCTCGGGTGGAGGCCAGGTGGGCTGAGGGGCCGTCTGGGGGCCTGTGCGTCTCGCCTCGCAGGCCGGCATTCTGAGAGCAGGGCAGCCCAGCCTGGAGGGCGCACCCATGTCCCAGCCGCACGTGCTGACGGCTGACGCACCCGCTGACGGCTGACGTGGTGAATGAAGCCATTCCTCTTGAAACTGCTCAGTGACTCTGCATCATTGCATAGCTCCTCACCCCGGATCTAAACGCCCCATGCGCAGAGCCGGGGCTGCGGCAATGTGGGTGCTGAGGCTGTCCGGCAGGAGACCCTGTGGGGGGTTGTCTGGCCCCCGTGTTCCTGTCTGGGCTTTGACCTTCCTGCGTGACCTGCAGGAAGTGGTCCTTCTCTGCCTTTCCCGAGGGCTGAATGCACGGCTTGTCCCTCAGAAAATGTGATTGGCTGGTGGGTGGGCATGTGACAGGAGCTGGGCCAACGGGAACCTGCCCTGGGACTTTTCTCAGTGGTAGAGCAGGGCCTCCCTGGGGACAAAGCTGGCAGCCGTGACCTTGAGTGGCAGGGCCCGTAATGCACAGATGTAGCTGAGTGGTTCCCATGGTTCCAGAGCCAGTGTGGGGACCCCCGCGCCACCAGGGTGCACGCCCAGCAGCCTCTGCTCCTGCTGGACGCTGCTGTGCCCGCCGAGGAAGCCACGTGCCCTTGCCCTGCTCTGTGTAGGTGTACGCGGCACCGCTACGTCTCAGGGCGTTAGAATTACTGACGGGGAAATGCGTGGGGTTTCATCTTCCTAGCTTTCCTGTGTGATAGGAAGTCACCACGGGTGCTGGTTTCCCGGGAAACCATACCGGCCAGCGTGCGGCCTGCGAGGTGGCCCTGGACGGCGGCGGGAGCTTCTGACGGAGGTCATCGCGGCTCCGGGCTCCTGGTGCTGCCTGAGATGAAGGGCCTGGCTCTCTGTGGCGGAACTAATTGGGTGCGAGGGTTTCGGCTGAGTCGCTTGGAGCAGGAGAGATGGTGAAAACCGTTTCTTTGGGCTTCAAAACAGCCTTTACAATGTGATTTGCACAGCAGTCCTGACAGAGGTCGTGAGCAGCGTGGGCTACACGGCGACAGCCTCTGATTTCCAGCCGGAGACGCAGCCTGTCCCGTGGCGCCAGCCAGAGCCGCGCCCCAGGCAGGTCTGCTCCCAGCGGCGCTGGAACGTCCCTGGGCAGGACTTCCGGACGCAGGAAAGGAACCCGGGCAGGGGCGGCCGCTGTGTCCTGGTGGGATGTCAGCTCCTGGGGAGCCCCGCTGCAGGGGCCCGGGGATCCTGCCCCCCGTGGCCAGCCGGGGGCATGAGACCCGCCCCCACAGGACACCTTTCGTCCCCGCCCTGCCCTGCCCGGGGGAGGGGGGAGGGGGCATGAGACCCGCCCCACAGCGTCACCCTGTGTCCCTGCCCTGCGGCCACCCTGGGCCACGCCCTGACCGACCCGGCAGAAGTCACTCTTCACCCCGAGCCCCTGGGGGGCAGTGGATGGACAGGAAGTGAGGGTGCTCTCGGCAGGACAAGCACTGTGGCGGTGAGTCCCGCCCGTCTGGCCGGTCTGTGCGAGGCCCCGGGGAGCGAGCTGCCTGCCCTCGGCCCCTCAGGCCCTGCCCCGCTCCCGGGCCTGTGGACAGCTCCGGGTCGTCACCACCTCTGAACGTGAGTGTGAAGGCCTGGCCGGAAGTCAGGGCCCTCCAGGAACGTGGTGCCAGGCCCTGCCCCTCCCTCCCGGTCCCGGCTGTCCCATCAGCTATGGGTGCAGAAGGTGCTTCCGAGTGGCTGGGGGGAGGGGGCCCAGCAGGCCCCTCCATGGGTCCAGGATTTAGGTGGAAATTATTTTATGAGCAACCATTTACAGTCTCTGGAAACGGTGCCCAGGGCACAGCACAGGGACACAGGGACGAGGTTTTACGGAGAATGGCAGGGTCTGAGGCTGACCTGCGACCTGCGCCCGGGCCCCCTCCTGCCGCGGCTCAGGGGACCGAGGCAGCCCCGGCAGAGGGGTCCAGAAGAGGAGGCCTCTCCCCGGCCCCCCCCACCCCCCCGCCGCGGCTCAGGGGACCGAGGCAGCCCCGGCAGAGGGGTCCAGAGGAGGAGGCCTCTCCCCGCCCCCCCCCCCCCCTGCCGCGGCTCAGGGGACCGAGGCAGCCCCGGCAGAGGGGTCCAGAGGAGGAGGCCTCTCCCCGGCCCCCGCCCCCTGCCGCGGCTCAGGGGGACCGAGGCAGCCCCAGCAGAGGGGTCCAGAAGAGGAGGCCTCTCCCCGGGCCCCTGACCGAGGGCAGGACTGGCAGTCTTGCCTGCCAGCTGGCCTCCATTCTGGGCAGGGGTCCCCGACAGCCCCGGTTGGGACAGAGGGACCTTGCAGGACACCTGGGCGCTGGGCTGCCTCCCGGAGCCCTGGGCTGGGTGCAGCCGGACCCGCGGATTTGCAAGCAGAGCCCGAGCAGAGCCCGAGCAGAGCAGGGGAGACGCGGCCCGCCTCCGTCCCCTCGCCTGGGAGTTCACACCAAGCCAGCACTTAAGGGCCATTTCACGAAGCCTCGGGCCCAATAGGCCTGAATTCAGGTCACAATGCGGGTGAGACTCCCTTTAGGTTAAATGCTGATCTAGAGCAGGAAGGCCAAGAGGGGGTGGGCCGCCATGCCCAGGAACGCCCTGGTGCCCCCTGAGGCCTGGCGGAGCTGACGGGGGAGGGGGGGGCACCCAGGCACTGGGTCAGCTGCTTTGCTGGTGAAGTGAGACCGCAGGCGGGAGTGGGGGGGGGTGCCCACTGAGCTTGCAGGGCCGCTCAGCTCCAGGATGAACGCCCCCACACGCAGGAGGCCGGGTCGTGGGGCCTCGGGACGAGACCTGGTCGCTCAGGGAGGACAGGGCCATCTGAGTGGGAGCTCAGGACCCTGCTGATGGGGCTGGGCGGCCCTGGGAGTCCCCTGCTCAGCACAGGGGCAGGAACGGAGGGTCCTGGGGGCGTGAGCCTGGCGCCCACATTGCAGGCCCAGGCCCAGAGGCCACCAGCCCTGTGTCACCCAGGACACTCGGGTCTGCTCTGAGGGCAGCGGTGACAGCCGTGTGCAGACCTGAGGCCGCTTTGGGCACGTGACCCGGCTGGGTGCCGCCTGGGGCCGCGACCCCTGAGGTCCCATGGGCGCGTGGCCACACCTGGGCGGACGCAGGTCTCCTGAGAGGGACCCCCTGCCCGGCCCTGCGAGGGGCTGGGGCGCCCGGGGGCTGGGCCTGGGCCGGTGCTCCTCCCCCTACCCCGGCCATAACGGGGCCCTTTGTCCCTGAGACAGGAGGAGGCCAGAGCGAGGCCGGGGGAGGCCGCGGCCCACACTGACCTCGGATTCCGACGCGCCCTCCGCCTTCTCCGCCAGGTGCACGCTCTCGCTCAGCACCGCCCCGTTGTACTTGTTGCTCAGGTCCTCGTCCGAGTAGTGCAGGCCGCCGGGGCTGGGCCGGGGCGGGGACCTGCGCGGACCGCCTGTGAGGGCGCTGGGCGGATCCCGGGGCCTCCTGTCCCCCCTCGGCCCCCCACTCCCCCTCGGCCCCCCACCCCCGCCTGTCAGGCTGAGTGGTGGCAAGTCCACGCCACGGACACTACGTCCACGTCCGCGTGGCTTCTCTCACCCAGGTCTCCGCTGACAGAGGGCCCGGGGCTGGGGTTCTCCCTGGGCCCCCCCACCCCGGGGACCTGCCCTCTTCACACTCAGGCCTCTCACCGCCCCGCCCCCCTCCTGCGCTGTGCTGCCTGCTGGCCCGGACCCGTGGGCGGCGCGGGGACGAGCGGGGGCCCTACCTGGACCCGTTCTTCTTGGAGAAGGCGTTCTTCACGCTGAGGTGGCGGCTGTTGAGCTCCAAGGCAGCGAAGGCCCCATTGTCCAGGGTCACAGACTCCTCCATGTGGGCGACGCTCTTCCCTACGGGCCACCCACTTCCCCGTGAGTGGGTCTCCGTGCAGAGCCCCCAGCACCCCATCCGGTGAGTGAGGTCTCCCTGCAGAGCACCCCATCTCCTGGCTTACTGGCCCCTTCCTTCAGATCACACGGCTCACGGGTCAGGAGACCAGAGAGAATTTTCCAGACCCTGAAAGAGCAGCCCCTTTCCCAGAGGAGCCCCCCAGCGCCCGCCACCACGGCTGCGTTTTTCACACACGCGTGTGCCTGCTTCTCCGTGTCCGCCTCTGTTCCCCTGGACAGACCGTAAGTTCCGGGCAAGACAGACCGCAAACGGCTCGCTGACCCTCTGTTGGGCTCTCGCCACGCCAGCCGTGGGGACAGTGCTGAGCACGCGCCAGGGCCTCCATGGGCCTGTGCAACTCACCCCCATTTCCAACCTCAGGGTCCCCTCTGGGGGACCTCACACCCCTCAACATGCCCAATGCTCTGTCTGTGGGAGTGAAGCGCCAGCAGAACAGAGTGGCACATGGGAGCCTCCCTGACTGGAGAGAGGGGGTGGGGCTGGAGAGAGGGGGTGGGGCTGGAGAGAGGGGATGGGGCTGGAGAGAGGGGGTGGGGCTGGAGAGAGGGGATGGGGCTGGAGAGAGGGGATGGGGCTGGAGGGAGGGGATGGGGCTGGAGAGAAAGGGGATGGGGATGGAGGGAGGGGGTGGGGCTGGAGAGAGGGGGTGGGGCTGGAGAGAGGGGGTGGGGCTGGAGAGAGGGGGTGGGGCTGGAGAGAGGGGATGGGGCTGGAGGGAGAGGGGATGGGGCTGGAGAGAGGGGATGGGGCTGGAGAGAGGGGATGGGGCTGGAGAGAGGGGATGGGGCTGGAGGGAGGGGATGGGGCTGGAGAGGGGATGGGGCTGGAGGGAGGGGATGGGGCTGGAGGGAGGGGATGGGGCTGGAGGGAGGGGATGGGGCTGGAGGGAGGGGATGGGGCTGGAGAGAAAGGGGATGGGGATGGAGAGAGGGGGTGGGGCTGGAGAGAGGGGGTGGGGCTGGAGAGAGGGGATGGGGCTGGAGAGAGAGGGGATGGGGCTGGAGAGAGAGGGGATGGGGCTGGAGAGAGAGGGGATGGGGCTGGAGAGAGAGGGGATGGGGCTGGAGAGAGGGGATGGGGCTGGAGAGAGGGGATGGGGCTGGAGAGAGAGGGGATGGGGCTGGAGAGAGAGGGGATGGGGCTGGAGGGAGGGGATGGGGCTGGAGGGAGGGGATGGGGCTGGAGGGAGGGGATGGGGCTGGAGAGAAAGGGGATGGGGATGGAGGGAGGGGATGGGGATGGAGGGAGGGGATGGGGCTGGAGGGAGGGGATGGGGCTGGAGAGAAAGGGGATGGGGATGGAGGGAGGGGATGGGGATGGAGGGAGGGGGTGGGGCTGGAGGGAGGGGATGGGGCTGGAGGGAGGGGATGGGGCTGGAGAGAAAGGGGATGGGGATGGAGGGAGGGGATGGGGCTGGAGGGAGGGGATGGGGCTGGAGGGAGGGGATGGGGCTGGAGAGAAAGGGGATGGGGATGGAGGGAGGGGATGGGGATGGAGGGAGGGGATGGGGCTGGAGGGAGGGGATGGGGCTGGAGAGAGAGGGGATGGGGATGGAGGGAGGGGATGGGGATGGAGGGAGGGGGTGGGGCTGGAGGGAGGGGATGGGGCTGGAGAGAGGGGATGGGGCTGGAGGGAGAGGGGATGGGGCTGGAGGGAGGGGATGGGGCTGGTGAGTGGAGGAGGTGCAGGCAGTGCTGTGCCCAGAGGCCAGGCCCTGCGTGTCTCCCGCACGGAGGGGACACTCTGGTGGCCGTGGACTCTTCCCGAGCCTTCAATTACGAGGTTAATGAGCACCCCGGGGTGAGCTGGGCCAGAGGCTGCGGGCAGTGCTTGCAGTCCCGCTCTGGGCGGGAGGAGAGAAAGAAGCAGAGCCAGCCCCTGCCCAGGGCTGTGAATGCCTTCCTACAGCACCTCCCACCGAGAGCCTGACCCAGGAGCCCTCCTTAGAGATGAAACGCACAGGAAACACAGCCCTTTCTCGAGGGACGCATGTGAACGTCACTGGAGCAGCCGTGAGGGGAGGGGAGGTGCTCTGGGCGCTAGTCACCCTTCTGCAGGGCCGGGCAGCCTCCTGGGTGCCCTCTCCTGGGAAGGACAGGCGAGCTGACAGGGAGAGCCCCATGGGATGGCGCGGGCTCAGGAGCACTGGGCCCCGCTCGGGGCGGGGGGGCAGGTCGGGGGAGCAGCCCAGGCTTGGAGCTCAGCACGCTCTGGTCACACTGAGGAGGGGCACACAGGCAGTTGTGAGAATGTGAGTGGAGGACGATGAAAAGCGCCAAGTGTGCCCGTTTCAGGCGCTCCGTGCACAGCGCCGCGGGCACGGGCGGTGGCGAGCTTGCCAGAGCCTCCTCCTGCCTCCCTGCCGGGGCCACACCTTCCAGCCTCCAGCACCGGCTGTGCCCTCTGTCCATGGAGTCACATGGAGTCACATGGAGGGTGCACCTCAGTGGCCGCCTCACCCAGGCCCGGGGCCCTTTCTCTAAGGACAGAGCGACTCATCTAGCAGCAAACCCTGCCGGGCACCTACTACGCGCCAGGCACCTACTATGCGCCGGGCACAGAGCCTGTGCGGGAACGTGCGAGCGGCCCCCAGAGGCTCCAGCCGGGCCGTGGGGTGGAGGGAGCCGGCTGCCACCGGGTTTGTGATGCCAAGACGCTGCCGGGAGGGAGCCCGCCTGTCCTCAGGCCCTGGGTGCAGCGTCCCCTCAGTGTAACACTCTCCTCTGCTCAGACTCACACCTGCTGCTGCGTGTGAGCCGCGGGCAGATGGGCACAGGGAGACTCAGAGGCCCAAGTTCCTGATGGCGCATCTGAGCCCCACAGCTACTCTGGGCAGAGCCTGGCGCCTCCAGGACATGTTCTGGTCTGTCACCCGCGGTGGGCACGGCGGGGGGGGGGGTGGGGGACACAGCACAAACTCAAGCCAGCTCTCCTGGGGGCCGGGGTGGGGGCGGGGAGAGCAGGGTGGGGCGCCCACCTGTGCCACAGCTCCGGTGCCCCCGGCTCTGCCTGCGCAGCACCAGGGCGAGGGCCACCAGCAGCAGGATGAGCAGGCTGGACAGCGCCATCACCAGCAGGAACCACCACTCCTCGTAGAACGGGGTGTCCGCTTGCGCTGCGGGCAGACGGGCACGTGGTGAGCTCGACAGAAGCCTCGCCCTCTGCCCAGGCCCCGGGGGTCAGGATGTGGCCGGGCCCGGGGACGGGCTCGGGCTGCCCCCACCTGAGCCGCTCTCCCCCAGACCTGTCCTGCTCACCACCTGCCCCTGTTGTCGGGGTTCGGGGAAGAAGGAGCCATGTGCCTGGGGGCTCCTCTCCAAGTGTCGGTCCCTCTGAATCCCACCTCCCTGGTGCCCACCACCGCCCGGGCCCCGCAGCTCCTGCCCGCCCGCCCAGCCAACGCAACTCAAGTCCAAGCTTCACGTGGCTTCTCAGGGGGAGTCAGGGGGTCCCCCAAAAGCCTGTGGGGACAGACTGAGCCCAGCGGCCCTGAGCTGACCGGCTCACAGCTGTGCGGGGGCGCCTACCCCTGTCTGGAAGGGCTGGGTGCAGGCACCACGGACAGAGGGGGCTCTTTGGGTACCTGTTGGCCCCTCCCGGCCCCCCCCCCCGCTGGGCTGTTTTATTTAGTTCATGTCTCTGCAAAGCTGAACGGAGCAGCCCCAGTTCCAGAAGTTTTCCCAGAAACGACTGGAGGAGGTTCATGGACACGTGGTTTGGGAGGAAGGAACCATCTCCATTCATCCTGTTACTAAACCCTGAGGAACGGAAGCGGCTTCTGGGAAGGTGCCGGGTGTGGGTGCTCAGCTGCCACCCCCGGGGGCCCTGTGCTCTGACCCCACCCGGAGGGCCCCCTGCTCCCGGGGTCACAGGCCACGCTGGGGCCGCGAGGACACGGGACCCACACCGTCCGCTGCGGGGCGCCTGCTGCTGGGGCGCCTGCACGTCCATGCAGCCTCCCTTCCCCGACAAGCGAGCTGTCCCGGGGACCTACCTGACACAGCTGCGGACGGGCTGCTGGGCTCCCCGTAGCCCACCGGGTTCACGGCCACCACCCGGAACTCGTAGGTCACGCCGGGCCGGAGCCTGCCCAGGCCCACGCGGTAGGACGTGGCGCTCTGCGGGAGCCCCTTCACGAACGTGTCCCACAGGCCTTCGTCTGCAAGAGCCACGCCCGGCGCAGCCCCGTGGGCAGCCCCGCGGGCGGGGGAGCGGGTCAGCCTGTGCCAGCGAGGCCCCACGCTCCGCGGCGCTGCGGTCAGCTCCCAGGCCCCTCCCCGGGCACGTGCTCTGCGGTCCGAGGCGGGTGAGGGCCCAGGGCTGGCGTCTAAGTCCTTCCCGCAGGGAGACCCCGCTCAGGCTGGAGTGGGAGGCGGCACTTTCCCAGCATCCCCGGGGGCTCTGACTGTCCCCTCCGCTCCGCCTGGATCTCATCTCCGGTTCAGGATCGCGGCTCAGCGCCCCTGTGTGCCCGCGGCCGCTCACCCTGCGCCGCCTCCTGACCCACACAGGGCACCCAGCCCGGCCTCCCTGCTCCCTGCAGCGCCCGGTGGCCCAGCTGCATCCTAACGGGAAATGGTGACCGAGGCACAGCTTCAAACGCCAGCCCCACACGGACAGCTGCTGGCTGGCGCTATGGGGCAGCCTGGGCGGGGGGCAGGGGGCAGGGCAGCCCCGCAGGGCCTGGACTTGGCCTGAGCTGCAGCTTGTCACTCTCACGGCAGTGCAGCCGGGACTGTGGGGTCTGCCCGTGCTGGGGACAGCCCCGCCGGCCCCCACTCCCAGGACGCTGCCTGCACACCCACACCCAGCTCTCAAACTGCGCCCCACCCCCACCCCCCGCCGCGTGAGCACCCGCAGTGGCTGCGGCATCCCCGTCCCAGGCCTGGGAATGTCCGCCCGAGCCCCGGTGCTGCCAGGTCCAAGTGCAAGTCCCACACACTGAGCCGCCCAGCTGCCTGCACGGCTCACAGCCACGCTGCCCCGCGCTGGCGGGCGGGGAGGAACCGGGGCGCAGGCCAGCACGGGTCCTGCTCAGCCTTCACAACAGGGGAGCGCTGCCCCCCACGACGCAGGACCCCGAGGCCCCGGTCACAGAGGGACCAACACTGTGCGACTCCGCTCCGACGAGGTCCCTGGAGGAGCCAGAGTCACAGAGACAGGACGGAGGGTGGGGCCCGGCGGGGGAGGGGAGGGAGGGAGGGAGGGAGCGTTCAATGGGGCAGAGTCTGGGTTGGGAGGAGAACGTTCTGGAGAGGTGGTGAGGCCGCACAGCAGCGTGACTGTGCTCAGGGGCCTGAACTGCCGCTGACCATCACTGAACGGCGACTCGGAGGTTCTGTATCTCTCACCACAAAAAACTGCACTGAACGCACCGAAACCGACCTCAGGACACGTTAACACCGAAGGGAAAGTCAGAGAGTGGGGTGCGGAGAGCGGAGGAGCGGATGCGGGGTCCTGAGCCTGGGCAGCAGGACCGAGGAGTGTGACCTGTGACCCCTGCCGGCGGCACAGCCTGGAGGCCGAGGGGAGCCTGGCCCGAGAGCTGTGACCCGGCGTGCGGAGCCTCTCTGCCTCATCGGCGGGTGGCCAGGGCGCGAAGCCTGGGCCGCGGCGAGGACCACACGGCCGACGGGGTAACGGGCTGGTCCGATGCCTCCACAGCGCCCGCCGCCCTCGGAGCGCCCGCGTCACACACAGCCCCGCTGAGGAGGCCGTGGTGGAAGGTGGCCAAAGGCACCTGGGATGTCCGTGCGAAGCAGCCACCCTCTGTGGTCCTTCGAAGGGAGCTGGGGGGCGGGTGCTGGAGCCTGAGCTCCCGTCCGGGGCTCCCGGGAGCCGCGGGATCGGGCCCAGCCGCCTAGAACACGGACCGGTGCTGTGTGGGACTTACACGCGGGGTTTCGTATGAGAGCGACTGTGGGATGAGGGCGCTGGCCCCTCTGTCCGCCCCCGTCCGCCCGTGGGAGCCACTGGCCCTCCCTCCCTCCTTTCTCCCTCCTCCCTCCTCCCTTCCTCTCTCCCTCCCTCCTTCTTTCCTTCCTCCTTCCCTCCTCCCTCGCTCCCCTCCCCGCCCCTCCCTCCCAGGAGCCTCTGTGCCCGCAGCTCCGGGCCTTCAGGGAGCCAGGCCCAGCACGTTCACCAGCGCTCGCTATGGCCAATCTCTGTTCCAGGCTGTCAGTGTAGAAAGCCCTGCAGCGTTGCCTCTAAAGCAGCGGTTCTCAACCTGGGGGTTGCGAGCCCTTTGGCGGTCGAACGACCCTTTCACGGGGGTCGCCTAAGACCATCCTGCATATCAGATATTTACATGACGATTAACAACAGTAGCAGCATGACAGTTATGAAGCAGCAACGAAAATAATTTTATGGTTGGGTCACAACATGAGGAACTGTATTTAAAGGGCCAGAAGGTTGAGAACCGCTGCTCTAAAGAGAGAGGCTTAATGCTGTTAAAGAAACTAAAGAAAACCCCGACTCTACACTGGCTGCTGCCGGCAGCGGGTGCGAGGGCCGCGGCGGGTGCGGTGCGGAGCCGCGGGCAGGCCCGCACCCGAGGGCCCAGTGCCGGCGGCCTTGCTGTCTGGGCCGCTCGCCTGCCCGTCCCCTCCTGGGCCGCCACCTGGAGCTGCGTTTTAGTTTCGGCTCCGTCAGAGCTCTCCGGATTGTGTGCATTTTTCATGAAAACATTTTAAAATATTGATACAGCATCTCAACCCGGAGCGAGGTAGTTAGCAATCCACTTAGGGTGAAAAATGTTGGGGGCGGGAGTCATTCCAAGAGATTTCCTTAAATTAACTGAAGAAAACGCTCACATTTTATTCTGCTTAATCCTTCCTTTCCGAAATGAGCCTCTTCAGCACTTTGGGCCTCATTTATAATTCACTGGGGCACCCGGCCACATGGACTGTACGTCGCCGTCGCACGTGGGGGAGGCTGGGAGTGGGGGAGCCTGGGGGGGGCCCTTCCCACCTGCGCCTGCTGCAGCCGAACCAGCCAGTGTCAGGAGTGGCCTGCATGCCAGGGCCATGCGCGGAGCTGCCAGCTGTCACAGGGTCGGGGCCCCATCACCCTGTGCCTGGCCGCCACTGTGTCGACGCAGGACCCCACCCCCGACTCCGCCCCCGCGGGAGCAGCGCCGGCTCCCAGACAACCTCCTGACCCACAGGCCCAGGCTCCTGCGTGAGACGGGCTGGCCCAGCACAACCTTCCTGATGCCGCGACCCTTTCATACAGCTCCTCATGTTGTGATGACCCCCAACCATAAAATTATTTTCGTTGCTACTTCATCACTGTAATGTTGCTACTGTTATGAATCGTCATGTAAATATCTGATATGCAGGATGTATTTTCATTGTTACAAATTGAACATCATTAAAGCATAGTGATGAATCACAAAAACAATATGTAATTATATATGTGTTTTCCGATGGTCTTAGGCGACCCCTGTGAAAGGGTCGTTCGACCCCCAAAGGGGTCGCAACCCACAGGTTGAGAACCGCTGGCATAAACCGTGAGCGCGGGTCAGACACGCCACTGAGGCCCGGGCTGCCACGGCCGAGTCATCCCTCAGCACCACCTCCCCCGCCACCCGGCTACGGCAGGAGACCACACGGAGGCCGACAGTGCAGAGGCTGCCTGCGACGGAGACCGACCCCCCCAGAGTGATGCGAGGCTCCGGCTGTCAACGCACACGTGGTTCTGAGGGCCGGGGTGGGCGGGGCCGGGGTGAGGGAGGACAGAGTGGGCGGGGCCTGGGTGGGCGAGGATGGAGTGGGGGAGGCCGGGGTGGGCGGGGCCGGGGTGGGGGAGGACGGAGTGGGCGAGGCCGGGGTGGGCGGGGCCGGGGTGGGCGGGGCCGGAGTGAGGCAGAGCGCCCTCTTGCGGAACCTGCTGACCCAGGAACTCCTGTGGATTTTGTATCTTAAGGAAAAATACTGATTTTCTTCTTTGTTCAGCTGAACAGTCCCAAATGAAGGAAAGGAGCGGGAGGGGTGCGAGGGGCTCCCAGGAGGGTCCCCGTGGGTGAGGCCTGTGCCCGCCTCTCACCTCCGCTGGCACCGCGTTGTGCGGCGGGCGCCTGCCTGCGCTGGGCCGTCCCGGGACCCAGGGCTGCTCCGGGAGGAAGCCGTTGACAGTGCCGTCAGGGCCGCGGGGCTGTTGTGTGAACGTGTAGGCGGCTTCCTGAGGCCATGGCAGGCGCCTGGGGGCGACTCACGTAAACAGTCGAGCCCATGCCGGCTGTGTGGCCTCCGGCACCTTCCGGGGAGGGGGCCGCGCACAGCCAGAGGGGCGAGTCTGGCGAAGCGACCTGGGTGCCCGCCCCCGCCCCCCTGGCACTGATGTCATGCGCTGCATTCACCTCTGTGTCTGCCTCTGGCAGCAGCGGGCTGCGCGGAGAACGTGCAGGGGTCACAGTGAGGCTGCGCGCCATCGCCCGCTGCCAGGCCGGCCGCCCGCTCTGCCAGCCGCCACGCTGATGAGCTTCTGCCGCAAGACAGAGATTTACGGGGGGTGGGGGGTAGGGGGGTGGGGGAGACATTAGGAAAGCAGCCGGGGCCCCCAGCACCACCTGGCACAGTGTCTTGGTCTCCTGGCACCCAGCAGTGAGGGTGCGGGGACACAAGCATGGCTGGTGGCCCCCATAAAAATGCCTCTCCTGATGAAACACAGCCACACCCCAAAACAAGCTCCCTCCGAAAGCCACTGCCCGCCTGGGTGCCGCCTGTGGGGTCGGAGGGATGGTGACAGGTGGCTAATGCTCCGTGGAACCAGCCGGAATAGGGACAGCTGAGACCCCAAGCCCCGGGCACCGCGAGATGTTCAAACACTGACAATCCATCAGGTGTTTCACCTGCGGCTGCCGCTGGCCGTCCCCACAGGGCGGGGCCTTCTCGCCTTCCTTCTCTCTCTTCTTCCTTCTCTCTTTTCTTCCTTCTCGCCTTCCTTCTCGCCTTCCGTGGCCAGCGCAGTGGCTGCTGGTGCTCTGGGAGGGGAGCCGCTCCCACCTGCTGGAGAGCATCGAGCCCTCCACGCCCGCTGACAGGCGGGTCTCCGGGCAGCTCTCGTTCCCGTCTCAGCCCCCGGGTCAGTGTCCACGCTCCGACACCGGCTCCCCCCACGACCTCAAAGGCTCCAGGCTGCCCGGCCTCCAGGCGGGGGCTCGGGGCTGGGGTGAAGCCGGGCGCGCCCCATAGCTCCGTGCGCACACATGCTGGCCCATCGGCACCCGCTCCCTCCTGGGGAGGCGGGGGAGCATGTGGACCGGGGATCAATGCAATGGCTCTTAGGCAGGCCCGGGCGTCGATGCCCTCGCTTCTCGGAAGGTGCCGGATGTTCTCCCAGGGTCAGCGTGCCCAGCCTGCATCGTGTCGGCCTGGGGACCGGCGCGGTCCCTGCCGGAGGGTCCCGGTGGGAAAGTGCTTATGTCCAGGATAGTCTGTGCCCCAGCGGGACCCTCCAGGGGAGGTGTGTGTGCTACTTTTAGGCTCAGCTTTTTATTTTGAGGTCATTGTGGACTCCGTGCAGGTTGTCGAGATAAAAGAGATCCATGTGCCCTTTCTCCAGGGTCCCGGGAAGGTGAGTGTGCAAACTACAGGATGTTGCAACCGACATGGGTGGCAGCATAGCCGGCTCTCACACAGCCGGACCTGACACAGCCGGACCTGACACAGCCGGACCTGATACAGCCGGACCTGACACAGCCGGACCTGACACAGTTGGACCTGACACAGCCGGACCTGATTCAGACGGACCTAACACAGCCGGACCGGACACAGCCGACCTGACACAGCTGGACCTGACACAGCCGGCTCTCACACAGCCGGACCTGACACAGCTGGACCTGACACAGTTGGACCTGACACAGTCGGCTCTCACACAGCCAGACCTGACACAGCCGGACCTGACACAGCCGGACCTGATTCAGACGGACCTGACACAGCCGGACCGGACACAGCCGACCTGACACAGCTGGACCTGACACAGCCGGCTCTCACACAGCCGGACCTGACACAGCTGGACCTGACACAGTTGGACCTGACACAGCCGGACCTGACACAGCCGGCTCTCACACAGCCGGACCTGACACAGCTGGACCTGACACAGTTGGACCTGACACAGTCGGCTCTCACACAGCCAGACCTGACACAGCCGGACCTGACACAGCCGGACCTGATTCAGACGGACCTGACACAGCCGGACCTGACACAGCCGACCTGACACAGCCGGACCTGACATAGCCAGACCTGACACAGCCGGACCTGACACAGCCGGCTCTCACACAGCTGATCTGCGCTCTCCCTCCCTGGGAAGCAGCTCTCAGAACCACAAGGCCCAGGACCCGGTGGGCTCACTGCTGAGAGAAACCGTCTGTGTCCCGGGTGCCGTGCGCCCTGTTCTGGGAATGACCCTGTCACCCGGCAGGTGCAAGGTGGGGAAGACACAGGGACGCTGCCCGTGAGGCTCACGGCACAGGACAGTGTGACCATCCTGTCAACGCCGGCGCCCTCTCCTTCTGGCTCCTGAGGGCACCCCTGAGCGGAGGGCCGGGGCTGAGACCGACCCTGAGACCCTCGGCGGGGACACCTGGCTGGTGCCCGGGGCCCGCCTGCCCCCTTACCTGAGGGCCTGGCCTCAATGACGTAGCCCGTGGTGGGCGCCCCGCCGGCATGGCCCTCCGTCCACCACAGGGTCAGCTCGGAGGTGGACTTGGTGACCAAGACGTCTCTCGGGGGCCCCGGGGAGCCTGTGGATAGAGCAGGACAGGGGAGACGTGGGCCCCGGGGTTCCCAGCGCCAGGGGTGGGAGTGGGGGGGGGCTGTGCTGGGTCTCCGCCCCCAGGCAGGCCTGGCCCTGGTCAGGGACCCGCCTCAGGGCCGAGGAAGGGATGGCCCGCGCCCAGCGCTGTGCCACGCTCAGTGTGACCCTGCAAAGACCCCTTGTTTCTGTGGGAAGCTGCATGGCTGCCTCTGATGCATGGAAACTAACATTTTCTTAAGCATCTTATTCAAAAGTCAACGTCACTCATTTTCTCTCGATTTTTCCAGAAAACAATTCAAGGCTTTAACGGCACCTGAGATGCTGTCCGCGTGCACTGACGAGCCACCCGCGAGGGCAGCACCCACGTGCCCGCGGGTCCCCAGCTCGCGCCGCGCGGCTGGGTGACCAGTCTGTCCTGAGACGCAGGCGCCCACTCACCCGCGGCCGGCCCGGCCGTGACGTTGGCTTGCAGCTCGGGCCCGTAGGTGATGGTCCGCGCCTGGACGCGGAAGAAGTAGGTCACACCCTTGGTGAGGTCCCGCACCTTCAGCCAGCGCTGCCCGTTGCCCTGGACGTCCACGGTCACCACCTTGCTCACCCCTGGAGCGCGAGGCACAGACAGAGCGGGTTAGAGAGGTGCGGGCGCCGTCCCTAAGAAGGCTGTCCTGCAGGAGGCGGCGGAGTGCTCACTGCCCGTGGCAGCCCGATCAGTGTCCTCGGAGCTCGCGCTGGCTGCGTGGGTGCGGGCAGAGGGAGACCCAGACCCGGAGGAGGGGGAGGCCTCGCCGTTCACACCGGCCAGCGGGCTTACAGGCAGCCGCGCCGGCCCCAGGTCAGGCTCCTGGGACGCTGTGGCGGCTCCCTCCCCACGGGGCGCTGACTGTCACGCAGGTGTCCCCAGCACAGGCCCGAGCTTCCTGAGTCACGGGGGAGGGGAGCGTGGGTCTCCGGCCTCAGGCGACTCGTGACACCCTCCCCCGTGGGCCTGGAAGCAAGATGAAGAGGCGTGGTCCCTCCAATATCGACGCCTCGGCTCAGAGAACGTGGCCACACGGACACAGTTTGCCTCCTAAATGCGGAGATGGAGCAAAAGTGCTGCTGCTTCTACTGAGAACAGTGAGCGTGGGGTAGCGTTCTGAGAGGAGGAACCTGCTGGAGGTCATACAAACACGCATTTGCCAGAGAGAAAGGAGGTTCTCTGGGTTGAAAACGATGCATTTGACAAACAATTACATGGGCTCTTGGCTGTAGGTTTCTCTGAGCTCTGGGTGTACATCTACCCGTGTCTCCGTGGGAAGACACGAGGATATGCATTCTGAGACGTGGGAGTCATGGACTCGCGCAGAAAAGCTATCCCTGCTTGTCCCGGTCTGGCCGTCCACGCCCCCCACCCGCGGCAGGGCCACGGCCTCTGACCCCACAGCCTGAGCGCAGGCGGCAGGGCCACGGCCTCTGACCCCACAGCCTGAGCGCAGACGGGCTCCCCGCAGAGGGGACCATCCTCCCGCCGCCAGCCGCGCAGGTGTGCGAACTACCCTGTGTTCACCGTCACCCCCTCCGCAGACGGTGCTGTGCCCCTGCGGGCGCCCTCCATGCTGCCCCCTGGCCGCACCTTGCACGGGCGCCAAGGGCTCGTAGACGACGCGGTAGCCCTGCAGGATGCCGTTGGCGGCCGCCGGCTCGCCCCAGGACACGTTCAGCGACGTGGAGCTGACTTCCGAGAAGGCCAAGAAGCTGGGGCTGCCGGGCGCTGCGGACGGAACAGAGGGACGTCATGGGTCAAACGTGCGATGAGAAGCCATGTCCACCTCAGTGGGTCTGACTGGCCTGCGAGCGCGAGGGCGGGACTGACTGTCCGCTCGGAGCTCCTGGGGGGACGGAGCCAGGCTGAGGCGAGGGAGGGACGCCAGGGCCTCAGGGCAGGTACCCAGAGTGGCCCCTCCCTGCTGGCCTGGGGCACCGACTCCCCTGCGCTCCCCTCGGGGCTTGGAGCCTTTGTGCCTGGGAGGGCCGCAGTACCCGGTGAGGCCCCTCCCCGCCCAGGTCTGCTCCGCATGTGGCCTGTCTCAGCTGCTGTCCACGCGGCTGGCCACGTCCCGGGAAGCATGACCCTCAGGAGGTGCCAGACCCCCTGGATGGCAGGGAGCCCGGAGGGAGTGGGTCTGCACCCCACAGCCCTCTAATCTCACTCCCCCCCTGGACTCCAGGATCCTACTAAGAGCCTCTTAGAGCTCCCGGGCCCTGGGCCAGGCTGCCGACCCCTCGGTTCCCTGACCCGCGTCAGGTCCAGGCGCCAGGAAACTAGAAGCACCGGGCGAGCGGGCGGCACTCAGAGCCCACCCTGCGCCCTGCGTGTGACGGGAGGCTCAGCCCGTCCCGCTCCTGGACCCAGCGGGGCGTGTGCCTGAGACGCTGGCGAGCTGCTGGGGGGGGGGGTGGTCTGTGGCCCCCACACCCAGGGGAGTGAGTGCCCGACACACTGGCCTGGGTGCCACCCTCAGGAGCGCACTCCCAGTGATGAGAGCATGCCAGCCGGGTGTGGGGGGTGGGAGGGTGGGGGCTGGTGGGTCCCCAAAGGGCCTGGCCGTGCCCAGGTGACCCTGGAGGGGCACGGGGTGCGCACATCTGGCTAATGGCTACGGGGCCCCACTGCTGAGCAGCCGACCAGGCCCTGGGGCAGCCATGGAGCCAGCCCTACGTGCTGCCTCCTGCCCCACGGCTGTGTCCGGCCTCGGGACGGGCAGGGCAGAGCTGGGGGACAGACGGGGGCTGCTCTCACGAGGGCGCCCAGCAGAGGTGGGAAGGAAACGCACGGCCGCCTCTCCTACCCGCCTGGTGGGTGCGCCCCGGCCGGGGCTCGCTCCTGGGCCCGTCTCCGGCGGCGTTGAAGGCGGAAATGCTGACCAGGTAGCGGGAGTGGCTGGTCAGGTTCTTCAGCTTCACCACGGTCTCGGGCAGGAACAGCACCTTCACCTTCTCCGTGTCGTTCTGGCCGCCCGCCTCCCAGTAGTAGATCTGCAGAGAGAGCAGGGGTCGCTGGCGGCCTGGGCGGGGCCACCCTTTCCAGCCGGGGGAGGGGAGCCGCGAGGGGGCCCGTGTGCACCCCTGTGCGCAGCTGTGCTGAGTGGGAGGGGGGAGGAGACCTTCTCCTGAAGAATCGGGGGCAAGAAGACAGAACACGGACAACAACCGGGGGGCGCAGCCCTGTGGGGACAGCCCACACTGCTCCTGGGTGCCACCCCCCTCGCCGAGTGCCCGTGGGCGAACGCGATGCCCAGGATGGAGGTTGGCGGAGGTCACCACGGCTGCTGCCCTAGACGGCTGGCCAGACACCACTGCCACAGTGCCAGCAGGCGGGCAGCACCAACTGCCCCCCGACAGCCCGGCGTCTGTGCTCTGACCTGCGCGGAGACCCCCGGCTGGGACAGGCTCCCTAAGGAGATCAGATCCAAGCCCTGTGTCTTCAAGTTGAGGAAATTAGAAACCTTGTTTGGGACACACACATGGCACCTCGGCTCCCAGCTCCTGCGACCGCCCATTCGCTCATGAATCACCGGACCGGCCTGCCATGGAGGATGGGGGGCAGGGAGGGGCACCCTGGCTCCAGGGGGCTTCAGGGGCCTCCCGGCCTCAGCTCTCTACGCAGAGCCGGACCGAGTGAGGAGCTTCCTGCCCCGGGGAACCCAGCTCTACTCCTTCGTCACCCAGCTCTCCTTGGCCCCGCCTGCTGCCTTTCTGTTATCCCGTCTCTGAACCTTTAGCTAATGTGGAACCACTGTGGTGCAGTGGTTCTCAGAGTGGGGTGCCTAGGAACCACACCCCAGGGGGAACTTGTTAGGAGGCAAATCCTCGGCCCCACCCTGGACCTATGAAGTCAGGAGGCTCATGCACCATCCACTGGGGCCGCGGCAGAGCTGGGATGGGAACCTGTTCTCTCAGGGTTCTGTCTGATTGCTGGCAAAGCCCCTGGAGACTCCCTGTGTGTGTGTGTGTGGGGGGGGGTGGGGGTGGGGGCAGGCCCCTGACCAGGCCTGGTCACAAACCAGCCAGAGGCAAGGCTGGGCTGGCCCGCTCCTGGCGCTCAGGGCGGCCACGTCCGCCACAGGAGCCAGGGAACAGCGAGCCGAGAGCGGCAGCGTGCGTGGGCCAGGGCTCCATCTGGGGATCGGCCGCTCGGGCCCACAGCGACCTGCGGGGCGGCCACGCGGCGGGGAGCTTGCCTTGTAGCCCTGCACGTTCCCGTTCTGGCTCTCGGGCGGCGGCGGGTCCCACGTGACCTCCAGCTGGCTGGCCGTGAGCGGGGTCACCCGGACGTTCTGCGGGGCCATGGCCGGCGCTGGGGGGAGAGACAGGACAGGGGGGCCTGAGACACACGGCCCGGCCTCCGCGTCCGCGCCGCGAGCACCGCCCGCCTGCTGGTCGCGCTTCCAAACGCGTTAAATAAAACGGGAGAGCTGCCAGGCCCCGCGAGGCTGAGGCACGGAGGGTCTGGCGGAGACCCGGTCCAGTGACGGCTGTGCCGCGGAGGGGGACGCGCGGGACCTGAGGGACAGGGGAGGCCCCGGGTGGAGCGGGGAGAACGGAGCGCCTGCTCCCACCACGGGGCCGGGTCCAGGCTCTGGGCGGCGTCTCCAGACCAGGGCTGCCTCCGGGAGGGACAGGCCCAGGCTCCATCTGCACGCGCTCCTCCATGAGGTCCTGTGACCCCCAATTCTGAGGACCCGGCCTCGCTCCTCCCCTCCGTCCCCCAGGGGAGACCAGGCTGCCCTGCTGGGGTCAGCAGGGCTGCGCTGTGTGTTAGGGGACATCACAGCCAGCGCCTCCACCCCAAGCGGCTGTCGGGAAGCTGGGGTGACATCTCCCCACACCAGGCACTTGGCAGGACACCTGCCTCTGGGGCCCCCTTGCTCTCCCGTCCTGGTACCCCCTCTGCTCCCCCGTCCTGGCACCCACAGTGACACCTGCTGGAACCCACATGTCCCGGGGGTGCTAGGACCTCTCACCGCCTGCAGCTCGGCCTGGGGCCCAGGAGCGCGGCCTGCGGACTCGAGTCTGGTTTCAGGCCGTAAATGGAAACCGGAGGCAGTGGCTCTGGGGACAGACAGCCCAGCGCCCGGGCGCCCGAGCCTTCTCGGGAGAGAACGACCTTCACGGCCGCCCCTCCCCGAGCCCCCTCCACGTGGAATGAAATAGTAATTAACGCCCGCGCGGCCTGACACCCACATTTGTTTTGCTCTAACTGCGGCGCGTTGGCCCCGCCTCGTGGAAATGTTAATAACCGCGCCAGGTTGTTGTGGCAGATGCTCAGCCTCATTATCAGAACTTCTTATTTACCGCTCCATTAGACAGAGAACCGCACAAAACAATTCAATCAAAACTAACTGGGGAGTTCAGCAGCCACATTAATAACCCAAAACATAAATAAACTTAATGTCTTCTGCATGTTTGCCATCGGCAACTCTATCGCAGAATTACTGTCGCGCAATTAAAATGTGGGCGACATTGAGCGCGGCCGTCACCGGCTGTGGCGAGGCCCCACCCCGAGGTTTCCTTCCAGAGGCACCTGAAGGTGCAGCAGGGAGAGGCCCACCGTGGCGGGGTCCACAGGGAGCTGCAGGCCCGCGTGTCCCTCACCACGGTCGGTGGACACGTGCTGGACAGAGGCCCTTGGTCCCTCCCCGGCGGCGGGGCCCCAGCCACCATGTCCCCGAGCTGAGGTCCCCGATGTGCCCACCAGCTCCCTGTAGCCCCGGCTTCTGTGCCAGGAAACAGGGCAGGTGACAGACCTGAGTTGACAGCAGGGAGGAGGGAATGGTGTGAGCTCAGAGCAAGGCCTGGGGTCTGGGACTTCCTGTCTGGCTCCTGAGGGGACGGGTCTCCAGGCCCACGGGAGATGGGCTGCCAGGAAGGCGCTGCCCAATGGCGAGGCTGAGTCATCTGCCCAGCCTGGCATTTGGTGTCAGAACACGAGGGGAGGGGCCCGGAGAAGGGGTGTGGGTTCCCCCCATTTTACAGATGAGAAAACAGGGCCCAAGGACAGCCTCGGCCCACTCCCCCATGGAGCACGCCCTCCTCCCACTTGTCCCGCAGGCCAGAGGGGCTGCCTCCGCCCCGGCAGGGAGGGGACCTTGCTCCTGGGCCCGACAGAGAAACACCTGTCCGAGGCCAGCGACACCTGCCCCGCTGGGAGCCTCGCAGGAGGGCCACACACCTCAGCCCAGGGGCTCTGGCTGCCCCGGGGAGCCTGCCCTGCGCAGACGTGGTGCCGCACCCCCGGGGGCTCAGTCCCACCTGGGAATCTCAGGGGTGACGATGGGGTGATGGTGACGACGGTCCACGGAGAAAGCTAAGGGATGAGCCAGAGGGACCTTGTGTTTCTCCCCTGGAGCAAGACCCTTCCCTGTGAGGCCACGCCTACCCCAATGCAGCCTGCCTTCCCGGAGCCCGGGAGCTGGCCCCTCCCCTCTGCCTATATCTCCAGTAACTCCTGGGGGCCCAGCAAAGCCACCCAACGCACACCTGGGCCCCAGAATCCACAGCCGATGTGTCATCCCAAAGCCAGACCCCGGGAGATCGCTGCTCTCACACGAGCCTGGCTGTGGGCTCAGGGCGGGCCCAGCGCTGGGCTGACTCCGCCACTGCCTGGGCTGGACCAGCGCCGGGTCGGGCCAGACCTGCTGGGGGCGTCTGGGCTCCCCTGCCCGGCCAGGTCCCTCTCGGCCCCACGGATGGAGCGATTTGGGTTTGGACGGAGTCCCCCGCCCTTGAGCCTGCCCGAGGCTCAGAGGAGCAGCAGAGGCGGCTCTGTGAGGCGCTCAGTTGGGCCGACGGACCTGTCACCAACTGGCCAGCACCCAGGCCCGAGTCTTCACCAGGACCCAGCGGCAGAGACGCCCTGCGCCTGAGCTCCGCCTAATTCACAGGCCCGAGCAGCACCCCTACCAGACAGGAGGACTCGGTTGGAGCCCTCAGTCCCACCTGCTGTGAGAGGGGGTGCCCCGCCTGCTCCGGCCCCGCCTGTCCCAGCCCCGCCTGAGGCCCCCAGGTGCCCGGAGCCCCCACTGTGCCCTGCCTGTCCTCATGGGGCTCTGACAGCAAAGGCATTGGCCCCGTGGCCCCGCCCAGGACAAGGAGCATTTCGAGATGAGCGCCATGGACCCAGAGGGGACAGACACACGGACAGAACCTCTTAATGGGATTGGGTGTCGGGGGAAGGAGCCTGGAGCTCTGCCCCAGGGAGGGTCAGAGGAGATTCCAGAAGAGGAGCCGTGGGCCGTGTCCTGGGTGCGAGGCCCAGCAGGGAGGAGAGGCCAGCACAGCCGCGCTCCGGGCTCCGGTGAAGGCTGGGCCCTCAGGTGCTGTCTGCCAGATGGCCTCGCTGTCCTGACCCCTCCTCCCAGCCTGGCCTCTGTCCCAGAAGGAATTCCAGGCATTCCTCTGGAGGTGTCACTGCTGACAGTGTACCCGCAGACTGAGCGGAAACCCAGGCGGCTGTCAGCGGGGAGGGAGCCGTGCAGGTCCTCCGGCCAGAGGGCGGGCCCTCGTTACCGAGGCCACACTGGGCGCAACCGGGTCCCCACATGGCAAGACATCTCATGGCGCGTTAGCCCCGCAGAAGAGGTGGCCCTTGGGGTGCACTCAGGGCCACGTCTCAGCTAAAAGGGGTAGAAACTGACCCCCTGGCTGTCTGAGCCCCGAGAAGGGCTGTCCCCAGGGGTCAGGCTGAGCCAGGCATCGGTATCCCTGCCGAGCCCGTGACCTGCACGCCTCCCGCCCCTCCAGCAACGTGATCTCCTCCCCAACAACAGGGACACTGCTTGGCCCCCCGAGAGCCTGGGCTGTGGGGGGACGCGGGCTTACCGGCCTCGCCGACGAAGACCTCCACGGGCGCGGTGGCTGGGCTCTCCCCGATGACGTTGTAGGCCGTCAGGATCACCTCGTAGCGCCGGTACTTCTTCAGCTCTGCAGGGGCGGCAGGGCAGCTCCAGGGACCTCCTCCCTTTCGGATGGCCCACCCGCACCACCTGAGGGGGCAGGGAGGCCTCTGGCCCAGCTGTCCTTAAAGCCTGGGGACAGGGAGACAGCTGGGGGGGCGGGGAGACAGCTGGGGGGCAGGGAGACAGCTGGGGGGCAGGGAGACTGCTGGGGGGGGCAGGGAGACAGCTGGGGGGCAGGGAGACAGCGGGGGGGCAGGGAGACAGCTGGGGGGCAGGGAGACAGCCGGGGCCCGGGGCCTCTGGCCCAGCTCTCCTCAAAGCAGGCGCAGGGGAGTCGGACCCTGGCATCTACATGTACAAGCAGGAGACCACAGTCCCGTGTCCTCAATGACTGTGACTTCAGGACCAAGGTCTGTGAAGCCACGTGCACAGGGCGGTGGCCAGCACAGCGACGGGGCAGATCTGCTGACCTTGGCCCAGCCACCCAAGGTTCTCCCAGGGCGTCGTTGCCCTCGGAGCTGGCCTCCTGAAGTCCCAGGTGCACGGCTGGTCCCGGGGGAGGTGTGGATGGGGACGCGCCAGGCCTGCGCATTGCCTCCCCGTGAGCTACAGGCTCAGCAGAGGTTCAGTGAATGCGACACCGCGTCCCCGTGTCGCCCTGTGGCTGAGCCAGCCCGGCCTCGCCATCCTCAGCGTGGCTGGAGTACCTGGCCCTGCAGAGCCCACGAGTGGCTCCTGGGACCACACGGCCTGGCCTGTTAGTCCCAACCCCGGGCTCACGTGGCCCCACGTCCACAGAAGGAGGGACGGTCAGGAGTCCGTGAGACACACCCAAGTGGCCGTGGACAAGCGGCGTGGGCCCCCCTGCCCCCCGCTCCCCCCGCCCCGCGTCATAACCGCCGCTGAAAAGCTGGAGTGAGAGCCGGGGAGGAGCCCCCACTGGAGCCCCGCCTGCACCGACTCTGGCTGCTGGGAGGTCCTGGGGTCGTGGCAGAGGCGGATGCGGGCGGGCGAGCGAGGGGGTGGAGGAGCGGACAGCTGGGTAAAGCGACGTGTAAAGAAAACGGCGAATGGTCCCAGCTGGTCGGTAGTCCCCCTCCCTCCCCAGCCCGTTTCTAGCAGGTTCCGTGCTGCCTGCGGGCGGTGTGGCCTGTTGAGGGGGCGCCGTAATGACAGCCACTGCTCCCGCCGCCCGCTCGGCCCGGCCCGGTCGCAGCGGCCTCCGGAGGCGCAGGCACTCACGCGTCAGCTCGTACGTGGTCAGCGTGGAGCTGCTGTTCACGGTCTGGAAGCTGCTGGCGGCTGTGAGGGAGCAAAGCAGAGGCGGAGCGTGTGGGCGAGCTCGGCACCCCCGAGGCCCCTGCCCCCCGCGGCCCGCAGCTGGGGGCGCCCGCTGTTCTCCTGAGCGCCAGGCTCCGGGGGGGACGTGGGCCCGCGCTCCCCTCCAACGAGCGGTCAGACTGGCAGAGGCCGCAGCGTGACCTGGACCGGGCGCGGCCCCTCCTCCAGGCAGTGCCGGCCCGATGCCCCGAGGCAGGCGCGGCCGCAGCTCCCAGCGCTCGTCAGAGCCGTCGGAAGGGCCCGAGCAAACCAGCGCGAAGGGCGCGGGGACGGGTTTGCCGACCCCACATCCCAGGCTCTTTAGCTCATTGTGTGGACCTTGCTATGGGGCTCGGGGAGTTGCCAGCAAGTTGTCTGGCCGTCAGGAGGGCACGGGGGCAGGGGGCGTAAGCGGAGGGAGGGGGACAGTGAGCCTCTCCTTCCACCAGCACCCCCAGTGCAGGCTGAGACCCAGAAGTGGGGACGGCACCTGGGAGCCTCAGGAAAGGGCAGTACAGGCCCGGGCAGCCCTGCAACGTGAAGGACGTGACCGTGGGACGACCTGCGGCCACTCGCTGTTCTCAGCACACGAGTCAGGGGCCACCAGGGGAGGAGGTCCCCCACCCTCCTGAGGGAGGGGTGAGGCGCCCTGGAAGGTCCCGCCAGGGACCTTGGTGGGGGCCCTGCATGGTGACTGCAGTGGGGTCACTCCATTGGGGGGGGGGGGCCCTGCCGTCTGGGGCCTGGCTGCTCCTCCCTGGAGGCAGTCCTGTCGCTCAGGTCTGTGGCCTCCGCACCGGCTCTGCTCCTGTATGGCTTCCCCGTCCCCTCCCCCTTCCCCTCCCCCCTCCCCTCCCCCCCCCTCCCCTCCCCTCCCCTTCCTCCCGGCCTGGTGCTGCCGGCGGCGTCAGTCCCCTTTCCCTTCACATCCCCGGTGAGGTCCTTCCACCCCGCCAGCCTGCCGTCAAGGCTCCTCCTCCACGCACCCCCCAATCCCCTGGGTGGAGGCCCCAAAGCTCAGGGTTTATTGCTCCTACCACCTGGTTGTGCACCCTGGGCTGCGGCAGACACCCACCCCTCCCCAGCGCCCACGGCCCACCCACCACACCCACGGACCTCCCACTGCGCCCCACGGACCTCCCACCACGCCCCACGGACCTCCCACCGCGCCCCACGGACCTCCCCCCACGCCCCCACGGGCCTCCCCCCACGCCCCCACGGGCCTCCCTCCACACCCCCAGGGCCTCCCCCCACGCCCCCACGGGCCTCCCACCACGCCCCCACGGACCTCCCACCATGCCCCCACGGGCCTCCCCCCACACCCCCAGGGCCTCCCCCCACGCCCCCAGGGCCTCCCCCCGTGCCCCCATGACATGCCCACGGTTACCAGGCAGCTCCCACGCGGCGGCTGGCCTGGCACCTGTGCCGGGAGGGGCAGGGCGGGCTCACCTGGGAGCTCGCTCCGGAAGGCCGAGGCGGTTTTGAGCGCGGCGGACTCGGGCCCCGCGGCCGCCTCGGGCTCCAGCTCCCGGTAGTAGATGCGGTAGCCCTGCAGGAGGCCGTTCAGGCTCTCGTCACTCGGGGGCTGCAAGGACAGGGCCGGTCAGCCTCGGGAGGTGGCCTCGCGCTGAGGCCCACCAGCGCCGGCCAGGAGGACGCCACGCAGTGTTTACACGGGGAAGGGCAGGTGTCACGTGATGGGGAACACGGTGCTCCCGGTCCGGAGCCAGGCTGTGGGCGCCCCAAGCCCAGGCTTCCCGGGGAGGGGGGGACGCAGCCTCTCGTCCATGCCCGCTGCCCCGGGGCCAGCCTACGGGACTACAGCCCAGGCCCCAGACGGGCAAGGAGCTGCCCGCTCCCGGCGGACCCAGAACCCTTAAGGGGACCGCATGGTCCACGGGCTGGCCCCGCCCTGTCCTCGGTCCCTGGCCACCGGGCTGTGGCAGCCTCATTCGAAATGCACGGTGAAGAGCCCTTTGTGGATGGGAGATGCCAGCAACTCAGGACCTGGGCTTAGGGGCAGCCGGACACCCAGGCCACAGCCCCGGCACCATCGCAGCCTCCCGGGCCCGACTGTCCTGTGGCCGCTGTGGCCCGGGACCTGAGCAGGAAGCTGGCACGGGCCAGGCTGACTGGGCACCGCAGGCTGCAGACAGGAGCGAGGGCAGGACTCTTGGGGAGGGAGGGGGAGGCAGCGCTGGGGGAGAAGGACCCATTCACTGAAAATAGCAAATAAGCAGGAATTGGGAGTTTGGAGAAAATAAAAATGTCCTCACTCGGGACCCAATGTGGTTCTGCAAGCACAGAAGACACCCCGCCCCACCCCGTGTCCCCACCTCCTGGGCCTGAGGATGGGGTGGGGGGTGGCGGAGGCTGCCAGTGCTGGGCTCACAGACACCGCAGCCCAGGAGCCAGCACGCAGGAAGGGTGGGCATGGAGAGGCAGAGCGGGCCGGCCCGGCAGCACCCACTGGCAACAAGCTCACCGTGGACTAAACTGGGGACCCCGCTCCCCCAGCAGGAGATCCAGGCCTGGAGCAGGGGCGGGTCTCGCCACCCAGAGGGCCTGGTCCGGGGAGAAGCGCAGGCCCTCCTCACCCCTCACCCCGCGGAGATCCGGGGCCTGCACCTGCGCGGACTCGGAACTGCCTTTAACGCACTGTCTACTCTGGAGTTTGGAATGACCTGCCTGCCATTCGGGAAAGAGCTGCCAGACCTGGGCGTCCTGGGAAGTGTCACCTGGCCGCTCCATGGCGCGCACGGAGAGTTCTAGAAGGGATGGGCTGAGCTCAGGCTCTGGACGCAGTGCTGGCTGCTCGCCCTCCCTGCCCGACCCGCATCCGCCACAGCCTGTCCAGGACTCTGAACAGAAGGTCCCTTTCGCAGGAGCAGACCTGACCTCCAGCCCAGACCCGGCCTCGCCTGGCGCTTCTGCCCCGCTCTGAGGCCAGGCGGGTGGGGTGGTGCCCTCGGTGCCGTGGGAGCGAGCTGGCTTGCCGAAGTCCGAGATGACCCAGCCTCGGTAATTCCGCCCTGGCCTGGCCATCTGGACGGGCAGCTGCTCAGGGGGAACTGGGAGGCCTTCCCGAGCACGCCTGCCCTCTGGCTACGGCACGCGGAAATTCTGCGGGCGACCCTCTGGGCGCTGGAGGGTTCTGTCCATTTCCCAGGCCTCTGTGGGAACGCAGGGGACCTGGGGCAGTGTGCCCGGCTGACCACTCCGCACAGCAGCAGGGAGGAGGGAGCTGCGTGGGGGCCCAGGAGGACCAGGGGGGCGTCCTGGAGGCAGGAGGCTGAGGGCAGGGCAGGGCCGGGCTGGGGCCTGGCCAGGGAGGTTGGCACCATTCCTGGGCCTCCTGGGCAGTCGGGGCAGAGCTGGGACTCAAGTCCACATTTTTCCACGGCTTCCGCTCCCCAGAGCACAGAACAGCGACCCCTTGATGCCCCTGCGATCGAGTCCTGCTGGTTCAGGGGACACAGGGCTGTCACGCCCGACCCTGCTGCCCCCCTCCCTGCCTCTCAGATCCCTGCATCCTTCAGTGGACACCCCCACCCCTCGGCCCAGGGTCACCGCCCCTTCCGCTGCCCACCCACCCATGCATGCCATGCCCCGCCCAGCAGAGCTCCACTCCAGGGGTCGGTCTCACTCTGTCCAGCTGCTCAGCGCCTACACCGAGCTGGCCTCTGCCCACGGCCGAGCAAGTGGCGAGAAAGGGAGTAACCACGAGGCACGTCCTCCTGCTGCCCCGTCCCCGTGGGCGGCCGCCCGCTCAGAGGCGCCATCCTGCACGAGGCGGTCTCTGCTCAGGGTGCCTTCTTGCTAGAAAAGCCTCCAAGTCCACGTGGGGAAGTCGGGGTGGGAGGGGGAGGGACTACATTTGAGTGACAGGCTGCCTGCCCACTGGGCGTTTCGGGACAGCCGGCTGCAGCGCTGTGATAGGCGTCCAGGCCAGGCGAGGGCACCCAGTGCGCACACGCCTCCTCTGGGGGGACTTGCGTGCAGGTCCCAGATTTCAGACCCTGCGGGACACCAGGGAGGCGGGCTCGCCTGTCCCCCTGCAAGACCCCAACCTGACTGTGCAACGGAGCCGCCGCTTAAATGGGTGTGACGCCTGGAAACCATAGGCGGTGGCTGCGATTTTAAACCGGTGACTATAAGCGACAGGCTTGCAGGTGGCACATTCCATGGGAACGCGGGGCTACGGTTAAACGCTCTCTGTCCTGCTTGCCCGGGCTCTGTAAATTGCTCCTAATTTCCGTGGTGTGCCAGCTGCCTGGCGGTTGACAGGCATGCATTTCCCCTCGCACTGGCCACCTCCTGCGGGAGCTTCCTGTGATGAGTCTGTCCTGCTGGGCTCGGAGGGGACAGCTGCTGGGCTCTGTCGCCAAGTTCCGCTGGTGCAGCCGCCGCACTTCACAGGGCTGTCCAAGCTCAACAGGGCGGCTGGAGCCCCGTGTGGGGAGCAGCACGCTGAGGGCCCCCCGCCTCCCTCCCGTGTGGAGGCGATGCCTGCACAGCCCTGAGTGCGGCCGAGACAGAAAGGAGCTCACCTCGCTCCTCACGCCTGCAGCCCCCTCCTGGCGGCGGGAGAGACCCTGGCTGCCAGGCCCTGCTGTGCGCACCACTGGCCCCACCCGCGCAGCCCTGCTCAGACGGAGACCCCACGGCGCCCTCGCTGGGCTGGCCCCAGGCTGGTGGCCCGGCCCGGAAGACCTGTCCCTCTGTGCTCCTGTCCTCAGTGCGCCTCATCGCTAGCAAAGAGACGCCACTGGAGAGCAGGCAAGGAGAGGGCAGCGAGGCCTCTCAATGCCACGTGAGCGAGCCCCCCACCCCCACCCCCACAGGATCCCTCTCGTCCTAGGACTGAGGACTCCCGGGAGGGATGGGCCCCCGAAGAGCCCCTCAGAGTGACTTCCGGAGGGGGAGCGGGTCATGGTCCACTCCCTGCAGGACCCGGGCCAGGCGGGCACGTCCACAGCCCTGCCTGTCACCTGCACGTGGCCCGGGACATGGAGCCTCGGTGGCCTGGCGCCTGGGCGCCCTCGTGAGTGGGTTCGAGTCCACTGTGCTGACCGCGAGGCTCTCTGTGTGGGGACCACACCTGGACGCTCCCTCCCAGCGAGCCGCCCCTGTCCCGCTCTCAAGCACCTCAGTCCCGACGCTGGGTGCAAGGAGGGCGAGCGCGTGCAGGGTGAGCGCGTGGAGGGTGAGCGCGTGGAGGGTGAGTGAGTGGAGGGTGAGCGTGTGCAGGGTGAGCGCGTGGAGGGTGAGCGCGTGCAGGGTGAGCACGTGGAGGGCGAGCACGTGGAGGGCGAGCACGTGCAGGGTGAGTGCGTGGAGGGTGAGTGCGTGGAGGGTGAGCGTGTGCAGGGTGAGCGCGTGGAGGGTGAGCGCGTGGAGGGTGAGCGAGTGGAGGGCGAGCACGTGCAGGGTGAGTGCGTGGAGGGTGAGCGCGTGGAGGGTGAGCGCGTGGAGGGTGAGCGCGTGCAGGGTGAGCGCGTGCAGGGTGAGTGAGTGGAGGGCGAGCACGTGCAGGGTGAGTGCGTGCAGGGTGAGTGCGTGGAGGGTGAGCGCCATGTTTTACGAGGCCCCGTGAGACCCAGTGCTCACCTGCCACTGGACCAGGACGGAGGAGGTGGTGCGGGGCGTCACTGAGACGGAACTTGGAGGCTCCCCCGGAACTGAAATCCAAGATCAAAGAGACAGGATTAGAGGGCTCTGTTGGTACCTGGCGCCCCCTCTTCCCTGTGGGTGCCCTGCATCCCATGCACAGCCTGTGCCAGGAGAGGAGGGACCTAGTGCTCCAGTGTGACCACCTCCCTGAGACAGACCTGCACTGAGACATCGAGGGAGTTCCCACCTCTCCACGGGGCCCCTCACGCCAGCCAGCGGGGTGCCAGGCGCCCCACCCGAGAGCCTGCTCAGGGCCCCCCGCCCCGCCCCGAGGAGGGCAGCATGCTCTTTTTGAGGTGTGCAGGCCAGAGCACTTCTGAGCTGGACAGATGACCCAGCCAGGGCACAGTGCTCCTGGTCCCGGCCACGGAGTGACTGTCACGAAGGAGGTGACTTCTGGCGGCTGAAGGGGGGCCCGGTCCACCTCTGTGTGCGCTGCTCTGGCCGCTGCGGGCACAGGCTGGTCTGGCCTCTGCCTGGCCGTGCCCTGCACCTGGAACTAACGCCCACCTGCTGTCTGTCGGGTCCCATGCACCCACGTCCCAGGATTCGGAAGTGACCTTCCCTGGCTCCCTGCTGAGGCCCCAGAGCCCCGCCTTCTCCTGGGCCCAGAGCAGCAGGGAGCCCTCACTGGCTGGCCTGTCCGCAGGCCCCATGTCCGGGGCCCGTATGTACGAACATGAACATAAGACACGTGGACCTTTTCTCCTGTGCATCTGCCTCCTGTCAGTTTGCTCAGGAGGGTAGAGGGAGCGTCACTTTTCCTCCCCCACAAACCATCCACACACTCAAAGGGCTGCTCCCTCCCCGCCCCCCAGTCGCCTGCTGCCTGTCCATCCCAGTGAGCGCCTGCTGCCTGTCCATCCCAGTGAGCGCCCGCTGCCTGTCCATCCCAGTGAGCGCCCGCTGCCTGTCCATCCCAGTGAGCGCCCGCTGCCTGTCCATCCCAGTGAGCGCCCGCTGCCTGTCCATCCCAGTGAGCGCCCGCTGCCTGTCCATCCCAGTGAGCGCCCGCTGCCTGTCCATCCCAGTGAGCGCCCGCTGCCTGTCCATCCCAGTGAGCGCCCGCTGCCTGTCCATCCCAGTGAGCGCCCGCTGCCTGTCCATCCCAGTGAGCGCCCGCTGCCTGTCCATCCCAGTGAGCGCCTGCTGCCTGTCCATCCCAGTGAGCGCCTGCTGCCTGTCCAACCCAGTGAGCGCTGGGCTGGAGACAGTCCAGTTAGTGCAAACTGCCTGCCAGGAGCAGTCCTGGAGGAGATGACAAGATAGGCACCACGGGGCGATTGGAATATCAAAGGAGGAAGCAGGCCTTTGGGCCTGAGGAGGCCCTGCGGGGTTCCGAGAGGCCTTTCCGACTGAGTTTCGAGGCCAGGGGGCTGGGTGTCTGCACAGGCAGCTGGTGGCATCTGCTCCTTCCTCCTGAGGGTCAGTGCCTCAGGCAAATGTCGCAAATACCACCGAGGTGGTATGAAACGCAACATAAAAATGGGAGCCACAAATACAACCACAGTCTCCAGGGGTCAGTCCGCCTGCGGCTCCCTGAGGGCAGTGCCAGGGCACCGTCCTGGGGCAGGAACGCGCTGGAGGTCTGCTCTATGCAGAACGCTGTCTGCACGGTCTGCACGTGGCCCAGAAGCTCAGCCCCCACCTTCCCGGCTGGTCCTTAAGGCTCCGGGAGGCCCTGCCCCGGGGAAGCTCAGCTCCCAGTTTACGGAAAGAGCGGAATGAAGAGGTGAGGTTACCGATGGCTCCCTGGTCCCTCGGGAGGAGCGCTGGGGGTGGGGGGGCTGGGGGACTAGCCCAGAGCTTGGAGGGCGAGCTCAGTGCTGGGTCTGCAGGTGGGCCACCCTGGGGTGATGTGGGCTCCCCGCACTCGGCCAGGCAGCATCCTATCTCCCTCCCCGGACGCAGGCCTCCCCGGGGGAGGAGCGGGTGAACGCCGCCCTCACTTAGCTGTGCTCCTGGCCGGCGGCCACGCTGGGAAGGCCGCTGAATGAGAAAATGGGCAACCTCTCCAAACGCAGTTACCCGGTGGCGGCGGCATTTATTTTTAATGAGCCCATCAATTATGCATTCCTGGGATGCTAATGGTCGGAGGGTTTGGAAGCGAATCAAAGAGGCTCCGCTCCTTCCCTGCAGAAGCCCTTCATGTCCCGCGCAGCGCCGGGCCCAGGAGCCTCTGCGCTGTCGCTCAGTGACTCCCAGGCTCCCTGGTCCCTCGAGTCCCCCCGGCTCAGGACGAAAGTGGGGGCTCCCTCAAGTCCCCCCGGCTCAGGACGAAAGTGGGGGCTCCCTCGAGTCCTCCCAGCTCAGGACGAAAGTGGGGGCTCTCTCCAGGAGCCAGCAGCTGGGCGTGGCCCCGTCTGTCCACCGCCGGGGCCCACGCACTCACCATCCTGCAGCGTGGTCACCGCCTCCGTCTCGGCGCTGAAGTCACTATCCCCGATGTCATTGGTGGCCTTCAGGCGCAGCTTGTAGGAGGTGAAGGGCCTCAGCCTGAGCAGAACCGAGACCCGTGACCCTGTGATCTTCCCGCCCAGAGGCCTGGAGCTCTGACCCGTGACCCTGTGACCTTCCCGCCCAGCGGCCTGGAGCTCTGACCCGTGACCCTGTGACCTTCCAGCCCCAGCGGCTCAGAGCTCCTGGGGGTGCCCTCCTGCCAGAGGGCCCTGCCTTAGGAGGGGGTGCTCCCTCCCTCACCCCCAGGGCTCTCTGGGGTCTGTGCCCACCAGCACTGGCAGTGCCCACGTGGCCCCGAGCCTGGGCAAGCCTTGTCCCATGTGACCCAGCAGCTCCTCCTTCCGTGTCAGGGACGAGGACCGCAGGCCCACAGGCCCGGAACCCCCGAGGACGGTGCGTGGCTCGGCTGGGGCCGGGATGCGGGTTCGCCTGGAAGCCACGTTTGTCTGCCCCCTCGTGTGAGACCCACACCACGCCAGCTGCCCATGTGAAGATGCCCCCACAGGGCGGGGGCCGCAGGACAGGGCTTCCCCGAGGCCCTGGTACGGCAGCTGCCACCTCGGCCTCCCTCAGTCCCTCAGTCCTCCCTCCCTCCCTCCCCGAGACGGACTGCAGACAAGCTCCTCTGAGCAGACAACCCTCACTCCATCCAGTGCCTGCACTGCGCCCCCAGACACGCCCGCTCAGGCCTGGCTGCCAGCCCTCCTGGCCGCCCCCCACTTCCCCACAAGAGCAGAGAGGGGACCCCCCCCCCCAATGCCGGCAGCAGCAGCAGCCCTGTCTCACCCTCTGGCCCCCAGACCAGAGGAGCTGAGTGACTCCCGATCCCAGAGCCGCCCTCGCTCCCGCGCCCAGTCTCCCAGCGTCCTCACCACGCGGCCTCAGGACCTGCCCTCTCTCCTCTCTCCCAACCCACCGCAAACTCGTGGTTTTCAAACTGAGCTGGTGGAACCCCGAAGCTGAGGAACCCTCTGGGGTGCAGGCCCTCCACCCCAACCAGCAGCTCCTGGTCCATCCGGCGCGGGCGAGGCTCTGGGCGTCCTTTGTTGAGAGAGGTCTGCTTTTCAGAGCTGATCGCCACCTCCGGGCCCGCGGTCGGGAGAAGCTTCTGTTTTCATTCGCACCGGCTCTCCAGCAGCTCACACCTGGGTCGCGCTGCCTCCAAAGCCCCAGAACCCGCCGGCCCCGCCTGGCCTGGCCTGGCCGAGTGCACGTGCTTCCGGGTCCCTCCTCCGCAGCGGCGTCCGCGGCAGCTTCTGGAGAAATCCTTTAAGTTAAAACAAACAGCTCCACCTGTCCGAGCTTCCCAGAGTCACTTAATTCTGGAGGCGGCCACGTGTCCTTCCCGTGGCCCTGCCTCCCCCGCTGGCCCCCGCATCCGGGCGGAAGGCACGCAGCGCGTGGGGCTCGCCTCGCAGCCTCACTCCGGCCAGAGGCGGTTCCGGAGAAGCATGGAGAGGACCTGGCGCCGGGCGAGGCTCCTGGGTCTTTGCTGCTGGTGCCACTCTCCGCTCGGACCCGCTCGGGCGGACGAGGTGCGTGGCCGGCCGCGGTCCTGTGCACGCCGCTCACGCCCGCAGCGTGTCACTGTTTCCTTGACGACTGTCTTCCTTACAAGACTCCGGGCCCCACGCATGTGCACAGGCCTCAGTGGCCTCAGCCGCTGCTGCGCCCAGTTCGGGGGACGGGCCCGCGCCTGGAGTGGGGAGGACCTGAGGGCTGGACGGCGGGGGGCGCGCTGTCCCCGGGGTTCCTTGGGAGGGCGGAGGAGAAGTCACGTGGGCATCAGCACAGTGTGGCACGTGGCGGGTGCCCCAGAAATGATCTGTCCTCGCTGTTAGCACCTGCGCTTGTCATTACTCAGGACATGGGTTTGAAGTACAGAACTTCTGCTCTCTCAGGCCCAACACTGACTCTTTCTGTCCGTCCACAGCAGGTGCAGGGGGCCGGGAGGGCCGGGTGGGGTGCAGGGAGGGCTGAGGGAGGCTGGGAGGGACGGGTGGGGTGCAGAGGGGCTACAGGGGGCTGGGAGGGACAGGCGGGGTGCAGGGAGAGCTGCAGGGAGCTGGGAGGGACAGGTGGGGTGCAGGGAGGGCTGCAGGGAGCTGGGAGGGACAGGTGGGGTGCAGGGAGGGCTGAGGGAGGCTGGGAGGGACGGGTGGGGTGCAGAGGGGCTACAGGGGGCTGGGAGGGACAGGCGGGGTGCAGGGAGAGCTGCAGGGAGCTGGGAGGGACAGGTGGGGTGCAGGGAGGGCTGCAGGGGGCTGGGAGGGACAGGTGGGGTGCAGGGAGGGCTGAGGGAGGCTGGGAGGGACGGGTGGGGTGCAGAGGGGCTACAGGGGGCTGGGAGGGACAGGCGGGGTGCAGGGAGAGCTGCAGGAAGAGCTGCAGGGAGCTGGGAGGGACAGGTGGGGTGCAGGGAGGGCTGCAGGGGGCTGGGAGGGACAGGTGGGGTGCAGGGAGGGCTGAGGGAGGCTGGGAGGGACGAGCGGGGTGCAGCAGAACTGAGAGCAGAGGCCGAGCCGGCCTGCGTCTGCCAGGCTCACTCATTCACGGGGCTGATGAGCCTCTCAGAGCCTTGGGCTCGCCAAGGTGCCTGGGCGTGGAGCTGAGCGTCCAGTAGAAAGAGAACGTGGAGAGCGACACCCCGGCCTGGGCCGGTGCGGGGACCCCACAGGCCGGCGCTCTGCATGGCGCTGACCGGCGTCTCAGAAGCAGAGGCAGCTGCGCGCGCTTGTGCGGTCGGTTTCGTGAGGAAACACGAGCAGCCGGCTGCCCTCACCTGTTACTGATCCGTGAGGCTCGGAGCATGTTTGCTAAGAGCCCTGAGCCCACGCGTGACATTCTGCCTGTGTTCACCTGGTTTCCATACATGCGATTTCTGAAGCTCGCACGAAGGAGCTAGAGAGACAGGTGCGAGGGGCCGGGCGGCTGGTGAGTACCATTCTCTTGCGCGGCCTCCCTGCGGTCTGGGGGGCCCATGAACCGGCCACAGTGGGCGTTCGGAGGATGGGCAGAGCCCATGACTGAATTACCCCCCCCCCGCCCCCCACACCCCCCACACCCCCCCTCTCTCACGAAGCTCATGCCACCCGCCCGCCCGGAGGCCCTCCTGTTGCCTCCCAGCCTCGCAGCCCAGACCCCCACGGGTGGGTGGTGGCAGGAGGCACCTGAGCAGGGGCGTCTGAGTCAGATCCCCACCTCCCCGTGCCCCCTGCTCAGCTGCGTGCACGGCGCTGCCGCCTCAGGCCAGGGAGGGGGCGCCTTCTCTCTAAAGCCCCAGGTGTGGGTCCAGGCCAGCGACAGAGACCCACCCCGCACTCCGGCCTGCGAGCCCACAGCCTGCTGTGTGCTGGGGGCTCAGGATGGAGCTGCCCCAGGACCCTCTGACCTGCTTCCTCCCCCACCCGCCGCCAACAGAGCGGGGCGCCCGGCAGCCGTGCCAAGCGGGTGCCTGGTTTCTCGTTTGCACAACGAGGACGGCGACCTCCCACCGCCACTGGGCCCTCCCTCACAGGGATCATCGCGCTGACACGGTGCGTGACGTTTCCCAGCTCAGTGGGGCTGCAGGACGTGGCGGAGTCTGGGAGCAGACATTCCTCCAGCCAACTCGGTGGGGGCCAGGGCCCTAGAACCCAGGGTGGGAGCCACGGCACAGCAGCCCTGCCCACAGCCCGGAGCCTGAGCCGAACAGGAAAGGGGTTGGAATCGGGGCCCTGAAGTCGCCCAGGGGCTGCGTGTGAGTCGCCCCAGCCCCCTCCCTCCCGGGCCTCTGAGGAGTGAGTGAGTGGTGGGTCATCCTGCTCAGGGGGACGCCCGCCGGGTCCCGCCCAGCGTCACTGGCCAGCGAGGCCCTGAGTGAGACCTGTGTGCCTGCTGACCTGAGGGGAGCAGGCGGGGGGCGTCTCTCCGGGGGACATCTGCCGCCGGGCCCCGCTCCCAACGCCACTCTCCTCCCCTCTTAGGAGCCCACGCTCCAGGCTCACTGTCCCTATTACTGGCCTGTCCTGTCCCGGGGCCTCTAGGGGGGACAGCCTGTGGGGGATGGAGAGGCCTGGGGCCTTGAGCAGTGGGTCCGAGACACAGAAATCCCTGGTCCTGGGTGTGGACGAGGAGTCATGGCCCCCCCTCCCCTGTGGGGAGCTGCTGGAGGGGACAGGGCGGGGCTGCAGGTCCGGGGAGGGGCCTCCGGGCCCGCGTACCTTTCCACCACGCAGGCTGTGGCCTCATGGCTGATGGACGAGGAGTAGGTCTGCCAGGGCCCCCTGGGGAGCTCGTGCACCTGCGCGGTGAAGTAGCGGATGGGGGAGGCCCCGTCGCTGCCCGGGACCCACTGGAGCTGGAGGCTGCGGGCCGTCACCTCGGCCTGGGGCACCCGCAGCTGCCTGGGGGGCGCCGGCCGCTCTGCAAGCAAATGAGGACAGACCAGGGCATGAGAGGGACCCCAAAACCGCCTGTGGGCACTGCCGACGCCCACAGTGCCGCATGGAGCGGACTCTGCAGGTGACTCCTGTGCCACAGGAGAGACCTCCTCTTACAGCCACATAGGGCGACGGGCCCAGCGGGACCTGCTCCACCCTCAGCGCAGGACAGACCAACAGGCCGTGTGAACCCACCTACAGGCATCCCCCGACTCCATGCCACCTGGGAGCGCGTCTCGGAGTGACACCCGGGCTCCCCGAGCACCCCAGGGGACTCGGGACTCCTTCTCCCTGTGTTGCCACCCCCGGGCGTCCCCACCCCCGGGTGTCCCGAGCTGAGTTCTCACACAGCAGCTCAGCTCCTTGCTGGGGGCCCGTGGTCGGCCCTGCAGGGAGGGGCGGGGGCATGGGCGAGGCGAGCACGTGGACTGGCCACCTGCCCTTCTCCTCACCCCTCGGTTCCAACAGGGATGCGTGGGGCACGAATCAGTGTCTAACTGCTGGTCATGGGGCTGCTGATTCTGCTCAGGACACGTGGGGGGGACAGCGCCGCATGATGCCGCGGCCGGTGCCTCCCTCCCCGACACATCCAGCCTCAGCTTCCTCTCTCCTAAGGCTCGGGCTGGACGGTCAGCTGGTAGAGGGCACGGCGTACGGTGCAGGTGGGCAGACTCGGGTGTGCCCAGTCCCAGGCCGGCTCAGCAGGCCCTCAGTGAGCTCTCAGTGCCCGCTGACCCCTCCACGCACCGGCCACGCAGGCCCGACCGAGAGGTCACGTGTCGCCAAGGTTCCAGCGGATCCCCCTCCCGCCGCCGTGACTGGCCTGGGCCCCAGGTCTCACCTCTCTTCTCGGTGGTGATGACGGTGGCCTCCAGCGGCTCCCCCCAGCCCTGCCTGGTCTTGGCCGACAGCCGGAAGGTATATGCCGACTCGGGGGCCAGCTCGGTGGCCGTGAACTGCCGGACCGTGGCGCCGACCTCCACCGTGGTGAAGGTGTGGGGGCTGCTGCGGGCCAGGCGGTAGGCGATCTGGTACCCTGTGGGCGGGGCCCGGAGCGTGGTCAGTCCCTCCTCAGCACGGGCAGCCCATCCCGCCTCCCACAGCCGCGTGGCGGGAACCAGAGACACTCATCACGACACCCTCCTTCCCAGCCGGCACCAGGCAGACCAACACCACTGAGAGGGAAGCCCAGCCCCCTGATGAGCGGGGCTCTGGGCCCCAGTCCCCCTGCTCTCCCTCACCCCTCACGGGACAAGGTGTGAGGACAGGCCCGCCCGTGGCCGCCGCACGCAGAGCGGATCCTCACGGGACAAGGTGTGAGGACAGGCCCGCCCGTGGCCGCCGCACGCAGAGCGGATCCTCACGGGACAAGGTGTGAGGACAGGCCCGCCCGTGGCCGCCGCACGCAGAGCGGATCCTCACGGGACAAGGTGTGAGGACAGGCCCGCCCGTGGCCGCCGCACGCAGAGCGGATCCTCACGGGACAAGGTGTGAGGACAGGCCCTCCCGTGGCCGCCGCACGCAGAGCGGATCCTCATGGGACAAGGTGTGAGGACAGGCCCGCCCGTGGCCGCCGCACGCGGAGCGGTGCCTGGGAGCGGCGAGCGTCTCCCGTGCAGGTCCTGCACTCACTGCCTCCCCGCCCCCCCCCCCCCCCCCCCCCCGCACCTGCCCTGTTAAGGGCGGCGCCTCCTGTCAGTTCTCTGAACAGCGCCCTCGCCCTCTGCAGTGAGACCTTGACAGCGGCCGGCCAGCCGACACCAGCTGCCCTGGCATCTGCCAGCCTCCCTCTCACCTCCTCTGCCGCCGCCCCAGCTCCCTGCCGGCCACTCCCGCCCTCCGCCCCACTCTCCCCCTGCCCAGCCCTCCCTGACTGGGCCGGCCTCCGCCTTCCACAGCCCGCACAGGTGAGGGAGCTGGGCCATCGGGCCTGGGTCGGCCAGGGTCACTCCCGATCAAGCCCTCGCCCAGCCCGCCAAGGCCCCGCCCGCATCTGAGGCCGTGCCAACCGGCAGACCCAGCCCTCGGTCCAGCCGCCGCCCCTGCTGCTCCAGAGCGGAGCGGAGGGCGCTGGCCTCCGCAGCATAACAATGGCCAAGCCGTCACGTGGACGGAGCTCTGGGGACACCGGCCAGCAGAGCTGACCGTCCTTACGCTGCTGGACTCAGGCCACGGTCATTCCGCCCGGCCGCCCGCCCCACCCTCTCTGCTCCCGTCTTCCCGCTGGCGTGGCCTCCAGCTCCAGGTGACCCCGCTCACTGGCCCCCTCCCAGCTCCTGCTTTGTCGTCTGTCCAACCACACGGAGGCCCTGACCCGCGTGCGGGAGGCCAGGCCAGGCCAGGCGCAGGGCTCAGAGGCAGCGTGCCCTCCTCGCATTTGGCCCAACCACTGCTGGTGACTGCTGCCACCACACAGACGGACAGCACGATGATCGTCACTGCTCACAGGTGTCCGTAGGGCCCTGGGCCCGGCCCTGAGTGACCCCTGCGGCGGCTGCTCTGCCTCTGATGGCGGTCGGTCTTCTGGGCCGTGGTGACCCGCTGGCCTCGGCCTGAGGCCTGGGTGTCCTGCTAGATGTCACGCTTCCCCACGCACTGACCCAGCGGCTCTCCTCCAGACCTTCCCTCCCGCCTCTCCGTCCTGCCTGGTTGTGGCGGGAGCCTGGAGTTCCGGTGCCGCGGGGACCAGCCCAGCCTCCTGATGCCCCGACGCCCAGCGTCCCGAACACCAGGACAGCGTGGCCACTGCAGCCACGGGGCAGCTCTTCCCGCGAGACGCCCGACAGTCCTCGTCCCCAGACCTCGCAGAGGTCTCAGCAGGCAGCGTGCTCATCCTCAGCCGCCCGGGGGCAGGAGAGCTCAGAGAGGGTGGCGGTCTGCCCGAGGTCGCACAGCATGCCCCCCGCAGAGCCGGGCTGGGCCCTGGGTCTGCCTGGCTGCACAGCTTTCACTTTCCACAGCCACGAGCCCCGTGAGGAGGAACCCATCTCAGTCTTCCACCAAAGGGGGCCCCTTGCTAGACCTGGTTCCGCTAGGCCGCCAGCCCGACGCCACCTCAGAGCGCTTTTCCCAGCAGGCCAGGCGGGACGCCCGTGCTGAGGCCACATCCCGGCTGCCTCCCGGCTCTGCAGGACTTCGCTGGGCACTGCGCTCTCAGAGCCTTGGCTTGTCAGACTGCGACGGGGCGGCGGGAAATGCCTCTGCGGCTGCTATGGGTCCCGGGGTGTTGGGGGTCCTGGCTGGTCAGCGGGGCATTGGGGGTCCTGGCCGGTCAGCGCCTGGGCTGTGATGTTGCTGTACCTCCTCCCGCCGGCTGCTGCGCCCCCAGCGGCCCTGCGCCTGCTGCTCGGTGGCCTGTGTTGCACCGGCAGCACCATCTTCACGCAGCCTCCACGGCTCCCATTCCGGCCTCTGCTCCTCCTGGCACCGGCCGGCAGCCTGGAGTGCTCTAGAACCATCCACGATGAGGCAAACAGGAAGAGAGGCCGAGATGGGATGTGGCGGGGGGTGGGGGGGTCTCAGCTGCCTGGTCGGGGGGTGACTTAGGCAGACACCTCATCCTGTGGCGAGTCCTGTGCTGCAGGCCTTTTTTGGGGCTGTTTCCTGGGCAACCCACCGGCATCGCTCCGAGCGTCGTCTGCTCTGTGATGCATCACGGGGCCCGGACGCTCCAGTTCGGGGGCCTGGTGCGGCCTGACCCCGTCCGTAGCCACTGTTGGGATGTGAGTGGTGACGGCCCCCCAACACCTGTTCGTTGCTCAGGGAACCCAGAGCAGCTGAGTCGCCCCTCGTGGCCCGCACCAGCCTGGCCCAGGGGCTGTGTGTCCTGTTGGTTTCACAGCTTGTCCATCGGGCGCTGGGAGCAGGCAGTGCGACCGGGTTCTGACTGTGTTGGCAGAGGCTCACACTCACTACTCCTGGCACGTCCTTCCCGATGAGCCAGAGGCAAATGCCAGGCGCTCGTAGGCGGGTGGGAGATTCTGGCGCGTGAGGTGGGGCAGCCCCGTGTGAGCTTGAGGGGCACACACTTCACTGTGGCTCAGGAGCATTTAAGGGCGTCGGCAAGGGAGGCAGGGAGGCCAGGAGGCCGGAGCAGCCGCGTCCCCAGAGGAGGCTCTAAACGCTGGAAGCGCCCAGTAAATGTTTATGCAAATACCCGATGCTTTCCCTGCAGGCGCTGCGGGCTGCAGGTTAATCTCCGTGGGAAATGCAGGGACACGTCTGATCTCGATCACAGCCCGGGCGGCCGTGTTTACACTCTCCCAGGGCCAGAGCGGAGCGGCCTCGCGTCTCGGGGGTCGGGGCCTCGCAGAGACGGTTGCTTCTCCTCCACGAACCCCGGCCCGAGCCTCCGGAACGGCCTCCACGCCTGCAGCTGGCGTGTGACGGTGACCGGCCTCCGTGACGCTGACCGGCGGCTGCATCTCAACAAAAGCAGCGGGCGGGCCGCTCTCCGTGACAGGGACACGGCGTGTCTCACCCAGCGCTGTTCGCCACGGCTGCTGGGCTCGGACCACAGACCAAGCAGCTTCTCAGTACCGAGGCCCTCTCAGCGGCCCAGGCGCCGGCTCAGGCTTTGCTTGTCTCGCCAGCATGAACTCTGTCCCGGAGCCAGAGCTGGGGACAACGGGGATGGTCCAGGCAGCCCCCCGCCCCCGTGACTAGCGGTGGAGGCTGCGCTGTCGGCCCGCCGCCATCCAGCAGCGTCCCTGTCCGGAGAAGTGAGGGGACACCGACGCTGCGGGAACGTCACTGGGCACGTGGGTGAGGCAGGCGCTGCCCGAGTTCTTCCCGCTCAGCCCACTAGCCTGGGAGGGACATGTCCCTTCTGAGGGAGGGGACACTGAGGCACGAGAGGCCGATCCCTGCGCGAAGGCCGGGCCCGGGGGTGTGGCCTCTGCGTCCACAGCCTCCCCTGCCCGCCACCGGCCTGTCTGGGACGCAGGGTTCAAAGCACACGGGACACAGAGCAGCCCCGGGATAAGGCCCCTAGTGGCCAGGTGCCCCCACCCTCCCTGCTCCCCAGGCTCCGAGGGTCCAGCCAAACAGCCTTCCCTCCACCGAGAGCCCAGCCTGGGGGTCCCATGGCCTCCCCCGTCACCCTGTGACCGCCCCCGTCACCCTGTGACCGCCCCCGTCACCCTGTGACCGCCCCCGCCACCCTGAGACCGCCCCCGCCACCCTGTGACCTCCCCCGTCACCCTGTGACCGCCCCCGCCACCCTGAGACCGCCCCCGCCACCCTGTGACCGCCCCCGTCACCCTGTGACCGCCCCTGCCACCTGTCCCCGGGTGAGGCTGTCTTTCTGCCGCTCCGTGAGCGCCTCTATGATGGTGCATCCTCCTCCCCGCTTACTCCTCACGGCGCAGGTGACACCGGCAAGTAGAGGCCGTAATCTGTCCCGGTGAAGGGACTAGATAAAGGAACTGGTGGTTTTTTAAAGTGACACTCGCTGCCTTCAGGGAAGCAGGAGACATTGTGGCCTGTGTCACTGCGAGCAGAGCGCTGACACAGATGAAAGCAAGCTCTCCCGGGGCCATGGCGTCTGGCGCTCTCCCCTTCTTCCAGGGATGGTGCAGGAGGGCAGGGGGACGGCCAGGAACTGGGTCCCGGGGGAACGAGCGGTTTCCAAGCACCCATCCTCGGGAGAGCCGGCCACCTCGGAGAGGACGGCGCAGCCACGGTGGCTCTGCTGTGAACCCCACGCCCGGCAGGAGTTCTGGGAGCACCACCCGTGACCTTTGACCTGTTGAGTAACCTCAGCTCTCAGCTCAGACGAGGGGCCACCTTCTCAGTCCAGGACACGCCAGGTGCTGGAGATGGGAGCCTCCCCACGCGATGGAACTAGATGATGGCACCCACCTGCTGCTTCTCTGAGCCGTGCCTGCCCCCCCCCACCCCGTCCCCCGCCCACCCCCCCCCCCCGCTACCCCGTCCCCCGCCCCCTGGTACCCCGCCCCCTGCCCCCATGTCCCCCCCCCCGCCCCCGCGCCCTTACCCAGGATGATGCCGTTGGGCTCCTCCGGCGGCTGCCACACGATCCGCACCGACGTGAGCCTCACTTCCGGGAACACCAGCCTCACCGGGGGGCCTGGGGCTGGAGGCGAAGGAAGTCACGTGAGCCGGGCGCCCGACGATGCTGTCTGGGCCCCTGACACGGTCCGTGCGGGTCTGGGAACTGGACACACAGTCACTGCTCCGTGACACTGTGGGGGACATGCCAAGTTCGGGCGAATGGCTTTGGGACCTGAGGTCTCTGCGTGACTCCCCAGTGGTTCTGAGAAACCCGCTTCCATCAGCCGCCTGCTTTGTGGTGCTCAGCCAGGCGGGGAGCCGCGGGGCCAGACCTGCCACTGGGGGCCTGGCGTGGGTGTCAAGGTGAGGGCTAGGGAGGAGGGGAGGGGGGCAGTGGGTGTTGGGGGTCATGGACATGGCAGTGAAGGGAACTAGCATTTGGGTGTTGAACTACAAGCCTATACACCTAAAAACTACATGCTATCATTGACCAATGCTGCCCCCACACATTTAATAATAAAACATTTCACCAATTGGAGTCGGGTTCTTTTCTGGGCTTGACAGCTGCAAGGCAGGTGCCAGAGAAGCAAGAATTTGAAAGCCACTCCCAACTCATACGGAGGTGACAAACATGGACAAAATGCCATGTGTACAGTCATGCCCTGTCCCAGAGGGTGGCCATGCAAGGTGCACGCAGTAGGTCCTGCTGTGGCCATGCACGGTGCACGCAGTAGGTCCTGCTGTGGCCATGCACGGTGCACGCAGTAGGTCCTGCTGTGGCCTGCTGCATGGTGCGCGCAGTAGGTCCTGCTGGGGCGTGCTGCATGGTGCACGCAGTAGGTCCTGCTGGGGCCATGCACGGTACACACAGTAGGTCCTGCTGGGGCCTGCTGCACGGTGCACGCAGTAGGTCCTGCTGGGGCCTGCTGCACGGTGCACGCAGTAGGTCCTGCTGGGGCCTGCTGCATGGTGCACGCAGTAGGTCCTGCTGGGGCCATGCACGGTACACACAGTAGGTCCTGCTGGGGCCTGCTGCACGGTGCACGCAGTAGGTCCTGCTGTGGCCTGCTGCACGGTGCACGCAGTAGGTCCTGCTGTGGCCATGCACGGTGCGCGCAGTAGGTCCTGCTGTGGCCATGCACGGTGCGCGCAGTAGGTCCTGCTGTGGCCATGCACGGCGCGCGCAGTAGGTCCTGCTGTGGCCATGCACGGTGCGCGCAGTAGGTCCTGCTGTGGCCATGCACGGTGCACGCAGTAGGTCCTGCTGTGGCCATGCACGGTGCGCGCAGTAGGTCCTGCTGTGGCCTGCTACACGGTGCGCCAGCGATGGGGACAGCAGGATGCAGTGGGGCCCCCAGAGTCAGGGTTATGGACTTGGCCAGGCGAGTGCATGGTGGCCATTCTCAGGACGTCCTGCTGTTCCGGCGGGTTCCGGGAGGGGCGGTGGGCAGTGTGATCAATACTAACTAAGTGCCGTGTGCCAGGAGTCCCAGGCGCGGCGTCTGCCTGAGCCACTCAGCTGAGGACAGTATGTGATATTTTCAATGTGTGATGACCCGTGGGCATGGGTAAAACAAGTGTGGGGAGGCGGCTATGGCTCACACGCTGGGAAGAGCCACACACGCCCCAGCCCGACGCGTCTCCTGTGGCCTCGGCCCCTGTGCCATCCCAGGGGAGGGCGTCACTGGGCACAGGCCGACCTTCGCTCTAGGGAGAAACCGTTCTGACCGGCCGAGCTTTAGGGCGGTTTCTAAGCCCCCCCTCACCCCCCCCTCCCGTCTAACTGTGCAGCCTGGGACGCACGAGGGCTGCGTACAGTTCAGAGAAACAGCCTCGGGACACGTGTCCCCTCCCGTCCACGGCTGCTGGGACGCTGCGCTCCGGGAGGACGGACAGACGGACAGACAGGCCGACGGCAGCCCGTCCCTGCCAGGTGAGGCCACAGTGCCCCCCCAGGGGAGCGCGGGAAGGACACCTGGGGACTGATTTCATTTCGTTGGCGAAGATGTTTAAGGAAATCTACCCCTGCCCGGCCGGGAGCAGCGGGACGGCCCACTTGGCCAGGGCCCGGCTGGGTGGCTCAGGGGCTGAGCGTCGACCTATGAACCAGGAGGTCACGGTTCAATTCCCGGTCAGGGCACATGCCCAGGTTGCGGGCTCCATCCCCAATGTGGTGCATGCAGGAGGCAGCTGATCCATGATTCTCTCTCATCATTGATGTTTCTCCCTCCTCCTTCCTCTCTCTGAAATAAAATACACACACACACACACACACACATATATGTATATATATATATATTACAAAAGAAAAAGAAAAAGAAAAAAGGAAATCTACGTTGTTTTTCCTCCGCAGCTGCTGCGGGCAGGAGGGCTGGCAGACCAGGGCCTCCCTCGGATAAGCATCAGGCATGTGCGTGAGGGTGGGAAGCAGCCGCCTGCAGGCGCAGGGCCCTGCAAAGAGGGCGACTGCTCACTGCCGAGCGAGACGCCCATGAACACAAGCCGCCCGCTCCTGGGTGCAGGTCTGGAAAAGCGCACTGGGTGCCGGGGCCCCGAGTGGCCGCTCCACGTGCAGGTCAGTGACCTCAGATTATGCAAAGGAGGGTCGTGGGCACCAGGACCCCGGGCGCCTGGGCAGCAGTGACTGGACGGTGCAGACCCTACCGGGGCGGCCTTTCCTGCCCGCCTGCTGCAGTTACCACGGAAACCCCGCGCAGGCTCATAGCTGGCCGTAACCACCCACTCCCGCTACAACTGGCCCTCCAGCTGCTCCGCGCCTGACAGGCAATTCTGTGTCGTCTTCCTCCACCGGAAAGAGCAGTGGTCGGGAACCGAGCTGGAAATGACACCGGCCCACGCGGTCTGCTGGGCCGTCACTGTCCCCACACTCCCTGGGGGGTGGGTGGCTGTGGTCACACCTGGCCGAGGATGGGCTGCCGTCGGCCTGGCTGTCCACCCGTCCATCCTCCCGGGGAGGAGCGGCTGTGGGAGGGGACACGGTCAGAGGCTGCTTCTCTGGGGGGGAGGCGCACCGACACGTACCGTCGTCCTTGGTCCGCTCCAGGACCAGCGGCGCGCTGGCCGCCCCGTTGCCGATGCGCGTGAACGCCAGCACCTGCAGCTCGTACAGCACGAACTTGCGCAGGCCGGTCAGGAGCGCCGACTGCGTGTGGTTGCCGCGCACCACGTGGCTGCTGGGCTCGGGGTCCAGGTCTCTGGCCCGGAACAGGATCTGAAGTGTCAACACAGGGCGGGGGCGTGAGGACGCGGGCGCCGGGCAGGGGCCTCGGCAGCACGGCCGACCGCGGCGCTAGGACCCGCCAGGGCGTTTGGTGCCCCGGCAGCCGGCTGACGGCTTATGGGTCCGACTGCTGCTGGCTGGCGCCGGGGAGGATGGCGATGAAGCGCTTGTACCCGAGTGGAGGGACACTGGAGCTGGGACCCGGCCCAGGGCTGCTGGCTGGCTGCCTCGCCGTAATTTGCAAGGTCTGAGGCCACCAAAGGCGGCCACGCTGACCACAGCCGCTGACCGAGGACTCCATGGTGGACACAGGGACAACCCCTGCCCAGGCCCCGCTGACCGGGAGGCTGGGCTGCGGTCTCAGGAGTGGCCCCTCTGCCCTGGAACCCGGGCTCACAGAGTGACTGAGGCTTAACAGGCAGGCCCGGGGAGGGAGCAAGGGCCCGGCAGAAGCATCTCCTTCAGGACCGGGGGGAAGGGGGGGTGGGGAAGCGGGGAGACGTTGATCGCTGACCCCACTCTGTGTGATCACCGGGCCTAACGGAGTCACTCTGTCTCATGGGGCCGGGCGAGCAGCCAGCGGCAATGCCTGGGGAGGCTGAGGGAGGGAGGTGCAGGGTCAGGCAGGGAGTGCGTTTTGAGGGCCCGGGTGAACGCGTGTCACGCGGACTCCAGGGAAGCGGAGGTGTCAGGTGGAGGATGGCCAGGACGCTGGCATTTATCTAACCCTCAGGAGCGCGGCTCCTGTGCGAACAGGCTCTGCGCCCGGTCTGGCTTTGTTAAGGGCGACGCCAGCACTGAGTCCCAGGCCGTGACAATCTCACATGAGACAAGCGAGGTGAAGAGCAGGGAGCAGGAAGCAGCTGAGCTGTGGCCCCTCAGAGACCAGAACCGCGCTGGTCAGGGCGGGGCAGGGGTGGCAGCCGTGTGTCTTGAGCAAAGCGAGGTCGCCTCTCACATACCTTGTAGCCCAGGATCAGGCCGTTCTGGTCCTGCTCGGGCACCGAGGCCCATGTCAGCAGGATCTGGGTCGAGCTGACCGCCACGGCGGACACGTTCCCAGGGGCGGCCGAGGGGACTGTGAAGAGAGTGGAACAGATTAGAAGCAGAGCCTAAAGGCCTCGACAAGTAAAGGGCCCGTTTCTACCCAAATATCGGTTGCCCGTGGAAGCACAATGCATCTGGGCATCGTGAGTGAGCAGATGAAACCGCAGGGGCGGACGGAAATGCAAATGTCTTTCGTGTGAGCAGCGGACGCTGTAAGCCCTGGTGTTTAGGAGCTCAGCCCCATCCGAGCCCCCCCCCCCCGCCCCCCGCAAGGAAGTGAGGGGTCTGCTTTCCTCTTGACAGGCAGGCTGCGGGCTGTGGGCTGCGGGCTATGGGCTGCGGACTTCCATCTCTCATGGGAAATCCTCGCATCCAGCCCCCATGCACTGACCTCTATAAACATGGCGTTTTGTGAGGGGACAGGCAGGGTTCTAGGGAGGAGACACACGATCTGCACCTCACAGCTAATCCCCACAACAGCCCAGGTGGGCCGTGCTACAGAGAAACCGGCCTACACTCCACGTGAATGAGATGCTTTTTCACAGCGTGACGGGCAGACGGGGCGCAGCTGCACCGTCTGTCCCTGACGCGTGTACATGGGAGGTTCCGCCAGGACACTGAGAGGTTCTGCTAGAGCAGGTTCTGGTTCTGCTAGAGCAGGCTGTGGTTCTGCTAGAGCAGGTTCTGGTTCTGTTAGACCAGGCTGTGGTTCTGCTAGAGCAGGTTCTGGTTCTGTTAGACCAGGCTGTGGTTCTGCTAGAGCAGGGTTTGGTTCTGCTAGAGCAGGTTCTGGTTCTGTTAGACCAGGCTGTGGTTCTGCTAGAGCAGGCTGTGGTTCTGCTAGACCAGGCTGTGGTTCTGCTAGAGCAGGTTCTGGTTCTGTTAGACCAGGCTGTGATTCTGCTAGACCAGGCTGTGCTTCTGCTAGAGCAGGTTCTGCCGGGGCGCCGCGAGGGTGCCAAGAGGTCCAGCCGGGGTGTCACGAGGTTCTGGGCAGGTTTGACCAGGCCACTCCGCGCTGGCAGGTCCTGCAGAGGCTTCGGGAGACAGGCAGGCGGGCCCACAGCCTAAGAGGACCAGCTGCGGGGACACTGAGCCTGGGACGGGGCGTCTGCAGCAGAGGGGAAGTCCGAGAGGGCGTCCTGGTGGCAGCGGCTTCTCCCTGCCTCTCCCTTCTCTACCGACGAGTTGACGGTCCTCAGAGCGCAGGCTTGGCTGCCGCGGTGAAGGTCACCATGTGGCCACAGGACAGAAGGCACGGCGCCTGCCAGTGCCCGGAGCTCGGGCCCCTCTGAGCTGGAGAGACCACGTGGTCGCCGGCACCGGTGGGCACACCTGTCCCGGACGTCACCGGAGCCGCTCACTGTCCCTCGGCCGTGCGACCACATGATCAGTGGGAGCTCCTCAGGGCCTCGGGGTATTTACAGCCTCAGTTCACTTGGCCCCTAGGGGAGGCTGCCGCCGCGCCCGGTGCCCGTCCAGTGCCGTCCCCAGGGCGCCGTGCCCCGTGCTGCTCCTGTGCCGCCCTCAGGTCCACCGCGGCAGTGCCCGCGACACGGCTCACACAGGCGGCTGCAGGAGCGGCGGGGTAACTGGCATCTCGAGCAGGTTCTGGTTCTGCTAGACCAGGCTGTGGTTCTGCTAGAGCAGGTTCTGGTTCTGTTAGACCAGGCTGTGGTTCTGCTAGAGCCGAGGCTGGAGGCGTCACTGGCGGTGAAAGGAGAGGCGAGCGACGCTCTGTTCGAGTCAGTTTCCGACTTGATCAGGACGAGAGCAGAGCCAGCCCCACTGTGTGCCCTGATGTCAGCCCTAGCCCTGACTGCCCTGCCTGGGAAAGGGGGGCGTTGCCATAGCAACGCACCAGCCACCTCTCAGACCCCTAGCTGGGCCCTGCAGGTCCGGCTTTGAACTGAGGTAGGCCCTCTGTGACGTGGTGATGCGGGCACCCGTCTCCTGTGGGCACCTGTCTCCTGCGGGCACCGGTCTCCTGTGGGCATCTGTCTCCTGTGGGCATCTGTCTTCTGCGGGCACCGGCCTCCTGCGGGCACCCGTCTCCTGTGGGCATCTGTCTCCTGCGGGCACCGGCCTCCTGCGGGCACCGGCCTCCTGCGGGCATCTGTCTCCTGCAGGCACCCATCTTCTGTGGGCACCCACGCCTGGCACGAGGGCAGGGGTGACCCAGCGGTCCAGGCGGGGCTCCCCCCTGGGGCGCAGAGGACACGCGGCAGAAGGAGTGTTTCAGCCGATTCTGGTTCTTCCAGCACAAACCCTGCCGAGCAGTCACAGTGTTCACGTTTGAAAAGTGGGAGGACTCACACCCGTCACCGCCCGGAGGCGGACTCCGCTCCTCTGGCCCTGACAGCGGCAGTCGGGAGCCTCAGAACCCGCTTTGCAGAAACCACGAAGCGCAGGGTCCTCCTGTTCGTGCTCGTCGCCACGGGAGGAGTCCCGGCGCCGGGCGGCTGCCACTCCTGGCGCAGCCTCTTCTGAGTTTTAAGGCCTCATTTATCCCGTCACGCGTCCTGAGGGGCCGCGAGAGCAGCGGGCGCAGAGCTGCCGGCTCCAGCTCAGGGGCTCCTCGTGCTGCTCCAGGTCCCGCCCGGTCCCGCCCGGCCTCGGGCTCGGGTCACGCACCCGCCGTCGCTATCTTCCTGAGGCGGCCCCCCCCCCATCAGCTCTCTCTGGTCCCCCCTCCCCATCGGCTCCGTCCACCCTTCACCCCTGCCTGCTGCACCCCCTCCTCAAACACGGGGAGGGCCTGCGGGACCAGCTCTGCAGGGCGGGCTGTGCTGGGGACGGTCAGCGTGGACACCAGCAGGACAGGGAGGGCAGGACGTCAGACCTGCCGTGCCGGGAGGACTGCGGCTCAGAGGGCAGCTCCTGCCGCAGAAGGTTCTGGAAGCTCCATTCAGAAGAGGAGACTCTGAGGCCCCACAGGACCAGCACTGCAGGGGGTGGGATGGCTCTGATGGCACTGACAGCTGGGCACCAGGGCCCTGGGGGGTCATTCCAGGAGGGCCCTGGGGGGGTCATTCCAGGAGGGCCCTGGGGGGGGGTCAGGCCAGGAGGGCCCTGAGGGGGGGGTCAGGCCAGGAGGGCCCTGAGGACCCCTTCCCAGCACGAAGCAACTGGCAGCGGAATCGCCAGGCCGGGAAGCGGGGATCGACGACCCTGTCACCTGACCTGCGCCCAGACACCCCGAACCCAGCCTCCCCGGGAGCCGAGCACGGGCCGTGTTATCCACCTGCCCATTCCTGTGCCCAGAACTGCCCGCAGGACTGGCAGGGTCTCTCCCGTGTCGCGGAGTCCGGTTCGGAGGATCGCAGAGCGTCTGCGTCCTGTGGCGGCGCAGGCACAGCCGCCTCCGCGCCTCCCTCTCCTTCTGACGCAAGGAACTCCGCCGCCCCCGCCGCTCCGGGTCCCCGTCATCGCACGCGGTCCTCCCGCAGCTGATGCTGTCACCTCGGCCTGTGCCCCGCTATCCGTGCGTCACGCAGGCCCAGGACCCTGCCCACTCACCGCTCCTGCCTGACACTCGCTGGTTCTCCAGCGGCTGTTCCCGCCCCCCAGAGGGGACCAGGAGGACATGGGGCCCCCGCCAGCCCAGCCCACAGCTGAGCTCCTGCGGGAACGCCAGCGTGGAGCGCGTGACCGAGTGGACAGGCCCAGGTCGAGCTGTCCCACAGCCTGCAGGTGCCTCCTGACACGGCCAGGCCAGGCCGCACCTGCTTGTGCCCGGGTGCGAACAGGGTGAGCCGGGAGTGGGGAGGAGGGAGGAGGTTGGCGGGCGGCGGGAGGCCTGTCCTCCGAGCCCCAGCCCGGTCGCATCCTGCCTCGCTAGCGCGGTGGGACGGGCTGACCACCTGACACCTGCCTCGTCCGAAAGCTGGTGCCCTGCACCACGAGGGTCCCTTAGACTCCCCACTCGGGCTTTTCCCCACGGACGGTGAAGTGACCCCTAACTGAGAGTGACCACGGAGTCCCGCCCCCGTGGAATTCACCGTGGCTCGCGAATGCCGTGGGCACTAAGGAAGGTCACCCTGGAGGCGGACGGTCCTGGTAGGGTCCTGGCAACACATTGAGACGAGGCACCAAAGGGCTAGTGAGGGTGGGTGTCAGCTCCACCCTGGGGGGGGCAGTGAGGGTGGGGGTCAGCTCCACCCTGGGGGGGGGCAGTGAGGGTGGGGGTCAGCTCCACCCTGGGGGGGCAGTGAGGGTGGGGGTCAGCTCTACTCTGGGGGGGCAGTGAGGGTGGGGGCCAGCTCCACGCTGGGGGGGCAGTGAGGGGGGGTCAGCTCCACCCTGGGGGGGCAGTGAGGGTGGGGGTCAGCTCTACTCTGGGGGGGCAGTGAGGGGGGACAGCTCTACTCTGGGGGGGCAGTGAGGGTGGGCTCAGCTCCAACTGGGAGGCCGCGTGGCCCGGGCCTGGCCTCCCCTCACCTGACTCCCGCGTGCGGCCGCGCACCACCTCGCTCCAGGGCCCGGCCCCGATGGCGTTGAAGGCCTGCACCTGCACCTCGTACTCCGTCCACTCCTCCAGCTCCTCGATGGTCAGCTCCCTCTCCAGCCGGTCGCTGACGACGTGCGCCCGCGCGGGGGCCCGCAGGTCCGGGCGCCAGTACTTGACCCTGTAGCCCACCGACTCGGGGTTCCCATTGTACTGGGAATCGGGCAGGGGCTGGGGGACAGTCCGTGTGAGCTGACGTCTCAGCACCCTCCCTGCCGTGGCCCCGGGTGGACCTGTCTTATGGGCCAAGTCCCTGGACAACCTTTTCTGGGGGGATGTGCTCAAAACATGGGTCCCTGGAACTTCCCTCTGTGAACCTGGCCAGACCTGATTCCTCTGACCACATCCTGGCTTCGTTTTGGGGGGATGTTCCGATGGAATGTCAAGCTGGCGCCCTTACAAACGGTTCCGTGTGGCCCAGACCCAGGGCGCACAGCCCGCCCCGTATGGGCTCCTCCCCAGGCCGCCCTCGGCTCCAGGCGCCGTGAGGAGCGCCCCAATTAACAGAGCCAGGTGGGCGGCACCTTGCGGCTTCACCAGGAGATAGGTCTGGACCGGGACAAAGGCAGGGCGGAGAGACCAAGCCCTGGGTGCATGCGTGCCCTTGGGGGCCCCAGACCCCCGCCTGCAGCCTCTCGCCACCCAACTCACCACCCAGCGCAGCCGCAGGCTGGTCTCGCTGGCGGTCCGGACGGTGACGCTGGACGGAGCCACGTCCGGGGGGGCCTGCAGCGTCTGGATGACCCGGGAGGACTGGCTGAAGGGGCTGGCCCCCACCACGTTCTCCTGCCTCATCCGGAACCTGGGGGCACAACAGTGAGAGCAGAGGGCAGCGTGGGGGACAGAGGAACCAGGAGGACCCCCAGGCTGCTTGTGGGGGCGCAGGCATGTGTCTAACTGTATCCTAGGCCCATGCTCAAGGGCGCCCTCTACCTGGTTTCATTAAAAATGCAAATTATAGCCTTAGCCGGTTTGGCTCAGTGGGTAGAGCATCGGCCCTCAGGCTGAAGGGTCCTGGGTTCGATTCTGGTCAAGGGCATATACCTCGGTTGCAGGCTCCATCCCCAGCCCCGTGAGGGCATGTGCAGGAAACAATCAAATTGGTGTGTCTCTCTCACATCGATGTTTCTCTCTCTCCCCCTCCCTTCCACTCTCTCTAAAAATCAATGGAAAAATATCCTCGGGGGAGGATTAACAACAAAAAATTGATTGTTGACCCTAATGACTATGCAGTTATTCTATAATAAAAATATTTAAAAATGCAAATTACATATCTGGTCTTTTTCCCTGAAAGACCTCAAAGCATGGTAATCTGAAAATCAGCGGTTTCAAGATCCCCCAGAAGCGTGACTGGGTGGGTTCCGTGGCCAGGGATGTGTGCCGCCAGCTGCCAGTGGCTGGTGCAGGGGATTGGAGTTCAAGCAGCTGTTGAACAGATGGAGCGTCAGATTGTCACACCCAGCGCCAGCTCTGAACGTCCAATGTCTCTTCGATGACCCAGGGCCCCGCGGCCCATTCCCGCCAGTTTGGGTGAGAACGCCGGGTTCGACCGGTCGTCCCCGGTCTGCAGGGTGAGGGTGGAGTCAGATGCTCTCTCAGCCCGTGTCCATGTCCTCAGCCCTGTCTCTCCTGCATTTAGATCCACCCCTTTTTGAACCGAACTTACACACAAGGAAAACATCTGATGTGCACACACGTCCTTGTTACCTACAGAAGCTTCCTAACTTTACACGCAGCTGAGACAGGGACACGGGTCTCTAACGGCAGCTTCTTTTTTAAAACTGTTTTTCTGGATTTTAGAGAGAGAGGAAGGGAGAGGCAGAGAGAGACGGAAACATCGATGAGAGAGAAACATCGATCGCTGCCTCCTGCACCATCCCAAATGGGGACCAAGCCTGCAACCCGGGCAAGTCCTCCCCAGGAACTGAACCAGCAACCTCTCGGGGCGTGGGACAATGCTCCACCTACTGCGCCACACTGGCCGGGCTCTAACTGCAGCTTCTGATCTTGGAAATCACCACGTGGCCGACACCGATTTCACGAGGGAAGTCGTGAATCCCGATGGCTGGTCTCACGCTCAATGTTTTCTCGAAAAACGAGTGTGTGGCATCCTGAATCGTCTGTTCCCATCTCAGGGAAAGTTAAAGGGAACAGGCGCTGAGCGGTCGCTCCTGCTGGGTTTTTGTTTGGAGCCTGACTTTGCTGCTGGACCGAGAAGTGTTCTTTGCAAGGACACCGTCCCTGCTCCCTCCCGAGCTGCGGAGATGCTCGTCCTGGCAGGACAATGGCACCATCCAGCTGCCCCCGCGGCGATAACGGGAAATTGCATCGCCCTCGATCATCTTACGGGAAGTTATAACCTCGCTAACAGCTCATCACCACGCTGCCCTTCGCGAAGGCCGAGGATTTACGCCCGCACTGTTCCAGGGTCGAGAAGCAGAAGGTGAAATGGCACGTTAAGTGCTGATCGGTGAGACCGGCAGCCCCCGGCCGAGGGGGAGCAGCGGCACGTCCCACATGACCAGGAGTTTTGTAAAGAAAAGCAGCACATGCCTGGCCGGTGTGGCTCAGGGGTTGAGCATCGACCTATGAACCAGGAGGTCACAGTTTGATCCCCAGTCAGGGCACATGCCTGGGGTGCAGGCTCCATCCCCAGTGGGGGGCGTGCAGGAGGCAGCTGATCAATGATTCTCTCTCATCATTGATGATTCTATCTCTCTCTTCCACTTCCTTCTTCTCTGAAATTAATAAAAAAAATTAAAACAATTTTAAATGAAAAGTAGCTCGTGTCTGACTGCACACAGTGAGCCGTCTCGACAGGGTGCCCTGCCAGCTGGGTGGATGGAAGGGTCACTGTCAGTCTGGCATCGGGGACAGACCTCCCTGGGAAAGACTCAACTGTGCACCTTGCTCCCGCAGCTTCCGTTTTCCATTCTTGCCCCTTAGAGGCATCTCACATGCACCGACGTGCAGACAGCGCCCCCTGCTGGAGGGCCACACGTCTCACCTGTAATGAGTGTAGGGCGTGAGGTTTGGGATCTCCAGTGTCTGGGCATCAGGCTCATTCTCCTCCTCGTACAGGCTGACCCACTCCTCCTCGTCACCAATGGCTCCCACCTGTAGAGAGGGACCTCCTGGGACTGCTGGACAGCCGCAGGGCAGAGGCCACGGTGGGTGGGGCTGGACGAGCCCCCCGGGGCCCCACACGCCCTGCACACACACCTCCCACTTGAGCTGTGGCGACGTGGGCTCCTGCTGTTCCCGCCTTGGTCAGTACCTGAAGCCTCTGGGGATGACGGGGCGGAGAGGACTCACGCCATCTGTCCTTCCTCCCAACTGACAGTGGGAGAAGACGTGGCCAGGACCCCACGTGACCCCGGTGGCCGAGCGTCCTCACGGAGGGTCCAGACCATTCCCAGCACATCTGACCAGGGCTCTGTCTGTCCTGCTCATACCCAGCCCTTTCTGCCCAACACACGGGCGACACCAGCGAGGCTGGGCCATGGGAGGGCCTCACAGAGAAGGGCTCGCCGCTGCCCGGAGCCAGACTGGCAGGCAGCTCTTCTGGTCAGAAAGCCGCCTCGGGCAGAGCTGACTCCCGCACACACAGCCCACTGACCAGCTCCTGGTGCCCCGTGGGCCTCCTGCTTCTGCCTCATCCGGCCTCTGGAAGCGGTTTCATGCCTCTGACCTACGTGGGGCCCCGAGCCACCCGCTCATGACTTCCTGTGCTGCCCGAGTGGCTGCTAGTCCTGCCCACAGAGTCTGACCACAGGACTCGCCCGGCCGTGCAGGCGCCGGGGCCGACCCAGCAGGAGAGGCCAGGGCCCACCCACGACCTCAGGCCGCCAGGAGACCCTCGGAGTTCCACCCTGCAGGTGTCCGCCTCCCGTCCCAGGCCCTCGCTGGCACCTGGGCAGGCGTGAGGCTCTGGGACCCAGAGGACAGGTGCAGAGCGGGGCTGAGCACGGAGTCAGGCCCCAAGGGCTGCGTCGAGGCCGGCAGTCGGGGCCTGGGCCTCCACACTCCATCCCAGACCTACACGACCGCACGGGAGCCTGCTCATCACGTCTGCGAGGGAGCAGGCTGGAGGGGGGCCGGGGCCAGAGGGTGGCACAGGAATGCGAGACGACCCAGGGACATGGAGAAGGGCGCGAGGACGAGGAGCGGACAGCGAACACGCATGCAGGCAGGCGCCTTCCTAAAGGAACGAACGCAGACACAACCCGACACGCTCTCAGCTGAGACACGAAAGCCGCTCCGCAGAAGCTACAGACTTCGCAGGCCCACACCCCAGAGGAGACCAGTGCGAGCAGCACAGCGCGGCCCAGCAGCCGGGGGGCGCAGGCGGCGTCCAGCGAGGGTGGAGGGACGAGCACCGTGGTCACCCCGCAGCCACAGGCCGGGAGAGGAGCGGGTGCGGGTACCGTGACCTCGGGAACACGGGGGAGCCGGACCTGTTCCTCAGCCGGGCGGCCCCTGGGGAGTGCACTTGGGAGACGTCCAGCGTCACTCTGCAGCCCTGGCCCCTCGGAGGAGCCTGTCACCACGAAGGACCTCGTGGGCACGGCCGGGCGGGGCCCCCGTGCGCCTTCCCTGCGGGCCCGGCCGGCTCCCCCCGCCGCTCTAGCTGCCAGCGCAGCCCTGGGCAGAGGGGGCCCGGCCAGCGGAGCCCCCCACCCTCCGAAAATCCTTCCGAGCCAAGGGCTGCTCTGACGCACAAATGGGCACTAAGTGGGCTTTCCCCCTCCATTTCTCCCTTTCAGAGCAGTTTCCTCTGCTCCCGGAGTGCCAGCGCCCGCGGAGCAGCCTGGAGAGGCCGGGCGCAGGGCCGGCCATTAGAACCTCGAACGGCGGGTCTGCGGGGACTGCCAGGCAGCGGGAGCCAGATGAACACGGACATTAACACTCTCCCCGTTATGGGCGTCGAGAGAGTGTGGGGAGGGGTGTTTTGCTCACTGCAGGGTCAAAGGTGACTAATTAAGCAAAGCATTACTGAGCCAGAAACACCTATAAAAGCTGCTCTCCACAATGTGCACCCCATCAGCGTACTGCAGGCCCCTCGATGGCTCCGCGCGAGTGAGACCTGCCGAGTTCTGCAGAGGGGCCGAGCTGAAGGGGCCTCGTGCACAGAAGAGCTGACGGAGGGGGTCCCGGAGCGGAGGTCAACACTGGGGCCCGAGCACCTGGTGGGGGCTGTGAGGCGCCCGGTGGCCCCGCCAGGTCACGGCCGCGGTACCTGGAGATGGTCCTCTGCGGCCACTGGGGCTCCCTCCCTCCTGGCGTCCCGCCAGCACCTGAGCAAACCACGATCACATCATCGCCCTGCTCCTCAGGTGACTGATGGGTGAATGGTGCCACCCATGCATGGACGCTCCGCATCCAGTCCGTGGCTGGCACAGAACAGGGCACAGCCGCTTCCCGGGTGGGAGGTGGGGCGAGGGAACGCGGGGTCTCACTGCAGCAGAGGAGGCCTGTTTGCCTGGCAGCCAATCAAAGGGAATTAGGTGCGGAATGTTCCAGAAGGCTTCATCTATACCAGTTACAGACTCAAGGGCCCCACTGTTGTGAGTTTAGGAAAGGGGAGCTGCCGGGACCAGGGAGGCCACGGAGACATTCTTGGAGAAGTAGCTGCAGGGACCTCAGTGAGGCTTCCTGGAGGACAGCACATGGGAGCATGTGTGCACATGCATGTGTGTGCATAAGTGCCTGTGTGCATACCTGTGTGCACAAATGTGTGTGCTTGCACATGCATGAGTGTGTGCATGTGTGCATGTGCGTGCATGTGTGTGAGTGCAGGCATGCATGTACCTGCATGTGCATGGTTGTGTGCACATGCATGTTTGCATGATTGTGTGTGCATGATTATATGCACATCAGCATACATGTGTGCACACCTGTGTGCATATGTGTGTCTGCACGTGTGTTGGAGGGGGTTGGGGAGACCTTTCAGAGATCACAGCACAGGGTAAAGCCTCTACTACTAGACAATGTGGAACCGGCGCACGAATAGCCAGACTAAGAGCAGAATGGAAAGTGCAGACACAGACCCACGTGCACACGGAAACGCAACCTCCTCAGATCAGGAGGAGGCAGGACACGGACTTCTGAGCACCTGGCGGTGGGACAGTCACGTAGCTATTTGCAAAGTGATGCAAGAGGCTCACAGCTCACTCCACGCACGAGGACGATCCCCCTGGAGGGAGAGGCGAAGCCACGGGGTGGCGCGGGGCGCGGGGTGGACTCCTTTACAGCCGAGCGTGGGAGGGACCCTCCCCTTGGGGCTCAGCACCCCGGGCCGCGAGGAGACTGGTCAATTGCCCCCCGCTGCGTCGGCACAGCCGTCAGTTACGTGCTGCAGCGAGAAGGCGAAATGTCAACCAGCAGTGGGCCGGGTGGAGCCTAGACCCGCGGTCGCCCACCCGTGGCCCGCGGACCACTGGTGGTCCCTGAGGTCCCAAAGGTTGGCGACCGTGGGTCCAGACCATTTACATCTGATTCATGATCCGGCAAGCCCACTCCTAGGAATGCATCCCAACGACTCAGCGGCAAAAACACACAATAATGATGATGCGAAAGGCAGAGACCACCTCTGGGCAGAATAACGCCCTCCCCTGGGGGCACGCTGCCTTCCAAAGGGACCCTGTGGTGTGACGAAAGTTACAAACATTGAGACAGGGTGACCCTGCCTTATCTGGGGGTGCCATCTGATTACAGGACCCCTAAAAGGAAGAGGTGAAGGGCGGGTCAGGGAGATGAGGGAGGAGGAAGGGCAGGGAAGCTGGGAGACACCATCTGGCCCCTGCTGGCTCAGAGGTGCAGGGAGGGGCGGGAGCTGAGGAAAGCTGTTGGCTAAGTCGGGGAGGGTAACAGCCGTCTGGGTCCCACCAGCACAGGACGTGGCTCTGACCACAGCCAGCGTGAGCAGGGAGAGGGACGCCTCTGGAGCCTCCAGGCAGGGGCGCAGCGCTGCCACCCCTGGATCTCAGCCTGTGAAACCCAGTCTGACATCCCCTGGGAAGAGCCATCAGCTGACCCGCAGGTGCCGTATAAGCCACAGGGGCTTGGCATCTGTCCTGGCAGTGATGGGAAAGGTGTGCCCATCCTATGTCCATGGGCAGAGGCGGCCCCACACACGGCTCTGCCGCAGCCACACCAGGGAGGCCACGCAGCTGTGAAGGGAGGAGGGGCTCGAAGGGTGGGGGTGGGGGTAGGGTACGCGCCGTGAGCTCAGGCTGCGTGTCGCCGGGAGCGAGGCCAGCCAGCCAGGTCAGAGGGTGCAGGTTCCTGCAGCTGCTTATGTGACAAAAGGAAAGAGAACAGACTCAGCAGGGGCCAGACGGTCTCTCCCAGCTTCTCCGCCCCTCCTCCTCCCTCATCTCCCTGACCCGCCCTTCACCTCTTCCTTTTAGGGTTCCTGTAATCAGATGGCACCCCCAGAGGACAGTCCGGGAGAGGCGGCGGGCACGGGACACGCCTGTGCACACGCCCTCCTATGGGTGTGACGCTGGGATCCTGCAGCGAGTTACAGGCTCAGGAAGAAAGGAGGCTTAGAGGGTTTGAACGTGTGCTAAAGAGTGAGGTGCTTTTCACAGAAAGCGCTCCCTACAGACTGAAGCGAGAGAACAAGACCACCCCCCAAAGGGCACAGACCTCTGGGAGCTGCTGGGAGGTTCAGCCGCCCGAGGAAGGACCAGGCTGCCAGGCAGCGTTTGGGGGGGCCCATCGCATGTAACGTGGGCTGAGGGCAAACCCTTAAACCGCATGTGGCGGTCTCATTGTTAGCGGTACCGTTCAAATTACAATTTTGAAACTCTGTCATAGTCGGATAAAGATAATAATTATGCTAATATTTCTAAAAAAACCCCCACATTTTTAGTGAAGAGAAACGGTATTTAAAATATAAACTCCAAGTAAAATATCCTTAAATTTGAATTGGAAATATCAGTATGAATTCATGATGTTTCAAAGTGCGTATTTCTCCTCTCCGTCTCCCGGAAAGGCCTGGAAGCAGCCGCCAGCCAGCAGCAGCGAGCACCCCTTCCCTGCCCATTCACTGGGGCAGCCACGGCCCTGGTGGGAGGGCCGGGGTGAGCCCGGGCAGGGAGGGGGGCGGTCCTAGGCCGTCCGCCCGCGGTGCCCGGGAGCAAGGAGCTCACCGAAGGTTAGGACGCTCGGCTCAGAGGCCTAGACCCCGAGGGATGCCCTGACCAAGAAGGGCCAGTGAGGGTTACAGTGAGTGGCGGCCGTGGTGGAAACTCACTGAACATAGTAAACATCGGTGTTCCGGTAAATAGCCACACTCGGGGAGATCAGGCCAAACGCCAGCGAAGCCCTCTCACCGGGAGCACGGGGCCGCTCCTGATGCTGAAACGGGACGCAAGGGAGAGCCCAGGTCAGTCCTGCTCCCAGGAGTGAACTGCCGCACAGCAGCTCCAGGAGGACTCACTGCCCACAAGAACCACAGGAAACTCCCACTTGTCACAGCCCGGCTCTTCCTCCTGCGCGCCCCGCAGCTCGGAGCCGCGCCCAGGGCCTCGGCAAGCCCATCTCCTCTCCTCCTCCAGCCTGGCCTCCTGCTGGCCCGCGGGGGGCCGTGCGCACCTCCTCCCGAGAGAAATCTCCCCTTAACCCGCAGAAACGGGTCAGCTCCGCTTACGGCTCTATCCCTCCCGCCTAGAGAAGCGCCTGGAAGGAAGCGTGCTCCACAGACCTTGAATGGATTGCACTCATTCATTCATTCATTCATTCATTCATGTGCTAAGACACGTTGCACCCAGGATCCATCCTATTGGTGTGATGGCAGCTGACTGGGACCAGAGTTAAACAGTCAGTGATGCTCTCAGACTCGGGGTACCCCTCACAGCCTGAATTATAATTCTCATCACCACTTCCTCCACGTCCAGTGAGACCCCCCTCTGTCAGCTGGTCCCCCTCAGCTCCCCACCCCGTCCTCAGCACCCGCCCTGCCGTGGGTCTCTGGTCCTGCCAGCACGGCCTCCCCACACACGCCCCACGCCCGCTCCGTCCAGCTGTGGACGGCTCGCAGGGAAGGACCCATCAAACCCTGGAGCCGGCGCCGCTCTCTGGCGACTCCCGCTCCGGCCGTCAGAGAGGCGCACCTGCCCCTCCACGAGCCACCTGGAGATGGCCGTCTTCCCGTCGTAGCCCGGCCGGAACTGCAGGGTGGCTGAGCGCGGGCTGATGTTGGAGATGACCAGGTTGGACGGGGCGCCGGGAAGCTCTGGAGAGAAACGGGAGAGGGCGGCACAGACTGAGCTTCTGCCAGTTTAGGGGGCGGAACAACATGCCGTCGAGTAGCTCCTCCCAAACCCCTTCCTACCACAGAGGGCGTGTTTTCAAACCACGAGAGGCCTGGCCGCGTGGCTCAGTGGGTGAGCGTCGACCTATGAACCAGGAGGTCACGGTTCAATTCCCGGTCAGGGCACAGGCCCAGGTTGGAGGCTCCATCCTCAGTGGGGGGCGTGCAGGAGGCAGCCGACCCATGATTCTCTCTCATCATTGATCTCTCTCTCTCTCTTCCTCTCTCTCTCCCTTCCTCTTTGAAATCAATACAAATATTTAAAAACCAACAAACAACAGGGAGGAGCACAGCTTCCCTGGGAACATGCCCAGCATGGCCCCGCTCTACGGGGCCGCCCATTCGCGCTGGCGCTGGGGCAGGCGCAGGAGACCTCGCAGCCTCGGGGACGCCAGGCTCAGTGGGGACCTCTGTGCAGCCGTCCTGTTCAATGGACACCGCTGAGTGAAGGAGGGAGGACGGGGCCTCAGAGCACACACAGCAGCGCACGTCCCCCTCCCGGATCCCGACTGTGATCATGACCGTGAGGCCATGGAGAGCAGGCGGGGGAGGCGGGCAGAGGGGTGCACGCCCGGTTCCCAGGCAGCTGACCCGGGCACTGGGCAGGCCCTGAGCCTGGGCTTCCTGGGCTGGTTTCCGAGACGACGGGTTCAGGGGCGAGTGCCGAGCTCTCCCCACTGCCCGCGTGCAGGTGCTCTGGCAACTAGATGAAGGGAAGGCGTGACCTGAGGCTCCCCGCCCCCCCCCCCCATGACGAGGGCCTACCCCTTGGCAGTCCCTGGGGCGGGCTCCCCCCAAGCGTCCACGCTGCGTGGCAGCTGCGGTGCAGACAGCGGCCCCGAGGTTGGAGCGCAGGCAACACGCTAGAGCAGAAGGCTGGGCGGCAGGAAGGAGGGAGCCGGGGGCGGAGAGAGAAGGCGTTCTGAGGACACGTCCTACTGCCCTGGCCGGGGCATGTGGGCCAGTGTGACCGGGGCCAGAGCCCCCGGTGGCCGGCCAGGGCTGGCCCAGGAGGGCAGGGGCCTCGGTGCCTTCCATGTCTAGTTTAATGAACCCCGAGCAGATGTTCACATCGAAGGCAAGTGCCTCTTCTTTACGTTTCTGGGCTCCTGGGTTCGGCACAGGGTCCCTCAGCCATTAAGGATGTGAGCTTCAGGGACAGCAACAGATCCGTGACCGCCACCTGGGCTCTCCTTCCGGCCAACGCCAGGGATGCTGTGGGGGGGGAGGGGGCACCATGCCCAGCGCCCAGTACACCACCCCCAGCGCCGGCCTGCACCCACCTTCTCTCTCCCTGCCCTGCCCCTTCCTCCCCACCTTCTCCCACTGCGCTTCCTGTCCCAAACCCGTCTGCATTGTTTCCCCGAGTGAACGAAGCTGGATGCTTCCCACTGTGCCCGCAAGAGGGGCTTCTGGGAGACAGCCTCCCAGGAGATCTGACCGTCAGCTTCGGCCGCAGGCTGAGGAGGGAGCCACACCCGCCGTAACTTCCTGGTGAGGGCCTGCCAGCGCCCGCCGTGGTTTCTGTGCCTCCAGGTCAGCACCTTCGCCACGGCAGCGGGAGCCTCCTTCCGGGCCCCTCCGAGGCGTGGCCCCCGCACGTGTCTGGCTCTGCCTATCCCTGGACCTCTGCCCGCTTTCTCCGCTTCCCTGGAATCTCCCCCGTGCCAGCCCTTAATTCCAAAGGCAGAGGAGCAACTGCAAAACCATGCTCCTCGGGCGCCTGCACTCTTGCTTCCCGGCAATTGGCATTCGTTTGGCTCAACTCAAATTCTCATAATATTTTTCTACTGGCTTGGCCTTCTTCTTTGACACTATTTCTCAAAAATATGTTTTTGTTGATTTCAAAGAGAGGAAGGGAGAGGGAGAGAGAGATAAAAGCATCAATGATGAGAGAGAATGATAGGTCAGCTGCTTCCAGCACACCCCGCACACCCCGCACTGGGGATGGAGCCTGCAACCTGGGCACCTGCCCTGACTGGGAATCGAACCGTGACCTCCTGGTTCATAGGTCGATGCTCCACCGCTGAGCCACACCGGCTGGTGACACTATTATTTATTTTAACATCGGCACTTCCTCTCTCACAAGGCCTGCAATTCCTTCTGTGGGGTTCCCTTTCCCGGGACGGCGGGGCCCCAGTCCAGCTCCCTGAGGGGATTCACATCTCCGCTCCCTGCCCATCAGCCACTCCCCCCAACCCCCATAGAAGAGAGGGGGGGTCGTGGTCAGAAGACGCTGGGAAACAGGCCACAGCGGGTCACCCTCCACTTACCCCACCGTCCAGCAGGACACTGGCCCCCTCAAAGGCGGATGCCCTCCGAGCGTCAGGACTCCAGGGGGAAGGAGGGCCGGAGCCCTGCTCTCACTGACCTGGGGGCACGCCCGAGGAAATGGTGGACGAGGTGGCCAGGCCGGCGCCCACGGCGGTGAGGGCAGCCACGTCGATGGTGTAGGTGGTGAGCGAAGACAGGCCCTGGATCTTGTACTCGTGCGTCGTGCTGTTGAGCATGTCTGTGAGCCGAGAGTCGTTCCTTCCGTAAACCTCCCAGGAGATCCGGTAGCCTGGGGGGGGGGGACAGCAGAGTTGGGGGGGGCTCCCGGGGCCGAGGGCAGGAGTGGAGGCCACCCTGTCATCTCCAAGATTTGTAGAGTCTGGGGAGAGGCTGCTGCCCTGGAAAAGTGCACCCCGGAGTCAGGGCTGTCCCAGGTGCCCCAGATACCTCCTGCGCCCCGCCTCCCCCGACCCAGGCAGCACCGCCCGCATCCTGTCCACGGTAATCAGTGACCTGCAGGACAGGTTGCCCGACACGGGGGCACCCTCAGTGTCCGCAGCGTGACGACCGATGGCTGCCAGCCGCTGTGCATGCCTCCCCTTCTCTCCTCAAATTATGGCTGCATCTCGGCCATATTTCCATTTTTATAAGCTCGTATTTTCATGAGGCGGCACCTCGCTCAGCATGGTCCTGGGCGGCACCTAATTTGTGGGCCCGCTGCTCGCGCTCCCTGGGGATGAGGGATGTGGCTTCACTGGGCCAGCGCGTGGCCTTAAAAAGTGGCTCTTTCCTGAGCCCTTGTGGCCCCGCCTCCCCCTCCAGCCTGAGCCCCCCTCCTAGTGAACCCCGACTTCCCTCTGCTCCACCCAGCGGGGCCTCACAGCCGCGATTATCCACCTGACTCCAGCGTGTGTGGGGCTCAGAGAAAAGGGCCCAGCCGGCCCGAGTCCGCACCGGGGGGCTGATGAGGTTGGGGGCGCTGGAGGCCCTGCAGAGGGACCGTGACGGAGAGCCTGGCCACGGGCAGCGCGAAGCCGCTGACAACGCGGCTCTCCCCTCCCAGGCAGTAACCTGGGCTCTGCCGCTCCAGGGGCGTCGAACGCTCCTCGGATGAAAGCGGTCACACAGTAGGAAGCAGGACTTCCGGTGAACAGAACTCAGAGAGCAGAGTCTCGGGACTTTAATTTAAAAAAAATTAATATCAGAAGCCACTGCCTGTCTGCTGACCCCCAGCCCTCTGAGCCCCACGGCATCCGAGCGCTGGCAGGGCTCCAGGCAGGGACACCAGGGACACAGGCAGAGGGGTGGCCCCATCACGGTGCCCCTGTGCTCACCAGAGCTCCCCAAAGCACAGCACAGCTGACGCCTGAAGCCTCCTCCCGGCTTCTGGGTCCCTACCCCAGCCCCCACTCCAGGCCCCTGCCCCAGCCCCTACCCCAGGCCCCTGCCCCAGCCCCCACTCCAGGCCCCTGCCCCAGCCCCTACCCCAGGCCCCTGCCCCAGCCCCCACCCCAGGCCCCTGCCCCAGCCCCCACCCCAAGGCCCCTGCCCCAGCCCCTACCCCAGGCCCCTGCCCAGCCCCCACTCCAGGCCCCTGCCCAGCCCCCACCCGAGGCCCCTGCCCAGCCCCCACTCCAGGCCCCTGCCCAGCCCCCACTCCAGGCAGGCCATGGGGGTGTGTCCTGACAACAGGGGAGACTGGTCTCTGCTCAGAGGCTGGAGCTGAGCAGGAAACACCCCTAAGGGGCTGGGCTGGTGGTGGCAGGGCCTGGGGTGGGGACGGGCCCTGGCTGTGGCACACGCAGCCACACACGTGCTCTGGCGGCCTTCTGTCTGAAGGTGACCCAGGCCTGCGGGCGGCAAACCCGTGGCTCCTCCCCGGGGACAGGCGCTCACCTGTGATGACGCCGTTCTTGTCCAGCGGCTCCTGCCAGCTGACCTTGAGGGACGTGTCCAGGATCTCCGTGAAGCTCAGGTGCCCCACAGCTCCTGGCCCTGGGGGGGGGGGGGAGACACAGTCCCTGTCACACTAAGCCCATCCTCTCGGGAAGGCTGTGCAGAGAGCTCTAACTATGAAAGGGAAGCGGCCGGAGGCCCCGCCAGCAGCTCTGGTTGCTGCTGAGACCGCGGCGCAGGCGCACTCACTGTCCTCGTGGGTGCGGACGAGCCGGGGCGCGCTGGGGGGCCCGTCGCCGGGCGTGGTGAAGCACAGGGCTGCCGTGAAGTAAGCCGTGAACTTCCGCAGGTGGCTGATGTAGCCATGGTGTGCTCCGTGGAAGTCCGGCGCGATGGTGACCACGGTGACGGACTCCGGGGCGTCGACGGGCCATGCGAGGAGCTGGGGGGAGCGGGTTGGGAAGATATTCCTGTTAGTCGCACGGCTTCAAGTCTGCACCAGAATTTCATGTGAAATTTACCTTCAACGTCATAATTAAGAGACGTTATAAATCCAACCCTTGTCATCTCACTGAGAAGCACTGAGTTTAAGAGTCTCATGCTCTACCGACTGAGCTAGCCAGGCACTTCTAGAAGCACTGAGTTTAAAAGAGATCTCAGCCCGGCTGGTGTGGCTCAATGGTTGAGCGTTGACCTATGAACCAGGAGGTCACGGTCAGGTTCATAGGTCGATTCCCGGTCAGGGCACACGGCTGGGCCGCAGGCTCGATCCCCAGTGTGGGGCGTGCAGAGGCAGCCAATCAATGATTCTCTCTCATCACTGATGCTTCTCTCTCCCTCTCCTTTCCTCTGTGAAATTTAAAAAAAAATAATACAAAAGGAGATCTCGTAGATTGCTGAGTGCAAACACGGGGATTTATATGTGCACACGCGACACAACGTCTTCTTTATCTCCTGGCACAGACGCGCCGACCGTCCCTCCTCCCACACACATTGCCGAGCGTGTGGCTGGGCAGCAAGGAACACGGACTCCAGCTGTCACTCCCGACCCGGACGAGCCACACGCACAGGTGTTTCCCGACAGGCCCACCACAGACTCGGCCTGAGCCCGTGGCACTGGGACAGCCGTCGCTGTTTCTAGTTTCTGTCCAGCAGCTGCCTGGGCAGGCGGGCAGGACACTCATCACATCGTAAAGCCACACAGTCTGCTGACACGTGGCAGGGGGGCTGCCCAAGGTCTGGCCACTGTGTCTGAGGGAGCGGGTTCCTGTGGCACCAAACATTGGGGGGCCTGGGGCTGGAGGGCGGCAGCCGCAGGACAGGAGCACAGCCATGCGGATCAGAGCGAGCGCAGGCACCCAGCGAGCGCCGGCCTCGCCAGTCAGCCCGGATGGAGCGGCACAGCCTCCTGCTGATCCACATGGTTTCCTCTCGGGAAGCCGACGGCGGGCCCTGGAGGCGAGGGCGGGCAAGCTGCTGGCCGGCGGCCGGGCTGGCGCAGACACGTGTTTGTGTAAATTGAATCCAAACGGAGAAAGAATGGACTGTGTCGGAGCAGAAACCCCCTCTGCACCCGAGACTGCCCGTGTCTGGCCGTGAGGTGGGCGCTCCTCTCTAGGCGTCTGCCCGCGCCCACCTCCGGGCGGACGGTCATGACTGCGCTGAGGCCACGGCTCCAGGCCCAGCCAGGGCGGGGATACGGGGACAGAGATGACGCTTTCGGGACCTGGGCCCCAGCACATGGATGAAGGTGACATGCTCTGGCGACGAAGGACGAAGGGAAGGTGGAGGGTGGGGAGGGTCCGTGCCTCCGATTCCGGGCGGAGAGGTGACCTGGGTCACCAGGTCTCCGTCCCAGGAGCCGAGGGAGGGACGCCGCTCCTCACCTGATACAAATGTCCCTCAGTGTCCCCCGGGCAGGGTCCCTCCCGGGAGGAAGTGGTTCCTGCAAGCCCGATCCCAACCCGCGAGGTGGGGCTCCCTCACGCGGGGATGTTCACGGGGGAGGCCTTTCTCAGGAGACAGTGCTGTGTGCCCCCCCCCCGCCCTCCCCCCGCGGAAAGCCAGCCAGGAGTTCCCGAGCAGCACAGCTGGTGCCAGGACCGGGGTGACTCCCGTGACCCCAGGACGGGCAGCGGTCTCCGCGCTGACCCCCAGGCCGGGACCTTCCGAGACGCCCCGGGACGAGGCGCGTACCTTGTATCCCTGGTTGATGCCGTTGATGAACTGCTGGGGCGGGGGGTTCCACAGGAAGCGGATGGTCGTGGAATTCACCGCTTCCGCCTGCACGTTCTGGGGGGGCGCGGTGGGCACTGTGCCAGGCATCGCCACCAGAGACAGGAACCAACAGGAGGCGCGAGGGGGAGAGATGGAAACACTCTTAGCCGCTGCCCGCCGCACGGGCACTCAGCCCCGAGGACGGGCGCGTGACGATGTAGGGGAGCTGCTGGCATCACAGAGAAAGGGGCTGGGCCATTTCTCCTCTGCGGCCGAGTTCGTTAAGGCGTCGGTCGGCGGGAAAGGGGCCCGGAGCCCCGTCCCCAGGGAGCCGTTCCAGGGCCCGAGGGGAGAGCAAACCCAGCTTTCTCCAGCTTCTCTCTCCCCGACCTCTGAGACCAGACCCGGTTCCTGTGGGCGCCCCTCCCCGCAGGCGCCCACGCTCCCCCACTGACCTTCACATGAAGCCATCGCCCTCCCGTGGGCACCGCTGCCTACGCTCTCGGAGGCCAGGCGTCTGCCTGTCACAGGGGCCCCATTACAATTTCCACTCTCTCTCCCTTTCTGTTACTGAGCCCAACCGTGCACCTGCCAGGGGGCCCGCCCCCAGGGAGTCACAGTCCGGGGGACACCCTCGTGCAGTCGGAAGGGCGTCTCTGCACGGCGCACACGCTGGGAGGCTTCAGACCGGAGCCGGGCCCGGCCCTGGGGAAGAGGCCTGAGAAAGGCGCGCTCCCTGGGAGAGTGCAGCGAGCAAAGGCATGGGATTATGGGAGAACCCGGTGACTGGGAGGCACAGTGCGCGTGGCTATGGGGCGTGAGGGCGAGACCAGCAGAGGAAGCGGACGGGCCACGCCGGGTTGCCTCCCACACCGAACATCGGGGTCGACGATGTGTATGGGGCAGCGGGGTGAGAGCATTTGGGAAAGGCAGCCCACACATCCCAGCAGAAGGCAGGGTATCGGCTGGATGAAAACCTAGACCCCACTATGCGGCATCTAAGAGAATCCCACTTGAAATACAAAGCCACAGTAGCTCACAAGTAGAAGGATGGAGAAACACACACACACTGACTCCATCTGGAGAGGCTATGTTACCACGAGGAGCGCTCGGCTTCCTGCCAGGAGGGGAGCCGAGGAGGAAGAGGGAGGTCACATATGATGGCGCGACCTATTCACCGAGAACAGGCAGCCTCCTGCACGCAGAACGCCAAGTACCAGGGGCGGAACCGAGAAACGGAAAGGAAAACGGGAACGTCCCCTGCTACAGCTGGGAACTGCAGTGCTCTTAAAAAAAACAGACCAAGAAAATCAGGAGGAGACACAAGCCCTGAACACCCCACACCGGGGAGCAGCCTGACCCACGTGATACCAATGTTTCAATCCACCCGCCGACGGCAGAACACACCTTCTCCCCGGTGCACATGGAACTGAACCAAGACAGAAACAGGTTAAGCCCCAAACAAACCAAAACAAGTTAAAGATGATGCCAATCACAAAATGCATGTTTTACGGCCCTAAAAGAACCAAACTTGAAATTAATAACAGGAAGATGGTGGAAATTCCCTAAATGTTTGGAAAGGAAGCAATGCACTTCAAAATAACCGTGAGTCCAAGAGGAAGTCACATGGAAAATTGAAAAGCACTTCCAATTTAATGAAAATGAAAACTCAACATATCAAAATTTATGGGGTGCAGAGGTGTTAGAGGGAAATTTATAGCATTTAAATGTTTACCTTATAATCTAAGATTCTACCTTAAGAATGTGTAATAGTTAATTAAACCAAAAACAAGCTGATTCAAGGCAATGGTAAAGAAAAAGAGCATAAATAAATGAAATGAAATTAGAAAAATAATAGAGAAAATCAACAAAATCAAAAGCTGATTCTTTTAAAACATAAATAAACCTTGAGCCAGACTAATCAGAAATAAGTGAGAAACCACAAATTGCCAATATCACCAATGTCAGGGAACACCTCTCCAAATCCCATGACGTTAAGAGAGGAGAGTACATTTCGTACATCTTTATGCTCATAAATTCAACAATTTAGATGAGGTGGACAAATTCCTGTAAAGAAACTCACTTACAGAATCTACTCAAGAAGAAATAGACAACCTAAGTTGTCCTACAGCTATTAAATAGCTGAATATGCAATTAAAACCTTCCAATAAAAAAACTCTAAGCTCATAAGCTTTACTGGTGAGTCTACCAAACGTTTGAAGGAAAAATAAAAGCAATTCATCCAAATCAGAAAAAGACATTAAAAGACAAGAAAACTACAGACCCGTATGTCTCCCTCATGAACACAGGTGCAAACATGCTCAATAAAAATATCGGGAAATCGAATTCTACAATATATAAAAATCATACTTTATCCCTATCAAGTGGGGGTTATCTTACAAATGCTAAGCTGGTTCAACAGTCAAATATTCATCAGGGTAATTCTCCATGTCAATAGAACGAAGGAAAAAATGTGATCATCATAATAGATTTAGGAAAAGCACTGGATAAAATTTAACATCCAATACTGGCTTTTACAAACTCTCCCAGGGAAGTAGAAAACGACTAACCCTGATAAAGGAACCTATAAGCCTCGACAACACGTAGTTAAGATACAAGGACGGGGTGCTTTCCCGTAAGATCAGGGACAAAGCCAAGACATTGTTCTGACATGCTTTGTCTGGAAGTGCAAGCCAGTGCAAGAAAAAGAGAACAGCACAAGGAAAAAACAAACCCCTCTCTCTAGAGTCTAGACACACACTGTAACTGTCCTTGAAGAACAGGGAGTCAAAAGTCAATGGTAGCCCGGCCTGGCCGGTGTTGCAGTGGTTGGGCGGTGACCTATCGACCAGGAGGTCACGGTTCGATTCCCGGTCAGGGCACAGGCCTGGGTTGCGGGCTCCATCCCCAGTAGGGGTTGTGCAGGCGGCAGTCAATCAATGAGTCTCTCTTATCACGGATGTTTCTATCTCTCTCTCCCTTTCCCTTCCTCTCTGAAATCAATGAAAACTATTTTTTAAAAGGTCAATTGTATTTCTAAACATGAGCAACGGAGAACTGGAAATTAAAATGACAAAGTCAATACCATTTAAAATACCAACGTAAACAGGAAGTAGACATAAATTTAACCAACTGCATGCAAGCGCTGGATGCTAAAAAGTCAGAACAGTGATCACAGAAGCAAGACCTAAGCAAACGGAGAGCCACAGCCAGTTAATGGGTTGGGAGGCGACCTAACCAAGCATCAGTTCTCCCCAAACTGGTCTCGGGTTTGAATGCCACCCTAGCAACGCCGTTGCTAGGAGCTTTTAGAGATTGGGAAGTTGACTTTAAAATGTATGGGGAAAAGTGAGGGAATTAAATAGACAAAACAATTCTGAAAAAGAACGAAACTGCACAATACGAACTGTAAACCTACAGGAATTAAACAGTCGCTGCAGAAGAGACGACACGCGGGCCCACGGAGCCGCCAGAAAGCACCCGCGTGTGCACCAGCCGAGCTTTACTGACGCACGGGCGGTGCTCTGGAGCAAGGATGCTTTGTAACAACGGTGCCAGGAAGAATGGGTGTCCACGTGCAAACCCCCATCTGGGTCCACACCCATGCCTTATCAGAGACCAGCCCTCCTTGCTACCCGGGAGATTCCAGAATCCTCTGTCCTCTGTCCCCCATCAGAGCTCACGGAGGCCCCGCCCCAGTCAGAGGACACAGGCTCAGGCCTCCAACGCCAGCCCATGCCCCCCGCCCCCGCTTTATTAAAAAACCTCCAACTCTTCTCAGCCCTCTTCCCTTTTTCCTAATTATTGTCATCAGAGTGACTCGCAAATTTGTGGGCAATGGAATTAAACATTTATTTCCTCGAGTGAGAAAAAGCCCTGCGGCCAGCGCACCCGCCCTGCAATGCACCCCGCACCGGAGCCCTCGAGGCCGGAAGGGGTTACGGGACCGACAGACCCCTCTGTGCAAGGGCAGGGCCCAGCGGGGGGACGAGTGTTCCCAGAGGGCTTGTCCCCAGGCCTGAGCAGGAAGCCGACCGCCTGCAGCTTGGAATCAGGAACCAGGCCTCAGGGACATTTTCTGTGATAATTAGCATTTTTAAAAAATATTTATTGATTTCAGAGAGAGGAAGGGAGAGGGCGAGAGAAACATCCATGAAGAGAGAGAATCATGGATCGGCTGCCTCCTGCACGCCCCCCACGGGGATGAACCCGCAACCCGGGCCTGTGCCCGGACCGGGAAAGGCACGGTGACCTCCTGGTTCGTAGGTCAGCGCTCAGCCCCTGTGATGATTAGCATTTAAAGGGAGGCGGGAGCGGGAACCACCATCCGGCCACTGGCCCGGGAGCTCTGCCCTGGCCCCCAGGAGGGGCGTCCAGACGTCACCCACGTGGCCGAAACCTGCTCTGAAGTCACACTGACACCAGAGGCTGCCGACCAGGAGTCCAGTTCTGTCACTTGTTAGCCACGCGGTCTCAGCCCAGTGACATTTGAGTCAGACCCTTATGTGTACATGATTACAAAGGAAACTGCCCTGCTCTCTCCTAGACACTGCAGCCATCAGAGGGGGAGAGGGAGGGAGGGAGGGCTGGGCCCACCCGTTTCCAAGCCCAGGCCACTGTCCCAGCACCTCCATGTGGCTCGTGGGGCTCACCTGCTCTCACCTGACAGGTTGTCGCCAGGTACACACAGGGAGCAGGTGTGAGGCTGTTTGAAAACTGCACAGCACCACCCAGACCCACGGGCGCCACCCAGACCCACGGGCGCCACCCAGACCCACGGGCCCTCACCCTCCTCATGGCAGCATCAGAGCTGGGGACTCGTCACCTCACAGCCAAACTGCCCCTCTTTTCTCCCTGGAGCCGCCGCCACTGTCGGCTCCCCTCCCACTGCCTGTCCCCCAACGGGTTCATTTTCTGACACCGCAGTGACCATGCCACGCGTGGCTCTGAATCTCCAATGGTCCCCGATGCCAACTGAGTAAAGGCCACTCTGCAGCCTGGACGCTGTCTCTGTCGGGTGCGCCCGCTCCGTCCTGTGTGACACCCCCCGAGGGGATGATGCGCAGTCCCGGTCGCAGCCGCGGGCCGTTCACAGCATCTCCGTGAGCTGGGGGTTTGCAGGTTTCCCGCTCTCCCTGGAACAGGCTGCCTGAAGCGGACACGCGGTCCCGGCTCCGTCGCCCTCACTCCCCTGTGGTGAGAGGCCGCTCGCGGTGGACGGCCCCTGCCTGCCTCGCGTGGGGGATATTCCCACTCGGCACTGGGAATGCAGAGCGATGGACGGCTCCTGGCTTAGGGAGGAGTGAGGCCTGGTCTCCGGGAGACAGCGGCAGCCGGTCAATAAGGGAAGAGGACGACAGCGGTGACTTCAGGGGCCACTAGGTCTCGGCCGTGACTCGGGGAGAGCAGTGGGCAGCGAGAAACCTTGTCATGTGGAAAAGGCCGAGGCCTGGGAGCAGTGAAAACGCCCAGGCCGGTGAGGTCACACCTGCGTCGGGGGAGAGGCACGGACGGGGCTAGACTCCCGGGCGAGGGTTTGGCCGCGGGCACGCGCAGCTGCGTGGACAGAGGGTCTGTTTAGAGCCGCGGGCACCGGAAGAGTGCCGTGTTGGCCCACGCCCAGCGCCTCCCGGGCCGAGCCGGGTCCTCCCGGGCGGTGGGGCTGGACCGTAAAGAGCGGAAGGTGCGGGCGGGGCCGAGCGCGTGGGGAGAGGGAGGCTCAGCTTCACGACAGCCGCCGGCTTTTGGGGGAGAAGTTTGACTGACTAGTCAGCTGTTTGCTTGAGTAACTGAAAGCAACAACAACAAGCACCAACTGGCCAGCTTCATTCCTCCTCCTCCTCCGAGCGCATCACTGAAAACAGACTTCACAGCACGCACAGGCCCGCCCGGGACTCCAGCCACGCAGAGACCCTACTCCGCGCGGAGCAAGTGCCGACCTCGGGGGCCAGCCGGTGTGTGCAGACACGGCCTGGCCTGGCGGCCGAGAGGGCAGTGAGCACTCGCCTGCCCCTCCCGGTTGCCGTCCTCTCGGGATAGAGGGAGAGGTTACGTTAAGTGGGGGAGCAAACCCTCCATTTCGTTTCCAGCTGCTCCGATCCAGCCTCGCGAACCCTGCTCCCCACAGGGTGGGTGCTGGCGGCACGGCTTACCTCCCTGGAGCGTGTACTCGGCCACGGCCCGACTGAAGACGCCCAGGCCGGCGCCGTTGTAGGCGGCCACCTGGATCTCGTACTGCGTCCACACGATGAGCTCGGTCACCAGGCAGTAGTTGACCTCGGGGCTGGAGATGTTGCGCTGCTGGTGCTCCCCCGGCAGCCCCGCCAGGCGGTACCTGCGCAGACCGAGAGGTGACTGGCAGGGACACCCTCACCCAGCTCCTCGCGGGGGGGGGGGGGGGGGGAGTGAGGGAACAGCTGCAAGGCCGGGTGAGCCAGACACGCCACCCCCGAATTCACCGGTTAAAAAGGTGGAGTCTCGCCTCACCGTGACCAGAGCCCTGGGCGAGACACAGCCGACCTATGAGCTGAGTTAGCGGTTAAGCGGTCCGGCTTTTCAGGTGTGACTGTCCCGGGAGTGTAGGGACTTAGCGCCCAGAGCTCCCGACATGACTTCCGGGGGGGTGGGGGGGGTTAGGGGGCGGTGCTGTCAGCCGTATGAGCGGTGCTTCCTGCGGCTGGAATGTTGGGAAGAGAAGCCGCACTCTGGCCCCAGTCAGGAGGTCAGATCCGTTCACGCAGGCCCAGAACCAGAACCAGGCCCCAGAACCAGAGCCGGGGGCTTTCAAAGGTGCTCCTGCCCCTAGCGCACTGGCCACTGCAGGGGCCGATCGGCCTGCGGGGGCCCTGAGCGCGCAGTGGGCTCTGCAGGGTGCCCAGGGCCCAGGCTTACAGTGAGTTCACTTTGTTACTATTATGTTAAAATATATTTTTATTGCTTTCGGAGAGGAGGGGAGAGAGAGAGAGAAACATCAGTGATGGAAGAGAATCACGGATTGGCTGCCTCCTGCACACCCCACACTGCGGATCGAGCCCGAACCCGGGCCTGTGCCCTGACCGGAATTAACAGTGACCTCCGGGTTCATAGGTCGATGCTCAGTCACTGAGCCCTGAGGCCGGGCTACAGTTGCATTCACTCATTTTAAGGAGGGACAGGCCTTCCCTGGGCGTAGGCGTGTGAATGAGGAGACCCTGTCCCTCCTGGAGGGCGCGGCGCCCTCAGCCCTCCTCCGGGCAGCCAGCATTTCCGGGGCTCCATTTCGAGAAGGTGATCGGCGCCCTGGGGAGGCGAGGGGCGTGGACAGGGGTCCCCAGTCCCGGTGCAGCTTCCAGGCATCAGAGTTCCACCGAGAGTGGCTCTGGGGGAGGCGCCTGGCGCGGTGAGGAAGGGGGCGCGGGAAGGGAGCCGCCGAGGGAGGAGGCGCAGCTGCAGTGAAGCAGGAGCCGTGGAGTCTCGGGCAGGTCGGGGTCCCCAGGCTCCTCCCTGACAGAGAGGCTCTGAGGCTGCGCAGTCCCGGCCAGTGACCTGCCTGTCCCCGGGGCCTGCCAGTGGGCCAGCAAGGCCGCTGCCATCAGAGCGACGGAGGAACCCCGAAATCCAGGCCCCTGACGGAGAACAGCCCTCCCAGAGAGGAGGCTGCCAACGCACTGAGGACGGGCTCTTCGTGAAAACCCCCTCACTACGGACCACCTGGGGCCACCCGTGCTGGGGGGGGGGGCCTGCCTGGCGCAGTGGCATGGAGGCCCCAGGCTCTGGGCACCCGCCCGGGGGCGGCGCTGGGACACGGGTCCTTCTGTGACTAATGCGTCAAACCCCATTTTTGCTTCATGCCCCACTGACCTCTGCCCCTCCCGAGTCGCGTCCCTTGACCGCGGGCCCCGCCGGCGCCAGCACGTGAAGGCGCTCTCCGCGGTGATGCTGGGTGATGGGGCGGGGGGCCCCCCCAGGGAAACAACAGGGAGAGGACCGGCCTGGGAGAACCCCTCGGTCAGATACTGACCCCAAAGCTCCCCACGTACCAGACATGAACTGGCATTCGCGGCGCTGGCACTGCTGGGCGGCCGTCTGGGGAGAGGGAAAAGGGCTCACACCCACCCGCACTTGAGGGTCCTGCTGTGTGAGGGGCCCAGGACCACGCACAGCCCGTGGCACAGCCGGGCGACGTCAGAGGAAGCTCGCTCGTGGGGACCTCACGCGGACGCCACAATGTGCGTCCAGGGGCAGGCAGAGCTGAGCTCCCGGACTCTGAGGGACGAAGACGCAGGAGCTGGGTGCCTCAGCTCCCCTCACCCTCTGCGCCCGGTTCTGCTCCCTCACGTGACAGCCATGGCCCTGCACAGGGCGTCGCAGGGCGAGGTGACTGGAGCGCCCATGACCCTTTCTCTCCGAAGGCGCCCCTACTCCTTTCTCTCTGATGGCGCCCCTACTCCTTTCTCTCTGCTGGTGCCCCTACTCCTTTCTCTCCGATGGTGCCCCTACTCCTTTCTCTCCGATGTGCCCCTACTCCTTTCTCTCTGCTGGTGCCCCTACTCCTTTCTCTCCGATGGTGCCCCTACTCCTTTCTCTCCGAAGGCGCCCCTACTCCTTTCTCTCCGAAGGCGCCCCTACTCCTTTCTCTCCGATGGTGCCCCTACTCCTTTCTCTCCGATGGTGCCCCTACTCCTTTCTCTCCGATGGTGCCCCTACTCCTTTCTCTCCGATGGTGCCCCTACTCCTTTCTCTCTGCTGGTGCCCCTACTCCTTTCTCTCCGATGGTGCCCCTACTCCTTTCTCTCCGAAGGCGCCCCTACTCCTTTCTCTCCGATGGTGCCCCTACTCCTTTCTCTCCGATGTGCCCCTACTCCTTTCTCTCTGCTGGTGCCCCTACTCCTTTCTCTCCGATGGTGCCCCTACTCCTTTCTCTCCGATGGTGCCCCTACTCCTTTCTCTCCGATGGTGCCCCTACTCCTTTCTCTCCGATGGTGCCCCTACTCCTTTCTCTCTGCTGGTGCCCCTACTCCTTTCTCTCCGATGGTGCCCCTACTCCTTTCTCTCCGAAGGCGCCCCTACTCCTTTCTCTCCGATGGTGCCCCTACTCCTTTCTCTCCGATGTGCCCCTACTCCTTTCTCTCTGCTGGTGCCCCTACTCCTTTCTCTCCGAAGGCGCCCCTACTCCTTTCTCTCCGATGGTGCCCCTACTCCTTTCTCTCCGATGGTGCCCCTACTCCTTTCTCTCCGATGGTGCCCCTACTCCTTTCTCTCCGAAGGCGCCCCTACTCCTTTCTCTCTGCTGGTGCCCCTACTCCTTTCTCTCTGATGGTGCCTCTCCTGGGACAGGGGTGGGAGCCAGTTCTGAGAAATGCGGCCGCATCCATCGGCACCGGCTCCAGGCCTCTCCCCGCGTCCGTGCAGGATGAGCGGCAGAGCCGTGTCCCGTCCCCGGCCGTGTCCTCTCTGTGGCACAGGCCGGGCCATCCTGACCGTGGCTTGGGGTGCTTTTGCCGCAGCCACAGGGCGCCGGGGAAGGCGAGGTCCACGGCAGGAGGGCGGGGCATCCTCTGACGGTGGGAGGGCGTTTTCTCTGATGGAACAAGATGACTTTTATGTGGAAATAACAGGGGAGCGTTTACAAAGGACACGGCCCTGATGCGCCTCATAAAGGAACTCCCTGCCCATCACGATAAATACGTGCTGGCTGCGCACGCGTCCTGACGATTTCTCACGCGGAGCCCTGACGGGGTTTACTTCCTCTGTGGTTCCGCAGGCGGCACGGGCCCGGGGGTGCGCGCTGCACACACAGCTGGCTTGCAAGCCAGGGGACGATTCGGGAATGTTTCCGAGCAAATACACTTCGGCCGGGTCTGTAATTCCTGGAAACGCTGACGTCGCGGGCCCTGGTAGCGTGTCCTCACTTCGGGGCTGTCTGATTGAAGCCCCGACACGCGCACAGCCCTCTTCCCAGCCCCGGCCGCTGGCTCCAGCGCGGAAAATCCTTTTAACAGCAGTAATCCCGCAAAGAGAGGGACGCGCGGCCCAGGGGCCTCCGCATCAGAGAGATTTCATTATTAACTGCTCGCCCGGAGCGGCCTGTGGCTGACTGCTAACGTCCTCCCGGGGCGGCCAGGGCCTCAGGAGTGCTCCTCCGCGTGCTCCACCCAGGCAGCTGCTGGAGGCATGCATGGCTGGGCCCAGGGCGTGAGGCCAGTCGTTTCCATGAGTGGGTGAGCCCGGGACAAGCGTGACGGCCGCACAGGGGCGGGCAGGGCGAGCAGACAGGAACCGAGCCACGGCGCCCCTCCTGCAGCGGGCAGACGGCGGTCTCCTTCCCTCCGCTGGAGCGGGAAGGGCAGCTGGGGCATGGCAGGGGGGCAGGCCCAGCTGACCCCACCCTGCGGACCCCGTGCACCCTCCAGGCGGCTGCGTTTAAGCCCTGGCCGGTGTTGAGGGTGATTCACACGCTGGGGGAGGAACTTGAGTGTCACAGGGACACGGTTGTGACAGGCAAGCAGCCCCGCACACAGATCGACACATATGAAATGACGAATGCGCGATGCGGACACACACACGGGTGCGCTGTCCTCCACATGCGGAGACATTGGAGCCGAGGAGGCAGCACTTCCTGCATTTCCTCCATTTGCCTGGGAAACGGCTTTACCCTCAGCCCCGGACCTTCTGGTTCCGCTCAGCAGGGCCGGGTGGGCGGGGGAAGGTGGGGATGGCACCTGCCCCTTGCCCCACAGGCTGTGAGGGGGCAGAGTTCACGCCCGATTAACACACACGGCCCGCTGGGCAGCCCACTGGAAGGGATGTAGTAATTACCCTTTAATCCGCTGTTTTCTTCTCTTCACTCGTGTCAACAAACGACTGTAATTAGCACAGTCGGGGCAGCTTTCGAGGTAGCGGTTCTGGCGAAGGAGGTGCCCTCCCTCCCACGCAGCCCCGTCCGGCAGGTCCTCCTACGTCCCTCCGGCCTGCCCACCCCCGGGGCCGGGGCCTCGCTGCCTGCAGGTGTGCGAGTGTGGCCTGCCCTGTGTTTCAAAGTATTTTGACTTCACGCCCACCGCTGGAAAGCTGTGAGACTGCATGGAGAAAGCTCGGCGTTACGATTCCTTTGAAACACGAGGAAGCCTGGCAACACTGAGCAACATGCCGGCGTGGTAACGTCTGGTTAGTAACTCACTCAATCGCACTGCTATTCGTTAAAAATCATGGCGGACAGTAATTCACGCCCCTGGTAAAAGCTCAGAAAGAGAGCATCTACGAGAAGAGTGCACCTTGCCCCACGCTTTTCCCAAATGCAGCCACCGACACCGAGTCCTGTGTGTAACCCTACAGACGGACACCAGCTCTGCCGGTACCGCGCGCCCGGCCTCTGCACTTTGCCGCACTCCCCGCCACTCCCTGGAGCTCACCACTGGGCGTACCGCTTGCTTACACTGGGCTCCTATACACATTCGCGTTCGCAACCTCAGCAAAACAGACGCCCGCCTCCACAGCGACAGCCCAGCCCCGGCCAGCCCGGGCCACTTGCCTGAGGATGTAGCCGCGCAGCACCCCGTTGTGCTCCGTCTCGGGGGGCGGCTGCCACTGCACCATGATGGACTGGTTGGTGCGCCCACTGGCCACTATGTTTTTCGGGGGCGCACTGGGTGGCTCTTCCGGCAACATCAGCCTGAAAAGGAAGACGGAGGAAGGAGAGGTCAGCGCCGGCTCGGAGGACGCGCCTTTGCACTCGCCGTCTGGCTGGATCCCGAGCCCAGCTGTTCGCCAAAACCGAGCGACGAAGACAGTGAGACACACAGCCCCTCCCACGGGAGGGCCGCGCCGGAAGTAGCTGAGCAGATCCACACAGGAGGGCACCGCTAGCAGGCACCAGCAGGCACAGGGGCCTGTTCGGTCTGAACAACCTCACACAGGAGGGCACCGCTAGCAGGCACCAGCAGGCACAGGGGCCTGCTCTGTCTGAATAATGCCACACAGTAGGGCACCGCTAGCAGGCACCAGCAGGCACAGGGGCCTGTTCGGTCTGAACAACCTCACACAGGAGGGCACCGCTAGCAGGCACCAGCAGGCACAGGGGCCTGCTCTGTCTGAATAATGCCACACAGTAGGGCACCGCTAGCAGGCACCAGCAGGCACAGGGGCCTGTTCGGTCTGAACAACCCCCCGGGCTCTCTCAAAGCCTCGCAGCCGAGGAGATGGCCTGCAGGCCCGCGCCCACCCCTTCCAAATGGTTTCTTCGCTCTGTCCAACTCCGCACAGCCAACTCCCACGTTTTAGAAAAGGCATTTTCGTTCCCCTCATTCCACTAGTTTCCGACTCCTGCCCACAGAGAGCGCAGGCTGGTGGGGAGGCTCACAGACAAGGCACGATGGCACTTCCCACCCCGCACCCCGGGGATGGGCGAGCGGAGGTGACACCCCCGGAGACCCTGCGGCTCCTTGAGTCCCCTTTAAGGCGGTGGCCCCTGCGCCCACCTGGCGGCATTGGGATGGGCAAAGGCACTGAACGCTGTAAACTCCTTTTCGGTTTCGTTAATCCGCACCTGAGGGTGTTTTCTCATTGATTTTTTGAGAGAGTGGAAGTGGGGGGGGGGTAGAGAAACACTGATGTGAGGGAGACACATGGATCGGTTGCCTCCCCGCGGGGATCAAATCTGCAATGGAGGTACGTGCCCTTGGCCGGAATCGAATCCGGGACCCTTTAGTCTGTGGGCGACACTCTAACTGCTGAGCCAAACTGGCCGGGGCTTAACGCTTCAACTCCTAACGGCACGTGCCCCACAGCCGCGCACAGGGACGCTGTGGCTCCGACTCTGCTCGGCGCCATGGCAGCCCCGCGCACCCCCCACGCGGCCCGTCTGTCAGTTTTCCTCACGCCGTCTTTGCGGGGTGGCCCAGCCGGGGCTGGTGGCTTGGCCGTCCCCCCTTTCCGCGGTGCTCCCCTTGCTGTCAGGCCCCCGCCGCCCTGTCACCCTGGGGGCGGGCACTCACCTGCTCGTCTCCGCGCTGTACTGGCCCTTGCCCACTTGGTTCACGGCGCACACGCGGAACTGGTAGGTGCGAGCGGGAGTCAGGCCGCGCACGGCCACGCCTGTCATCTCGGGGCCGACGTCCGCCAGGTGCACTTTCCACGGAGAGTCTGCAGGGAGCAGAGCAGGTGCACACCCGTGAGGGCGCGTCCGAGGGAGAGCAAGCGAACCGCCCGTGTCCCGGGAACCGGCCCACACGCCAGGGCGGCAGCCCCGGGGGTGCAGGGCGGCGCCCACTTAACAATGTGGAAGCTGAGGCTCAGGGCCCCGGGGCCAGTGACCGCAGCTGTGCCCGCAGGTGTGCCCCACAGATGTGCCCGCAGCTGTGCCCGCAGGTGTGCCCCGCAGGTGTGCCCGCAGCTGTGCCCGCAGGTGTGCCCCACAGGTGTGCCCGCAGCTGTGCCACGCAGGTGTGCCTACAGGTGTGAGGAGCCCCTCTGTGGCCAAGGGGCCCTGGCCTGGAGCTCCGAGGGCCTGCGGGCCTGTGTGATCTGCTCGCAGAGCTCACGCATCCTCTGGCTGGACATTGGGTCATTCCGTACAGGACGCCCTGGAATGAGCTGGGGAAGCCGTTTGCTTCCGAGAAGGGGAGGGGCCCGAGGGCGGCAGTGGGGCCGCACAGATCCCAGCGTGGCTCAGCTTCGGGCAGGAGACGCACCGTGACGCTGCTGGGGAGGGGCCCACCCTGGCTGGAGGTGCCGGGTGGACACGGGGCCTCTCGGCAGGAGCTGAGCGGCCTCAGGGCAGACATGAGGGGGGCAGAGGGGGGCACTTTGTCCTGCGTGAGGGGTCACGATGGCCACGCCTGCAGGGGAAGCCGTGTCAGTCTGGGGACAGGACGGGCCGTGGGGGACGGGGGGACATCTCTCCATCATCTGCTGGCTGGGATCGAGGGGGAGAGAGCCCCAAACCCGGCACCTAGCCCCGATCTGGGCCGACGACACAGCCAAGAGCAGTAGGTAGCTGTGGCATGCACCCCCCCCCCCGCGTGGGTTTTAAGTGGGAGCAGACGCCACTCATGTGAGGTCCCGTGTGAAAGCCCAGAGGGGAATGAGCTAGCCGTGAGCGCCTGAAACGCGCGCTACTAGGAACACGGCTGCACGGACCTCAGGTTGCAGCCGCGCCCGAGGCGCCCGAGGCACCCGGCACCAGTCCCTGCCACTCTGCCCAGCCAACAGCCCGGAGCCTTTCGGGGGCCACAGCACGAGGGGGGCACCCTGTGTCCACGGGAACCTTCCCGGCACGGCTTGCGCTCTGTCAGGTGCATCCAGTCTCAGGGACAGGAGTGGCCTGTCCCCACCCGTCTCCCCACACGCCTGGCCCGCAGCCTCCAGCCCAGCGGTGGTCCCATGGCCCGTCCTCTCCCCGGCTGGCCCATTGCCACTGAGTCCGGGCGGTGAGCCTGCAGGCGGTCAGAGGGGCGCTCCCGCGTAAATAGGAGGCCATTGCTAAACAAAGCATTCAGTTTGTTTAAGAATAATTTGCGGTTTGATCCCCGGCCCTGGTGGGGCAATCGTGTGGGAGGCAACCAGTTGATGTGTCGCTCACATCGATGTTTCTCTCTCCCTCCCTCCCACTCAGCACCGTACATACAGTAAGGTCCTAGTAGGCCTTCCACTGTGACAGAATGAACAACAGGAGGCGCAACTATACTGATTATTTTAAAATTATCCTGACCAGCCCAGCAAGATATAAAACCAAAAAGAAACAGCACTTTTTACCGTTTGGAGAAGATGGGATTGTCTCCCTGGGAAACTAAGGGGATCGATCGAACCCTCGTTAGAACAACGCGCCCGGGAGCGGCCGAACGGAAGACGTGCTCCCACGTCCCCACGCGAACGCCTGGCCAGCAGGGGCGGGAGGAAATGCCGGTCACGCGCCAGGGCTAATCGGAGGGCACCATTCCCGAGAGGGTGGGAGCCTCGGTCCACGGAGGAGACAGGACGACCAGGAAGTCAGTGCTCAAAACCTCACCACAGCCTTAACGAGGTTACACCCGCAAGGAGGCCAGTTTTGAAACTTTGCAAAATAATTCCAATTCTTTCCTGAAAAAAGCAACAGGTGACAAGAAGTAACAACATTCTGAACGGCGAGGGGACTCACTTTTTATCAGCGATGACAAGTGTTGGAACCAAACCAAGGAAAACGCTCTAAAACTGGTGAAAACCAGAAGATGAATCAATGGATGCAAATGAACCCCAAACAGCCTGTTGTATAAACAGGGCCTCTTAACATGTAAAAACGGAACCAGCCCCAGGAAACAGACTGTTCCGGAACACCGCGGGGGAGGGGCGGCCACTGGGGAAAGAGAACTCCCGTGGTGAAACACGCAGCACACCTGAGTTCCAGGTGAACTAGAGTCAAATGCATCACAACTTACAGCTTTAAAAGCCAGAATGCCAGCCCGGCCGGCGGGGCTCAGTGGGTGAATGCTGACCTATGAACCTGGAGGTCATGGCTCGATTCCGGGTCAGGGCACATGCCTGGGTTGCAGGCTCCATCCCCAGTGTGGGGTGTGCAGGAGGCAGCTGATCAATGAATCGCTCTCATCATTGATGTTTCTCTCTCTCTCCCTCTCTCCCTTCCTCTCTGAAATCAATAAAAATATATTAAAAAAGGTAAAGGCAAGAGGACCACACCTGAAACCTATAGATCAGGTTGACGACCAATGTCACCCCAGTACATTTAATACAAAAGATGTTAGAAAGACAGAATAATAAAGAAAAGAACAACAGCGAGAAGAAATGTGTAGGAAGACGTGATCTATACTCAGTGCTGAAACAGCCAAACAGGAACGCAGTAAAGGAAATCATAAAGGAAAATGCCGGTGGGTGTAAGGACATAAAACCAAACACTCCGGGCTGCCGGAAAGTTACGCACAGAACGAGGGAGCAGAGCAGGCGGGAAGCACGCCCGTCACAAACGACAGGACCCGAGGCCTCGGGGAAAGCAGGGAGGGGCACTGACAGACGGCGGAGGAAGGTGGCGCCGGGAAAGCGCCCTGCAGCCCGGGAATAGGGCGACGGCTCCGAGACCGGAGAGGGTGAGGATCTCATTCATCTGTCCTCCGGACGAGGGCGCGGAATGTCCCGCAAACTCGAGCAGCAGACGTTACTGTTTTCTTCCAGATGTTTCCACCAGGGTTGGGCCCTGCCTGTGTTCAGTGCCCCCAGGGCCCCCTTGGGTATCAGTGCCAGAAGGCCCAGCAGGACGTGAGACAGCGCCCCCAGAGGAGGAGAGGGATGGGCGCTGACACAGGCAGGGGAAGCGGGGGAGGGGGGGGTTGGGGGGGGTTGGGGGGGAGAGGGCAGGTCCAGCAGGGCGCAGGCTGGGCACTGAGGGCCTGTGAGCGCAGGGGGCCCAGGGTGGAGCGATGCCTTGTTGTCGAGCGCAAAGCCAAGCCTGAGCGGCTGGAGGCGCATCTGGAGAGGCCGGCGGCAGAGCCTGGACCACGCTCCGAAGCCCAGCGTCTATTCTTACAGCGGGGACTTCTGCGCGGCCACCACAAAGGGATGGAGGGCGCCGGGGAGTGTGGGGGGGGCGGGGGCAGGAGAGCCAGGAGTGAGCGTGGGGAGGGCAGTGTCGCTGCTGCGAGAGGTCGGGGCGCGAGGAGAGGAAGGGCGCACTGGACGCTGGGATGCGGGGCACACGCTGCCCCCGAGGACACGTGCAGAGACGTTCCCCATCGCGGTGCGGTCCACGTGCATATCGGCCCCAAGGGGAGGCATGAGGAGCTCATTTCAGGGTTCGTCCCGGGGACAACACCGAACCCAGGACCCGCTCAGGGCAGCCTGTGTGCATGGCCCTCCTCCGCCCCCCATGGGGCTGCAGCCCAGACCCAGGCTCACAGGAGGCCCCGCCATTCCCCTGTCCCCACGGGCTCCCACTCGCCGCTGACCTTGCCTAACCCAGAGCCGGGTTCGGCGGCGGCGGCGCCGTGAAGCACCGTGTGGGCCTGAGCAGGACCGGGGGTGAAGGACATGAGGCCCATAGGGAGCCCGGGGCCCGCCCAGCTGCTACTCACTGTTCTCCGACAGCTCCACCACGTAGCGCAGGACCGGGCTGTTCCCGTCGAAGGGGCGCACCCAGCTCAGCAGCACGGCGTGGCTGTGCGCGGCGTCCAGGCGGGCCAGCAGGTTCTGCGGCGGGTGCGGCAGCTCACTGGGAGGCGAGGGTCAGAGGAGAGAACACAGGTCAGACCGAGGGAGCGGCCCGCGCCCGCCGTCCTGTGTGCCATGCTGAGAGGGAGCACGCACCATACGCCCAACACAAGCAGCACGCCTCCCGCCTCGGAAACCCGCCCGCACACTCGCGCGCGGCTCGCTCTCCGAGCCCGATGTGCCCAGGCCCCTGGTGGGCCTGAAGGGGCCGGTGGCTGCAGCTTGGACCGGGCGGGAGGTGCCATTTCCACAGGGAGCGTCATTAAACAAGTGGCCACGCACCGGTTTCACAACCCGAGGCTGTTCACGAGAGGCAGTCAGCCAACCCGAAGGAAAGGCTGGGAAATGGGACCGAACACGGGTCCGACACTGGGAGTTTCCAGCCAAAACGCGCCCGCACATTCTCCGAGGACGGGGGTGTGGGGGGGTGTCCTGCGCCCTCTCCCCTGCCGCACGCGGGAAGCCGGGAGAAGCGCCGAGAGGGAAGCGCGGTGGGGACAGGCCCGCGCCGCGGGAGAGGAACAGCACACGCGAGGCGGTAGGGGAAGCAGTGGGTTCTGCAGACGCTGGGGACGGTGTCCGTGGGACTCGCGGTCACAGAGCTTCCATGGAGGGCGCGGGCTCTCCCACGGCGCTCTGCCGCCTTCCATCGGCAGCTACGTGCCCCCTCTGCCCCCCGAACCCGCACGGCTCCCAAGGCTGGGAGAGGACCCGCCTCGTGGCCTAGGGAGGCCGGGGGGAGCGGACGCCCAGTGCCCCCTGTGCCACCCACTCACCAGGCCTGGTCTCCCCAGGCGTCAGTTACTGCCGAGCCCACGGGCAGCACGGAAAGCGGTGGTTACACCGGATGCTGTAATTCGGGAAGTGCACGCATCACTCTGAGGTTTCCTAGGCCGCCCTGCTCGCGGCGCCCCAGGAAAAGGCGCTCCGCCCATCGCACCGCTGACGGACAAGCGCTTCTGACGTGGACGCGGCGGTGAGCGAGCGCAATGAAGAAGCCACTGGGCCTGGACTCCAGCTTCTTTTCTTTGTTGTGAATGAGCTTGAAGTTAAAAAAAGAGCTACTGGCTGGCCGGGTTGGCTCAGTGGTTGAGCATCGACCTATGAACCCGCAGGTCAGGGTTCGATTCCGGTCAGGGCACAGGCCCTGGTTGCGGGTTTGATCCCCAGCGTGAGGCGTGCAGGAGGCAGCTGATCAATGATTCTCTCTCATCATGGATGTTTGTATCTCCCTCTCCCTTCCTCTCTGAAGTCAGTAAAAATACATATATTTTAAGAAGGAGCTATTATTTCCATTTGAGTTCTCCAATAGCCACACCCGCTCCGGCTTCCCCCAGGGACCCCGACGGAGGTGTTCGGGGGACGATGCCGCTCTACCCTCCCACGTCCTCCTGAGTTGCTTCGCTCAGAAACGGAACCAAGGCTGTTCAGTCGGTCCCTCTCGAAGACACGCTCAGCGTGAGCGCAGCCCAGGGCCGCCACGGCTGTAACGCGGAGCCTGGCTGGTCTCCGTCCGGTTCCAGGAGGGAACTTCCAACCCTGGGCTTTCCTGAGTGAGGGGACTGCTACTCCTGGCCCCGGGCCACCTGGGGTTATGTCAGTGATGGCGAACCTATGACACGCGTGTCAGAGGTGACACGCAAACTCATTTTTTTGGTTGATTTTTCTTTGTTAAATGGCATTTAAATATATAAAATAAATATCAAAAAGATAAGTCTTTGTTTTACTGTGGTTGCAAAGATCAAAAAATTTCTCTATGTGACACGGCACCAGAGTTAAGTTAGGGTTTTTCAAAATGCTGACACGCCGAGCTCAAAAGGTTCGCCATCACTGGGTTATGCTAACGAGGTCGCTGGGGTCAACCCTAGCTAGTTCCAGGGGTGGTGAGGACATGGCGTCTGTGATGCAGCAGAAGCCACGAGCCCTCGTCCTCCGTTGCCCAGCACAGCCCTCTGCCCCGGCTCGACCACGCCCAGGGCGGTGCCCGATGCAGAATGTGACTTCCACACGCGCACGGGACTCAGGGCCGGAGGATCCACCTTCCCCAGGTCCAGCCTCCACACGGGAGCCCCTCTGGCGCCTCTCGTGTCCCATCTCCCCCGGCTCGGTGCCGCGGGCTCGCTAACGCCTTGGAGACCGACGGGTTCTGCAAGTGATACGTTTCGCTTATCTGGGGATTAAGCTCCGCGAGAGTCTCCATCAGCGCGTCAATAACCGATGACGGCCGTTTCATATACTCGAGTCCGATCCAGAGCATCCACCGATGGAAGCAGATCGCACCTCGGCTTCCCGCTGCAGCTTCGAACGGAGACAGACGGAGAGCACGGTGACTCGCAGCCGGGGACACGCAGACAGCGTGACAAATGCCAGGGCGGAGGGGACCGTGGGGCGGAGCGCAGGGTGGAGTCACTGCGCAGTGGAGAGGAGGGGGGGTCGCCATCAAGCCCACTGCCCACAGTGACAGCTGGAACGAGCAACAGCAGACAGCCGTGGGAGGGAGAGCACCCCACCGCTTCGAGAGAAACGGGAAAGCAACCGGCAGGACTGTGGCTCCAACGGCTGCGGGCAGCGGAGGCCAGAGACGCACTTTTCTATAAAAGCACCAGCGGTCACATGGCCGAGCCCATCTCCCTCAGCTTCCCTCCGAGGAGGAAGACGGGGGGGCCTGACGATTCTCAGGACCCGGCCTGGGACTGCGCCCCTGACTACGGTTTGTCACCCGGGGTTTATTATAGAACCTGCCCCCACTCCAGTCTTCACGGGGCCCCGTAACGGGGTTTCCCTGTAGCCCGTTCACAGGAATGAGTCTCTGATCTACTAGTAACTGCGTCTTAACTGATGAGCAAGGAGCTGATCCCTGGAGCCTCGGAGCTGGTCCCTCGGGCGCTGGGCACGGCTGTGCGGGTCCGGAGCCACCCAGACGTCCCCTCCCTTGGGCACCGGCCGCTCCGAGGAGAGACACGCCCAGGTGGGGCCAGTGTGTCACCCTGACCCTTGACCCTGTGACCTGGATTTACCGACGCGTCTCAGGACCATCCGGGGTGCAGAGCCTGTGCTCGTGGGAGGGGAGGGGGCAGGCCCTCCTGTGAGTCCTCCCCGTGGTCCCCCCTCCGCAGACCCCCAACCCATCGGTGGGGGTGCCGCCCAGCCCCGGCCTGTCCTGGCACCAGGCTCAGCAGCAGACTGCTGGTCACAGGGCCACGGACACAGCAAACCCAAGCAGGTGAGGGGGAGCCCTCCCGGGCGGGGTGGAGGGGGGCTGCTGAGGACAGCGGGTGACGTGTGCATGGGGCGGGATGGGAGGGATGACGGGTGGACTACTGCTGGGTCCCCCCTGAGCCAGGCTCCAGGCGGCTTCTACAAACACTGGGTCATTCACACCTCACAGCAGCGCCGCGAGGAGCGGGATAGCGCGCCCAGGTTCCAGCTCAGGAAACTGAGGCTGAGAAGTGGGGAACTTGCCCACAGTTCCACCCTGAGCGAGGGGTGGGGAGCCCCCAGGGACCCGCCCAGGCTCTCACGGGGAGGGCGGCGTGAGCGGCTGCCCACAGGCAAGCAAACGGGAGCCAGCCCTGCCCCACGAAAGCCCACTTCTAACCTCCGATCCCTATGTTAACAAGCAGCTTGAACTCAAGTGGCGGGGGCGCCGGTAGGCGTCGAGGGCGCTGCTTGGCGGTAAGTGCCTCTCGGTGGCTTCTGCAATTGAGGTTTTTCCTTTTCTTTTTCTGTTGCCATCGGAGTAAATCACGGGAATGTGGCTGCGCTCGATTGGGAAGCTCTGAGCACGACGCCCGCAATCATGAGCCATGATTATTGTCATCACCGCTGGCATCTCGGGCGCGCCAGTCAGGGCCTGTGCGGGTCGCAGACGCCGCCGTCACCGCGGCTCCCCATCCATCCCGATCAGGAGCAGCCCGTGATGCTAACGACAGTTCCCGCGGCGCCTTCAGGCACCCTGGGCCGTGCCGTGTGGGTCGCATCACGGATCGGCAAATGCTGCCACAGCTCCCGTTACGGGAGACTATTATCTCAGAGATACGGCAACACTGGCTGAAAAATGGGTTTTACTTCACGGAAATCAAAGGAGCGAACAGTTGGGGAGACACGTAAATCACAGAACACACACCGCGGGGCCGGAAGGAAGGAGGCGCCCGGGGACAGGGGCCGTGGGAAACGCTCGCGTGACTCGCTCGGCACCAGGGACGCGTGATGTGCGGGCCCTCAAAGGGAGTTTACTACGTGGCCTGGACTCCCACGTGCCAACATTTAAACATCCTTCCCACGGGCTGCGGACGGGAGGGGAGAGACGCAGGGCCAGAGTGGACCGGGGGGCGCCGGGTGCCCAGGCTCAGGGCCGCGTGGGCTGAGCCTGCGTTCGTTCCCAGGGAAAAGCCCAGGGTGTGGCACTGATGGCGACGAAGGAAGTGAGTGACATCGGGAGGCGGGTCACCAATGGCCAGTGACACACACATTCATTCATTCATGCACTCAACCAACCACTCGCGTCTACTGAGTGTCTGCAGGGCACAGACACCGCCAGGCAACCCCAGGCACCACCAGGCATCCCCAGACACCGCCAGGCATCCCCAGACACCGCCAGGCAACCCCAGGCACCACCAGACACTGCCAGGCATCCCCAGACACCGCCAGGCACTGCAAGGCACTGCCAGGCATCCCCAGGCACCACCAGACACTGCCAGGCATCCCCAGAAACCGCCAGACACTGCCAGGCAACCCCAGAAACCGCCAGACACCGCCAGGCAACCCCAGGCACCACCAGACACCACCAGGCATCCCCAGAAATCGCCAGACACTGCCAGGCAACCCCAGAAACCGCCAGACACTGCCAGGCAACCCCAGGCACCACCAGACACCATCAGGCATCCCCAGAAACCGCCAGACACCACCAGGCATCCCCAGAAACCGCCAGACACCACCAGGCATCCCCAGAAACCGCCAGACACTGCCAGGCAACCCCAGAAACCGCCAGGCACCACCAGGCACCGCCAGCCACCGGAGCGCAGAGCTGTGCACCCAGTGCTCCCACTTCAGCTGGGAGTGAGCGCGGTGCTTCCTCAGGGCGATCCCGGGAGCCCATGAAGACACCTGGCGGCCCAGGGTGCATCCGGGAGACTGAGGGGCAGCTCCTCCAGGTGGAGATGGCGGAGGACAGGCCACAGGGGCAGAGACCACGGAGGCATCTGGGGGGGGGGGCAGGGGCACAGGAGGATGGAGTGCTGGGGTCCGCGGGTCCAATGGTGAGAGGGGGGAGCCCCCCATTTCCCTGCTCACGCACAGAGCTGGGGGTCACCTGCATATGCCATGGCCGCAGCACCAAGACCCCGCATACCCTCTGGGGCTGAGGCTCCTGCTGCTTCCCTACTGACTGGGTGACCTTTGCCCCTAAAGAGGAGCCTCTACAGAGAACACGGGGTGGTTGTCCTGGACGAGACCCTGCAGGCAGCGGGCGGGCGGGGCCGGTTCAGGTCTTGGAAGCACCTGGGCCGCTCCACAGCCTTACCCTCTCAGCCCCTCACCCCCTCACCCTGGGCCCTGCACAGCCTCACCTGGACCTACACAGCCTCACCCAGTCCCACAGCCTCACCCCCTCACCCTGGGCCTTACACAGCCTCACCCGGCCCCGCACAGCCTCACCTGCCCCTACAGCACGGCCAGCAGGGCTGTGGTCGCTCACTCATCCCAGTGTCTGTGCTCCAGCCTGTCTATCACTAATAATCCCCTCCGTCTGGTCCACGGATTCAGACAATGAGGCATGGCCTGTGCCCTGCTCAGGTTCTATGTCCAGGGAGTGAGTTTGTCTAGAGGACCCCGGCTGGTCGGGGTGAGTCAGCAGCAAGCCTCTCACACGGCCTTTCCTCGGGGCCGCCTGCCCACTCCCCAGGATGCGGCGGGGCCCAGAGCTGGCTGCTGCGCCCCGGGCCCCTCCCCTCCCCGCGCCCATCTGCTTCTTCACCGGCAGGTTTACTCTTACACGGATGAGCTCGGGGAACGTCTGCGAGGACAGCGTTTCTAAAAATGAGCTGAACAAAGTGTCAGCTTCCTGCTGTGAACAGAGGGAGTCACGCGGGAGAGAGGCGGGACCCCCGGGGCCAGGCCAGAGGACTGGCCGCCATCGCAGTCCCGGATCCCCGAGGAGCTCATGGGAGGTGCTGTTGCCGTGGAGGCAGGCGCGGGCTGACACGTGCCCTGCTGGCTGCAGGTCCGCCTCCTGGCGGGAGGCCCTGCCGTCTCGCCTACCGGAAGCTCTGATGGGCGCTCGGTGGAAAGTGGCCTGTTATCTGCCTGTTAGACGGCAGACAGGACCTCGCACCGCAGAGACGCTGGGGGACAGGACGCAGGGGTCAGTGAGCGCCAGCGAGCCCCCTGGAACGAGGTGGAACCTCCTAAGGACGCACCCGTGAGGCCTAAGGCACCGGCCACTGGCTGAGAGCCACGGTGGGCAGCACCCGGGAAGGGCAGCCCGGGGCGGGCGTGTGGCCTCTGCGATGCCGCCCACAGAGCCGGGGGGGAGGGGACACGGTACTCACATCACCTCCAGCCGGGCCGTCCGGGAGTCGCTGCCACCCTCAGAGACAATCTCGCAGGTGTAGTCTCCGATGTCGCCCGACCACGTCTGGCTGATGAGCAGGGACCCGTCCGGCTCCACCACGATCCGGGAGCTGCTGGGCGGGGCGAGGACCACGTCGTCCTTCCTCCACACGTAGCTGTGGCCAAGCACAGAGCCTGGGTCAGAGCGGGCAGGGAGGGTCGGCCTGGCCCCTCCGTCTGTGAGAAGCCGCCTGGGGCCTGTGGGTGCACCGACCACTTCACTGCTCTTCGAAAGGGTGAGTTCTATCCCACGTGGGCTATACGATAATAGCAGAACAAAAAGAGCCCTGGCCAGTTTGGCTCAGTGGATAGAGCATCAGCTGCAGACTGAGGGGTCCCACGTTTGATTCCAGTCAAGGGCACATGCTCGGGTTTGCGGGCTCAAACCCCAGTGGGGCGTGCAGAGGCAGCCGATCAATGATTCCCTCTCATCATTGATGTTTCTCTCTCTCTCTCTCTCTCCCATTCCTTTCCTCTCTGAAATCAATCCTATATACTAAAAGGCTAATATGCAAATTGACTGAATGTGGAACAACCAGTTGCTATGATGTGCACTGACCACAGGGGGAGCACTGCTCAGCCAGAAGCCGGGCTCACGGCTTGCGAGCACAGCGGTGGAGGCGGGAGTTTCTCCTGCCTCTGTGGCAGCACTAAGGATGTCACACACCTGTCACACCTGTCGCTGCGAGCACTGTGACACACACCTGTCACACCTGTCGCTGCGAGCACTGTGACATACACCTGTCACACCTGTCGCTGCGAGCGCTGTGACACACACCTGTCACACCTGTCGCTGCGAGCGCTGTGACATACACCTGTCACACCTGTCGCTGCGACACACACCTGTCACACCTGCCGCTGCGAGCACTGTGACACACACCTGTCACACCTGCCGCTGCGAGCACTGTGACACACACCTGTCACACCTGCCGCTGCGAGCACTGTGACACACACCTGTCACACCTGTCGCTGCGAGCGCTGTGACACACACCTGTCACACCTGTCGCTGCGAGCGCTGTGACACACACCTGTCACACCTGCCGCTGCGAGCGCCGTGACACACACCTGTCACACCTGCCGCTGCGAGCGCCGTGACACACACCTGTCACACCTGTCGCTGCGAGCGCCGTGACACACACCTGTCACACCTGTCGCTGCGAGCGCCGTGACACACACCTGTCACACCTGTCGCTGCGAGCGCCGTGACACACACCTGTCACACCTGTCGCTGCGAGCGCCGTGACACACACCTGTCACACCTGTCGCTGCGAGCACTGTGACACACACCTGTCACACCTGTCGCTGCGAGCGCTGTGACACACACCTGTCACACCTGTCGCTGCGAGCGCTGTGACACACACCTGTCACACCTGTCGCTGCGAGCACTGTGACATACACCTGTCACACCTGTCGCTGCGCGCACTGCTCCTCTCATTCCCAGGAAAGTCCTGAAGCACAAGTGCTGCCTGCACAGGGGCAACGACGGTCTAAAACCCAGAGCAGAAGCCTCCAGTTCCTGAACAAAGAGCAGGTCACACGCGTACACCTGTTCACCGTTTGCCAAACACCCGCCAGAGACGAGCGAGACGTCAGCTGCCTCCGAAGCCAGTTAACCACGTGTGCGCATGTGCCCTCCCCCCCTCTGCTGGGGCGAGGGCTTCCGAAAGCCCCATCGCTGGCTGCACGCCTCTGGCTCAGGCCGAGTGCCAATGCCAGGAGGCTGTGCGTCTGCGGATTTAGGCTTCAGGCTCTAGCCTGCGTCTGACAGCGAAACCCATTCTGCAGCCGCGAGTGCGGGAAGCGGCTCGCCACGGCGGCCTGTGCTGGCGCCACGCGCTGGCCGCTGGGTCCCAGGGGTCATTACCTTCCCAGTCTGAGCTCCATCAGGACGGCGCTGCAACCCCCCAGACCCGCCAGTCCCGGGCCCTCTCTCCACCCTGCCCCTCACCCCAATAGACTGTGTGCTCTCTCCCCCGCCCCCCTCACTCTGCACCCACAAAGGAGCGCTGCACGAGGCCGGGAGAGGACACCGTCCCCGGAAGTGATACACAGGCTGGTGGGAGCGGGGACGTGTGCGATTCATGACGGAGCCCAGACCGCATGGCGCCACGACCTGCGGCTGAAATCCAGTCCCTGCCATCCTCCCTCTGGCCTCAGCACCCCTTCCCGAGCCCATGGAGTATGAACACCCCCACGGGGGGACGGAGCTACCGGAGGGAGACGCGGGGGTCGTGCGTGGCCCCGCAGCGCAGCGTGGCTGTGGTCCCCTTGATCACCACGCGGTCCTCAGGGGGCGTGACGATGGACGTCCGATCTGAAAACACAAGTCACAGCTCAGACAGAGCCACAGGCTGAGCGCTCCCACCCTCCGGGCAACGTGCTGGGGCCCTGACATCAAAGCCGAGTGTCCCTTCTCCCGGCAGGACGCGCGCATCGCGGCACCAGAGCCGCCCCGGGGACCGAAACGCCCTCCCACGCAGCCGGGAGCCAGGCCTCCGCCCTCCCAGGCCACCGAGGGCCCAGGCCCCGGAGGAAGCGAGAGTGGAAGGCCGGCTGCGATGGTCGTCAGGTCCCCGCTGCCACTCCCAGGGAAGCATGCGTCTCCCCGAGATAATCGGCATTGGGGGCGTCTGCCGGCCGCACGGCACCCAGGGCTGGCGAGGCGCCGTCATTATCGCCGTGCCTGACAGTCCTCGCGGCAGCCTGGGGGCGCGGCGGCATCACACCCCAGCTCCCGGAGGACAGTGAGGCGCAGCCATCCGGGCTGCTGGTGCCACGGAGCTGGAGGGGCCTGGGGCACAGGGGTAGGGCTGGACTCCGCCCAGACCAGCCGCCGCCACAGCGGGCCCGGTGACAGCCATGGCATGTCTCCCGTGCGCACCTCTGTGAGCACAGCCGAACTTGGGGGTCACCACACGGGTGCAGGGCAGCCTGACCCCCTGCAGCGGGCGTGCGGGAGGCCTCTCTGAGTGTGCGTTTCCCGGGGGGGCGGGGCGCTGCCGGTGCTGCGGCTGCACAGCCCCGTGGGTGCGTGGGGACGGCGCCCGCAGCCACTGTGGCTCCCGCATCCACTGCTGTTCAGACCCTGGATCTGAGCAGAGCCACACAACTGCCTGGCGAGCGGCCCAGCGACGCGCAGACGGCAGTCTGTCACCAGTTTGTAGAGATGAGGCTCATTTTAGGGACACCCCCCTCTTCAGCACCTGACCATCGGGGGTGACTGGAAGGCAGTGTTCTTAGAGCACCTCGCACGTTAGGAGGCCGTTTAGCAGAGTGGACGCCACGGAAACCAGAAACACCTCCGTGGACATGAAGCGGAGCCCAGGGGGCTTTTCCCGAGGGATGGGGTGTGGCAGACGCCCCCTCACGCACGTTAGCGTTCCCCTCCTCACAGACGGTCGGGGACTCTTAGCGAGCACAGGTGACTCTGCTAGTCCTGCGCCTGTGAGCGGCGCTGTTTTAGTGATGCAGACACGGCCGCGGGGAGACGGGAGCTCACTGGTGAGCGAGGCTACGGCGTGGGGTACGAATGCTTGGTAAGCCAATCCCTATGCTCCGGAAAACAACTTACCTGCATTTCAGAAACCCGTGTTAGAGACTAAATAAGAAGCGTCAAACGTTGGAGAAACAAATCTCTCTCTCTCTTTCTCTCTCTCTCTTCCTCTCTCTCTCTCTCTCTCTCTCTTTCTCTCTGTCTCTCTCTCGGCTCATGCCTCATATCTAGGGAGCATTCATAGTTCATAAGCTAGGACTGTTCTAGTTGGTTACAATGATAACAGAAAAAAATATCTTCTCTCTAGGATTTTAGTTCTTGGCTTGGTTTTCTCGCATAACCTGCCCGTTCGCTATGGGAGCCTCTTGGGGGCACCATCCCAACTCACTGACTTGAAAAGTCAGTCTCTCCTCGCACGAAACACCCCCTTTAAATCTGGGAACACACCCGCCGACTGTTCTTTGGAAACGGAAACGTTAGTTAAGAACAGGTTCCTGGAAATTAGCTGTGACAATCCTCCCCCTCTGGGTGACCCGGAGTCCGGACATTAGGAGGTCCCCGAGCAGAGGACACGACGGTGAGGCCAGGGCGGGGGCGGAGCCTGCGGGGCGGGGTCCTTACTCCACACGGTGAGCGTGGCCGACGCGTTCAGGGACCCCTCCGTGTTGGCTGCGTAGCAGGTGTAGGTGCCGGCATCTTGGATGAAGACGGGGCTGATCTGCAGGCCCCCCGATTCCAGCAGCATGAACCTGGGAATCCGCACGGAGCCGCTGGCCAGCACGTGGCTTCCTGGAGACCAGAGAGAGGACAGGCGCGTCAGAGCCCAGGGCCGAGGGAGGGCCACGCTCAGGCCACCACCGAGGAGCAAGTCAAGGAGATGCCAGAACGAAGGGGGCCCTTTACACACGGACAGCACCGCAGCGGGTCCTCCAGCGCGATTCAGAGGAGCGCACACGGACACCCTCCCTCCACCGGGACGCGGACACGCCTGCCACGTCCCTCTGGGGCGGTCCTGAGCCGTCTCTACGCTTGTGCGCATTGGAAATGCTCTCGTTCGCTATGATCCCACCTCAATCGAGTGAGGGAAAGCACATGACAGACAGAGGGCCTGCCCCCTTCACCTCTGGCCTCCCAGGCCCCCCGCCGCCAGCTGGGCCTGTGCACAGGCTGAACCTCGGAGCTGAGGAGCTCCCTCCGGTTTTCCGTCCCCCAGCGTGGCGGGGCCCCCAGCGTGGCGGGTCCGTGTGCATCGCCAAGGCTCAGCACTGCGCTGGCCCGGCCCCTGCGACAGGGCCACTGCCTACCTCTCCTCCAGGTGATGGCGGGTCTGGGCGCCCCGGACACCTCGCACCTCAGCGTGGCCGTCATCCCATCTGTGACCGTGGTGTCGCCCGGAAGCTGAGTGAAGGCTGGCGCGACATCTGAGTGAGGAGGTGACAGGGACAGGCTCAGCGTGGGCCCCTCGGAGGACTGTCCACGTGGCTTTCCACAGGACGGAGCGCGAGGCAACTAGTGAGGGTGCCTGCACCTGCCCGGGCTCCCTGTCGGAGCTGCCGATCCTGCCGCCCACCCGCAGAGGACCGCCTCCTCACGGCTGTCCCCAGGCCTGAGGGACCCGGAGGCCTGGACACGCACGCTCAATGGTGTTTGCTAAATGAACACGTCAATATTGATTGTGCTACATTGTATTTTCATCCCATTAACGGTTTTAATTTGAAAAAAGCCCCTTTTGCTACACCCTACACTTACAAATCATAATCATTTATCTGTTCTCCCTCCAGTTGTCATGGTAACCAGCGTATGTAGCACGTTCATTTAAATTTCCAATCTGATCTTTGCAAGAACCTTGTGAATTGGGCTGGGTTGGCTCCATTTTGATGACAACACTGAGGCTGAGAAATTAAGTAGAGCTTCCCAGGTCTCTCAATAGAGAAAAGGTTGGCCCCCCAGCCTGGGGGCCGAATGCAGCCCCAGGCCCGCTTTTGTCAATAAAGCTTTATTGGAACACAGCCACGCCCACCCGCTCCCTGCTGTCTGTGCTGCTTTTGTCAATAAAGCTTTATTGGAACACAGCCACGCCCACCCGCTCCCCGATGTCTGTGCTGCTGTCCTTCTCCAGCAGAGCTGAGTCGCTGTGACTGAGGCCATGCCCCTCAAAGCTGAACCAATGTACCGTCTGCCCTTTTAGGAAGAGGGCCAGTGCCCGCCGTCCCACCCTGGCCCGCCGCTGCCAGGTCTGCCTTAAATAGTTCTAATGCATCTAATGCATCAATTCTAATGCACCCCGGCTAAGTGCCCAGACGGGGTGACAGGAAACATAATTTCTGTCTGAAGGGATTTTAACAGAATCCCTGTGCCCTGGTGGTCAGTGTTATTTCTACTGTTTGAAGGGATTTTAGTTTCCGACGCTCCGAACTGGACGATAAACTTGACCCCGGGGCACAGTCCAGGAAGTGGGCCCAGGTCACTGAAGCGTACGCATCAGTCTTAGGTTCTGTCCGCCTCTGCGGGCTCCACCGGCCAGCACACGCCGGCACCGACCCGCTTCCTCCAAAGGCTCTGCCCCCTGAGGAGACCAGCATTTTTCCTCCGAAAGGACAGATGGACCCGTATTGCTGCAACGGAAAAGAAACCAGGAAACCCTCCTCTGTGAGGACAGTACCCCAGCCGTGGGAGGCTAAGGAGCGAGGCCGGATACAAGGAAAACCTCCCGCTTCCCTGCTGTCAGAGGCCCAACATGTCCGTCGATGGGGCAATAGAAGCAGCTCACAAAAGAGCTGTAATCGTCCAATAAAACCACAACAGAGAATGAATATTTAAAGTGGAAACGCTATCTCAGGGAAAAGAGCAGGAACGAGCTGTTCACTAAATGTCCAGAAAACGGGCTTTCCTGCTTCTTGGTGCTGGGTCCCCGCGACCTGCTGAGAGCAGGGCGGTCCCCTGGGGCAGCCATGTGTGCGCGCCCCAGGCGTCTGCAGAGGTGACGAGGGGGTTGGGTGCTGCAGTCACCTGGGCACCACGCCCCGCCCATGTCCCCGACGGGCCGAGCAGAGGGGACCCCTCTCTGAGTGTGCCACGCGGGCCACGGTCGGAAGCTCTGGCCTCTGGTGGCCGGTACTCACTGGTGACGTCCAGGTAGGTGGAGGTCTGCACCTCGCCCCCTTCGTTGCTGGCAAAGCACTGGAAGATGCCGGAGTCGCGGGGACGCAGCCGCTCGATGCGCAGGCCGCCTGGGAGCAGCCGGTAGCGCGGATCCTGGAGCTGGCTGAGCGGCAGGGCGTCCTTGTACCACTGCAGCCTGGGCGGCGGCGCCCCTGCGTGGAGGCAAGAGCCAGGCGTCACAAACTTAAACCTCGGGAATCTCTTACAGGAGGGAGCAACGGCGGTATTTTTTTTTAAAAAAATATGTGTTTACTGATTTCAGAGAGGAAGGGAGAGGGAGAGAGAGAGAGAGAAACAGCAATGATGAGAGAGAATCATCGATTGGCCATCTCCTGCACACACCCTACTGGGGATCGAGACCGCAACCCGGGCCTGTGCCCTGACTTGGAATCGAACTGTGACCTCCTGGTTCATAGGTCAATGCTCAACCACTGTTCCTCCTTCCACGTGGCAGGAAGCAATGGACCCGGCACGGCATCGGGGGGCGGTGGGGAACACGCAGCCCCGACATGACCCTTCCAATGCCCTGCGCCGGCCCCGGAGAGCTGACCTGAGACCCAAGACCACAGTCCTGAACTGCGGCGGGCACAGCGCTGGCGGCGGGCACAGCGCCTGTTGAGGCCCCAGGAAAAGTGCAGGAGCAGCTGGGCTATTTCTGCACCCCGTGGCTTGTGCCTCGGTTTCCCTCGCTGTAAGTGTAGCCAGGAGAAAACACGCCCACGGGGTGCACGGGGGGGAGCACACTCCGGTCCCCCGACTTCAGACGCTGGAAGAAAAGATGCCTCCTTCTCATAAATAAAGTTAATGTCGTAGAATATTTCAAGATAATGCATTCGCGGATCCTGTTCTTTGCCTTAATTACGTTTCCTGTCAGTTTTTATTAAACCAGGAAATTAAAAAAAATCCATTTCGAGGTAAAAGCATAACGACTCGTGTAAAACCTCATAACAGAGGTTCCGAGAGGAACCGCGCCGCTGCCTGCGCCTTCGCCGTCAGAGTTAAAAGAAAGCGGTAAATTACACGCCGGCCACGCCACGCGAGAACCTGCTCCCACGTGTGTGCCTGCCCTTCCCACGCTGTCACCACAGCGGCCGTGTCAAGAGCGTGCTCATCAGGGGCAGAGCTTCCAATCGTCGCTTATTGAGAGACGACTGTTGCCGTGGAGGGGCGAGGAGGGCTTCTGTTTTGGGGCAATTTCAGGTCAAAAGCAGAGTCTCACCCCCACGCACTGCAGACGCTAACTGCACAGCTTCCCTTTCAGTCATCGGCCTGACAAAGCTGGGTTTACTCAAGAGGGGACAGTGCGACCACCGCCAGGGACATAATTCCATGTAAGATCCGCGTTCCTCTTCGCCCTCCCCCCACCCCGGGCTCAGGGAGCGGGACAGAGGGACAGGAGCGGAGCAGGGCCTGCACCCGGCCTCCGGCCTCCCTGACGGACCCGGGCTCAGAGCAGGTGGGTCACCTGCCCGGTACGTAATGACGACCCCTTCATGCCAAACGCTGGCGAAGGTTTAACGGGAGGCACCGCACGGTCGCCCTGGCCCCGAGCGTGTGGCTGGGCCTTGCCTACAGGCTCTGTCCATGTGAACAGGCAGATGACACTCTCCCTGGGGCCCTTGTGAAGGCTCACGAAGGGCTGGGACGTCTCAGGAGGAAAGACCGCTCTGAAGGGGGCCAGACAGTCACGGGAGAAGGTCCCTCTCGTTTCCTGACCGCCCCCAGCGCTGACGCAGCCTTTGTTAATGCAGCGCCCAGACAGCCCGTCTCAGGCTGGGTGTGGCGCCCTGCGCTGCGGGGTGGGAATGGTGGCAGCGACGGCTAGTAGTCATGCGGCCTGAATAACAAGAAAGGCAACCCAGTGCTGAAACGGCAGAAACACAAAGACGTCCTGCTCAGAGGGTTCACAGCATCTCCCTGTCTACAGAGCGGCGTGGCCGTGGGTCCCCATCACCTGTGGGTGAGGACGAGCTTCCTGCCCTCAGGCCTGGGGCCGTGGCTGGTGGAAGCGGAGCGTCCAAGGAGTGAGAGGACAGCCTACACCACGCCTCCTGCGCTTCCTTATATAAATAGTACCTTCCCCGCTTTGCAGGCGAGGGAGCAAGGTCAAACACCTTCCCAAGGTCAAACACCTTCCCAGGTCAAACACCTCCTCAGGGTCAACACCTTTCCAAGGTCAAATATCTCCCCAGGGTCAAATACATTCCCAAGGTCAAACACCTTCTCAAGGTCAAACACCTTCCCAGATTAAACACTTTCCCAGGTCAAACACCCCCAGGGGCAAACACCTCCCCAGGGCCACATGCACAGCCACTGGGCTCTGCAGTCCCAGTTTCTGACCTTGCGCTCTATGTGTCCCTCCAATGATGACGACTCTGCCCTGGAGAATGCCCTGGGTCCCCCCACATCACGGCCCCCAGCGGCCCCCACACTCACCCATCGCTTCACACGCCATGTCCACGGTCTCCTCCACTTCCACCACAATCCGACTCGCGGGCTCAGCAGTGAAGTACGGTGGCTCTTTAAACAAGAAAACAGGAGCTGCTAAGCAAGGAGCATATTTCAGAAGACGCTGCAGCCTCGAGCCGGGACTCTTTTTAAAAACTGGTTTTGGCCGGACCAGTGTGGCTCCGTGACTGAGCATCGACTTACGAACCAGAAGGTCAGGCTTTGATTCCCCGTCAGAGCACCTGCCCGGGTTGCAGGCTCGATCCCCAGTGGGGGGCCTGCAGGAGGCAGCCGGTCCATGATTCTCTCTCATCATTGATGTTTCTCTCTCTCCTTCTCCCTTCCTCTCTGAAATCAATAAAAATATATTTTAAAATGCATTAAAAAAACTATTTTTGAAAACTTCATCCGTTACCAATGTGCGCACCAAGTCTGAGCACAGAGAGCAGAGGCCAGAGGTGATTTATATTCTCAGGTCCCAGGCAGCAAATTACTCCTCAGAGCCGCGGCCACTTTTCAGCATGTGGGCTTGAATCACGAACCATCTTAATTCAGGCTTTAGAAGCGCTGTCCCGAGGGGCTCATGGAGGTGGATATTTACAGCCAGAATTTCATAGGCCAGTTCGCTTCCGTATCGAAACTAAACACAACTCCCGAGGCGTGCGGGGGGCCGCACCAGGCTCTGGCCTGTGCCGGGAGACAGTGCAGTCTAGTAACATCCTCTCTAAAGTCTTAGCAGTTCTCCTCCAAAATACAGATTTAACACTCCAATGCGACGGCAAGTAATAGCTGAGGGCAAGAAGAGGAAGGGCCTGGCGTCCCTCTGTAGCAGCGAACGCGTAGCCACTCGCCTCTCTCTGGATACTGCACTGACCTATTCCACCAAAAAAAAAAAAAATCGTGGTTGCACTAAGCAATGAATTTCCTTGGAGCGTAAATTGCAGTATTTTTCTCTCTCAGTTTATTCAGCAGAAATTCAACAGTGGCCTGGCCCAGTGCGTGGTGTGCTTAGGGGGCAGCGATCTCATTATCACGATGACGAAGGCTGCCTGGCTTTCTGAGTGATAATTAATGCCGGGCCTGCCGGCCAGAGGCCAGGCGCGGTGTGACTTTGTAACGGTGCCGAACGCGGACACGACAGCCTGGCGGGCCTCCGACAGCAGCTGTCTCCCCAGAGCAGGCAGAGCCTAGAGGAGGAGAAAGAGGCTCGCAAACTTAGCCCTTTCAAGGGACGATGGCCGTGACGGAGAAAAGGCAAGGTTCCCGGGGAGGCAGTTAGGTATCAATTTTGCGTCCCCGGCTCATTGAGCGGAAAGCCTGCGCCTGGCGGGAGTCGGGTCGGAACCTCGGCTCTGAGTGGACCCGGTAGACCCAGTGGACCCGGCCCGAAGGACCACGGCGGAGCCGCCGCCCGCCTCCTCAGGCTGCTCTTCCCTCGTAGGTGACCTCGGCCTCTCCTTCAGCGGCCACGGCGGCGGCATCCCCATCCCCCGCTGCATCCCCCGCTGCATCCCCGTCCCCCGCTGCCGGCTCCTCCCGCCGCCGCACGCAGGTCATGCCCGCGCTGCTCGGGCTGCCGTCCGACTGCAGGGGTGAGTGTGGGGGGATCAGCATTGGCCCGGTTAACTGGTTTTCCTTTTCTAAGGGAAGCGCTGTAGCTGAGTGGGCTGCACGGTCCCTGCAGGTGTCGGAGATGGTGGGGAAGGACACTGTGTCCCTTACTCGGTCTCCCTCCATGGCAGCGCCTCGCAGACCTGCGGCCATCACAGCCGGCGAGGCAGCGGCCGAAGCAGGCAGCGCCCCGCGCCCCGTCTCCGCTGGCTGGTCCTCGTGGGCGCGGGCACAGCTGCTTAGGGTCACGCGGTGTCATCGCCCGCGTAGGCGTGGGCGTCACCACAGGCCCCGGCACCGTGCCCGGCCCAGCTCTGCCATCCCGCCTGCCTGATGCCATGGGCGCGGATCGGAGGGCGGGGCCCTGGGAGCCTCCTTCACTCAGCAGCGTCCTTGCGGTTCATTCCGGAGCAGCCGCTCTGCGAAGGTGAAAATCCTCCCGTGGACGGTCGCGCCCACAGACCACACAGCTCCCGCGGCAGCGACTGCGATGCCTGCGGGCAGGTCGGCTCTTTCTTGGTTGGCAGTGCCCGCGGGCCCCCCGGTGCAGGGAGGGGCCTGGCACGGGTCACGCTGCACACACTGGCGCCGCCGGCCGGGCTCTGGGACGGCGCGAGGAGCAGCAGCCGGGCCAGCATCCAGGCTTCTCGGGTGGAGGCCGGCCCTGCACAGGGAAGTCACGCTCCGCTGCGTGGTGGGTGGGCGCCTGGCCCCACTCGGTGATGGGCGGGAGGCTCTGCTGGCAGCGCAGGAGGAGAGCCGGGGGTCTGTGCACCTTTCCTTGTGGCCGAGGACACATCCCAGGGCTGGTGGGGAGGAAGCTGCCAGCACCACTGGGTTAGGGTCACGTGAGGGGTGAGCTGGGTTAGGGTCACGTGGGGGGTCAGCTGGGTTAGGGTCACGTGGGGGTGAGCTGGGTTAGGGTCATGAGGGGTCAGCTGGGTTAGGGGTCACGTGGGGGGTGAGCTGGGTTAGGGGTCACTTGGGGGGTGAGCTGGGTTAGGGGTCACGTGGGGGGTCAGCTGGGTTAGGGATCACGTGGGGGCTCAGCTGGGTTAGGGTCATGTGGGGGCTCAGCTGGGTTAGGGGTCACGTGAGGGGTGAGCTGGGTTAGGGTCACGTGGGGGGTCAGCTGGGTTAGGGTCACGTGGGGGGTCAGCTGGGTTAGGGTCACGTGAGGGCTCAGCTGGGTTAGGGTCATGTGGGGGCTCAGCTGGGTTAGGGGTCACGTGAGGGGTGAGCTGGGTTAGGGTCACGTGGGGGGTCAGCTGGGTTAGGGTCACGTGGGGGGTCAGCTGGGTTAGGGTCACGTGAGGGCTCAGCTGGGTTAGGGTCACGTGGGGGGTCAGCTGGGTTAGGGTCACGTGAGGGCTCAGCTGGGTTAGGGTCACGTGAGGGCTCAGCTGGGTTAGGGTCACGTGAGGGGTCAGCTGGGTTAGGGGTCACGTGAGGGGTCAGCTGGGTTAGGGGTCACGTGGGGGGTCAGCTGGGTTAGGGTCACGTGAGGGGTCAGCTGGGTTAGGGGTCACGTGGGAGGTCAGCTGGGTTAGGGTCACGTGGGGGGTGAGCTGGGTTAGGTTCTGAGGGTCGGGAGGGACCAGGAGGCAGAGCCGGTGCTGGTGCTGCCCAGGGCGGGCGCAGGCCTCTGGGCGGTGGCGGTGCCCGCACTCAGCCGGGTGCCCCTGTTCGGCCGCAGGAGGGGGCGGCAGAAGGGAAGCCCACGGCGGGTGAACAGCTGCGCGCGTCTGTCTGGTCTCATCCGCGAGGGAGGCAGCAACCGAAGCCCCTCTGCTCGCTTCCTTCCCTCTCACGTTCCTACGAGAGCCTCCCCGCCCGTGACGCCTGGGACGGCGGGCGAGGTGGTCATCTCCCCAAACGGATGGGCTTTCCCAGGGGACTCGGCACAAGTCCCACTGTCCCAGCAACTGCTGACGAGCGGAGGGGACTGACACCGACCCCGGAAGCCAGGGGTGCTCTGGCGCCTGCAAAGGCCGGACGGGGGGCCCTAGGTAAGCGTCTGCCGTGGATGCACATGCAGAGCCCAGCTCACTCAGAGGCCGGGTGTTCGGAAAGCAGCGCTGCTGGAGACCGACGCTCCAGTTCCTTCCGGGAGATGATTCCCCGCCGCTCAGGATGCAGGCTGTGCTGTCTGAGGAGCCGGACTCCAGTCTGTGCAGCCCCCATCGTGGCTCCCGCAGCCGCAGGCCGCCCGGTAGGTGCCCCTCCGGGAGCGGGTGCGTTCACGTCCTGGCTGAACAGGGTGAGACGGGACCCGGCCTGCCCTCCGGGTGCTGCGCGATCTTCCCCGTGTCCACGGGCCGCAGGTCTGCGTGGCAGGCGTGTGGCAGCCACGTGGAGGCCGGAGCCACGTCTGACGATGGAAGGAAGTGCCGTGCTCCAGGCACACGTCCAGGCAGCGGTTGCTCCTCCTGCGAACTTGTGTGAAACGCAGCCTTCACTCTGACTTCCTTTGCAAAGGGGCCAACGGCGTTATGTCACCGAGGGCCACGGCTCTCGGGAGGGCTCCGGCGCATCCACTCTCCTGGGGCCTCCCCTTCGTCCTGCGGAGGAGGGAAGGGGGGCGGTCCCCGCCCTGGAGCCAGCGGCACGGCCACCTCTCTGCTGGGCAGGCCACGACGATGGGGCCGGCCGCGGAGGAGGACAAGGGCTGCGGGCTGGGCCGGTGGGAGGAGAGCAGCCCTCGCCCCCGTGTCGGGCCATTGCATCACAGTCTGAACGTCACCGAGTTCCCCTCGCCGCGTGCGAGGCCGCGTCCCGACCGGCCACCTTCCAGCGCTCAGAGCAGTGGTGCCGTTCCCCTCTGCTCCGGCCAGGACGGCACTGGGCTCCGTTCTCTCTGACACGGAGGGAAGGTAACATCGGGCACCTTCTCACTGACTTCTGGTCCAGAAATGACAGCAACAGCATCATCTCTGAGCCCTGACCATGACGGTCAGACACGAGCCACGGAGAGCCCGGGCCGAGGCACAGGGAGATGCCCTCCCCACGACCTGCCACCTGCGGCCCAGGCGGGGTCAGGCCGGCTCAGACCAGCTCTCGGGTTCAGTGATTTTCTTGGGAAAGAAAAGCAGGATGCGTTTGGGAGATGGAATCAGGCCACCTCCCTGCACCGGGTTCAAGGTGAAGCTGGGCTGAGTGTGACTGCGCTTCCCAGGGAAGGCTGGGCAGCACCAGGCCCAGTGCCCACAGGGGGAGCGTTACCTGTGGTGGGGAGGAGGGGTCACTGTGATGGGAGGAGGGGTCACTGTGATGGGAGGAGGGTCACTGTGATGGGAGGAGGGTCACTGTGATGGGAGGAGGGTCACTGTGATGGGAGGAGGGGTCACTGTGATGGGAGGAGGGTCACTGTGATGGGAGGAGGGTCACTGTGATGGGAGGAGGGTCACTGTGATGGGAGGAGGGGTCACTGTGCTGTGAGGAGGGGTCACTGTGATGGGAGGAGGGGTCACTGTGATGGGAGGAGGGGTCACTGTGATGGGAGGAGGGTCACTGTGATGGGAGGAGGGTCACTGTGATGGGAGGAGGGTCACTGTGATGGGAGGAGGGTCACTGTGCTGGGAGGAGGGTCACTGTGATGGGAGGAGGGGTCACTGTGATGGGAGGGAGGTCACTGTGCTGGGAGGAGGGGTCACTGTGATGGGAGGAAGGTCACTGTGATGGGAGGAGGGTTACTGTGATGGGAGGAGGGTCACTGTGATGGGAGGAGGGTCACTGTGATGGGAGGAGGGTCACTGTGATGGGAGGAGGGTCACTGTGATGGGAGGGGGGTCACTGTGATGGGAGGGGGGTCACTGTGCTGGGAGGAGGGTCACTGTGATGGGAGGAGGGGTCACTGTGATGGGAGGAAGGTCACTGTGATGGGAGGAAGGTCACTGTGCTGGGAGGAGGGGTCACTGTGATGGGAGGAAGGTCACTGTGATGGGAGGAAGGTCACTGTGATGGGAGGGAGGTCACTGTGCTGGGAGGAGGGGTCACTGTGATGGGAGGAAGGTCACTGTGATGGGAGGGAGGTCACTGTGATGGGAGGAGGGTCACTGTGATGGGAGGAGGGTCACTGTGCTGGGAGGAGGGTCACTGTGATGGGAGGAGGGGTCACTGTGATGGGAGGAGGGTCACTGTGCTGAGAGGAGGGGTCACTGTGATGGGAGGAGGGTTACCTGTGATGGAGAGGAAGGCTTTTGCTCGGGCTGGTTCGGCCGTGCTCCCGGCCAGCGCTGCCTCACAGACGTACTCGCCGGTGTCGGCGGAGGTCGGGGTGCTGATGGTGAGGCGCCTCCCAAAGCTGCGGAGCCCGCGGGTGAGGGTCACCCCGTTCCTCTTCCAGCTCACACGCAGCTCCTCCAGGGGCCTGGGAGGCGAGGGCACCCGTGAGGGACCGTGAGTCCAGGGAGGGGGGTGACAGCCACCTGGGGCCTGGGCAGGAGCTGCTAGGGCCTGTCCTGCGGGGCTGCTGGGGGTCAGCGGACACCTGAACCAGTCCCCACGCACCCCTCTCCCTCTTGCTCCCCTCAGCGGTGCTCCGCTCGGGCTATTGAGCAAGGACAGCTAATTGCGGCAGCATCGCCCCTGAGCGCTAATGGCTCCATTTGCTCAGGGGAGAAGGCGGAGAATGAATGCTGCGGGGGGGCTCGGCCGCAGGGGAGCGGAGGCCGCGGGGGAGCTGTGGCCGCGGGGGAGCGGAGGCCGCGGGGGAGCTGTGGCCGCGGGGGAGCGGAGGCCGCGGGGGAGCGGAGGCCGCGGGGGAGCGGAGGCCGCGGGGGAGCGGAGGCCGCGGGGGAGCGGAGGCCGCGGGGGAGCGGAGGCCGCGGGGGAGCGGAGGCCGCGGGGGAGCGGAGGCCGTGGGGGAGCCGTGGCCCCGGGAACACTGTCCTGGAGCGAGGACACCTGGGAGGAGAGAGGGGCGGCCTCTCCCTCCTCAGCCGGACTCCGAGGAGGCCCCCCAGGCCCCGCAGCTCCCGTGAAGTGTGTTCTGGGACCACGGAGGCCTGGGGTCCTGGGCTGCCCCCCACGGCTGTGCTCACAGCCCAGCTGCGCCAACAGGACGCCGTGGCGGGGAGCTCGCACCCCCGGCGAGGGTCTCGGTGCGGTCACGTACCTGGCATTCGCTATGCACTCCAGGGTGACCTCGCTGGACCCGGCCAGCACGCTGCGGTTGCCCGGGGCGGTCACGATGACGGGGGCCGTGGCTTCGGGCACAGCGCCGTCCCCTGTGGCGACAAAGCACAAGCTACAGCGCGCCCCTGGGTACCGGGCGAGGACTGGGAACGACCGTCAAGAGGTACTGGCGGGCTCTGCTGGGACGCCTGGGTCTCATGTCCCACCGTGACCCCCCATGAAGAGGCCTGGGGGGCCCTGTCCCTGGCAGGTGCTGGGAGCCTGGGGTGGGGGGTCCCTAGCCCATAACCTGACACGCCCGTCCTGACGGATCGGGGCTGGGAGCCCTGCGCTGTGGCTGGCAGAGCCCGCGGATCAGGCCTCAGCCGGCGGAGCCTCCCCACGAGGCCGCTGCTTCACGCGCCTTTAATTGGTTTACGACGTTGCATATGGAGTCACCTAGTCCACCCGCTGTTTTACCACCTGTTCAGTTCCACACACGCGTCCGCGCCAGGCCCCCGCGAGGCACTGTGTCAGGCAGCGCGCCCCACGCAGCACAGCCACGCGGCCAAGCCCCGCTCCCGAGAGCGACCGCCCGTCCCTGCCCCTGCAAGCGGCAGACGACGGTTCAGCTCAGCCTTCTCCCGACAAGGGAGGAGAGAGTGACACATTTTTGCCACTTTTCTCCGAAATCCATGTCACATCCACATTAAGCTGCTCACGGTACGCTCCGCTGCTGTGTACTGAGGGAAAATGAAGACGATCAGACATTTCTGGAGCCGATCTCAGTTTGAGGGCGGAGACGGAGAGCCCGGAGTCACATTCAGGGAAATGACGGCAGAGGAAGCGTTTCGTCCAGCGCTTCAGAGGAGGCGCCTGCCGCCGTGCAGGGCAGCGACGGGCCCCGAGGACACGAGGGCGCTGGCTGCTGGGCTGGCAGAGCCGGCAGATGCGCTTCGTGAAGGTCTCTGCACTGAGCACAGGGCGTGACTCCGAGTCTCTGTGTCCGTGGAGTTCTGGAGAGCTGCCTCCCTCAACCCCGCGGCTCCCTGGGGGCGTGGCTTCCGGGGAGACAGGGCAGGGACGTGGCGGCTGGCAGGCTTCCAGGAGATGCCATCCAGGAGATGCCAGCGGCAGTCGCGATGGGACGAAGGACAGAGCTGACGCCAGCAGGTTAGCGGCCGCCGCCACCTGTGAAAGTCCCGACGAGGAGCAGTGACCGAGGAGCTCCTGTCTGCAATGGCTGCGACGTGCGGCGCAGGAGAGAGCGGGTGCGGAGGTCGCCGGGGCAGGGGGCAGGGGCTAATTTGGCATCAATCACGGCTCAGCCGCCGCCCGGAGGAAGCCGTGCTCAGCACTGGTTGCTGCCCCGGGGGACGGTCCCCCGGCCGCTCAGCCCTGACTGCACGCTGACCCTGAGGAACGGGCCCAGGGCCAGTGCCAGTCCTGCAGGGACATGTGGGACACACGGGGGGGTTGTCACAGAGTCGCCACGGCGATGGAAAGACAGGCCCCGTGTGACTCCTCTGGAGCTGGGACTGCTCTGTGCCCCACCTTCTGCAGTACAAACGCGGCTTCAGCGCCCGCGCCCTGAGGGTCCGCAGGGCAGGTCACGCGGCCGCCTGGCTTGGGGCTGGTAAATGTCAGCGTGTTCGCAAACGCCCGACCTCCCGCCCGGCTGCCTGTGCTCGCGGTGAGGCGAGACCCGCACAGGACACGCGCGGAGGCAGGCGAGGCGGGGCTGGCGGAAATGTCGCCGTTCCCAAGGCGGGCATTTGGGACACACACACGGGGCCGCTGGGAAGGTGACCTTGACTCCCGGCCAGTCTGTGGGCACGAGCAGAGCCAGGGCTGCTGAGCGCAGCGCTATGCGTGGTCTGGGCCTGCGGCTGCACCCAGCACCCCCACTGCACGGACTCACCACAGAGCTCGCTGCGGGGCCTCCCGAGCCAACAGCAGGTTCCAAGTGCCACCAGACTGGGTGTGCACGTGGACTACAGAGCAGCGCGGCGAGGCTCGGGAAGCGCACCCACACCCGTGCGAACCGGCAGCTTCACCGTGGCCATGGGCAGCTCCCTGCCTCCTGCAGAGACCGGCGTCCAGAGGGCACAGCCCTCTCCTGGCCACGTGCGCTCAGTGGAGGGCGTCCTGCCTGCCGGCCTGCCTGTCCCCTGCAGGCGCTGACACTCTGCCTCCAGCAGACAGGGTGGGAGCAGGCCGTCCAGTCCACACTGTGAATCACCCCCATTTGCAGCTCTAGCCCCTCCGCGACCAAGTCTGCGCTGGGCGTCCCCACGCGGAGACCTCCTCCCCGCCCTCATGCCTCCATCCAGGGCTGCCTTCCAGACACGGCTTCCCTCGGCGCCGGCGCCTCCTTCCTTTGTGGCGAGGACCTGAGTCTCTGCCTCCTTTACTGCTTGTCGGTGGTTTCACTCTGTTCCCGGCGAGACGAGATAACGGGGTGCATTCCTCACCCGCACCCGTTTCGGGAGGGAAGCTGCGGAGACGGACACTGAGGCGTTCTTAAAGGAATAAGCCGGCTCTTTATTCCTGCCGTTCCCGGAGAATTTACGGCGCGATGAGCACTCAACAAATCTCAATGATGGCTTAATTCTTCATGCATATTCCGCAATAACGAGTCACCGCTGCCGCCACCAGAAATATTACCCTCTCCTCAATGCTCTACACAAAAACAGTTCCAAATCCAATGTCAGTGCGCCGGGAATGACCTCCCAGAGGAGGGACACAGTGGGAAGAGGGAGGGGGCTGTGCTGACCACGCCCCACACGGCCCGGACGTGGTGCTAAACGGGCCCATTTACAGGTGCCAGCCACGGCATCGAACCCCAGCCAATACGGTGTCTATTATCTGCTCAGAAATCGGAGGCCCCGTCACGTGACTCAGTGGTGAGAGGCGTTTGGAGAGAGGAGCGTCGGCGCCCGGGGTTCAGAACCCTGCTCTCCACGGGGCTGCTCCTCCGAGCTCTGCTGTGGTCAGTTCCCCGGAAACCACGGGACCCGGAGCTCCCTCCCCCCAGCGGCTCCGGGTCGAGCTTTCCCAGCGGATGATTTCCGGGGCGGGCGGGGTGGCAGGAGGTGAAGAAATCCAATCGGAAGAGATTTGGGCGGAGGGAGCAGCGCACGCCAGGGGGCTCCCGGGGCGGCAGGGGCCTGGGGCGGCCTCCCTGCAGCTCTGGGAACAAACGACCCCGCAGAGGCAGGGCCCGTGCACACCCAGCTCCCCCCCTCCCCGTCCAGCCCAGCCCTGGTGCCGGGGCTCAGAGGCAGCAGGTGTCCAGGCTGCGTGTGATTAGAAAGTCCCTGTAAAGACACGAGTCTCTCCAGCAGAGGGCAAGGCTCCCCGTCCCTGAGCTGCCGAGCCGGGGGTCGGGGGTAAGTGGACAACGAGACACCGTTCGTCGAGGTGAGGGCATCATGACGACTGGAGGGGCAGCAGGGACATGGGGGCGGGAGGCGGTGGGCGACCTTAAGGAGCGAGGAAGGAAACCAGCCTGGTGGCTCTTGGGGCGCAGGCGGTCCAGGCCCAGGAGAGCGGGGTGCGGGCCCCCTGCGTGGCCCCAGGTTCCCCTCCTGCCTGACGGTGTCGGCCAGTGTGGCTGCTCCTCTCAGGACACGTGGCCATGAACGCGGGACCCTGAGGAGGCCTGCAGCCCATTCACAGCTCAGGGCCCAACGTGGGGGGGCCCTGATCCCATACACCCCCCAAGCTCTCTTGTTACAAACACCCAGTGCACCGCGGAGAGCCCCACATGTGTACCCCCCAGTGTATCCTACGAGGGCCCCCCAGTGCACCCCGTGGAGGGCCCCCAGTGCACCCCATGTGTGTACCCTCCAGTGTACCCTGAGGAGGGCCCCCCAGTGCACCCCGTGGAGGGCCCCCAGTGCACCCCATGTGTGTACCCCCCAGTGTACCCTGCGGAGGGCCCCCCAGTACACCCTATGAGGGCCCCCAGTGCACCCCATGTGTGTACCCCCCAGTGTACCGCGAGGCCCTGGTGGAGCGTCGCAGGACCGGGTCACCTTTTGCTGAGCGCTGCAGCCGCCTCCGCCTGCAGCTGGCCGCCCCTCGCGCCTGCTGCTGACAATGGAAGGGCCGTGTAGCTGGCCACCTCTGTGACCCCCGCCCTTCCCCGGCAGGAGGTGCTGCTGCGCTGAGGGACGGAGCAGAGCCTGTGGCCTTTCCCTGCACATCAGAGCCGGGCAGGGCCGTCTCCCAGGGGTGCCGGCCGCGTGCAGCCCAGGGGCCAGCGTCTACGGGCCGAGTCCGTAACGCTGAGCCCGGGTGCACAGTGTTGCAGAGGCTGAGGTGCACCCCAACCAGCACATCTCCAGCCCCCACAGCCACGACCGCCGCCTCGCGGAAGCCTGCCCCCGCGGAAGGCGTGAAGGCAGCGGGCAGCCGGGTGCCCCAGGCTCCACAGGTGCTTTCTCCAGGCAGAACCGGGCCCTTCGAACGGCGCCTCATCGTGAAAACCGACATGAACAGCGCAACTCTCTACATCTTGTTCGCTACGCAGAAAGCTCCTCCAGCCGTTTAAAGAATATTCTTCCTGATCTCAGAGAGGAAGGGAGAGGGAGAGGGAGAGACACATCAGTGACGAGAGGGAATCATGGACCGGCTGCCTCCCACACGCCCCTCACTGGGGATCGAGCCCGCAGCCCGGGCCTGTGCCCTGACCGGGAGGAACCACGACCTCCCAGTTCATAGGCCGGCGCTCAGCCACGGAGCCACGGAGCCACGCCGGCGGCTCTCCGTGCTTCCCGTTTGCTGCCCGGAGCAGGCGGGGAACACACCGTGTCTCCCTTTCTGCTTATCTCTCCGCGCGCCTCCACTTCTTATCTCAATCCACTTCTGGACTTTCCTATTGACAGGAGACGATAAATAAAATAATGTGACAGTTTGACAAACAGTCCAGCAGTTTCTTTTCTTCTCATTTATAACATATGTGGAAACTCGTACATTTGGAAACGAATGGAACATAACAGAACGTATTTCCATTGGCCATTTACCGGGCAGAGGGGTGAGTGTGATAAACGGCAGCCCGCAGTGGCAGGTTTATGCATTTGGGGGCGCGCTGTGCGCACACGGTAACCATGGAGCAGGCATGCGGATCGGGGACCGTGGGATGGGTGGTGGAGCGATGATCCACATCCCCGACTCAGGGCACAGCAGAAGGCCACCTGCTTCACATTCACACACGTGAGCGCGCGGCCTGCCCGTGATGGGGGAGAGCGCAGCTGGCGGGGAGCTGGCCTGGTGCAGTCTGGGGGGGCTGGGGCGAGAGGGACTTGTCATCAGGTCAGGGCGTTCTCAAGTCCCTGTGCCCCGGCGCTGGGGGTGGGGGGTGGGGAGGCAGGAATGAAAGCACCAGCTTGGGGAAAGCAGGAGCAGGAGGAGAGGCCGTAGGAGGCACAATCGCGTCACTTTATTAAGTGTCGATAACAAATGCCTTTGAATGAAGTGTCCAGCACGCCCACCTGGGCGTGGAGCCAGCACGCCAGGCAAGTGTGCCCCGCCCCTGGCCAAGGCCGTCGGCAAGGACAGCGGGACCGGGGCTCCACCCGAGCTGAGGGCTCCATGGCCGATGGACGCACAAAATACCCAGAGGCTGGCAGCCGTGTGGGAAGAACAGCATTGCATCCAGCAAACTGGGAGGGGCCAAAACCCGGGGTCCCTTTTAATGACCATATGGCCATCGCTTGAGGACGCAGGCCCACTGGCCAGCAGTGTGTCCTCAAAGGCAGGACAAGAGCCCGTCTCCTCGGGACAAGGCGCTGAGCACCCCACACCGGCCCGCCCACTGCCAGCTTTTGGAGGATGTGACTTACAAACCCGGAGCCTGGGCACAGTCGGCGCCTAAGAGCTGCCTGGCAAACGGAGTGAATCTCAGTGTAACTCCCAGGTGGGTGTCGCCCCTTCTTCCCCACAGACTCGCACAGAGAGGGCAGCGTGCTGCTCCTGGGACACGAACAGGACTATTTTCCAGGCGCAAACCTGGCCCCCCAATCAGATTTTCTTTCCGGAGCCTGCGACTCACTAACAGAATCTGTGACTACAAAAGTACCTTTGATTCATGAAACACATACAACCACGAGAGAAACCCGATCCGAGTCCCCAGAGCAAACAGGGAATCACCTCAGCCCCTGCTGCGAGCACAGGAGACAGAACGAGACGCCAGGAGACGCGGGAGAGGGCACAGCGCGGGCAGAGGCGTCTCACCCCCCGGTGCCGCCTGTCAGCGCCGCGAGGGCCTCCGAGAACCAGACCGCACGGAAGCCGCTTCTCTTGCCACAGAGGCCGCCGTTCAACGCAGAGACAGGAAGTCCTGGCACCGAAGCTCAAGGGAAGGTCCCGGTCTGGCTCGGATGAAGCCGGGGGTGGGGGTGGGGGGGGGCACGCTGCTGGGGGCACAGGGCGTGCTTTGCGCGGACCGCCTGGCTGGCACCACATACAGTCGAGAGCTCTGTACGGCAGGCCCGCCCCGCCGTGTGCAGGCGCAAAGCGCTGAGGGGCCAGTGTTCCGAGACCCAGGTTTCTCGAGGCTCCGCGTCCCTCCCAGAAGGGACCGAGGCCACAGATGCCCTCTTCCCATCTGTATAATAATAGAGGAACGTGCGAATTAGCCGGGACGCTGCAACGTCACGACCGAACAGCAGGGACCTGAGGCTGCAAGGCGCCTGGCCAGGGCGAGGGACCTCAGGCCACGCCCCCTGCCCCACAGGGCTTGACGGGGACCTCAGGCCATGCCATCCCCCCGCCCCAATGCTAGGCTGGGGGACCTCAGGCTGCACCCCCCACCCGGCACCAGGCCGGTGGACATGAGGCTGTGCTCCCCGCCCCACCTGGCGGGGCTTGACAGGGGTGGGGCCAGCCAGGTCTGGGTCTCACCCAATGGGGGTGGGGCCGGCCAGGTCTGGGTCTCACCCAATGGGGGTGGGGCCGGCCAGGTCTGGGTCTCACCCAATGGGGGTGGGGCCGGCCAGGTCTGGGTCTCCTGTGTTTTCGAAGCGGGTGGGGGGGTGGGCGAGGACTTGACTCTGGGTCCCACACTGTGCCCCAGACTCTGACAGGAGGGAGATTTTCATATGCATTTTACTAATTTTCTTTCATCTCTGACACTTCTATTATAGAGAAAGGGCAAATAGCATTATTAAAATATTTCCTCTAATTAATCCCCTTTTAATATGCATGAATTTCGTGCACCGGGCCACTAGTTATTTCATACAAGCCTCACATCTAAGTAACACCAGAGCTTCTCAAGTGAGAACTCCGACACCAAACTCTCACTTACACATTCAGTGTTTCATAGACCAACACGCTGAGCGGAGGTTATACCCAGAGAAGAAAGTGCTCATCAATCACATGGCACTTCTCACGAATTCCCACCGGAAGCGCAGATGTTCCTACAAATGCACCGATGTGACAAGCCCTTCCTCTGTCGTCCCCCAGGTGCCGGTTTCTTGGTAACTTCCCCTCAGAGGGGAAGCGCGGGGACAGGGGTCTGAGAGGGTTTCTCTCCCCCCTTCCTGAGGCACCTGAGATCCCCAAACAATGAGCAGCCGGTAGACAACTCCACAGATGACCAGGTCCTTCACCCACATTCCCTTCAAAGTCATCCCAGGAACGGGCAGCATTCCGTCTGCAGACACCAGCAGCAAGGAGCCTTCCCCTCCGGAGGGCGGGTGGGGCCCTTAGCCACCTCCCCCTGTGCCCTCAACTAGACACCTGCAGGCCTCAGCCTGAGTGGAGAGCCTGGCCCTGGGGCTCAGCACACCCGGCTGCAGAGCAGTGCCACACCCCACCTGAGCACATAGGCCATGCCCCTCTGAGCACACAGGCCACGCCCCTCTGGCACACAAGCCACGCCCCTCTGAGCACACAGGCCACACCCCTCTGAGCGCACAGGCCACGCCCCTCTGATCACACAGGCCACACCCCTCTGAGCACACAAGCCACGCCCCTCTGAGCACACAAGCCACACCCCACCTGAGCACATAGGCCACGCCCCTCTGAGCACACAAGCCATGCCCGCTCTGAGCATACAGGCCATGTGCCTCTGAGCACACAAGCCATGCCCCTCTGATAGCACAGGCCACGTGCCTCTGAGCACACAAGCCATGCCCGCTCTGAGCATACAGGCCATGTGCCTCTGAGCACACAAGCCATGCCCCTCTGATAGCACAGGCCACCTGCCTCTGAGCACACAAGCCATGCCCCTCTGATCACACAGGCCACACCCCTCTGAGCACACAGGCCACACCCCTCTGATCACACAGGCCACTCCCTCTGATCACACAGGCCACTCCCTCTGATCACACAGGCCACACCCCTCTGAGCGCACAGGCCACGCCCCTCTGATCACACAGGCCACGCCCCCTCTGAGCACACAGGCCACACCCTGGGTATTTGGATAGAGGGGGTGATGAGCACTCCACAAATCTCAACAAGGCTCCATGCAGAGTGTCAGCGCCTGCCGTGGACAGACAGGCTGGCAGGCAGGACGCCCTCCACTGAGCGCGTGTGGCCCAGGAGAGGGTTCTGCCCTCTGGGACGCAGGTCCCTGCAGGAGGCAGTGAGCTGCCCACGGCTGTGGTGAAGCTGCTGGTTGCATGGCCACACCCCTCTGAGCACACAGGCCACGGCCCTCTGAGCACACAAGCCACGCCCCTATGAGCACACAGGCCACGCCTCCATCCGAATGCACAGGCCACACTGCAGTGGGGGTGTGGCTTTCCCTTGGTCTCGCTCTCACGCCCACTTGGGCGCCTGCTTTCTCCCAGCCCATCCCTGGGGACTCGGTGGGTCACTGTCCTTGGTGAGGAGCACAGCAAACAAGACCACAGACGAGCCAGGGCACAGGCCGCTGTGCGAGTGAAGAGTGAGAAGCCGTCGCGCTCTCTGCTTTCTGTTAGAAGTTGCTTTATGAGCATTACCCTGGGGGTCACAGCAGAGACACAAACAAATCAGGAAATCTGAAGAGAAGAAATCTCTCTCCTGTCTGCCCGCGCCCCCTTAAATGAATACCGTCGGTCCCACAGGCGGGAACGAGTCCTCAGCTGGAACAAGACATTTTCCGATATGACCCAAGGTTATCTGTTTAAGCCAACTGATGCTCTACGCCGCCTGCTGCGGAGCAGGCTTCTTAAAGAAATGCCAACTCAATCTCATTTCTATTTTGCTCTAAAATCAGCACCAACAATAAATCTCAGGCCGACGACAGCGAGAGGAAGAGCACATAAGGCAGAAACTGTGACTATAAATGAGCTCGAACGCAGCCGAGAGCCTCCCAGGGCACACACGGCCGTCGCCACGCACGGGGGGGGGGGGGGGGGGGGGCGCTGCTGGCAGGAGGGCAGGACGCTGCTCACAGACAGCAAGGCAGGCGGATAAGAACACGGTCCTCACCCACCTGTGGGCGCTCACAGTTCTCACCCACCGGTGGGCGCTCACAGTCCTCACCCACCTGTGGGCGCTCACAGTCCTCATCCCACCTGTGGGCGCTCACAGTCCTCACCCACCTGTGGGCGCTCACAGTCCTCATCCCACCGGTGGGCGCTCACACGCGTGAGGAAGGAAGCTGGGCAGGGTGGGCCTACACACAATGTGACGTCGACGCGGACTCAGCAAACCGGGGCTGTGCACAGAGTGACTCCCCGGTGGGTGCTGAGCGCACATCTCACACACTCGGCAGCTTGCGGTCATTTATTTATTTATTTGTTTATTAAATGTTTTTATTGATTTTAGAGAGAGTGGAAGGGAGAGGGAAAGAGCTAGAAACATCGATGAGAAACATGAACACGGATCGGATCGGCTGCCTCCCGCACGACTCCTGCCGGGGATCGAGCCGCAACCCAGGCGTGGGCCCTGGCGGGGAACTGAACCGCGACCTCCTGGCCCTGGGTCGATGCTCAACCCGAGCCCCGCCGCGGGCGACAGCTGCGGTTTTGGAGCAGCGTGGGCGTGGCTCCCTGTGCGGCAGCAGGAAAGGACTGTGAGAACCGACAGGAAGCCTGAGAGTAGTCAGGGCCGGTCGTGGCACTAGGCCCTCCACCGCCCACTCCCAAAGCCTCCGTAGGAGGGAGCCGTCCAGTTGCCGAGAGTGTGACTCCGTCTCTGCTGAGTCCTGGACCAGCTCCTCTGCAGGCCCTGAAACGCCCGCGAAGCTCATGCCGAGGGAGCGAGGGCAGGGCGGAAGCCGGACGGCGCTCTCCTGGTGGCCGGCATCAGACCACCCGCCCGGGGCCGCCTGGGAGCTCACCGAGGGGCGCAGAGGGGCGTTCAAGGAACCAAATTAGACCCCATGCACCGGACAGAAGTCAAGGGTTTCCCCGCAAATCACTCCTCCAAAAAGGGGCCACCTCTGGTCAAGCCCCATCAAAGCCTCTCAGGTCACCAGGGCGCTATCTTCCTTGCGACAAGGAAGCCCTGTTTGGGGGGCACAGTGGCTCCCGCGTGGGTGCTGGTGTTGCTGTGGGAAAGCATTAGAGGACAGCATTCCCTTAGAGGACAGCATTTCCAGCCGCTGGGCGCCCGCAGCTGCGAAGAGGATGGGGCAGCTCTTTGCCGACCGACGCGGGAGGAGCTCGGCAAAGGGAGCCGGCGCTGATCAGCATGCACGACTGTTACTCTTGGGACAGGAAAGGGGGCAGAGATAAGACGAAAGTCCGCATGCACATTTGCTGTTATTTACATAAATGAAGACAAAATACGAATAATTCTGTAAGACAGACGGTTCTTTTATAACCGGGCTTTCCCATGAAATGGCCATCCATTCAATGTTCTACGTGATAAACATGCAAGTATTAAATGCGTTTATAAATGGCCTTGGCATCTTCTGAACCCGGCACAAGATTTATTTTCCTCAGAGAGTCTTTTCTGGTTAATGGATTTCAACCCACTCAGTCGTTAGCCTAGTTTGACACCAGTGTTTTCCGTTTCCTTCCCGAGCACCGGCAAACCACGTACGGGTTTACAGATGTTCCCTAGGCCTTTCTATTTGCATCTGCCAAGTCGGTGCCTCCCACACCTTGTGCGCACACCGGGACCACCTGGTAGCTGCTCAGGTGCAGACCCTAAACCAGCAGGTCCGGTGGAGCCACCACTTTACCTCTGACCAGCGACAGGCGGGGCCGCCGCAGAGCCCTCCCGTGTCTTCTCCGCACACGGCCAGCGTTCGCCACGTCCGCTCCTCTGCCCCTCAGCGTGGCGCGGGCCGGCTCCTGGGCCTGGGGAGCGGGCAGAGCCTGGGCTGAACCCAGACCTCCTGGAGCAGACGCTGCGTGTTTGTCACACGCTTGCTGGTGATGTGTGTGCTCATTCCATTTGAGATGTTCTGTTTTTCAATTACGATTACATTCACCTGCTTCTCAATTCGGTAAAAGAAAACACCAAAAACACTGTATCCGCGTGAACACGGCTCAGCAGGAAGCAGTCCTCCTGGGGGCGGGAGGAGGGAAGGGCCTGGACAGTCACCAGGAGGGGGAGGAGGAGGAGGAACTCAGGAGGACTCAGAGGGTTTCCATGCAGCACGACGCCCCGGAGACTGTAGAAGGCCGTCGGGTGGCACCTCACTGGCGGAGGATGCCAGGGGGCAGGCTGAGTGCTGCAGGCCAGGGGGGGGCGGGCGCACAGGGAACTAACGGACTGTGGGTCAGAAGGGGAGGGGCTGGGAGGGGCCAGAGGGTGGGCGACCACAGACGGGGTCCTGAGGAGGCAGCGAGGAGGGCAAAAGGCAGGAAAGAGGCGGGAAGGACGACTGAGCGGAACTGGAGAGCCCGAGGTGGCCCCTGCAGACGCTGAGGTGGAGCGGACGGTTCCTCGCCTTAGCGCGGGCCAGTGCCGGGAGCACCGTGCCCTCCGCGCTGGGAAACCTCTTGTCCCCTTTTCCACAGCAAACCGACTCTCAGGTGGGGGCAGAGCGGGAGGCAGACCCAGGGCTTCGCGACTGGAGTCTGTGCTCCAGCGACCACCCTTCCCGACGCCCAGAGAGAGGTCCCCGGCCACGCATGGCCGCCGCGTCAGAAGCCACAGAGGAGGGCGGAGAGCCTGCGGGTACTTCTCGGGCTGAGCTCAGGCTCATCACACCCAGACCGGACAACCGCTCCCGCCCGCCGTCATCCCAACCACGCCCGTCGTCCTCTCCTCCTGGCACCGAGGGAGGGCGCCCGCCTTCCCTGTCCCCTCTGTCAGGTGTGGCGGTGTGACTGGCTGTGCCCATGCCGTGTGAGTGAGAGAGACCCATGCCCTTCCACGCAGACACGGTCACGCCCGTGAGACCCCTGTAGCCTAGAGACTCCCGGGGCCGTGGCCTCATCACACAACAGCGACACCGGTCTGAGGACTTCGGGGGCAGACCCCGTACCCCTGCCTCTGAGCTCCCACATGCACGCAGCCCCCGGAGCACATCGCAAAGGTAAAGCTGACAGCGGTCTGTAGAAAGGGGTTAGAACAGCTCTGCTGCCCTAAGAACGCCAACACCATCCCCAGGGTAACTGTGGAGAGCGGCCACCGCGTTTGCACAGGGTCAAGCCTCGGACTAATGAGGGCACGGTCCTCTCGTGGCAAAGCCACGTGCAGGTCCCAGCACAATTACAGCCGAAGGTACAGTTGTAAGCTTGACCTTATCGTCCGAGCCTGTGGTCCCAGGAGGCTGAGTGATGTGGGCTTGACAGAGTTCAGGCGCATGTAATTGAGTAGATTCCAACCCCGCGGGAACACTGTAAACATCTCGACCCACGCCCTTACTTTGCTTCGTGGGATCTGCTATTAAATAAAGACCCGGGTTGCAGGCCGTGGCGCTGTCTCTCTAATCAGAGGGCAGCGTCCCACCCGATCCCAGCTTCATTCTCTTGTTTGTCTTTTCTAATCCTGCACCGCCCTCCCCCTCCTCCCCCCCGCCCCAGGTTCACCCCTGGCTGTGCTGGCGGCACAAGAACCTTCACAGCGTTCTTGGGAAAGGGCCCTATTTATATGTCCTCACAGGGTGAGGAGCAAACCAGGAATGTGCTTCTGAGCGCTGGACTCGGGAGAGAAAACCGCTACAAGGGTTTGGGGAAGACGCAGAGAACCATCACGCGGCGAGAGGCCGGCCGTGGAGGGCGCTCCTGCTCACGCTGGCAGGTTGGGGCTGGGCAGACTGACTGAGGCCCAGGCACCAGATCAGCAGGGACAGGTCCCCACAGAAGCGCCGGAACTTGGTGGAGTCCTGACCCGGAGGACAGCCACCAGGAGCAGTGCCCCAGCCCGCCGCAGTCTGAGGCCGCCGGGCGTCAGGGAGGGCGCCTGTGTGTTGGTGTCACGAAGGACGGCAACTACCGTGTCTCCTGACGACGCTGGGAAAGTGTCAGGCGGGGCAGGGGGCTGGGCAGTGAGGGAAACTTATCCGTCCGCGGGGTGACCGCGAGGCACCGCGGAGGGACCCTCCGTGTCCAACCCCCGCTCTCCCGCTGGCCACTGCGGGACTCGGACGGGTTCCTGGCCCCCAGTCGGGGTCCTGGTTGGTGGAGGGGGGGTACCTCCAGGCTCTGAGGTCAAGGTGAAGGCCGCTGAGATGGCCATGCCGTGTAGCCCAGCCCCCGGTGCGGTGCTCAGTGTGAGTCCTGGGACTTCCGTCACCGTCGCGGCTGCTGCTCTCGCCGTGTCCCGGTGTCTGCGAGGAGGGCGCGTCCTTTCTGCTGCCGGCAGAGCCAGAGCTCCCCAAACTCGGGCTCGGTTCACAGCTCTTGACCCGAACTGCCTGCGGCCTCACGGCAGCAGCTCCTTTGATTAAAAATCTCCATCATCAGGATCAAATAATATTTGCACATGTAGATAAAATGTGCAAATATAAAATTAACTTGTAAAAGGTTTTTAATTAAGTTGTAGAACTGAGGCATTTTAAACAAATTAATATTATTAGCTCACTCCAGGGAGTTTTCTACTGAAGAAATAAAAGACTTGCTCAATTATCTAGAGAATTCAGACCAAAAAATCCACCTGCCTTTCCACCAACCGCGTGGCAGCCCGATGGTTCTGGAGACGGTAGATAATGGCTGTCATTCATGTTCGCCCAGAGTTCTATTAATTTTCCTCTTTCTTTTTGAAATTATGTCATTAATTGCTGCTAGTGCTTCCTAATCAAGACAGAGCCAGTCGCGCGCAACAATTACCCTGTTTCCGAAGGTGATTGCTCGGCCGCAGCCTAGCGGGCTCTGCCCCAGCGCGCTCCTCCTGGGCGGCCGCCAGCAGCAGGGGACGTGAGGCCCGGCTCACGGCTAAGGGTCACACTGCAGCCGTGGGGCGGGCCGGCCACTTGTTTACGTGTAGAGCCTCAGGCAGGACCACAGCTTCCCCGTCAAAGCCGTGGACTGAGCCAGATTCTGGCAAACAGGCCGCACAACCCAGTCTCTATGAGACGAGAGGATGTCGTGTTCACTGCCGAGCTGGCTGCTCTCACGAGGTGGGTCCGGACAAACAAGTGGACGCCGTGGGGCTGGCCTTTAGCGTGGACATAGCACGCCCTTAAGTGAGGGTCACGGAGAACGCACGAGTGTGGGCTGAGGGACAGACGTGCGGGCTTGGCTGCGGCTCACCAGCTTCCTGGCCCTGGCAGTTCGTTCACCCAGCCTCTCCCTCTGGGGCAGAGATGGGGTCACGCTGTCACCAAAACGAAATGAAATAACGCACGTCAGGGGCTTGGCACACAGCATCTGGCGCACAGGTGCTCCGTAAACCAAAAGCCCCCAAATCCTAAATAAAAACAGGATAGAAACACCCTGGCCGGTGTGGCTCTGTGGATAGAGGCAGGCCTGCGGACTGAAGGGTCCCAGGTTTGATTCCAGTCAGGGTACAGGCCTGGGTTGCGGGCCGATCCCCAGTAGGGGGCGTGCAGGAAGCAGCCGATCAATGATTCTCTCTCATCATGGATGTTTCCATCTCTCTTTCCCTTTCCCGTCCTCTCTGACATCAATTGTAAAAACACGAACAGAAACTAAAAAGCCCAACATTTACTCAATGAAATAAAATCCTGTCTCCATCAGTCATGTGATGCCTTTGGAACATCACATATTTTTAGAAGGATCTCCAATACCAATCCTGATACCCTTTCACATGCGACGTGAAGGCGGCCCTGGCTCAATAAGACCTCCTTCATCCCAGCGATGAAATCTGAGAAAGTCAGCCCATCTGGGTACCACGCAACGCGGGAGCCGATGGGAACCGCTGGAGGATGGGTTAGGAATTCTTCGGCCCGAAGCCCAGGATGGGTCCTGAGGGCCCAGGCTGAGCCCTAAGGGTGAGGCCACGGAGGCAGAACTGTCTGCGCTCAGGTCCCCTCTGCCTGCTCTCGAGCCAGCGAAGGAGGAGGCTGTTGTCTTGCTCACAGAGGGACCTGACACGTGGAGGCGAGGCCGCCTGGTTGCGAAGGGGCTGGGACCCACGTGAACCTGACCGCCATGCGTCCTGCCTCTGAGGAAGCCGGGCCTGTGTGATGCCTGCGTTTTCAGGGGCGGACCTGCAATCCAAACATGGAGGACAGTTCCCTGTGACCAGCCCAGAGGAAGGTGGGCGAGACGAGGAACACCCGCCTTTACTGAGCACCTACTGCGCGCCAGGCACACGCTCGGGGTCCGTACACGCTGTTGCTCCACTGCTCACAGCGCCCCCGACCCATCGTCCCTGCTCGGAGGCCCCACGGGCTGCGGGCGACCTCATGGGGAGGAGAACTACCCACAGGTGTGCTGGGCACCAAAGCTGCTGCTCTCCACGACCGCGCCCCTGCGCCCCACAGGCCTGTCAAACCGGACGCCGTCGGGCTGGGAGGAAGGAGAGGGCGGCCGGGGCTCGGCACAGGGGCAGCCGGTCCCCGCCCCCTTAAGTGGCTCAAATACCCACAGGCGCTGGTCTCAGACCACCCGCCCCCTCATCCCTTCACTTGCGACACAAAGTGGGGGGAACTCTACAACTTATTCTTGTAAAAACGACTCATGGAAACACCACGGCTGTGACAACACGTCCCCAAGGGCTGTGCGCATCCACCGTGGGAGAGAGGTGGGGCGCCAGCCCTAGGGAACAGCGGGTCCCCTCCTGCGGGTCTGGGGCACGGAGGCTCCAGCCGCTGCCCACCCCCCCCACCCCCCCGCAGCGGGGCCGTGACAAGGGCGTCCTTAGGAATGAGGATCAGGGTGAGGAGCAGACGTGGGTGCTGTCCAGTGGAGACCACCCTGCGCCCCCGTCGCCCACACGCTCGGGAACAAAGAAAACAAACAGTGTGAGTTGGAAGAATTGGACCCGTAGGAGGAGGGTGACGGGTGAGGAAATTCATTATCGCCTTCGGCGCAGCCGCAAGCGTGAGGATGAGCCCCTGTGCGCTTGGAGGGGCGGGCCGTGGGACGTGCGTGGAGGAGCAGGCTGCCCTGGGCCTCAGGCCTGGAGAAACGTGCCGAACCCGCTGTCCTAGCCTCGAGCCGCAGCCTGAGACCCGGAGGAGCCTGGCGCCTGTCTGACCCGAGCGTGTGGCCTGGCCGGTGTGATGCCGCGCAGCAGTGATGGGCACCTTGTCACCACCGGGAGCTCCTGCTCTGCCTGGTGTCCGCCTGCGTCCTCCCGCGCCGTCCAGAGCCAGCATCCTGCCCCACCAAGACACCCCGAATCCCCCAGACACCCCCAGGAGCCCCGCTAGAGCGTCGCCATCCTTACATCCATGCCCCCCGCACCCCTCAACCCCGCGGGTCATCACGCTGAGCCACTGGCCCCGGAGCGCCTGGGAGCCCCACCACTCCCATCCCCTCACCGCGTGGGTAGGCCCTCACCTCCCACCTGAGGCCCCCCGCCGCCTCCCCCCCACCCCCATACACACACAAGCTCTGAGGTCATTCACCTGAGATGCTGCCATTTTTAAAGAAATCCAACTTCTGTGTCCAGGTGGTTTAAACTGCCCACTTGCCACTCTTACCTCCCCGTAGGCATCTCCAAAGCGGACAAAACAAGAGGACTTCTGTGTCGGAATGACGAATGGCCCAGGCGGCAAAGGCTTCCGGCCTGAAATTCCCACTGGCAGCAGAAAAGGCCAAGGGAAGCCGGGGACCGCACAGCTACAGCCAAGGCCAGGGCAGGGCCAGGGGCCAGAACAGGTGGGGGCCAGGGCAGGGCTGGGGACAGGGAAGGGCCGGGTGCTAGAGCAATAGGGGTGGGGGCGGGGAGGGGGCTAGGGCAGAGGGGGGTGCAGGACAGGGCCAGGGCAGGGATGGGGGGCAGGTCAGGGCCTGAGGCCAGAGCAGGCAGGGGACCAGGGCAGGGCTGGGGGCCGGGGCAGACGGGGGGCTGGCTGCAGGGCTGGCAGCCTGTGGACGCCTCGGGCCAAGGCACAGACATGGCACCAGGGGCTGTACATGGACTCGCAGCTCTTGGCTGAAGCTGCTGGGACAGAGCCGTCGGTGCAGGCCGACAGGCAGGTCTTACTCTGATGGGCATTAGACCATGGCGGGGGGAGGGGGTGGGGGCACAGCCACCCAGGGTTCCTGACTCAGCACATCTGCATTTTCATCAGGTCCCGGGTGATGCCAGCCCTGCTGCCGGGGCACCCCACTTTGAGAACGTCACAGGCGCAATGAGTGCTGGTGGGAGCAGAGCAGAGCAGAGCTCCGCCGTTTCAGGATGAAACCAAAGAGGAAGAGAATTCCCGGGCCCGGAGCGAAGCAGCTCTCGCCCAGGGCGGCTGCCCGCAGTCCCTCACAGCGGCTGCACGTGCATCCAGGGGGAGTGAGCGCCCAGGGACCCCAATAATAAAGCCCACAACCAGGCCCATAGAGGGACCCGTTTAAGGGCGATAGAGGACCCCCTTCTGGGCAGAGCACTCCGGGGACACGCGTCCAAAAAACTCACTGAGCGGCGTCAGTGCGGCCTGTGAACAGGAAGGGGGTCGTGGGAGGTCAGGAAAGGCGGCCCCAGACGCGAACACAGACGTCGGAGTGAAAAACGCAGCGGAAGCCCGCAGGCCGGCCGGGCCGGGCGCGGACAGAAAGCCGCCGGAACCCGGCTGCGCGAGAGGCCCTGGCAGTCGGAGGAAGCGCCTAACGAGCTGTGGTGAGAAAGGAAGCCGCGTGCCGGGCTGATCCGAGCGCCAGGCTGAGCGCGGTGAGGATTCCGCGAGATGGAAACAGAGTGGATGGAAAACATTAATCAAATTAACAACGTGGAAAACTCCCCTGACAGGAACAGGGAACATTTGCATTTTCTGAAAATAAAACAACAAACCCACAAAACAAAAGCACAGAACGGCCTCCCACATACGGAGCGAGCCGCAGAGCCACAGCCCAGGAGCCTGTCTGAGCGCCACGGACAAGAACACAGACTTCCGAGTCCGGGGAGGCGCGGCCGGCGGCACCAAAGGACAACACGACAGCCAACGGCCTGCAGGCTCTTCCCTGGGGCGCGCAGGCTGGCACGGGGTGCGGTGTGCCTGCGGAGTCTTACAGGCACTGCTGTACCCTCTACACCAGCCGTGGGCAAACTCTGGATCCGGTCCGTTTGAAATGAATAAAACTATTGAAAAAAAAGATCGTACCCTTTTATGTAATGATGTTTACTTTGAATTTATATTAGTTCACACAAACACTCCATCCATGCTGTTGTTCCGGCCCTCCGGTCCAGTTTAAGAACCCACTGTGGCCCTCGAGTCAGAAAGTTTGCCCGCCCCTGCCCTACACAGACACTCGATGACACCACGGCCACGCCTCCTCCCCGGGGACGCTGACAGCGGGTCCCTGTGACACCGGTGGTTTCTGACCAACACAGCTGCCCCCCGACCCGCAGTGTTTGCCAATTTCCTTGGGGCACGTACGCCCACCATGGCGGATGCCAAGCTACAAATGTGGCTGAATAAAGGTTGCCCAGCCTGGCAGCTGAAGTGCCAATTTGCCTTCTGGAAGTTCCCATCTTGGCATCTACAACTCAGTGTATCTATCGAACAGAATTCGCTGTCCTGTCTTTTTCCTGCCCTTCCCACCTACGTCTGCTCCTGTGTCACCCCGACCAGCACCGTCACCCCTCTGGTCACTCAGACCGGAAACACGAAGCTGGAGAAGGCCCGCTGCCGGGAGCTGGTCCATGCTTGCTGTTTCAAGGGACCTGGCATATATGGCATACTGTTCTTAATATGTTTGCTCACCTTCTTGGCACTATGTGTTTTAACCAAGGTCTCTGAGAAAGGTTGTTTCCCCAGGTAGGGATTTTCCCCTGAAGTTAGGGAGGGAATAAAACCCCTCAACTAAGTGCCAGGCGGGTAATTAATCACTTTAACTACGAACAATCATGCTCAAGTTACATAATCTTTACTCCCTGGAATGGAGATAAGAAACGCCCTAACCTTTGTAATAGAGATTGATAGGATTGAATCAACTGGTATAAATACAGATGTAACAAGACAGCAAGACTCAGAACTTAGAAGACAGAGCTTAGAACACAGAACTAAGAAGACAGAACCTACACAGAACCTACAGACAGAAGAACTTCGCTGGAGAGAACATGGCAAAAGATCCTGGACTGAACCTGACTACAGAAATTGGCAAGAGAACCTGACTAGAACCTGGTGACTGAACCTGGCTGGAGAACCTGGACAGAACCTGGCTGGAGAACCTAGCGAGGGAACATGGCTACAGAACCTGGCTGGAGAACCTGGAGAACCTAGCAAGAGAACATGGACACAGAACCTGGCTGGAGATCCTAAGCAGAACCTCTCTGGAGATCCAGACCAGAACTTGGCTGGAGATCCTGGCTGGAGATCTTGGCTGGGCTGCTGATCAACTGAACACTGTCTCCGTGTCATTCCTTCTTCGCCGACTCCGTCCACACCTTTGGGGACCCCTGGACCTGCTGGGGTTGGACCCCGGCAGCCCGCGAGTTGAATCTGCAGTCCCCCCAAACTCACAGGCACCCGCCCTCTCTCTACCCGCGGCACCCTCTCTCGCAGCTCAGGTCCCCGTGGTGTCTCCCCGACACACTGCAGAGCCGTCCTCCAGTCGGTCCACACGCCGCAGCCAGTGCACCTTCCTACACCGCGCCCGGTCTGCACCCGAGTGAGTGACCGCGGCCCGAGGATACAGCCCGCAAGTCTCTGTGTGCACAACACAGCCTTTCCTTGTTGCTCCCAGGACCCACACCGGCCACGCCACAGCGGGTCACCGTGTCCCTGGACGCGTTCCCTGCTCTGCCCGGCTCCCCTGCCCGCTCTGCCCTTTCACTGTCCTCTTAACCCATCCTCTCATCCTGAAGGCTCGCCTGTCATCTCCTTTCCCAGAACCGGCCCCTCCCTTAGGTCCTTGGGGACCTTTGGGACCAGGCCCTGAGCTTGCTGTGGTCAGCCTGGGCCATCAGGTCCTCTGGGACCAGGCCCTAGCTTGCTGTGGTCAGCCCGGGCCATCAGGTCCTCTGGGACCAGGCCCTAGCTTGCTGTGGTCAGCCTGGACCATCAGGGTCAGACCCAGGCCCTAGCTTGTTGTGGTCAGCCTAGACCATCAGGGTCAGACCCAGGCCCTAGCTTGCTGTGGTCAGCCTGGACCATCAGGGTCAGACCCAGGCCCTAGCTTGCTGTGGTCAGCCTAGACCATCAGGGTCAGACCCAGGCCCTAGCTTGTTGTGGTCAGCCCGGACCATCAAGTCAGACCCAGGCCCTAGCTTTCTGTGGTCAGCCTAGACCATCAGAGTCAGACCCAGGCCCTAGCTTGCTGTGGTCAGCCCGGGCCATCAGGGTCAGACCCAGGCCCTAGCTTGCTGTGGTCAGCAGCAACACTCGTGTCTCTGGGTGTGTTTTGCTTATCTGTCCCGGGAAGGCCTGCGACCGCCCTGAGGTCAAGTCTGTGAGATGCGAGGCGTGGGTGCGGCTGGTGTCTCGTGCCACCTCTGACAGGCAGCAGGCCCTAATAAAGGGCACGGCGGGTCCCCGACGAGGCTGCCGGTCCTTCAGGTTGGCAGCTGTCCGCGCTCAGGGCGCACGCACGGCCGCAGCAGGCGGGTCAGGAGCTGGCGCCCTGCGAGCTGGTGCAGGGGAAGCAGGTCTGAAGCGCAGGGAGCGCCGGGCGGCGTCGGGTCAACGCTCCGGTACACAGACCTTCCCACGAACCCCCCCCAGTTCCCCAGGAGGAGTGAGACCCTCCTCCCTCCCCCACCGCCTTCTGCTGTCCCTGGGTGGGCGGGGAGGGCAGGCCTGTGACCCGCCCCTGATCCTTGGCCTGTGACATTCGGGGGGGCCCCGTGGCGTCAGCAAAGGCAGAACCCGCCCTAAACACACGCGCCATCCTGGTGCCCCTGGTGAGCCGCCCACCAGCCAGGCTCGCTCCCGTCCCGCCTCTGCAGACGGACGGGCTGCTCAGGTCGCTGACACCAGCCAGCACTGTGTCCGGGACGCAGGCCTGACCCCTGGGTCTGTGAGGGCCACCAGCTGCTCGATGGGCAGCACAGGCAGGGGAAGGGGAGAGGAGAGACAGGCAGAGGAGGGACACAGTTAGTAATGATGATTATATTAGTGGTAGCAGGGATCATTCATATTTAGTTAATAGTCATTGCAGCGGCAATGAGAGGAATAGTGGCGCGTTAATGGGCTAATGATGAGCGCACGGCTGTGGTAATCATACCACATGGAAGACGGCCCTGCCCGCCGTCGCCGGGGAAGGAGGGAGAACGCTCCGGGCGCGGATGTGCCCCCGGGAAGGGGAGAGAACCCACCGCGTGGGGACCAGCAGAGGACGAATGGGCCGCTTCTCTCGGTAGAGGCGGATCCTGTGTCATTTCCTACAGAGACTCGGTGGCACGCGGGCGCTTCCCGGGGGGTCCGCGGCACCGCGGGGGGAGGGCGGGGGGAGGACGCAGGGGCCCCCGCCGCCCCCGCCGCCCGCTGAGCTGGGGGTGGGCTGGCGTGAGACCTGTCGGAGGAGTGCTGCATGTGATCTCAGGTCGCAGAGGCGTCAGGAAGCAGAAACAGTCGTTACAAAGGAAAGCAGATAAAGCTGCACCATCTAAACACCACACATGGGTAGGACCCCACGCACCCGGCCAGGCGAGGTCTGGGCGGAGCCCGGGGTGGACGGTGCTCGCGAGTGTCGCGGGGCGGGCTCAACAGCGAGGCCCCGGGGTGCTTCCTCAATTTCCACCCACACACGGGCCACGGGGTGCCTGGCTGAACGCCCGGTTCCCACGCACGGGGTGCCAGCCTTCCCCCTCCGCCTGGTCCTCTCCCCTCCGCACCCCCCCTGCCCGGCTTTGCCAAAGAGACGGCGAGAAGGGGGGAGAAATGGCTCATCCCGCGTGCCACCACCCGACCGTCCATGTATCGGTTCTGTCGTCTGAGAAATGCCCTCGGCCCCAGGCCTCCGGCCACCGCACGGCCCCCGGCACAGGCCCCCTCAGAGCAGGTGCCCGCTTGCCTCCAGCGCCCAGGACGGGGTCCCCTCTCCCCGTCACTCAGACACGCAACAGCGCTCGCTGGGGGAGGCCTGGGGAACGATTTCTTTTAAAAAGTTTAAATGACCGCAAAGGTCTCACTTAAATTCTCAAAAAGCAAGTAAATGAGCCAATAAATTGCCGACGTGTCCTCCGCATTCCATTTAGCCCCTAATCGGCCGGGGCTGGAATGGCTCCTCGGCCCGCGGCCCTGGTCACAGGCGCCAGCGCTGTCCTCGCAGGAGCAGGCTCTGTGGGAGAGCTGGCGGGGCTGCACGCGCGGGGGCCGCCCTGGGCCGCCTGTCGCCCGTGTCCTCTGCCACAGCCGCGGCCGCACACACGCCCCTGCCCCCCAGGAGCGGAACCCTGTTCGTGGAACTGCAGCCACGGTGCTCCGGGCCGGGCCAGTGTGTGGGCAGTCCCTGCGGGCCCTGTCCTCTCAGGCCTCCTGGGACGAGACCGGGCAGGAGCAGAGCCTGGGGGACAGGCTTCACTGCCCCTGGCCCAGGGAACCATGTAGAAGCGGGGCTCCTGCTCCTGCCCCCAAACCAGCCACCCGCCCAGACTCGCTGCCTCGCTGAGTCCCAGAACAGCTCCCGCTGTGCGTCGCCTGTCACCTGGCTTGTCTCCCACACTCCTTTGTGCCCCTCGTCCCGGGAAATGGGCCCTTCCTGCTCGCCCACTGCACTCCGGCTCACCCTGATTCCTGGAGTGCTCCCCCAGCTCCTGTAAGCTAGACGCCTCCCGGCCCTCCCAGATGCCTCCCGACCCTCCCAGACCCCTCCCGGCCCTCCCAGACCTCTCCCAACCCGGTGCACCTCCGCCCAGCTCTCCCAGGCACCAGTGAGGACCCTCAGTGAATGACCAGTGTGGCATGCCCCCCAGGGGCCCTCACGGTTTCCCCGAGCTCCTCAGGCAGTGCTGCTCCTAAGTCATCCTCTCCCGTGTGCCCTCCCCCCCCCCCCCTCCCGCCACCTGGCGTAGAGCAAAGACACAACAGGGCCGCTGGGAGACGTGGGCAGGTGGCCTGTCTAGATGACGGGCCTGGGCGTGGCTGCGGGACCACGGGCAGAAACCCTGCCTCCCGGGCAGAGGAGTTGCCCAGCGGGGCTGCGGGGGGCGCACATTCGCACATTCGAGCGGGTCCGTTCTGTGTTTGTGCCATTTCAACTTTGTCCCGGTTAGCAAAGAGAAGTTCCACGGAAACTCCCCACAGAGAGGCCCCACAAAACAGAGCAGCGTGGGGGCAGGGCACCGTCTCGCGGAGGCCAGCGTGTGAGGCGAGCAGGAGCCGCGCCCGCATGTGAACTTGCGGGCAGGGAGGCGAGGGCCCGGGGAGCCGCTCGCCCACAGCAGGTGTCGGGCTCGGGTTCAGGGAACAGGACGGGACGTCAGTTACCCAGGCTACGCGGGTCTAACGGCTGAACAACCACTTGTTTCTGGGCAAGTGAGCAGGACGGTGTCGCGGGGAAGAGCATCAGCTCCTCTGGGAGAAGGCCCACGGCGGCCTTCCCGCAACTCACGTCCAAAGTCAACACCAAGGACCGAGTGCAGGCCAGACCACAGGGCTGGGCCACAGAGATGCCCATCCGACACCTCCACCCGGTGTGCCCATGACCACAGAGATGCCCATCCGACACCTCCACCCGGTGTGCCCATGGCCACAGAGATGCCCATCCGACACCTCCACCCGGTGTGCCCATGGCCACAGAGATGCCATCTGAAACCCCACCCAGTGTGCCCATGGCCACAGAGATGCCATCTGACTCCTCCACCCGGTGTGCCCATGGCCACAGAGATGCCCATCCGACACCTCCACCCGGTGTGCCCATGGCCACAGAGATGCCCATCCGACACCTCCACCCGGTGTGCCCATGGCCACAGAGATGCCATCTGAAACCCCACCCAGTGTGCCCATGGCCACAGAGATGCCATCTGACTCCTCCACCCGGTGTGCCCATGGCCACAGAGATGCCCATCCGACACCTCCACCTGGTGTGCCCATGACCACAGAGATGCCCATCCGACACCTCCACCCGGTGTGCCCATGGCCACAGAGATGCCCATCTGACACCTCCACCCGGTGTGCCCATGGCCACAGAGATGCCATCTGAAACCCCACCCAGTGTGCCCATGGCCACAGAGATGCCATCTGACTCCTCCACCCGGTGTGCCCATGGCCACAGAGATGCCCATCCGACACCTCCACCTGGTGTGCCCATGGCCACAGAGATGCCCATCCGACACCTCCATCCGGTGTGCCCATGGCCACAGAGATGCCCATCCGACACCTCCACCCGGTGTGCCCATGACCACAGAGATGCCCATCCGACACCTCCACCCAGTGTGCCCATGGCCACAGAGATGCCCATATGACACCTCCACCCGGTGTGCCCATGGCCACAGAGATGCCCATCTGACACCTCCACCCGGTGTGCCCATGCCACAGAGATGCCCATCTGACACCTCCACCCGGTGTGCCCATGCCACAGAGATGCCCATCTGACACCTCCACCCGGTGTGCCCATGGCCACAGAGATGCCCATCTGACACCTCCACCACGGTTCTCACAGGAAACGTGGCTTCCCGGGGCGTGTTGTGGGGGGAGGTGGGGGGGTGACCCTCACCCTCGGTTCCGGGGCGCGGCTCCTCCCCGCTCACACTTAACTTCCATTCCACGGACTGGCTCGTGTGTTAAGAGGCCGCTTCCTGTAAGCCAGGGGTGCAGCCACGGAGCCCATCCTATCACCAAGCTGCTCTGGAGCACATGTCAAGCTCCTGGTGCCAGAGCACTGATTCTGTTTCCTTCTAGAAACATCACAACCTCCTCCTGGGTGCACCCTGCAACCCCGTCCACACACACTCGACCTTTGGAAAACGCTGCCCAGGCACCGTGGGGACCACACAGACGGCCCCTCTGATGCCCCCTGACCTGACCCCTCTGGGAGAGCCAAGGGTGCGGGAGCATAAAGGTCCCTTAGTGCTGCTGGGGCCACTCAGTCCTGGCAGAGGCCAGAGCAGGAGGAGGGAGGGGCTCCCTGGGCCATGCACACTGCACCCCCACCACACACACACACACACACACAGACACATACACACACATGCACACGCACACTCACTCACACCATGCACACACACACATACACACACATGCACACACATACACTCACTCACTCATGCACACACACTCACACACACAGGCACACACACGCACGCACTCACATGCACATACACACTCATTCACGCACACACACACACATAGGAAGAGCCAGGATATTCAAAACCAAGCTTTATGCCCAAGAACTTGAGACAATGAAGTAATTGAGAGAGACTATGAAATAAAGTTTAAAATGATTAAACAGAAAAGAAGTGGAAATTCTAACAAAGTAACAGAATAACATGAAAAAGAAAAGGTAGATTTAAAAAGTAGCAAACAGAACTTCTACAGGTGAAAAATAGTCACTGGAGTGTAAACTCAAAGGTGAGGCTAAACATCAGATAAGAGAGCAAAAGTGAAAATAATTAAATGGAAGAGAAACGCCCCAAACTGAGGCGAAGAAAAGTAAAGTATGTGAGAAAGTCAAAATAAGGTTAAACAGTTCTAGAAAGAGCGGCCACCAGAGAAAGGAAAGCAATGTTCAGGGAAAAGAGATGAGAATTTTGAGCTGATAAAAGACATGACTCCTTGGAGTTAAGAAACATGGCGATTTGTAAGCGGGAGGAAATAAACCACCTCGTGAAAGCAGGCGGCGAAGGCGAGGGGGGCCTTAACAACAGCAACGCAGAGAAAGATCACCCACCGAAGGGCACTTGAGCTGGCAGCAGATTTCTTATCCGAGAAATAACGGGACTGCAAGGAAATGGAATAACGGCATCCAGGGGGCGGGAGAAGGTAAACCATCAGTCTAGGCCAGCTGTGGGCAAACTACGGCCCGCGGGCCGGATCCGGCCCGTTTGAAATGAATAAAACTAAGAAAAAAAAGACCGTCCCCTTTTATGTAATGATGTTTACTTTGAATTTATATTAGTTCACACAAACACTCCATCCATGCTTTTGTTCCGGCCTCCGGCCCAGTTTAAGAACCCACTGTGGCCCTCGAGTCAGAAAGTTTGCCCACCCCTGATCTAGGCCCTCTCACATCAGATTGTCCCTCACACCCAGACCCTGACACACATCAGACTGTCCCTCACACCCAGAACTTCACACATCAGACTGTCCCTCACACCCAGACCCTGACACACATCAGACTGTCCCTCACACCCAGAACTTCACACAGTCAGACTGTCCCTCAAACGCAGTCTGATGTGTGTGGGGGTCTGGGTTTGATGTTCGAGTGAGGCAGGGGTCTGGGAAAGAGAAGAGTGACTCCATTTCAAAGTGTCGTCACGCAGATTTGTAACTAATCACCGAGGAAAAGGCACCTTTACGTTTAGAGACAGCTGCGGCCTCCATTTAAACAATGGTCGCTTACGCAGAAATCCTCCGTAATGAGACAGACCGACCTCCAGCGGCCTCTGCCGTGGGCGAGCGTTGAACCTGAACCACATGAGGAGGGACAATCAGAGAGAGCCGAGGCTGACGCGCACGTCACAGACGGCTGGCCGGGACTTTTCAAAATGCCAGCGTCGAGGCAAACACAGGCCGGGCCTCCGGTCCGGGGGGCAGGACACCAAGGCGGCGAACACCTTTCCTGGGGGCCGGCTGGAGGAAGGCTGTGCAGCCCGCGATTGCTGCGCTTAGGGCACTGGCGAGGGAGGGACTCTTAGAAATAGTGCCAATCCACGCCACCCTTTACAGGGATAAGCCTATGGAGACGCGCTTGTTCACACTGGATAGAGGCTGCGTGTCTGCAATAAACGGCAAATGCTTCAGTCTATAAACGTGTGTGTGTGTGTGTGTGTGTGTGTGTGTGTGTGTGAGAGAGAGAGAGAGAGAGAGAGAGAGAGAATGCAGAAGTGGCCACATGGTAACCATCGGTGAGCCTAGGTGAAGGGCATAAGATACGCGTTTACTCCCCTTACGTTTCCGCAGGGTGAAATGTTCTCAAATAAAAGTGGAGAACAGGAGAGTGAGACAAAATTATTTTCGGACGGAAATGGCCTCTGAAGGAGGCCTTGGCCCGAGGAGGCACCGGGGGGAGGGGCCGTGGGGAGCGAGGCTCGTTGGCCGGTTGCAACGCGCTGTGGAAGGTAATTCTGTCACTGATGGCACTAACTGGGGGGCTAAAGACTTGACACAACTAATACAGTGCACCATGCAGGTGTGACACACATGTATGCCATTCAGGTGTGACACACAGGTATGACACTCAGGTATGACACACATGTATGCCATGCAGGTGTGACACGCAGGTGTGACACTCAGGTATGACACACATGTATGCCATGCAGGTGTGACACGCAGGTGTGACACTCAGGTATGACACACATGTATGCCATGCAGGTGTGACACGCAGGTGTGACACTCAGGTATGACACACATGTATGCCATTCAGGTGTGACATGCATGTATGCCATGCAGGTGTGACACACAGGTATGACACTCAGGTATGACACACATGTATGCCATTCAGGTGTGACATGCATGTATGCCAGGCAGGTGTGACACACAGGTGTGACACACAGGTATGACACTCAGGTATGACACACATGTATGCCATGCAGGTGTAATACGCAGGTGTGACACGCAGTTATGACATGCAGGTGTGACACACAGGTGTGACATGCAGGTATGACACTCAGGTATGACACACATGTATGCCATGCAGGTGTAATACGCATGTGTGACACACAGGTGTAACACGCATGTATGACATGCAGGTGTGACACACAGGTGTGACATGCAGGTATGACACTCAGGTATGACACACATGTATGCCATGCAGGTGTAATACGCAGGTGTGACACACAGGTGTAACACGCAGGTATGACATGCAGGTGTGACACACAGGTGTGACATGCAGGTATGACCCGCAGGTGTGACATGCGGGCCAAGAAGGTGACTGGCCTTGAAGGCGGCGCGGCCTGTTTCTGTTCAGAAAGCGCTGCCTCGCTTCAGGCTCCAGTAAGTGGACTCCCCTGTGACACAGCTGCGGGCGGGCGGCCGCTGTGAAATGGGAGTCAGTGCTCGCTTAGACACCCCGACAGTGCTCCATAGCACGACGGGGGACACACGGAATAAAGTGAGACACATGCAGGGAAGGAGCGCGCCTCTGCGGGCGGGCGGTTTCTTTAGCAAAGAGCGGAGGAAGGGGAGGGTGGGGGCTCGGGTCTTCTGTAAAGTTGTATTTCCTTGAGCTGTTCGCATCTGTCACGTGTTGGTAGGTAGCTGGTCTCAGTTACCTCTGTCCCTTGTCTGAAGCATTTTGTCGTGAACAATGAGAAGAGAAGCCATCAGAACGCTCTTCAGTTCCTGTGGTGAGGCAGGAGCTGAGCAAGCGGCTGAGCCCGGGAATGTCTGCTCTCAAGCAGCCCCCCGCCCCCCGTCCCCCCGCAGGCGGAGGGGAGGCACGAAGGAGCCTCAGCAGAGGGGTGCACGGAGGGGCCCTGGAAACAGGCTACCCCTCCCTCCGCATGACCGATCGGGCGCCGAGGGGGGGTGCGGGAAAGGGAGGAGTAGGCAGCGCAGCCCCAAGAGCCCACCGAGGCCAGGGGGTCTGTGCCCCCCACGCGGGCACGGCCGGCCTCCTCGCCGCGGCACCCACAGGAGCGGTGAGCGGCGCTGCAGCAGGAAGGCGCGGCGGCGGCGGCGGCGGAGGGCGGGTGCCCGGGATGAAGGGCGCCTGCGTGGACCTGGCGAGGGGCGGGGACCGTGTCTCATCTGAGAGATCGCTTCAAGGAAAGCTGGAATCAGCTCAGTGACGCACTTGAGCAATGTCATAATCCACGCGCCCTGACGGATATTTATAGCCCCCCCCCCCCCCCCAGTGAAGCCCGCAGCCCGTGTAGATGCACACAGAGCCTTTGCCAAGATGTCCTGGGCCATAAAACAAACCCAGTCCATTTAAAAGGATTAAAATCCCCCAAAGCGTGTTCTCCGACCACCCGGAGTTACGACAGACCAGGAACAAGGAGACGCATGGAAACCCCAGGGAGCCGGGACTGACCAGCCGCCCCCCGGCCCGCGGAGAAGGTGCTAAGTTGTCGGAAGAGACGCCGTCATGGGTGAGACGGGAAACCCAGCGTCAGGAACGTGGGCCGGGCCCACACCAGGCTCCCAGGGCATTTACCGCATCAGGCGTGTGTGCCGGCAAAGGAGCACGTCGGTCACCTGAGACTCACTTTGCCCAACTTCGAACCCCAAGCCCAGGCCGCGTCACACGGGAGAGCGTGGGGCGTGTGGTCTGGTCCCAGGGCTGGTGCTGGTCCTCATGGCGCTGCCTCACGGCGCAGGCCCCGCACCACCCCCAGCTCTACAGCCGCGTCCCGGCGAGAAGAGGGAGCCTGGCAGAGGGGTGCTCGCCTCGTCTTCCTCTTTCCATCCTCAGCCGCTCACCCTCCTGGAGGTCTGCTCAGCGGTCTCCCCTGAACCCTCAGGGCCAGCCCCGTGACACGGACACGCCCTGGGTCCGCCTCCAGTGCTGGCCGCATGGGCCAAAGCACCAATAAGCTTAAGTCACACGCAGAAGGGCGGGCTCAACATCACTGTGCTCCCATCCGTGAGCACAGGGTCACCGCTGTGGTGGCCACGCGCTGCATCGCTGGGTACCGAGCCCTGCCTGCCTTTCTCATCGTCTGTCGGGGGCGACGATTCCCCCATCGGGCAGCCTTTGAGCCATTCTTCCCCATCACGGAAACTCTGACCACACGCCAAGGAGGAGCGACAGGTCTTAGGGGATTGGACGGGGTCATCAGTGGGTGCGATGGAGGCACCGCCTGCCGGTCCCCAGCCCCCTTGCTCAGTGAGCCGCCTGCCCCTGGTGGCCCGGAGGCCTGGCCGTGTGGCTGCGCAGTTACACGCTCGGAGGGCGGCGCGGAATAGCGTGGGATGCTCGCCGAGGCTCACAGTGCTGTGACCGGGCACTAGGCTGGCAGTAAGGCCAGGGGGTGTCAGGACAGACGTGGGACGCGCGGCCTCCCCGAGTCCCCAGGCTTCCGGGCGCAGGGTGCAGCCCAGGCCCCGGAGGCTGCAGGGGACGCCTGCACTAGCGGGAGCCCGCGCGCGTCTTTAAGCTGCTGCTGCTCTCAGTCGCGGGAGAAGTAAATTACATTCCGCGAGCGCTCTGACTTTTAATGCCGCCAGCAGTATATTAAAGCGCCCGGGGGTTATTTATGATGCGTATTTTCTAGAACTGGTCCAAGTCCCAGGACGGAAGCGTGAGAGCTCCGCGAAAGGACGGAGGGCACTGCTGGCCGCGTGCAGACGGGGCACCCCGGCAGGCGCTGCGGCAGAAGCCGCCGTCTTTCCGTGGATTTGTCTCGTGTCTTCGGGGAGACCAGCGGGTGCGGGGCAGCGGGGAAAGGAGGGCGCAGGGCACGCGGCCAGGCTCGCGTCCTCGGCTGCGCGACCCAACGTCCCTGCGGATGGCAGCTCGCGTTCCCGAGGAAACGGCCCCTAAGGCAGCCGGTTTTAAGGTCCCGGATGCCGGCGTGCTTGGCTTGGCACCAAAGGCTTCGTCTCTTTCAAAAACGTCTCAGCTGAAATATGCGCATTCTGTGGCGTGCCTTGCGCAAGATTAACTACTTATTTTTATGGCTAAATGAAAGGTCAACTGGAAACAAGCCTTTGTCGATCTGCTGCAGGGATACGATGCTGCGGATCCGTCCCTGCTTTAAACAGGAGTAAAGACATGAGTGACGGTTTCATAAGGGGCAGGAGAGACCTCCAGGCCGGCGCCCGCGACAGGGAACTCTGACTCCCAATTCCCTCGCTGTTCCTCCACCTCTTCGCCAGTTGCTGAGGCCGATTCCACCAGGAGACCAGACAGCTGAGCTGAGCACAGAAAACCTGGGATCCACAGGATGCGAGGGTCGGGGGGGGGGGGGGCGTTACCGGGGGCGGGGTTAGCCTAATGGGAGCCCCGTGAACCAGGGGCTATTGTGCTCCTTTCCCATCAGCACACAGGCCGGGGTGCGGGCTCCATCCCCAGTGGTGGGCGAGCAGGAGGCAGCTGGCCCATGGTTCTCTCTCATCATTGATGTTCCTCTCTCTCCCTCTCCCTTCCTCTCTGAAATCAGTGAAATTATATTAAAACCCACAAAACTCAAATCAGCCTGATTCCAAAACCACTCTCATCCTGCCATGGCGCCGGCTCCTAAGAAGGCGGCGTGTTCCTATCTCAGGAAGTGGTTGGTCCTCGAAATCAACCCAAGATGCCATCTAATCCAACCCTTCGTGACATTCAGAGGGACCCGAGGCCACAGGGCGAGCTGCTGGCCCAAGGGACCGGGAGGTGGTGGCGACTGGGACAGGACTCGGGCTGCACACTCCCCAAGAGGCTCCCTCCACTTCGCTGAGTCAGAGGCACCACTGGATGGCCCCACAGCTGGATGGCCCCACAGCTGAATGGCCCCACAGCTGGATGGCCCCACAGCTGGGTGGCCCCACAGCTGGGTGACCCCACAGCTGGATGGCCGCACAGCTGGGTGACCCCTGGGGGCCTCCAGGCTGCGGCCATGTCGCACCTCTGTTCCTGCCTGTGAAAATGCTGCCCGGCCCTTCTCGATGGCTCACTACCGGCTTCTCCGTGGGGACTACCCCTGTGGGAGGCTGCGCTACTTGCTCAACATTGTTTGCCTGCACCCCGTCCTTATCTTGACTCCCCAGAGGTGCGGGGCACAGCGTGACAGCCGAGCAGAGGCTTTAGGAAGGGTGTGGGGTCCCGCCTGCCCTGGAGCCGCCCTGCACCCGGGAGAGCAGCCCTGATGGCGGCCGCTCCTCCAGCCCCACTGGGCACGGAAGCAGCGAGCAGCAGGCTCAGCAGGGCCGCAGCCCTCCAGGGCTCCTCAGTGAGGAGTGAGTGTGGCTGCTGGAGGCACGGAGACGGGCCGTTAGCCACGCAGGAAGCACTGACGATGCAGAGACCGGACCTAGAAGCAGGAGGAGAGAGAGAGAGGGAGAGAGAGAGAGAGAGAGAGAGAGAGAGAGAACGAGAGAGAGAGAGAGAGAGAGAGAGAGAACGAGAGAGAGAGAGAGAGAGAGAGAGAGAGAGAGGGCGGTGCACGCTCGGGGCCCCACTGAGGCGGCGCGACCTGCTGCGCCCAGAGCAGTGGCTCCCCACAGGGGGGTAGTTTGATGTTTAAGGGGAGCAATTCGAGGATGAGTTATTTACAACGAATTTTTTGCATTTCTCATGGTTCTGGGGGCCTCATAGACAGGATACACATACATATTGTGACACAGTTATGCATTTCCGTTCTCTAGTAAATGTTTTGAAACTTTATTTGCTATTTTTTCATATCAGTTCATATTATTACTTTTTTAACAATTTCTTAGTGATTCTTCCTCAGGACTTCCCTGTCCTTTTGTTCTTTTATTTTTCTCTTTCGTGGCTGCCGTGGTCTTTGGAAGCCTGTGTAGACCACGTTCATGGCCTTTAGGCTTCCTCCGGGTGAACAGGAGTTTGCTTTTTGAATAATAAGAATTCCGTGTCCCGGGGGCGGGGGGGGGGGGGAGGAGATCAGGATTTTGGAGAAGCTCTGGGGGGCGTGGCCAGGAACGGCTGGGACCACCGGCTGAAGGGCCCTAGGCTCCCGCCCGCTGCGGCGGAAACGGGCTGCGCGTGTGCAGCCCCCACGCGGGCAGGGCTTCCAGCCGGACCTCCGAGGCGCTGAGGACACATCACCTTCTTAGTCCGATTCTCCTCGGCGCGGAGAGCGGCTGGCGAGGGTCCGAATCGCGAGCCCCGAGGAGGACGGGGACGCTGGGGACGCCGGGACCTGCGGGAGCAGCCACGCCTCATCCCCATGGGTAACAAGTGCACGTTATCAACCATCTCCGCCGGAAAGCAAGCCTGGTTTCTTCTTAAAGTTCTTGCAACTTTCAGAAGTGCTCACTCGTGTTCAGGGAAAATGAAACAGTAAAGGTCGTGTGTCCCACAGAACAGGGAGCGCTGAGTCCAGAGACGTGGGAACCTCGCCAATCCCGCTCCCGAAACGCATGCCGTCAACCACCGCCCTCGCCACGGCGTTCTCCCCCCACGCCCGCGCCTCACGCACTGCAAGGCGACCCCGCTCTCCCACGTGCTGACCAGCCAGTGGACCTGCACCCCCCCTCCCCCCTGGCCCCATCTGCTTAGGAGGCATCACCGTCATCTTCGCTGGGTGACAGCTCCGCGGCCCCCTCTGCTCAGAAAGCCGTTACCCAGGAGCCGCCCTGTGAGCCACGAACAGGGGCGCCGTTAGCGCATCCCCTCTGCCTTATCGGATACGCTTTCTCTCGGTCCTCAAAAGCCTCCGCAAATCCCAGAAGCCTTTGCCAGCTGTCCCTGAGGCCAGAGCCAGAGCCAGGTGGGCAAGGTTCTGAAAACAGCCCTGGCCCTCGCTGGTGTGGCTCAGTGGATAGAGAGCGTCAGCCTGCGGACCGAAGGGTCCCGGGTTTGATTTCGGTCAAGGGCACAGGCCCGGGTTGCGGGCTCGAGCCCCAGTAGGGGGTGTGCAGGCGGCAGCCGGTCCATGATTCTCTCTCCTCATTGATGTTTCTATCTCTCTCGCCCTCTCCCTTCCTCTCTGACATCTATAAAGATATATTAAAAAAAAAAAGGCAGCCCTGGATCAGATGACGAGTTGTTCTCGCGCAGAATGAGGAATTATCGCCACAGGTGCCACCAGATGGCCGAGTGGGGGCCGCCTGGGGACAGCTGGGCAGGAATGACTCCCCCCTTCACCGAGGACTCCGCAGCCAGGCAGCGGGCTCGGCGTCCGGTCCGGCGGGGAGAAGAGCGCCGGACGCCGGCCATGCCTTGGCTGGAGCCCTCCGGTGCCGTCCTGCCTCGCCGCTCAGCAAGCTCGCTGCATCCTGAGTGTTAAGGTGGAGAGAACCCCCAAACGTCATGTTCGCCTGTAAGACAATCAGACGGAGAAAACATGGACGCACCAAGCGTCGGGGGAATGTGCAGGATGCGGGACCTGCGGGCCTCACCTCCGCCGCAGAGGGAGAAGGTTTATTAATACATCAGAGCATACATGCAAAAAGGTGAAGCTAGACCACCAACTCACACCACACACAAAAATAAACTCAAAATGGATAAAAGACTTAAACGTAAGACGGGAAACCATAAAAATACTAGAGGAACCCACAGGCAGCGAAACCGCAAACATATGCCGAAGGAATTTCTTCTCTGATACTGCTCCTAGGGCAATGGAAACTAAAGAGAAAATGAACAAATGGGACTCCATCAAAATAAAAAGCTTCTGCACAGCAAAGGAAACCATCAACAAAACAACAAGAAGACCCACTACGTGGGAGAACATATTTGCCAATGATACCACCGATAAGGGTTTAATCTCCAACATTTACAGGGAACTCATGAAACTTAACAAAAGGAATATAAACAATCCAATCAAATAATGGGCAACGGACCTAGGTAGACACTTTTCGAAAGAGGACATACAGAAGGCCGAAAGACATACGAAAACATGCTCAAAGTCACTAATTATACGAGAGATGCAAAACGACAATGCGGTATCATCTCACACCTGTCAGAATGGCTATCATCAACAAATCAACAAACGACAAGTGCTGGAGAGGATGTGGAGAAAAAGGAACACTTGTGCACTGCTGGTGGGAATGCAGACTGTGCAGCCACTGTGGAAGACAGTATGGAGTTTCCTCAAAAAACTAAAAATGGAACTCCCATTTGACCCTGTGATCCCACTTCTAGCAATATATCCCAAGAAAACAGAAACACCAATCAGAAAGGATATATGCACCCCTATGTTCATAGCAGCACAGTTCACCATAGCTAAGATCTGGAAACAGCCTAAGTGCCCATCAGCAGATGAGTGGATTAGAAAACTGTGGTACATATACGCGATGGAATACTACGCTGCGGTAAAAAAGAAGGAACTCTTGCCATTTGCAACGTCATGGATGGAACTGGAGAGCATTATGCTAAGTGAAATAAGCCAGTCAGAGAAAGATAAATACCACATGATCTCACTCATTTGTGGATTATAGAGAACAACATAGACTGATGAACAGGGACAGACCCAAAGACAGAGAAACAGCAATCAGACTATCAATCCCCAGAGGGAAAGTGGGGGAGGAGGGGGTAAGGGGAAGAGATCAACCAAAGGACTTGTATGCGTGCATATAAGCCAAACCAATGGACACGGACAACAGGGGGATGAGAGCATGAGTGCGGGGGGAGGTTGGGGGTTAATGGGGGGGGGGAAATGAGGACATATTTGTAATACCTTAACTAATAAAGAATTTTAAAAAAAAATAAATCAGAGCACACCTTTCAGCGTCTCGGCTTCGAAGCGGCGATGAGGACGCTGCTGCCTGTCGCCCTGAGCTGCTGCTCCACCGCGGGTCACCCCCACCGCCACGTGGAGGAGGGAAGAGGTGCTGCGCCCACTGCCGCATAAACTGGAGAGCGCGCGCCTCCTCACGGGTCGGCAAGACGCGGGGAATGACAGCGGCTTCTCTTATTTGTTAAATAACCAAGCAAGTATGTCTTTTTAGCAATAACAACCTTGCTCTGGGCATTTCTGAGGAATTGAGTTAATGAGCCACTGACATCACAGCCTCTCGGAGTCCGGGTCGCGGGGGGCGGGGGGGGTACACGGGGGGGGTCTCCATGTGACTGTTTCATTAGCTCCCTCCTCCACCGGGGCCCGTCTCAGCCACTTGTAATTAACGGGGCTGTGGGACGGGCTGGGCGAACCCTATGGAACTAGAAGTGGCATCGTCATTTGGAAACGCCCAGTGAAAAGCCCAGCAGGTCTAGTCGCTCTGTGACCTGCCACGGCGACTGGCCAGCTGACATGGAGAAGCCACCAGGCCACAGCCACCGGGACCGAGTCACCACGTGGACCCAGGGGCTGCGTGGCTGAGAACGAGACCCATGCGGTGCTGAAACACCGCGACAGGCTGTCGTAACAGCAGCACCTAGCGCCCTTCTGCCGACAGTCGGAATCAACAACACATCACTCCATGGCCGGCCGGCGGGCTCAGTGGCTGAGCGCCGACCTATGAACCAGGAGGTCCCGCTTCTATTCCTGGTCAGGGCACCTGCCTGAGTTGTGGGCTCGATCCCCAGGGTGGGGCGTGCAGGCAGCGGCTGGTCCATGATTCCCTCTCATCACTGATGCTTCTCTCTCTCTCCCTCTCCCTTCCTCTCTGACATCAATAAAAACATCTTTAAAAAGCCGCATCACTCCCACAGAGACCTGCCCTCGCCTCTCGGCTTCCTCAGCGGGGCTGACAGCCTCCTCCCAGGAGCAGTAGGCTTGGCACCTCAAGAGCCCACTTTTGGGGGGCGGGGGGCGGGCGGAAAAGACACCCAACTCACGGAGCAGCCCCGAGCGCAACTCAAGTTCACCATCAGGGCCCAGGCAGGAAGGGGCTTCCCGGAGGGAAGGACACAAATGACTTACAGGTGTCACCTGGAGCACGTGGCCCTGCACTGGCCACGCCACAACCCCGGCTTCACTCTGTGCCCAGTGAGCGCGGCACCGCGGGCTCCTGCGCAGACGCCGTGGGCGCTGCTCCCCCTCCAGCCTCACCACTTGGCCACCCTCCACGGCCAGTGTCCGGGTTGAGTCACCTGACAGCTCTCCCTGGGGGCTCCACCTGCTCTGCCTTCACCCAGAGGGGCCAGACGCCCAGGGGGCGCTGGCTTTGCTGTGCCCAGCTGTCCAACAGCAACACCCTGCTACCCCTCCCCCAGGAGACCCCACTGGCACCGGCTACAGTCCCTGGAGGTCCAGGCTGGCACCGGCTCCAGTCCCCGGTAGGATCAAGCTCTGGCCACATGGCACTGGCCTGATTCTAAACCTCTGACCAGCTGCCTCCCTTCCCTGGGTCGCATGTCACACCCGTCGTACAACCGCCTCCTAAATAAACCACCTGCTCTGACTGTTCCACGAGACACGGGGTGGAAGTGGGAGGACCCCTAACGCAACGCATGCACGTCGCACAGTCCTGGCCTGGGCTCCAGAGGGCGCTGGTCGATGTTGGCATCTGTCACGCTCAGCATAGACTGTGAACCCTGGGGGGACACGGAGAGGAACGCTCAGTGTGACTGCGCCAGTGAAGGCTGGCACTGTGAGACGGGGGATGAGCGGGCCGGGTTGACCAGATAACTCAGCAGCTCTGACAGCAGACGCCAGGGCAGCCACGGCCCAGGCGAGGGGCTGAGTCCCCAGCGCCCAGGGGCTGGCACGTCACAGGTGCTCACCGGTGGCTTGTTGGGAGGACGGGAAATGACAACGAGAAGGTCAGGAAGGCGCTGAGTCTGAGACTGGGTTCCCTCCTGCGGGGTGCGGAGCTGACCTCTCCCGCTGCCCGGGGCCCATGAGGAGTCAGCAGGCCCGTGCCCAAGGCCGCTGCCCGGGGGCCGTGAGGAGTCAGCAGGCTTGTGCCCAAGGCCGCTGCCTGGCACGGTGACCTCAATAAACACACCACACAGGGAAGATGCCCGGTGGGTTCGGTTCAAATGCTCCCGACACCTTTTCCTCCCGGACACGGGGATGGTGCCCTTGGCGAGTGCATTCGGCGGGACGGAAATGGCACGCTGTCCCTCGCGGGCGAGGCGCGCCCTGTGGAGGCCGCCTGCGCTGCCCGGGGAGCGGCTGGGAGGACTGGTCAGCGTGGTGACGATCGTGTCTGTGCCCGCGACCACGCGGAGTCTCCCCTTCTGAGCCGCTCTGCGCCCCCCCCCCCCCCTCCGTGTGGTGTGCCGAAGCTGTGCCCACAGCCTCCTCCCGCCGTTCCACCGGGACAAAGGCCCCGGGTGCGGGAGACTCTCACAGGCCCGGCCGGCGAGTGCGGGTCAGACCTGCCTGCCGTGTCTTTCCCTCAAGGCCACCTCGGTCGGTCACCTCCCCTGGGCCCTGTTTTGGGGAAAACCAAGCCAGAGCAGCAGCAGGCGGAGGGCGGTCCCGAGAGAAGGGCTGCTTTCTCCCGTCTGCGTCTGCGTGTCCCAGGAGCCAGGCCTGTTTGGACGTGGCCTTGCATCGGGGCACAGCTGCACTCGGTTGTGATGGGGCAGCCCTCCAGGGCGGCGTGGGAGTGAGTGCGGGGCCTATTCCTGCTGCTCAGCCTCCTGCAGCGGCCGGGGGCCCCGCTGCCAGTCCCCGGTCCCGGTGGCCTCTGCGCCACAGACCTGACCCGCTGCCACGCCCTTCTGCGCTCTCCTTCGCCGAGCGCTCCGTGGAGCTGGCCGGCAGCCCCAGCCAGCTGTGGGGCATTCATTTCTTAGACAATTAATATTTAAATATATATATTTTATTGATTTTTTACAGAGAGGAAGGGAGAGGGATAGAGTCAGAAACATCAATCAGCTGCCTCCTGCACACCCCCTACTGGGGATGTGCCCGCAACCAAGGTACATGCCCTTGACCAGAATCAAACCTGGGACCCTTCAGTCCGCAGGCCGATGCTCTATCCACTGAGCCAAACCAGTCAGGACAAGAATTAATATTTAAAAATCCCCCCGCCCCCCCCCCCCCCGGCGCCCCAGAAACAGACCTGCCCGCCCACCCTGGAGTCCTGGATCTTGCTGTTCTGGCATGAAGTGCAGGGAGCTCACCTCATCAAGCATCATCCCCTCCCCATCCCCCCCGTCACCCTCCCCATCAAGGGCGCGGGGATGACCTGCCCTGGCAGCTGGGGCCGAGCGGCATTCTTTCTCTTGATTACGAGCACTGGAATGGAAGGGAAATTATAAAGCCATCGAGAGGATTAATACGGCCCCGATCCCTCTCCTGGCTCTTTATCTCAAGTGATTAAAATGCCGCAGGAAAAAAGCGGGCGTGCAGCATACGCCGGCTGCCAGGACAGACACATATCAGCGCCGGCATCAGCCGGGGGCGGCGGCAGAGGTTAACGGCGCTGCACGGGGTTTTAATCACTTTCATCGGGCGCTGCTCCGCGCAGCCCCGGCCATAACTTTCCCCCAAGCAGGGGAGGCACCTCGGGCAGGGCGGCGTTTGCGCAGCCAGAAAAGAGAGGAAAAATGGTACATCAACCACAGAAAAGGAAGATCACGCGACAGCTATCGGCTGGACAGTGAGATTAAACCCGGCGTCCATCCTGCACCTGCAGAGCGTGGCTGAGCGAGGCCGACCTGGCATCTCTCCTGCCCGAACTCTGAGGCGCAGCTGGCACCTGGCGAAGGGCATGGCGCCCCGGGCAGGCGGGCTGTGGCCTCGGCACCAGGGACTCTGTGTCCTGGCAGCTCGGCCCTGGGCCATGGCACCACGTCGCCTGCCAGGCACTCCTGAGTCCTCGTAACCTGCCCCGGGCAGCCTGCCCCAACCTGAGTCCCCACCTGCCGCTAGTGGTCACAGGTCCGTGCCAGCAGCGCCCGCGCCCCCTCTGGTGCTGCCCCACGCACAGTGGGGCCTCTCAGCCACACCCTCGGCCCTTGCCATTCCTGGGTTGGGTTTCACTGTCAGAGCAAGAACATTAGGAGGGTTTCCAGAGCGTGGACACCCTGAGGACCGGGAGGCCACCACTCACAGTGCTGAGGAGAGACTGCCCGAGGGGACAGGGCGGAGAGGGCTGGGGACAGTCTCCCAGAGGCAGTCCGGCTCTGCTAGGAGCTGCAGGCCTGGGGATGGCCGCGAGGATCTCTCTCTCTCTCTCTTTTTCTGATGATCATCTGCATTAGAAACTGTCAACAGCGGTTGTTCGCTCCTGACCTGGTGGCCGTGACACAGGTGCGTTTACTTTGCGATCATTCGTTTCCCGGAGGTTTCTGCACTTTCATTACAAAAATTAAATGTCACAGCGCAGCCCTGGCGTGGGGAGAGAGACGCTTCCCCTGGGAGTAACAGTGGTGACTGTTTCCACGCAGGAGGCAGGTGCGGGAGACGGGCCCCAGGGGCCGGCGGCTCCCTCCCCCGCCTCTGCCTCGCCCTCCCTGCTCACCCGCATCGCAGACCCCGCTGTGACGCTGACACAGCTTTAATAGTTGCCGTGACAAAAGGACTTGGTTGTGGGCTCGATCCCCAGCGTGGGGCGTGCAGGAGGCAGCCGATCGATGATTCTCTCTCATCATTGATGCTTCTATCTCTCTCCCTCTCCCTTCCTCTCTGAAATTAAAAACCAAAGATATTATTTGATTTTAGGGAGAAAATGCTCTTGCCTATCAAAGAATATTGAAATCTTTTATTCTAAAACTCCTAAGCGTGGAGCTACGGACTGTACACGGCTTTAATGGGGGAATAAAATTCGCTGTCTTTCCCGAGCGCGTTGGGCCATGGGTTTCATTTTCTAAACTGTGCATTCGCTCCTTCCAGCAAATCCGCTCCCCGGACTGTTTTCTTGGAAAATACCGACGTGCGCGTGAAAAGATGCCCGTCTCAGGCCGCTCCGGGAAGGAATCTGAGTGTCCGCTGACGGGCATTATTCCAAATGCATGTGATTTGGAAAATCACGGAGTGGCACCCATGATGGCTGTTTCCTGACGCGGAGACATGCCTGTGAGGAGCAGTTAGGTGACAAGGAGGGCTTAAAGGGTCACATTCAGTATGACATTTGCATGTTCTCACAGAACAAGGTGTGCGAGGGGGTATATCTTGAAAGCTGATGGCGCTTAACTCTGTATGACAGGATTGCAGGTGACTTTACATGCCTTTTCCATACTTTTTCCTGTATTCCCTATTTCATGCTTTTGTAAACAACATTTCAAAGGGAGAAACCACCTAAGGATTTTCGGCTGGAAAACAGGGAAATGTCTCCATTACACGCTCTACTCAACCCACCGGCCCGGCGACGTGAGCTCCTGGGGGCCCGCTGACCCCACGCGCGCAGGCAGGCTCCTCCGCCCTGAGGCCTGGTGTCTACCCACGTGGTACTAGCAGCCGCCATCCGCTGAGGCCCTACTGTGCGCAAGGCCCACTGCACCCAGGAATCCTCACTATAACTCGGGCGGACAGAGACTGTTTCCCCACCAGGGAGAACGGAGGGCAGCAGGCGTAGCCTGGGGTGCGGGGCTCTCCGGCGGGGGTGGAGGGGGGAGGTCACGGGGCCGTGCTGATCAGTCGGCACTCATTCTGGTCGATGGCGGAGCTCCTCAGCGACGCGGCGTGCGTTCCTGGCGAGAATTTGAATCCAGGTCTCTGATTGCGAGGCTGGCTCGTCACTGCCCTTCAGCCCGGAGCACACGGCCTCTGAGCCTGGGCGTGCAGATTCGTATGTAAGATCGATGGGCGAGGGCAGGGGGCAGGGGCCAGGGGCCACTTACCTCGCCAAGTCAGTCTGCTTTACAAAGAGAACAATGCAGCGCACCTTTAAAAGGAAGGTCCTGTCAACAGGAAACGACGTGTCAACCCACAGAAACGACCCCAGGAGCGCTGAGCAGGGCGGAGAGCTGCTCACGCTGAGGTTTGCTGAGCCGGCTCCTCCTCTCCCACCTGAGCCCGAAGGACTTCACCGGAAAGCGTGGTCGCTCACCGGACCAAAGCGCCGTATGCAGAAACATCACAGCGAGTGCCCATGGCCCTCCCCCCAGATCTTCCCTTCCCAGAATACACACTGCAGCGTGTGTTCTGGCTTCCCACCCGGAAACGTCGTCTTCAACACCTTAGCCTCGCAGTCTGCTGGGCTGTTCTGAGCTCTCCATGGCCGTCCCACTCTTCACGTTTTAAAATTACACACTAGCTCCAGGGAAACGGTGCCGTCCTGCTGCCGGTTACTGAAAGCATCTACTCTCTCCAACAGGAAAAGCGCTGGTGAGAGGAGGCGCTAATGGGTTCTTTCTGTTGTTGTTCCCATTGAGATCCCAAGACATGTAAGGGATAATCTCTCCCAGGTACCACCGGGCAAGAGCCTCAAACAGGGCTTGCAACACTGGATGTCAAAACTGGTCTTGCAACTTTCCGCAGATCCCAGATCCCAAGAAGAGAGACGGAGAGGAAGAGACACGTGTTGGAGACGTGTCAGGAGGGGGCGTGCCCCAGCTCACCCAGGCCAAGGGGACGGGCTCAGGAGGACCTTGCAGTTTGGATCCGTGTCCCCGGCAGCTTGGGAGGAGACAGAGGACTGTGTCCACTCACTCCGGAGTAATCGGGGCCGAGAGACCAGCTGACGTGCCGGCAGGGGGGGACCTGCGCCCGGAGCGGCCCTGTCCTCCCCGCTCTGGCCACAGTGCTGTGAAGGGGGACGAGTCCAAGGGGTCGTGGAAGAGCCCACGTGGCCCTTAGTCCTGCCCAAGGGGGCGGCCTGGAAAGTGAGGGAGGAAAGAGGCCAGAAGCACAAGCCCTGAAGCCCAGGGGCTCAGGACGGTTCGCGGGGCCTGTGGGCCGGAGGAGACGCATGGTTCTTCCACACCAAGGCACCTGGGGGGGGGGGGGGGCGACGCCCCCGCAGGAACGCGTCCCTGCTCTCACAAGAGCATGTCTCCTTTAACCCCCCGGGCCAGTTCAGGAGGGGCCAGCCAGGCGGGACGTCCTTCCTTTACACCCACACCCGCCTCCAGCCCGCCTTCCCTCCCCGGTCCCGGACCTGCGGCCACGAGGGTCCAGGAGACCCACGGCCGGAGAGCGCAGAGGCGGCCGCGGGAAGCGGGGGGCCGGCGCAGCCCCTCCCACCGCCGGCGCCGCTCAGCTGGGCCTGGAGGGGGGACAACTGGCCCTGGGAGCCTCTCCTCTGTTTACCGAACAGTTTAATTTCTGAACCGGAACGATCGGGGGTGGAAGGCCGGGAAGGGCTGTTTATTTTCCCGAGATTGACTTGGAAGGTAAATAGCAGAAATTAATTACAGGGACGTCTGCTTTCAGCTCCGATGTGTGGCGCTGCCGGAGCATCCCCCCGCTGTGACAACGCGCCGATCAGCGGACACGGTGCACGCCCTGACCTTTCTGGAACCTGCCGGAGAACGGAGGCTGTGGCCGAACAATTAGCCCAAAGCGGAGAGGGAGACAGGCACGTCAGGGAAAACCGGGCCAGGTACCAGCTCACCTGGAGCGGACACCCCCTGGGTTCAAGGCCACAGGAAGAGCCAGCGGCAGGTCGTCAGGAGCCGCCCGAGGCCCGGTGTGTGCTGCCGGAGGGCGTGGGCATTAAGGGGCCACAGGCAGTTTCTCCCCAGGAAACCTACCAGGTGCTCGGAGGGAAGGCCGGGGCCCTGGGAAAGCCGCCGCCGCCGCCGGCGTCCTGGCTGCGCTGGGCGAACAGCAGCCAGGGCCCAAACTGCCCGGAGCCGTCTCTTTGAACCCCCAGGAACAAAACCCTGCAGCTGCAGAGAAAGGACAGCAACACCACAGCCCGAAGGCACTGGGGAGACCCCTGCCGCGGGGAGAGGGAGCAGCCGTCGCCACCGAGGTCCTGCCCTGACCCTGCTCCCCTAAGTCTGCTGAGGAGCAGAAGCCGCAATGTGCAGGCGAAAGAGCAGCAAAAGGGAGGCACGAAGGCCGGTGGAATCCGAGGAGCTATTCCTGGTACGGTAGGGGGGGAGCAGGGAGGGGGAGCAGGGAGGGAGGGAGGCCAGCGGGACATGCGGAGCAGGAGCGGGAACAGCTGAGCCTCAGGCCAGGGTGTGCCTGAGTGGGGCTCAATCAGAACATCAGGGAATTCCCCTGTGCCCGCACTCCATCCCGCACAGAGCAGCAGTGAGGAGGAAGAACCGAGGGAGGCAGCGTGGGGAGCTGCAAGAGACAGACTCCGTCTGGGGAGCAATGCAAAGAGAAGAGCCAGAGACAAGCTGGGGGGCTCTGAGACACGCAGAAGTAGACAAGGGGGAGCAGAAGAACCCTCTGGAAAATCACCCCACCTCATAAGCACAAGGTGTCACTGCCGGGATTTGAAGCCCGCAGTGGACGGAGGCTAAACACAGCAACAGCGGACTTGGAGCCCAGCCCAATCCCTGGCTAAATGAACACAGACCTTCACACTAAAGCCCAGCAGAGAGAGACATGCTTATCTCCGAGCACCAAAACGTTTACCTCTGTATCCACCATCTATGCCATATCCTGCTTTCAGCAAAAATTACGAGGCATACAATCAGGCAAAAGAAAACAAACCAACAAACACACATAAACCTCATGAAGAGATAAGACAATCATCAGAAGCAGACTCAGAAATGATATGGATGTCGGAACTCTCAGATAAGGAATTTAAATTAATTATGGTTAATAATTAAACACTAACGGAAAAGGTAGCTAATATACATGATCAGATAGGTAATTTCACACAGATAGGAAACTGTAGGGAAGAACTGAAGGGAAATGATAGGAATTAAAAACAACACAAGAGTATTGAGATGAAGATTACCTCTGATTGGGATCATAAGTACAATTCAAAGAAAACACTATTGAATTTGAAGAGAGATAAACAGAAATCGCTCAAACCAAAATGCAAAAAGAGTAAATAAAACAGAATAGAGCATTCAAGAACCGTGTGAGAATGTCAAACAGTTTAACATACTCAGACATGAAATTCTACAAGCAGAAGGAAAAGAGAATAGACAGAAGGAATGGTGGAAGAAATAATGGCCAAAATTTCCCCCAACCTAGTGACAGACGCCAAACCACAGATCTAAGAAACTCAGAGAACATAAAGCAGAATTTTTTTAATCCACAAAACCTCACATCTAAACATATTCAAACGACTGAACACTGAAGACAAAGAAGAAATCTTGAAGGAAACCAGACGGTGCCGGGGAGGGGGGGGTGGTAAATTACCTATAAAAGAGCAAGGTAAGAAATATAACAGTTCTCGTCAGAAACCATGTGAGCAAGACGACGATGGAAATACATCAGTTGTTGAAAGAAAAATATGTCAACGCAGAATTCAGTACCAAGGAAAGCTTTAAAGAGTGAAAGAAAAATAAAGACTCTCTCTCTCTCTCTCTCTCTCTCTCTCTCTCTCTCTCTCTCACACACACACACACACACACACACACACACGTGTGTGTGTGTGTGTGTGTATTGACCTTTCATATGTTGACCTTGTATCTTGCCATCTTGCTAAACTCACTTATTATTTCTAGGAGCTTTTAAATAGATTTGAGGGTTTCTACATAAAGAGTCCTTTCATCTGTCAATATTTCTTCATTTAATATATATATATATCCCACGTTCAAAGGCTGTTAAATCGCGTTGTTTACCCATATCTTCAGAAAAAAATCACTTCTACTGTTGTGGTAAACAACCTGCTTCCCTATTTATAATGGTCTGGCCCTCTAGCAACTTCAGCGTGAAATTATAGCTAATTTGCCTACAAACATCAGGTGGTCGTAATGATCTGGCCACTCAGTGTATATGACCTCTTTTTCTCGCCTTGTGGTACGAGTTCGGACCGAACAGGATGTGGACCAGGAGTGGCGAGGGAACGCATTCTTCCTTGTTTATGATCTTAAGAGGGAAGTCCTCAGTTTCTCATTGTTAAGGATGATACTAGCTGTAGGCTTTTTGTGGATGTTTTACGTTTGGTTAAGAAAGTTACCTTCAGTTCCTCACTTGCTGAGTTTTCACCATAATGGTCAGGTATCTGTAGAGGTTATTTGGTTGGTATTGAATTGAATCTGTAGATCAGGTTGGAGAGAATTTGACATCTTCATAGCATTGATCTTCCAATCCATGAATATGGTGTACCTTTCCATGTATATAAAGGTCTGTGATTTCTTTCATTAGTACAGGGTAGATTTTAGCAAAACAAAACAAAAACCCCACATGAAATATACATGTATTAATCTAACAAAACATGCAGAATCTGTCTGTTAAAGTCTACCCTGTATTAATGAAAGAAATCACGGTACCCTTCTAAAGTGTCAAGATCGAGAGGACGGAAAAGGAGCAAGACACTATCACAGACCGGAGAGGACGAAGGCGGCATGGCCGCTAAACGCAGCCGGCCGCGGGGGGCACGGCGACAGAAGGGGCGCTGGCGGAGAAGCAGGTCGGCCTGAGTACGCTGTGTCAGTTCGCGGGGGCACCCGGGTGATAAACACGCGGCGGCTGTGTTAATGTCACGGGAACCGGATGAAGCGTACACAGACCTCTCCGTGCTGCTTGTGCAGACCTGCTGAACACCTGCATCTGTGTGAAATGGAGCTTACTGCTTTTTTTAAGAACGGTAACGGGCACCTGCTGGAGAGGCTGGGGGAGGGCGAGTCTGAGAGAAGTGCGTTGAAATGACCGTGAGAGACAAGAATGAAGGCTATTGGTCATTACACACCTCTGAGTCCTACTCACTCAATATAGCAGTTACAAGCTATTGAGCACCGACTCCATCGCCTTCCCCGGAAACGGGCGCGTAAGGGAGGCTGCCTCTGTTCAAAGGGCAAAGACGGCACAACCAAGGAGCCGTGGCCATTAGGCGACAGCAGAATGGACCTGCAGCACGAGGAAGCCAAGCTCAACGGAGCCTAGACTCCCGGACGCTCTGGCCCCTAGACGGCAACATCCTTGCTGAGCCTGCAAGCAACGCCCTGGACCGCATCACGTGGACTTCCCCGAGGCTGACCACGGCGCTGTGGGGAGAAGCACGCATGTCAAGGCCTCTGTCGCTCTGCTCATGGGACACATGACGGCGCTCCACTTACACGGACCTCTGACATCACACCTGAGGGAGACGCCGGAGAAGCCCACAGGTGTCTGCGCGGTGGCACTGGGGGAATGGAAAGTGCCAATGGCACTTCTTTTTAATAACACGATTTAACCCGCGTTTTCTTTCCTATCCTGTGGGAACAAAGGCGCCCATAGCCTTAAATTTCAGAGTTAAAAATGGTGGGCGTACATTTCCTCATTTGCAAGGAAAACGGGGCTGCCCCGCAGGCACCGGGTGCTGAGCGTGGCTGGGGGCGTTACGGGTGTGAACGGGCAGGGCGTCGGGGCCACGGGCAGGGCGTCGGGGCCACAGGCCAGGGTGTGGGGAAGCGGAGCGGCCGACCGGCCACCCCCTCCCTCTGGGCCCAGCTCCCGGATGGAAACCTCTGGGAAAGGAAAGCACAGCCGGGCCCCGAGGCTCCCTGCCCGTCTCCACTCCCTGCCCATCTCCACTCCTGTGAGGAGAAGGCCCCCGGACAATGCCCTATAGCCGAGCAGAACCCCCACCGGACTCTCCAGAACTAGCTCTGCTCCTCCGAGCAGAGTGTCACCAGCTTCCCATTTCCCTTCAGCGGCGCTGCCTCCCGGCACGACAGGAACTGAGGTTTTCTCATACGGAAATGTGGTACCGAGCACATCCGTTATTCAGCTCAGAATCTTGGGGGAAAAAACACAGAAAAAGGAAAAAACAAGATGTAGATGTTCCTTGCGCTGCAGTGGAAAGTGGTGCCGAAGGAAACGCCTTTCTACAAACAGCAGCTCCCGGCCACACGCCTGTGTGTGCAGGACACACGCCTGTGTGTGCAGGATACACGCCTGTGTGTGCAGGACACTCGCCTGTGTGCAGGATACACGCCTGTGTGTGCAGGATACACGCCTGTGTGCAGGATACACGCCTGTGTGTGCAGGATACATGCCTGTGTATGCAGGACACATGCCTGTGTGCAGGATACACGCCTGTGTGTGCAGGCTACCAGAATGCTCACAGCTGGCTTTTCGTTGTTGTTAATCCTCACCTGAGGATATTTGTCCATTGATTCTTAGAGAGAGTGGAAGGGAGGGGGAGAGACAGAGAGAGAGAGAGACATTGATGCCAGAGAGACACATCGACTGGTTGCCTCCCACATGAACCCCGACCAGGGCCTGGGACTGAGCCTGCAACTAAGGTGACCTTGACCGGACCTTTCAGTCCACAGGGCAGTGCTCTATCCATTGAGCCACACCGGCCAGGGCTGCATAGGACTTTTGTTTGGGAGAAGAAGCCACAGGCTGTGGCGCACGGACTTGTGTGCCCCTCGTTTCCGAAGAAACATGGCCCAGGAGAGCACAGCTGACGCCGGAAACGAGGCTGCGCGTCTAGACTGTTTATCAGGCCCGAGCGCAGCGCGAGCCACGGGTGGACGCGTCCAGATGGAAGATCGGGGTCTGGCCAGGGCGGCCTCACACGCCCGCCGGGGAGACTTCCTGGCCGCACTCTGTGTAACAGTCTCGCACATTATGTTTCCAGCAGAAACAGCGCATTATTAATAGCTGTCTCCGGCCCGTGCGCCCGCGCCCAGAGGCGGCGGTCTCCCCGCGTCTTCCTCTGAAAGGCCAGCTCCCCACACGCCGATCTCATCACATCCGGGGCTGCCGGCGGCACAGCGCTGCCCGCGGCAAACCCTCCGCTCGGGTCGCCAGCCACCGGAATCCACTGAGCAGCGCATTTTTCAGAATCGATGATTGGTGACAGGTTTGTTTATTGCTCATTAATAAGCAGTAAATGATAACGTTGCTGGTGGGTAATGTCAGGTTACTTGATTACATTTCCTTTCAATTTATAAGGCGGACTCATCAATTTTGGGCAATCCGTCCTCATGGCAGCAACATGCGCCAGGATTAACATTCTGCTAAATATTCAGACCCAAACGGCTCCCCGGCCACGCACCCGGGGCTGCGAGCGGGTTTGTCATCTGTGAGCTCTGACCGCCCCTGGGAAGATGTGAGGGTGAGCGATGTCCCCCAGAGCATCTCCCCCCGGAACGGACAGGTGCGCCCCGCGGCGGAGCCCCACGCAGAGCCCAGGCGGGAGCTCAGAGCTGGCCACGCTGTTCTTCTAAAGAAAAGTCGGCCTCAAAGCCCCCACCCCCTCCAAGCTGGGAAAGCAGCCAGAGATCAAAGAGCATCGCTTTAAAAACTGTTTTAGTCAAAAAGGAGCTGCATTTTTAGACTTCCTGACAGCAAATAAGCAAATTCTAATTCCTTAACGGGGAAGTCTGCTTGCAATGAAGAGTCCATTTTTTTGCGCCTGCGTTGAAGGAGCACAGCTAGTCCGAGCCTGTCCCTCGGGCTGACCGAGGGCGTCCCTCAGGCCGACCGAGGGCAGTGATGCAGCCGGAGCTCGGCACGACAGTCCCCGACACGGTTTCCCAGGCCCCTCGGTCCTATGTCGTTACCTGAAAAGTAGCCTTTCCATCCGCCCGGGAGCGAGACCGACGCCCACTCACTCGCCACCGCTCCGCGCCCAGCGTCCAGCCCAGTGCTGGCAAACCTCTGACATGCAAACTCATTTTTTTGGTTGATTTTTCTTTGTTAAATGGCATTTAAATATACAAAATAAATATCAAAAATAGAAGTCTTTGTTTTACTATGGTTGCAAAGATCAAAAAATTTCTATATGTGACACGGCACCAGAGTTAAGTTAGGGTTTTTCAGAATGCTGACACGCCAAGCTCAGAAGGTTCCCGTCACTGGGCCAGCCCGTCCGTGGTCGTCTGCAGGACAGGAAGGAGGCCAGGCCGCACCCCTCTCCCCCGAGTCCCCTCAGGGAACCCACGGCCACGTCACGACGCGGGGCCTGAGCCGAGAGCTGTGGACCTGCGGTCACTGGCTTCTTGGCAACCAGCTCCCACGCCCAATGGGGCCACACTCCAGCGCCTCCGCTGGGATCGAGGTCCTCCCAAGTCCCCACCCTCCGCTCAGCCTGGTCCCCACAGCAGAGCTCAGCCTCTGTCCTGGGTCCGTCTGTGGCCCACGGGTTCTGGGCGGGTGTGTGGGACCCGTAGTCCCCGGGAACGGTCTGGAACGCGGTGAGTGTGTGCGTGTCGCCCTGGAGGTGGGTCCCCCGCACTCAGCGTCTCCCACCACAACCCCGCAGCCGCCCGAGCCTCTCTCCGTTCCTCTCTGAAATCAATAAAAATAATTAAAAAATCGCTGTATTCCAAAAAGATACATACGGTCACCACGTCACAACAACACAGGCTGAGGCTGGGCACTGGCGGGACCTGGAGAAGTGCCTGCCGGCGCGCTCCCCCACCCCCGCCCCCCGTGGCCACCCCGGGGCTCTGGGCTGCCCGCGGCCCCCCACTCCTCCCCCCCCCCCCCCCGCCGTGCTTCTCCTCGGCGGCCAGGCCGGGAGCTGGCCCACGGGGCCTGTTTCTAAGCGCTGTCAGAGCGCAGGGGCTGTGGATGGAGAGATTCCAACGAGACGTGTGGGCAGGGACCCCCCGGCCCTCAGCCAGGAGCTCAGACTCGCTCTCCAACTGCTGGCTCGGGACAGCCAGGGGCCGCGGCTGGGGCTGCCGCTCAGGCCGGGCGCTGGTCTCCGGACGCGGTCAGCCCTCCGGTCGGCCTTCGCCAGGGAGCCCAGTGGCTGGCGAGGGCCCTGCCAGCCGCCACGGACTGCGTTCCCCAGAGGACAGCCCCGCACGGGCGCGGGGACGGGCACACAGACTCCCTGCCCCAGTAATCAGGGCGGATCACGACGGCCCCGTAATTGTTTTTTCTCCAGCTGAGGTTCGCGTTGATGGGAGGCGGTAAAATTAGTCCACGGCCCGAGAAGTTTGCTGCCGCGCTGATTAAAGCCCTAATTGGTTCGGAATGTCTCCCGAATCAATCTCCGTGAATCACCAGGCCGCACAGCGTCTTCTGAAGAAGCGCCAGCCCCGCGTCCCCGGGCGCGATTCGAACGAGCAGGAGTTAGCAGGCACCCCGTCTCCAGGGGGGCGAGGAGTCTCGCGCTCCCTCATTTGTGTTCCAATTAAGGAATCCATTTCTTCTCCGCGGCACCGAGCAGCAGGGGTTCAACTAAAACTCCTCGGCGCGAAGCACAGAAACACCCCGAACCCCGCACGCCTGGTGATCACCCCCTCCCGCCAGCGCACCCGGGAGACGCTCTCACGGACAAGGACAGCGGCGGAGACGAGTGGACCGTGTCTACACAGCAAAGACGTGACTCGGGAGCCAGCGGGAAGGGCGCTGGTCCTGCCAGGGCCACGTGCCGGACACACAGGGCGGCCGGCCACCCGCTCAGCAAGGACAGGCCGCTGCCAGCAGCCCCAGCACAAACCCCTCCTCTGGGCGGGCCGTCCCGGGCAGCTACCTGTCAGAACCCTGGCGCAGGGTGAGAGCGTGGGATGGATCATCCTCGCAGACGTCACCTGGCTGCGCCCCAGACGCCTGCACCCGTTTCCACGTCAATTAGCAGCTCTCCGAACAGCCCGTTATCCTACAGGTGCCCTGCCAGCACTGGATGTTACCAAACTTTCCAGACGCTCAGCACGTTGGCGGGCGAGAATGTGTATTTCCTGTTAACTTGGATGCCCTAGACCAGCGGTTCTCAACCTGTGGGTCGCGACCCCTTTGGGGGTCGAATGACCCTTTCACAGGGGTCGCCTAAGACCATCGGAAAACACATCTATAATTACATATTGTTTTTGTGATTAATCACTATGTTTTAATTATGTTCAATTTGTAACAATGAAAATACATCCTGCGTATCAGATATTTACACGACGATTCATAACAGTAGCAACATGACAGTGATGAAGTAGCAACGAAGATAATTTTATGGCTGGGGGTCACCACAACATGAGGAACTGCATTAAAGGGACAGAAGGTTGAGAACCACTGCCCTAGCTGGAGAGTGAGCGTGCCCAGGTTTCACGTTACCGTTACCGGCAATACGCATGCATGCTCCATCCCCTGCCCTGCCTTGCGCTTGGCCTGTATTTCTCCCGAGGCGTCTGTTTCTCATATCAATGATCTCCCCTAGGGGCTCTGTATGTTAACTGAGCTGCAATTACTCTCCTGCAGGCTGTCTCTCACCTTGGTTTATAGCAGTGGTCAGCAGACTCATTAGTCAACAGAGCCAAATATCAACAGGACAACGACTGAAATTTCTTTTGAGAGCCACATTTTTTAAACTTCAACTATATAGGTAGGTACATTGTTATTAACTTCATTAGGGTCCTCCTAAGCTGGCCTTTGCTAAAAACGTCCTCAATCTGATGGAGGTACGTTTGCTGAGGTCGACTCCTTCCAACTCTCCCATCCACACTCATCTTGTATACTTGTTTCAGATAGACAAGTGTGGATGGGAGAGTTGGAAGGGGTCAACCTCAGCAAACGTACCTCAAAACAATGTACCTCCCCTGTGCCGCGTATCCCATGGCCCGCCTGCGCCGCGGCTCTCGTCGCCTGACCGACCGACACCCCCCACGTCTTCTAATGCCACTTCTTCAAAATAGACTCGCCCAGGCCGAAATCCGACTTCTGCGCATGGGCCACGAAGTTTCAATCGCACTGTACGGCGTGCCCACACGTGGTGTTTTGTGAAAGAGCCACACTCAAGGGGCCAAAGAGCCGCACGTGGCTCGTGAGCCGCGGTTTGCCGACCACTGGTTTATAGGGCCCTTGGTTCAGAGGTTTTCTATTTTGTTGAAGGCTTTGTAGTTTACATGTATGTGTCAGGTCGGCGAGGGGCTGACGATGAGTGTGGTGTGCGTGAGTGCGTCCTGGCTCTGTGGCTGACCGATGCTGGCCCACCCCCAAGGGTCAGCCGGAGCCAGGCGCACGCACAGGCCCTGGCGCTGGACCGGCCGCTGACCTGCTGAGACACAGGAGGGAGCGCTCCCGGGGGACTCACTCTCCCGACAGTGCAGCTGGGAGCAGGGAGACGCCCAACGCCGCCAGCGGTCGCCTTCCAGCCGGGGAAACGGGTATGGGGTGAAGCCGTGGGGACGCTGCAGGACCCGTCAGCGCACCCACAGTCGGCAGTCGGCCCCCAGGGCTGGTTCTCACAGACTCTGGGCGGCGACCGCCACGACCAAGTCCACGGCCTTTAAAGACTAGAGAAACTTGTTTTTCTTCCTTCCATGGTGTACTTTAAAAGTCAATTTCAAGAAAGAAATTTGTTCAACAAACGGCACCTCTCCCACCTTTTTCCGGGCAGACAACGCGCTGTGGGTCCTGCAGTGACGGAGGGTGACAGGAGCAGCCACAGCCCGGGACCGCGTCTCCACGGCGCGCTGCCACTCAGACCCACCCACCCTCCAGGCGGCACATCAGTCAGAGCCTCTGGAATCAAACGTCACGCTGACCTACATCCTCCCAAGAAAAAACGGGGCAGAGCCACCCCGCACACCGCTCATGGCCGCGAGGGGCGGGGCACCGCCGTGGGGACGTCCTCCGCCTGGCTGTCCACAGAGTGCTCTGCGGAGAGCAGCCCAGGGCCCAGCCGGCCCCTCCCGCCGCCTGCCAGACCGACTCAGCGCAGCCACACGCCTCTCAGCGCAGTGGGAAAGGGTGGCCAACGCACGTCAAACACAGGGTTCCTCCGAGGAACCCATTTCCTCTTGTTTGTCCAGCGATGCCAGGCCCCTTTCCTTGTAGATCCTGTTCCTTCACACGCGGAGGCCTCCCTCTCCCTCCGGGGCGTCTGGAGCTATCGGCCCTTTTGCGTCAACATCCCGTCCTTCTCCAGAGGCCGTTTCCCGCTCACAGTGGCTGCCTAGGAGGAGCGGCCTGGCGGACGGTGTGAGCTCGGCCCCTGTAACCCACGCACCACGCTGCCCGCGAAGCTCACCTCTTTTGAAAAGCACACATCCTTGCCCGGCCGGCGGGGCTCAGGTGTTGAGCATCGATCGACCTATGAGCCAGGAGGCCAGGGTTCGATTCCCAGGCAGGGCACAGGCCCCAGGTTGCGGGCTCCATCCCCAGTGGGGGGCGGGCAGGAGGCGGCCGATCCATGGTTCTCTCTCATCATGGATGTTTCTCTCTCTCTCTCCCTCTCCCTTCCTCCCTGACATCAATAAAATATATTTTTAAAAAGTACACACCCTCACACCGCTGCATGCTCGCAGCTCTCACGGCCCAGACGCGACTCATCTAAATCACGGTTCCCTGGGGCTCAGGGTTTTAGAAATGTGGCTCCGATAAAGGCAGCCCTGGTGACACAGGACACAAAGGCTCACGCTGCGCGGCCAGGTTATGGAAATGTGAGCCTAAGTTAGTTTTAATTGAGATTTAAAATATGTTAAGCACTTATAACATTATGAACATGAAGTAGAAATTAAATATCAGTTTCTTAATAAATATTAAAGTAGAATAATTCCTTCATTAAAATGGTAATATCACCAAATTATTCAATTAATAAAAAAGACGATCTCATATCTTCAAGAGAGACATTGTCTCCCCAAAGCTCATTATTCCTGGTAGATAGCGCGGCCGCCTGCCTTTAACAAGCTTTAAACGCATTTTAATAAAATGATAATTTTCACTCAAACAAGTGAAGTTTCCAGCATGCACTGTATAATCCTGAATTACTGATAATACCCACATGTGGTTTTTTTTTTTCTCCAGCTGGTTCATCAGGTTTGATCAAGAACTGAATTTTTAGAAATTTTATAAAAAGTATTATATTTCTCTTTCTTTTCAAAATATGTTTTTTAACTGATTTCAGAGAGGAAGGAGGAGGGAGAGAGAGAGATAGAAACATCAGTGAAGAGAGAAAATCATTGATCGGCTGCCTCCTGCGCGCCCCGCACTGGGGATCTGGCCCATAACCCGGGCATGTGCCCTGACCAGGAATCCAACCGTGACCTCCTGGTTCATAGGCTGATGCTCAACCACTGACCCACTCCGGCCAGGCAAAAGTGTCTTATTTTTACTACTAATAAAACAACAGCATAACTAATTGGTTAAGACAACAAGTGTCACTGTACTCAATAACTAATAATGAAACACGACAATAGTAATTAAAGTAAACACCCCTGCTGCGTGCCGGCGCTGGGGCGCACACTGCCTGGTATTGATCTGACGGTGGACAGGCTCCCGTGAGGCAGGAGCGACGAGGCCTGGGGACCGAGGGAAAGCGGCAGCTCCCACGGCCACGCGCCTCGCCAGCGGTACGGCCAGACCTGAAGGTGGTGCCCGCCCCCTTCCCAGGGTGGCGCTGCTCCCGCCGTGCGGGCCGCCTCCCCCCTGGCTTCTATCGTGGCCGGCCGGCAGTGCGGGACCTGCCCTCCGAATTTTCACCTGCTACACAGCCTCCAGGGACCCCCCCCTCCGCCTCAGCCCCGGCCCCTGGGGCAAGGACATCTCCCTCCAGCTCTGACTCTCCTCATAACCGCCGTGTCCTGGGGCCAAGCGCGGGCTCCGTGATAAGGGTCTGTCGGCTCTGCTGTGGCGCATCCCCGCGTGGGCTCTGGGACAGCGTTTGGAGAGGTCATGTATGATCTGTGAAGGTCACGGAGATAGGTACAACAAGAGAAGGAGCGGATGGCCCGGGCCGGCGTGGGCTGTGATTTAGGTAATGGCCGCCATCAGCACCATCCCATCCATTACCAGCCGCTCCGCTGTCAGAAGCATCAGCAGAGAGGCGTCCGCATCCGGCTCCAAATGGAAATTCACTCGTCAGTGTCAGGTTCACAGGATCTTCCAAATTCCTAATGTCCTCTGGCGGTGTTCTCTCAAGTCCAAAATCACCCTTTTAATCAAGGAATAGAACATCACACTGTTCAAATAAATTTTCCTCAACATGGTCTTTCATGGGCTAATGAGCCAATTTCCCTACAAATACCCAGGAAGTTTAATTTCTTGGCCTCTGAGACGGCCAGTTCCATCCCCAGCTCCGCGCTGGGCCGGTGCCTGACCTACAGAGTCCGGGTCAGAGGGAGGGGCTGTGTGGGAGGAGCTCAGACCTGGGCAGGCGGCGCGCAGGGACCGCTGTGAGGAGCCCGGACGTGATGTCGGAACGGGGGCATCGGGACCAAGACGGGCAGGCAGGAGCCGGCGGGGAGGGCGATCCAGGCCGGAGGGTTTGTTCTCAGGGAGCAGGGGGGAGGGTGCATCAGGGAAAGGCTGACGGGGACGCGGGAGGAGAAACTGACCCTCCGCGCTGGGCGGGTGTGGGAAGGCCTGACAGCCGCAGGTGAAGGCGCTGAGTTCTGGGAAGGCAGCGTCCCGCCTCCGAGGGAGAACTCGCGTCATCATGGACAGTCGGGGTGGAGGTGGGGGTGTGACCCGCGAGGGACGGAGGAGGCCCCTGCAGCGGACCCGGTGGCCTCGCCCAGCGCCCCCGCGGGAGGTGGCCTCGCCCAGCGCCCCCGCGGGAGGTGGCCTCGCCCAGCGCCCCCGCGGGAGGTGGCCTCAGCCACGCTCCGCGCCTGGCGGTGTGAAGGGAGCCGATTTCCGGATCCTCACCTTCCATACTCCTTCCTGGAGCACTCCGGCTAAGACGCCCCGACCTCCAGGTTCCCCCGCGTCCCTCCCTCCATCGCCCTCTCCTCCTCCCGAAATGAGGGGCAGGCCTCCCCAGCCGAATCCAGAGGGCCGGCCGGTGACCACAGCCTTCAGCACCCGGTGGAGAGACGCCTGAGCTCCGCCATCAGGCCCACACGTACGTGGTCCCGAACTGTCTCACTCAGGGATGCGTCTCCAATGAAGCGTTCACATGTGTAACAATTGTTTATGAAACGTGTAATACCCTTATGGGAGGCCGATCGACCGTGTCCTGAAAGTCGTCACGGCAATAACATAGAATTATTTTCTTAACAGAGTTTATGTTTACTGGAAATAACACATTTCAAATGCCATTTATAAATGTGCATGTGTGCACACATATGTGCATATGCATGGATGGCTACATGTGGGATGCTGCAGCAAAGTATGTCAGGGTGATCAGTGAAAACTTTGAGGATATCCAGTCCTGTGTGTGTGGGGTCCTGCGCCCAGCTGTCCAGGACATGATTTCCACGTACTTTTAACCAGGCGATGCGGTCAAACCCCTCGGGTATGTGGCCCTTTCAAAAGAATGTGCAACGTTTATTCTAAATGTGAATATTTACAGTGACTGACCTGCACACCGTTCACACGGAGGAGGGGGTCTCACTCTGTTTCTACGTGCGGGAGGTGGCTGTCTCTCAGAAGCGTTTCCAGCAGGAGGAGGCGTGATGCCTCGCAGGAGGCCTGGCCAGGGGAGGCGCGCGGCCTGTGGGGCGGGGAGGCGCCTTGCGGAGGGGAGGCCTGCGGGGGCACAAGGCTGGTGGTGGCCGCACACGCCAGGTTGCCAGGTTGCCAGGTTCAAGTCCACTCTACCACAGACTCGGTCTCTGCCTGCCTAGGATTCGGCTCGCACATCACAGGCCCCAGTGAATCTAGATAAAATCACCACAGAACAGACAGAGCTGGGGCCTTGCAGACCTGGGGGGCTGATTTCCGTGGTCGTCTGATGTCTAGTCTGAGGGCGACACAGCCTGGAAGAAGTGAGACCTGGTGGTGTAGGTGTTGGGAGTGAGGACCCCGGGGACATCGGGACCCCGGCGTGTGGGACGGGGAGCAGCGCTCAGAGGCCCACGTGCCGACCTGGAGGCTCCAGGCCGCGAACCAGAGACCGGAGACGCGGTGCCTACGAGGACGGCGCCACTTCTGCACGTGTGCGCGCCCTCCCGGCACCTCCCGCCCGCGCAGGATCACCTGCCCCGTCCTCGCTGTGCCTGTCCCGAGCGCTTTCCGGGCATCGCTCTGGCCCACCGGCTCCGGGGCCGGCCTCTCTGGCGCTGCACGGAGAGCGGCGCCTCCACGCCAGGCCGCGAGCCCGGTGACGCTCCCTGCGCCCCTGCGCCCAGACGCTCTGCCAAAGGCTCCGTCCCAGGCGGTGCTGGTGAAGAGCCTTTTCTCAACGCGAACTTCTCTGCTGAGTGAGGAGCGGATCAGCGCAGCAGGTTCCGCTGGGATGGATTTCCATATGGGATCGTACATTTCATGAAAGGGAGCCTCTTGTTTAATCAGCAGATCGGGGCCGTGGCAGCACGCAGGTCTGACCACCTCTACGGCCTCGGCGAACAGCACGTCACGGCTGCGGGCCTGGCCGGGCGGCTGCTGTCGGGTCGAGCCAACGGGTTCTAACAAAGTCAAAAGTGTGTTCCTCTCTCTACATTCTTCATGGCTGAAATTATAACTTAAGGAAGTGGGTTTCCTTTAGTAAATTCTCTGCTGCAAAAGGGATTAAATTGCAGGAAGCGAAAACCTGGGGGGAAGATCAACGAAGGTGTGACACCCAGCTTGAGTGTTCTGGGAGCCAGGCCGGCAGACCCCAGGGCCCCTCCAGGCCGGCAGACCCCAGGGCCCCTCCAGGCCGGCAGACCCCAGGGCCCCTCCAGGCCGGCAGATCCCAGGGCCCCTCCAGGCCGGCAGACCCCAGGGCCCCTCCAGGCCGGCAGATCCCAGGGCCCCTCCAGGCCGGCAGACCCCAGGGCCCCTCCAGGCCGGCAGACCCCAGGGCCCCTCCAGGCCGGCAGACCCCAGGGCCCCTCCAGGCTGGCAGACCCCAGGGTTCCCTCCAGGCTAGCACATCCTAGGGTGCCCTGGGTCTCAGGAATGGTCTGGGGTGGACCTGGGGCCTGAGTCCACTCCCCCTCCCACCTCCCCCCATCCCTGTGAGCCGGCCCCCTTTGCCTCGGCCTTTAGTTCGAATTTGATTGGCGCTCGCTACCGGGCTAAGAAAATGTTTAATCAGCACAATGTGTATGTGAACCTTGTATACGTCCCTCATGTCTCTATTCTCTGTGAGTCTGTTTGGTTTTGTTGGGCTCATAAGACCTGGTTCAAGCCCCTCACTTCACAGAGGGGAAACTGAGCCAGCCCCCCGCGGGCTTCAAGCAGGGCGGGTGGGGTCTCTACGAGGCGCCAGGCTGGGGGCGCGCCAGCCCCGAGGAGGCCTTTGTGGAGCGACGTCTGAGTGGCCGCGATAACACCGGCTCAGCGCGAAAAGAAACTAATTAATTTTCATCAAAAGCACCAAGAATAAAAAACCAGCCGCGCCGAACAGTGAATTAAAACTAATGAGGGGAGATCGCCCACTGAAAACAGATTGACTTTAGTTAATTCGGAGAAGAAAGAGCCGAGGCCTATTTTGCAGGTGATAGGGTTTCAACCATTTCTTCTCCACAATAAAAGCTCTTTTTTGAAAACAGCTAGAGACAAAGTTAATAAATCATGTCCCGTCTGCGGTCAGAGGAGATGGTCGGAGCGGGGTGCTCACGTGGTCGGAACACAGGGCGACGGGAGCGGGGCAGAGCCCTGCGACAAAGTGGAGGACAGGCTGCCGGCTCCACGCCTGCCAGCTGCCGCGACAGGCCCTGCCCCCGAGGCTGTGGCCCTGAGGTGGGTGCGCGGAGGCCACTACCTGTCATGTGACTGACTCCTGCCTGTCTGTCTGGCGTGGCCTCCGTGTGCCGTCGCCACCCGACCATCCTCGGGGCCTGGACAGTCACACGGGGGGTCCTGGGGCCGGGGCACTCGGAGCTCAGGGCCGACGCGGGCCCTGGAACCTGGGAGAGCGAGATGTGTCCTTCTCCAGCGATGGCCGCTCCCGCGCAGAGGGCCCGGTCTGGCTGCAGGGCCCTGACCTCCCACAGGCGGCACCGACCTGGTCTCCTCTGCCAGGTCCGCGGGCAACACCAGGTCTGTTGGCCCCAAGATGAAGCCGCTGGGAAGGGCGCCCCTGGGTCTATGGATATGCTCTCTTGACCTGACCCCTCCCCCAAACCGACAGCCTCTGGACCGCCCGGGAGGAAGTGAGGCGCTGCCCGCCAGGCCCGCGGAACCCGGGTGGGCACAAGGGCCACGCAGAAGGGGTGCCCGGGCCTGGAGGCAGGGGGCTGTGAGGGAAGTTTCGGTGGCAGCTCCCGCGCCCCTGGCGGCAGGTGTTCAACCCCTCGCGGGTCCTTGGAGCCCAGGAGCCCAGGAGCCCAGGGGCCCAGGAGCCCAGGAGCCCAGGGGCCCAGGGGCCCAGGAGCCCAGGGGCCCAGGGGCCCAGGAGCCCAGGCTGGCGAGCCCCGCAGAGTCTCGGTGGAGCACCCTCCCTTTCAGTGTGATGAGCACCCATCACCCAGGGAGTCGCTGCAGCGGATCCCCGGCCCCACGCCCAGAGTCTGGCCGGTCCAGGTGATGCTGTCGCTGTGGTCCCACCAGGAGCCAGTCACCCGGGAGCCTGAAACCCGCTTCCCTCCCTGTCCTGGGCTGAGAACCACCTGCCGAGGCTGAGATGAGCCAGAGCGGCGCCCTGACACGCTCCCGCGGTGACGCGTCGCCGGAGCCGGGACCACACTCTAAACTGAGCCGCGTCTACACGTCACAGTCACCTGGTGCCTTTGACACGTGCTGTGGCGGCGGGTGACTTTCATGGCGTCCGGTAAAGAAACAGCGTCCCACACTCACTTTATTCTACTCTGTCACTTCTCCTAAGATTCTTGTGACATATGTTGGCCCAGCACAGTTTCAAACTGTGCGGGATTTGCCCTTGGTGGGCCCGACCTCCCTGTGCCCTGTCCCAGCGCCCAGCAGGCGGGTGAGGGGTCTCGCCTTCCCCCGACCTCCCTGTGCCCTGTCCCAGCGCCCGGCAGGCGGGTGAGGGGTCTCGTCTCCCCCTGACCTCCCTCCCTGTCCTGCTGCATTTCTGTCCTCTGCGTACACCTCTCACCACCACTTTCACGCACATGGTCTTTATGCATTTTTGTCTCTGGTTGCCCATAAAACAATTCTGAAAACTATATACCCCTCATATATTTTAAGCCTGCATTTCAACATTTACTTTTAATTTCTAGTGTATTTTAAATAAAACTTTAGATCGCTCTTTTAAATGTATCCAAAGGGACTTAGGTACCATTTGCTACCCACTGTCATTCCTATAAAAAATCTCCTTTTGAATACCTGGATATTTCACTTTATTCCTTTTCCTCCTTCAACCCGTGTGCAGAATTTTATTTACTGCAACATATATTATCCTCGAAAGCCTTTCATCACTGTTACTACTTCTCTCTACAAGAAAGGACAGATATTTCATTAAATTTTTTTCAAATCCCTGTGATCCTAAAACTCTAAATGTTAAAAAAAAATTCTGGGTTGGGTCTACATTATTATTATTATAGTTAATAATCAAACCAACATACGTTGCCGCAAATATTCAACATAAAAGTAAACTTAATGAGTGCATCGCTTAATGAGATCACTGGTCACCGTGGGGAAAAGTGAGACAGACGGACTCTAAGGCCACAGGAAACTCCACTGTTTCCGGACAGACTGCGTGCGGGGGTGTGCACCCGGGTGTGTGTGGGGCAGACGGCAGGGGCGGGCAGTTGACTCAGCGTTCTCCCAGGCTGGGGCGATAGTCAAAGTCGTCTGCGGCCAACACGGCAGGGCACCAGCCAATGCGAGCAGAACCGGCGGGACAGTGGCCGGTACCGGCCCCTCGGTGCAGGGTAGGGGGGAACACGGCCGCTGACCTGCATGCAGGCACAGGGGCCAGGAAACTAGAGCCACGCCCAGTGGCCATCGAGAACACGCCTGCTGTCACTTCTTAGTGCTCCGACTGAAGTGAACGAGACACAAAGGCTCAGATCCTGCCCGTGCAGCGGATACGTCTTCCGACGGTGACGTTCTGCACGATTTTCTGAGACCGTTTTCTTAACTCAGGAGGCGCTCTCTCACAGATGCTCAGGACGGAGGGAGCGCTTCAGTGCTGAGAGGCCCAGCGCGCAGGGCGGCCTCCCGCTGTGGTCTCCCCGGGGAGCCCCTGGCTAGTCAGGGCCTAAGGGAAGCCTGGGGGGGGTCGGGGGTTGGAGCCCAGGAGCGCGAGGCGGAAACCTCCCCGACGAGGCAGACCTTTGGGCTCAGCGCTGTCTCAACCCACAGAACTGTCGCTGGGGGACGATGGGTGTGAGCAGCGCTCAGTGTCGGTGAAGGCGCCGCCCAGCGGGGGGCTTTATCCGGGATGGACCACCCGCAGCAAATCCATTACCGGCCAAACCAGCACACACGTGACAGGCGCCCGTGGGCCAGCGCGATGGGTCGCCGGCACCGCCTCGCTCTCCCCCAGTTCCAGCTCCTACTCCAACACCCACAAGGGGACCCTGGGACACTGTTGTTCTTGCCAGAGTTCACTCGAGCCCTGGCCGGTGTGGCTCAGTAGATGGAGCGTCTGCCCACGGACTGAAGGGTCCTGGGCTCGCTTCTGGTCAAGGGCACATATCCTGGTTGCAGGCTCCATTCCTGGCCCTGGTTGGGGTGCATGCAGGAGGCAACCAGTCGAGGTGTCTCTCTCACATAGAGGTTTCTCTCTCTCTGTGTCTCCCCTCCCTCCACTTTCTCTAAAAATCAATGGGAAAATATCCTCGGTGAGGATCAACAACAAAAACACAGAGCTTCCCGCGTTCCTGCACACCTGGGGTGCTGTGTGTCGTGCCCCCAGGAAACGCACGCAGGACGGCCCTCAGACTCCACACACGGTCACGCAGGCGACAGCCACGGGCCCAGAGTCCCAGCCCCAGCCCCAGGCTACTGTAAGCCCCGAAGAGCAGGCTCTTTGGAACCCGCCTGAGAAAGCTGCGGCGGCTGCCCCGGCAAGAGCCAAGCAGTGACCGCGGCAGCGGCTCCTCACGCCCGCGGTGACCTGCGCTGCCGACTCAGAGCCGCACGGGGCTGGGGATCGCAGCTGACTCCGCTGGGGGGACGTCCCCGAAGCGGACGCGAGTGCGAGGTGCCGGCGGAGTCACCGCCCAGATGACAGCACCCACGGCAGAGATGGCGAGGGGCCGCTGGCCAGGACGCGCAGGAGCGGCCCTCGGAAGCGCCATCGGGCTCCCGCTCTTTCTGACATGGATCCCATCCCACATCCCGGCCCCACCTGCTCCTGACACAATGGGGGAGAGGGCGCCTCGCTCTGGATCCGGCCGTGGCCTCAGAGGAGCTGGTGGCCTTTCACATAACGGACACGTTCGGGACTGACCTCCCCACGGCTGCCCGGCCCGGGCATGGCTGCTCACTGTTCACAACCTGCGGCAGGAGGGCAATGGCAGCGCCTGGGAGGCGGGGAGGTGACTGCAGGTCAGTCTGGTGAACCCGCTGGGCTGACGGCCTCCCACGGAACGGCCTGCGCGGGTCTAATCGTTAGCGACGACAACACACCACTGGTGGTCACACGCCGCAGCTTGGCGTGACACTCCCACACTGAGTGCGGACGCCCGTCTCCACGGCGCCACACGCAGCCTGCGCTCAGGGGCGGGTCTCCTCCCACCGCCCCCTCCCCCTGCACCTCTGCACGGACAGCACTGTCCACCGGGACGGGCCCTGGCATCAGGCAGAAGCGCTCCCTGTTCAACAGCTGAGGGCTGAGGTCTGAGGTCTGAGGTCTGGGTGTGGGGGATCCGAGAGCCTCTGTCCAAAGGGGGGGACCCGGTGACGCACTCCCCCAGGCCACGCCCCTGGCTCCCCTCCCGCGGACACACGCTGACCGGCTGCAGGACAGACGCTGCTTCTTTTTCACAGGAGAAACCAGGGCCAGGGGTCCCACCAACCTGGGCTTGAACCCCCAATCCCGCCTCCCAGGCCTGTGGTCTTCTCAATGTTAACGTGCTAAGGCCTCCGCTCTCGGCTTTGAGAAACGAGTCGCTAGAGGGGCATTTTCACTTAGGTTTTGAACGAAAGCCCCAAGAAGAACTCTAATCTTCGCCGTTGCTATGGAGATCGGGGGTCAGGAGGTGGCCACGCCAGCACCGGTGCACACGGCCGCCCTCCAAGCTCTCCTTTCAGAGCGGTGTGGGGGCACAGGGCGCCTCGGTGCGTCTTTGCTCTCAGAGCTCCCCACGGGCCGGGCGCCCTCTGCCTGGAAGGTGCGTGCGTGCACCTGTGCCCTCAGCGCTGAGCGGAGCAGGTGGCTGGCTACGGCGCACGCCGGGGGCACCGCAGACGCAGGGGTCGGCAGCAGCGGTCCCGGCCTGTGCTCATCTCAGCCGTGTGACTGGGACACACGAGCCTCTGTGAACGGGGCCTTAGGATTAGCCCCGAACAAAACCTCCTTAGCAGCCCGAGTAAAACACCGGTTCCCACTCCCCAACTTACACTGTGCCCTGAGCTGGGACCTGAACAAAGATGGATGAACAGCCCTGAGCATTGAGATGCGTGAGATGCTGGGATGTCGCCTCCTCGCCGGCGTGGGGACCACACGCTGCAGGGCGCACGGAACCGAGTGCGGAGGGTGGGCTGATGCGCGAGGCTCGAGGCGGGGAGGTGCCGCCTAGACTCGGTTCTGTAAGGAACCTGCCCGGGGGGCCGGGCCAGAGGGCCCCGCAGCCGGTCAGCTGGGTGGTTAAACGGGTTGCCCCATGGCAGCTACACTTCCTGTGACGTTTCCGCCCGTCTTGGGAGGCGAGGCCCACACAGCCCACGAAGCCAGAGCTGGATTCTCCACCGGTCGTTGGTGATGCGGACGCCGTCCCCAGACGGGTCTTCAGTGATATTCCAAACGCAGGCGCCGGCTCCGGGAACCCGCCACGCGTGCAGTGGCGAGGCCGAGGCCCCTCCCTGAACGCGAGGCACAGAGTGAGCAAGACTTCCACGGGTGCACAGGTGCTCAGACTCGCCCCGACATCACCCTCCAAATCCACTTCCGCTCCGCGCACACGAGCGTCACGGAGGACAGCGCTGCCAAGTGTCTCCAGAAGGAGGGGCCTGGTGGGAATGAGAGCGCATCGCGGTGCTGTTTGAAGAGGAGACATTAAATGAAAGGGAGATAACAGGAGGCGAGAGGCAGGCGTTTCCGTTTCAATCAGCGTCGTCCTCGGAGAGACTCATTACCCGGGACATTTGGAATATCGGTCCGAGCCCGCGAGCGCCTGGGGACGCGGCCTTTGAACAATAGCCGATGAACCGTGCGCAGGGCTCTCCCTGGTGCCTCGCTCTGCCCTCGATCTTTCCCAGGAGGAAGCTCGCTCACTCTGCATTCAGCTGGGATGACACGACCCGCCAGGTCTCCAAGCGGAGCCGAGGACAGGGGGCAGGTGAGTGGAGCTCCCTGGGCTCCCCTCAGCATGGAAGCGCCCGCGCAGCCCAGTCCGGCCCAGTGTCCTCCTCCTGGTGCATCTGAGCGGGGAGCCAGCATGAAAAATTCCTGCGACGTTCCCAGTCCCTCCCCTGGTGTCCCTAACACCGGGACTCCCGGCACAGGCACAGTCCCTCCCCTGGTGTCCCTAACACCGGGGCTCCCGGCACAGGCACAGTCCCTCCCCTGGTGTCCCTAACACCGGGGCTCCCGGCACAGGCACAGTCCCTCCCCTGGTGTCCCTAACACCGGGGCTCCCGGCACAGGCACAGTCCCTCCCCTGGTGTCCCTAACACCGGGGCTCCCGGCACAGGCACAGTCCCTCCCCTGGTGTCCCTAACACCGGGACTCCCGGCACAGGCACAGTCCCTCCCCTGGTGTCCCTAACACCGGGGCTCCCGGCACAGGCACAGTCCCTCCCCTGGTGTCCCTAACACCGGGACTCCCGGCACAGGCACAGGACACTCCAAAGCGAACACAGCCTTCCCAGGGGCAGGAGAAGGGCGTGTCCCCAAGGCGCCTGCTTCCCGTGCAGACCCTGCCGGCCTCATCTTCTCAAAGCACAGAGGGGAAGCTCAGGGCAGGACGGTCCATGCCACACCCACAGAGCAGCGGGCGGTCCTCTCAATGACAACTGGCTGGAATATCTTTGGATTCTTCAGAAATGCTGGCTGGCGGATTTTAAATAGTCAGCATCTCATGTCTAATGGTCACGTGTTTAAAAACTTGCCCGGCTGGCGTGGCTCGGTGGTTGAGCATCAACCCATGAACCGGCAGGTCACGGTTCCATTCCCGGTCAGGGCACATGCCTGGGTTGGGGGCTCAGTCCCCAGGAGGGGGCGTGCAGGAGGCAGCCGATCAATGATTCTCTTTCATCAGTGATATTCTTATCTCTGTCCCCCTCTTCCTTTCTCTATGAAATCAATCAATCAATGAATGAAAACTTTATTTATTTTAATCTAAATCCTCTTTTTCTTTTGCTTCCTTCCCACCAGCTTCAAGTGTAGCCAGAATACTTAGCAGCTGAGCAGGGTGAGGCTGTGAACTCTCCCATTCACAGGTGCTTGGCCTCGTGCAGGGTTTCCTCCCGTAGCCGGGGGACAGCCCATCGTGCACGAGGTGCCCGATACCACGCGGGGCCGTGGGAGCTGCTCCACGTCCATGTGGGCCGTCCCTGCAGGGGACGGTGTGTCACTGTGACAGGAAACGAGAAGGGGCCCGGCAGGCCGCGTTTAAATTCATTACAGACAACCCCCCAGAAATGTCATCGCCAGTACTTTACAGCCCGATCGTAGTCAGCACAGCAAGGTTCCCTACTTTAATCTCCGGGTGCCGAGGCCAAATTTATCTTTGTTAAGTGAGAACTGGCTGTGATGTCTTTGGGTTCTTCAGAAATGCTGGCTGGCGAGTTTTAAAGAGTCATCGATCTTGTTCGGTGGTTCTTTTCTGTCGCCCTGAGTCTGCAGCACACCCTGCGCCTGGACCAGCGTGAGCAGCCGGAGGAGACGAGGAGACGGCGCTTGCGGCAAGCCTGGGGGGGTGCCCCCCGTGTCTCTGGCCCCGGGGACCCTGGCGGCCAGGGCCGCCCGCAGCCGCGCTGGCAGAGCCCTCGCCTCGCGCGAGTCTGGAAGGGAGCAATACACACACATGGTTTGGGGTTTTCTGCAAACTTATCGAGACTTCTGAACTTCAGAGGTTTTCAAAACAGAACTCCAGTGAGAAATGCATAATCGGTGCCACTTCCCTTTGAGCTGAATCCAGTGTGTCCACAGGAAGTTCTCCTAAGAATGAAAGCAAGGCTGTGTCCGCACTCCCCACTCCTCACAGGCTGCCCAGCCGATAAAAGAGCAGAGGCTACTCGAGGGACCGAAATGTAGGCTTTCTCCTAAGATGTGAAATAAGTTCGTCCATACCTTCAACCTCCTTTTATGTCTCTTTCTACACATTTTACCTGGTGCCCGTGAAAAGATAAAAATATACAAGGGAATGAAATGCAAAGGAGTTAATTATAATATTTATGAGCTGCTTCCAATATACTTCTTGGAGTAGAAACTAAAATTATTGAAAGAATTTGCATATTCCAATTATCTACCGCACGGCACTGCGCCAGCATGGCAACCTGCCGGGCCCGGCCTCGATCGAGCAGGCACGTAGGGACGGCCGAGACGCGGCTGCCTCCGAACTCCGCGCTGTTCGCACCGCGTCACCAGAGTGTCTGTGCGTCCTCACGGACCGAGGCCAACGCCCTTGGCTCTGACTCAACCCCCCCAATCGGATCTATTACTACCCTGTATGCATATGACCATTTAGCGCCAAATCCGATTTGCTGGACAGGATAATGGTAAAGCTTGAAAATCATTAACGTAATTACAACCTATGTGATAACGCACTTTCCACCCTTTCTGACCAATGCTGGAAAAGCCTCGATAAACCACACCCATCGCTACTACGGTTCTGACTCAGGTCCTTTACACGGCAGCGCAGGGCGCACGGCCTGGCCTGGGACCCGCGCTGACCCGGGCAGAGCTCTCGCGCACCGACAAGGCCGAGCTCAGTCCACAGCCTGGAGGTCGGGCTCAGTCCTCCCGAGGGATCCGTGCACCCCGACGGCCGGCTGACGGCCACCAGGAGCCCTGCCGGGGACGCGCGGGCACGGGAGGCGCTCAGATGGTTCCCAGGCACTGCCCCCGGGTCTGCCACCCACGTCCCCTCAGGAACCCCCCCTGGAAGCCACGTGACCCTCAAGGACCACAGGCAGCAAACGCTGGATCCTGCTCCACGTGCGAAACAGCCCTCTCCAAGTCCCCGCCGGGGAGAGCCAGCATGCGCGCAGACAGGCCCACTGCCTCCGCTCCTCTCCGACGTGACCGCGATTGTTTGCAATTCTCCACGGCCCCTTCCTGACTGCGTGTGCACAACAGCACCATCCTGCATGTCACCCTGTGCAGCCTTGCGCTGCCCACACCTGGCAATGCCCCCCCCCCCCCCCCCGCACACTCCTATCTCCTTGGTTCAGGGTTCTCGCTGGTGGTCACTCCCCTCCTCCAGCAACACACTCTTGTAGCAGAATTTCTGGAGCCTTTCAAAGGCCAAACATCTGAACTAAGCTTCCTCAAACTACCATGTGCTCCAGTAAGCTGAACACGTAACTGTGATTTGCGTGTATTCTCTACCCGATTCAGTTAAATCAGGTACAAAAAGCGATCAGCGGATGATGCTTAAGAAATGCTGCTCATTTGAACATGATTATATTTGGTAAATATGTTCTCAAGGGTTTTATTATTGAATGAAAAGAGCATAACCTGCGCTTAGTCTAGTCTCCAACATGATTCACCGGTTCAGTTCCTATACGCCAAAGGAGTTTTGCTGTTAGACAGTGCACATGAGCAGTGTCCGGAGCCAAAATACTTTTACTCCCTCCAAACGAACAAGCCCTTGTGTTAAAATGATGAGGTGTGCCCTCAGTGTCAGTCCATCCCGCCAAAGGCAGCATGGACCTCGGTCAGTGTCAAACCTCCGCCGGCACCGGCAGGAGACCTCCCGAAGAGCGAGTGGCCCACGGCCGGGGGCGCCTCACAAACCCCATCTTCCCGCTCCGGAAGGACCCCGGGGGTCGGAACTCACGGGCTACGCTCAGGTGGACGGGCGGGCTGGTCCTGTTCTCGCCGCTCCTCTCGTTGACGGCCTGCACGTAGTACGCCCCCGCGTCGCCGGCGCTCGCCGCCAGGATCACCAGCTGGCTCTCCCGCGTGATGGCTCTGTGTCAGAGAAGGGACAGCGTCAGGGCCCTGACCGCTTACCCGTGAGACACCTCGACTCACGAGGCCGCTGCACACGGACGTCCCGAGGTGCCTGAAGGTCAAAGGCCCTGGAAGGGCAGACAGGCATCGCAGCCCGGCTTCAGGGACACAGGCAAGGCCTCTCGGTCCGGCTGGCCCGCTGCTGCGGAGGTCCGAGCCCCAGGCACTCCCTGCACATCTGTCCTGCCCGCAGCTGGGAGGAAGACAATATCGGGAACATACGCATCCAGGGTGTGTGAGAACTCGAAGGTTCCTCCGGGAGTTTGTAACAAAACAAGCTAGCCTGGCCGGCGTGGCTCAGGGGCTGAGCATCGACCTATGAACCAGGAGGTCACGGTTTGAATCCTAGTCAGGGCACATGCCCGGGTTTCGGGCTTGATCCCCAGTAGGGGGCGTGCAAGAGGCAGCCCATCAATGATTCTCTCTCATCATGGATGTTTCTCTATCTCCCTCTCTCTTCCTCTCTGAAATCAATAAAAATATATTTTAAAAAAACCATAAAAAACACCAAGCTAGAATAATTCCGGAAAAGGTGGCCTTTCTCCCGTGGGGGCTGTTTGACCAAACCCTTCACATGGGGTCTGGACCACCAGCCCCTGGACCCCGCACGTGAACTGACGGTGATTCTCCACCACCCAGGAGGCCTCACGGGGCCTCTGGGCACCCAGTCTAGACGGATGGATAGAGGAAAGCTGCAGTGGGCACGGCTCTCCCAGAATCACAACTCCAGGACCCATGCCCTTCACCTGTACCCCACTTTAACTACGAACAATCATGCTTAAGCTACATAATCTTTACTCCCTGGAATGGAGATAAGAAACGCCCTAACCTTTGGAATAGAGATTGATAGGATTGGAATCAACTGGTATAAATACAGATGTAACAAGACAACAGGACACAGAACTTAGAATACAGAACCTAGACACAGAACCTAGACACAGAACCTAGAGACAGAAGAACTTTGCTGGAGAGAACATGGCAAAAGATCCTGGACAGAAACTGGCCACAGAACCTGGAGACAGAACCTAGTGAGAGAACCTGGCTGAAGAACCTAGAGACAGAACCTGGCTATAGAACCTGGATAGAACATGGCAAGAGAACCTGACTAGAACCTGGTGACTGAACCTGGCTGGAGAACCTACAGAACCTGGCAATAGAACCAGGCAAGAGAACCCAACCATGCTGATCAACTGAACGCTGCCTTTGTGTCATTCCTTCTTCGCCGACTCCGTCCACACCTTTGGGGACCCCTGGACCTGCTGGGGTTGGACCCCAGCAGACCCACTCACCCTCTCTCTTTAGAAATGAGAAAACTGAAGCTCAGAGAGGTTAAGGTGTTTGTCCAAGGTGGCACAGCAAGGGAGCAATGGGGGGGAGGACTAGGCCCTCTCACATGTACACAGCGCTCTGCCACCCGCACCACACACAGATGCTCACCAGGTCACCTATTAAAAGAAGAGAAAGCCTGGCCGGCGTGGCTCAGCGGTTGAGCATCAACCTATAGAACCAGGAGGTCACAGTTCGATTCTTGGTCAGGGCACGTGCCCGGGTTGTGGGCTCAATCCCTAGTAGGGGGTGTACAGGAGGCAGCCGATCAATGATTCTCTCTCATCATTGATGTTTCTCTCTCTCTCTCCTCCTCTCCTCTCTGAAATCAGTTAAAATATATTATAATTAAATAAATAAATACCTCTCGGGAGGAATTTTAGTAAAACCCTCTTTTCCTTCCTGCTGCCTTTTGGAAAGCTTTTCCAAAAACCCTTGATTTTTGTTCATCATATAAAATTATCTCACAGGTACTGCTTATTCAGGGTTTCTGCAGGATATATTACAGTTTGAGGTCTCTATGATTAACTTACCTCATTTCTCATTTAAGAAAATTTCTCTATTAGGAAGTTTTCAATTTTTAGTCCCATAAAAACATTTTTTTAAAGTTTTACTGTAATATTTATGACTCCTTTATAGATTCCTTTAGAGAACCATAAAAATTATTCCATTTTGCATTAGTATATGTTACACTGGCACCTAAAATTAAAAATGAATATTTATTACACATGAAGTTACCCATTAAATAGTACAATTTAAAAACAGTAACTTTTTGCTTTAACATCTGATTTGTGCCAGCATGATTTCAAGTATGCCTATTACTTCTCAGAATTATTCTCCAAAAATGCTCATCGCTTCTCTCTATTACATGGCATTGCTTCAAGGGTACTGAAGAATAAAAAAGTACATTAAGAATAAAAATACTAAAATTTTCACTTATTATCATTTACATCTTTAAGCTCTTTTTTTTTCTTTTAGTTTTTCATTTCTGTACCAGTTTAAGTAAAAACTCACGAAGAAAACTTACCTATTGCCAACAACATACAACAAAAATGCCCAAACTTTGGAGAACATTAGCTTAATCAGAAAACTTACTCTCTCTGAACACAGCATTCCTATTTAAAAACCCGATTTTCAAATGAAAATGAAGGTATCTAACCGCATGCAGCTTAATTTCCGATTCTGACCATTGCCGGGCCGTCCACACTAATGGCAGCGCAGTGGCCACGCACCCTGCTCCGAGCCCTCTCCCCGCAGCCCTGCGCTGTCTGGGCCGCACCTTCCGGGGGCCGGGGTGAGGACACCGCCCACCCCAGCACCAGGTCCTGACCCTGATCCCCCGAGGACAGTGGAGGTCCCTGGCCACGCTCAAAACACTGGGGAGGCGGCACGGGACCCCAGGGAAGAGCCAGGCTTGGGGATCAGGGCTTCCCACTTCTGCTGGACGCCAGCCAGGAAAGGTGCTGTCCCAGGGGCTGCTGGGAGCCACCCTCCCCCGGAACCCCGAGGGGAGGCAGAGCTGAGACCGAGGCAGGAGGAGGGACCAAATGAGAGCCGAGCCGCGAGCCAGCGATGAGGAGGCAAGCTAGCGACCCCGCACACACCCTTCCGTCCGCTCAGGGCTCAGTGAGGCCAGGAGGCTCCCGAGCGAGGCTGACGCTGACGCCCAACGCCTTCCCCGAGTCTCCCCGTGTCAGAGCCGCAATGCAGTGTGGGGAACCGGCCCCGAGTCTCCGCTCATCGTGGTGGTCTCCTGCCTCTTGCCAGGGACTCACAGAGGGAGCCTGTGCCAGCCTGTGGCCTGTGGCAGGTCCCCGGGGCCCCCTGGTTCTGGGGCGGCCACACCTGAGTGAGTCTCACCTGACCGAGGGCAGGCCCTCCGCTCCCTGGTGGGACCAGCTTCCTCTCCCTCCTCCACCTGCGGGCAAGGAAGCTGCTGTCCCGCGGGGCCATGTCATGTCCGCGAGGGGAGCGGCCTTGGCAGGGAGCTGATGGTGTCAGTGGCAGGACAGTGAGAACAGGGAGTGCGAGGGTCCTTGACCTTGACCCCTGATGGTGTCGTGGGCCACCCTGCTCCCCTTCCTGTCCCTGACTTCCCGTGCCATGCGCTAGCATCCTTCCTTCCGGGTGGAACTTGCTTACGGTAGGGTTTCTGTTACTAGACGTGAGAGCGATTCAAAGCAACATATGCAGTGCCGTCCACCGGGAGTGAAAGTAATAAAGACGTCGGCACCCTCTGTGCACAGGGAACAACATTACACACGTGTTTCAGCCTGTGTGTGCAACATGCCATGTGAACAGTGGCGAGCGCTCAGTGGGAAGGTGAGACGTTTTCGCTTTTGACTTCTGTGTTGTAAAATATTCTCCCACAATAAACAAGTATCCCTTCGTCATCAGAATAACAATTCCCACAATGAGCGCCAGGGCGCGCCACGTGATGAGGGCAGCCACGCTTCCTGCTCTCCCAGGGGTGCGCACGCGGCTTTATTAGCACATGGTTCCACGATACTAATTCAAACCTACACCGATGTCCCAGAAAATCATAACACGAAAGCCGGGGAGATTTCCCTTTCTTTGACTTTATTAAAATAAATGTGTGCAGGGTTTTCTGTAAAATTTTCTTAGTCTTCCCCATCTTAATTCTAATTTTCAAAATGAAGTCTTACCACTCTAACTTCTAACTCCGTGGGATGATAATAAAGAAGATAGGAAAAAATAAATACAAGACTTAGTCCAACGTGGACAGAATGTAGCTCAGCTCAGGAGCGGGGGGCTGGATGTGGCAGGAACCAGTCGCGGGACCGTCCGCTGCCTGTAGGCGCGGGCTCCACAGGGGCAGCTGTCAGCTTCCCCACAGCAGGGGGCCTCCGCGTGCCCAGGGAAGGAGGACTGGTTCCGAGGGGCGCTCTCTGGGCTCTTGGTTTCTCACCTGATTCTCTCAACGCTTTCCTGAAGCAGCGAGCAAAGTGAGATTCTCCATTTCAGAGCAGATGGACCTCAGAGGAGGCGCTGGGGCTTCCAACTGTGGGCACTGAGGGAAGAGACCCATGGAAGGGGGCTGTGCATATGGCATAGGGAGTGGGGGGCATCCAGCTGGGAGATCCACGGTGAGCTCCCTGCCACATTGGAGGGGGCCATGCCCCAGCTGGGAGATCCACAGTGAGCTCCCGTGCCCACACAGAACACCTGCTTTCAGAGATATGACACCGACATCAATCCCACAAGCACCAGGTTTACGGTGGATGGAAACAGCCCGGTGTTCACTCAGACCAGGAAGGAAGTCAGGGTATGTGTTCACCTGGATGCCATGGAAACAGAATCAAGTAACTGTACTCACTGCTGACTCATCAACCACCTGAGTCCCAGGCCTGGCTCAGGGTGGAGGGACACACACCTGGGCCAGGTGCACATGGCCATGGCCCCTGGGTCCTAGATCTGGAGAATTTATAAACCACAAGAAGTAACAGGAAATGCTTGAATGACATTCCCTTAAGAGGGGTGGCGGGCCCCCAGGGAGGATTTGGGGGGCACCCCCAGGTCTCCGTGGTGAGCCTCGAGTCCCCCGTGCTGCCCACACCTGGCTCTCGGAAGAGGCACATTCTCTGGTTATCAGTAGGTATTTCGATCTTTGACACATTAAACACAAACTAGGACGGTAGCCGGCAACGTACACACTGATGTGCAGATGACAATGAGAATTCAGTGAAAGGTTCAGTAACAGAAGGACGTGGCTCGTCCAATAGGAAAGTACAATTGCGTCTGGGGTTTTCCTATGGCAAATATTAAAGCAACTTTTGATTAGTTTCAATGGATGTTCAAGTACATTTAAGAAAACCAGTGCCGAAAATGCAGGACATTCGCTTTTGAGCCCGTAAGCAAGAAAACCCACTGAAAACATGCTCCGCTCTAATCGATGCTTGAATGGCCGGTTCCAGGCCTGGGGCTTCCGCCTCATCGGATCGCAGGCCTCTCAGTCCACAGCGGGTTCCAGGCAGACGACCCGGAAACGTGCGCCCCCGCGGGCGCCATTACAGGGGGAGCTGCTCCTGAGGAGCCGGGCAGCGAGTCCGAATGCCAGTTCCCGTCGCCCGAGGAAGCACCGGCTGACGGAGGGCGCTGGGTGCGGGGACGGCGTCAGAGCCGCGAGGGAGAGTCGGGGAGCCAAGTTCTCAAAGTCCCCGACCAGCAGGAAGGATGCTGAGCTGAGCTGATGGACGGGGCGCAGGCGCCCGCGTGCCTCCACCTGTCCGTTCGGCTCCCGGGGCCGAGGCAGAGCGTGCTGGGTCTCACACCTCCGCTGTGGGCCGCGATGAGCACGGGCGGCAGGAAGTGACTGCCTGGCTTCCATTTCCCCTCAGAGCTAACCCCTGTGAACAAGTCATCGCGGCGTCCGTGTGGGTCCGGACAAGTGGCAGCTGGGGGTCCGGGTGGAAGCGGAGCAGCCTCCCTCCCTCCCTCCCTCCGTCCCTCCCTCCCTCAGGCCAGCTCTGGTGTCCTCCCGTGAGCCAGGGTGACAGCACTGCCACCAAACGGTCCTTCTTAAAATGGGAGGGAGAGGGAGGGAGAGGGAGGGAGAGGGAGGGAGAGGGAGGGAGGGAGGGAGAGAGAGAGAGAGAAAGAAGCATCAACGATGAGAGAATCACGGATCGCTGCCTCCTGCCCGCCCCACACTGGGGACCAAGCACGCAACCCGGGCCTGTGCCCTGACCGGGAATCAACCGTGACGTCTTGCTTCATAGGCCGATGCTCAGCCACGGAGCCACGCCGGCCGGGCGGTGAAGGGCCTTTGGGGGGCGCATCAGGGCGCGGCGAGAGGAGGCGTCCGCTGAACCCGAACCTGGCTCCTCACCGGGGATGGCGTCACTGTCCTCTTCTGGTGGCTGAACGTCAAGTCCTCTCTGGAGTTTGGTGCATAGATTTCCACGCAGACAAACACCGCCAGGCCACCGAGCTGTCGGACGGAAGTCGTGAGTGGATGTTGCTGCCGCCACTGCCTGAGACAAGGCCGCCCTCAGGAGCGGAGCGTAATGATGGAGCAGAGGCCGGGACATGACAGCGCGCACCCACCTGACACACAGACGCAAACCCGTCCCGAGGCCTTGCTGCAGAAAACCCGCCTCCTCTGAGCTCGGCCACGCGTCCTGCGTGGAACCAACCCTCTCCCTCCAGGAAAGCTCTGCCAGGAGGCGCGGAAAAGAAATGAACCCCTGCGGGCAGCTCGGTATTCCTCATCAAGGATTCAGCTCACCGGGGATTTGCCTGGAAGAAATATGTTTACGGAGAGCGGGGCTTCCTACACCCTCCAGCTGGTTTTAAAAGCGTCTGAGTCTATTTACACGTGTCCAGGGGCTCTTTGCGCGGTTAATGGGCTGCCCCAGAGCCAGGCAGGAGCGGATGGTCACCCGCCACAGGACGCAGTGAAACTGAGCCCCAGTTTGGGCGTACAAGCAGCAAGCCAAGCTTTTTTCCTGCTAAAACTTTTTTTTTTTTTTTAAAGGAAAGGAAACAAGACTTTAAAAAACGTGTGGAGTACATGTGTTTCGTTAGGTCTTTGTGTCCTGGAAGAGTGGAACTACCCGGAGTGTGAAACCCGCTCAGGCTAGAAACCGCTGCAGAAGGACAGGAAGGGGCTACAAGACAGATGGGCCCGTGGAGGCCACGCACGGGTGGGGACGCGGGGGTCCCCCTCTCTCTGAGGTCCTTGAGAGCAGCGACGAGTCTGACGTAAGTTTACTTGTGTATAATAAAAACAAAACACAATTCAGCCCGACACTGAGCGCTGCCATGGCCAAAGACTATCGTTTCCCCAATTTTTGTTTTGGTTAATCCTCACCCGAGGATATTTTTCCATTGATTTTTATGGAGAGTGGAAGAGAGAGGGAAAGACAGAGGGAAATATCGACGTGAGAGAAACACACCAATTGGTTGCCTCCTGCATGTGCCCCAACCAGGGCCCAGGCTGGGGAGGAGCCTGCAACAGAGGTACGTGCCCTGGAGTGGAACTGAACCTGGGACCCTTTAGTCTGCAGGCCGACGTTCTATCCACTGAGCCACACTGGCCAGGGCCCCGCTCGGTGGCCACGTGCCCGTCCTGGTCCTGAGTCCTCACCGCCTGATCACGGGCCTCCTAGGGCTGCCATGGGCAGGGGTACCAGCACCCCAGCCCCAAAGGACCATAAGGAGCCAGAGCCAGGCGGTCGCACTGAACAGAATCACACCCACTGCCAGAGCCACGCCCACCCACTGCCAGAGCCACGCCCAGGGAGAGACTGGGTGGTGCCTGAGAAGCTGCACCTTCTGGGTAGGGAGGCCACACAAGGTGAATGTCTGGGATCCTTGAGGCCCAGCTCTTAGCCCCGGGGTCAGCGTGTGAACCTTCAGGCCGGCAGCATAGAGGCCCCCGATGACGGCCACAGCCTCGCCCTGGAGCCTGTAAGTAAACATGCTGCTCATGTGGCGGAGGGACCTGGCAGATGTGATGGAGTTGATCATCTGGAGATGGGGCGGATCTCGGACGTCCAGGGAGCCGAGGAGGCGAGAGCAGGCACAGCCAGAGGGATGAGTGAAGACAAGCTGGGAGCAGCCACGCCCCCTGGGACCGTCCAGGCCAGGCCTTTCTCAGGGGGGTGGGGGGAGAAGGGAAAGGGAGGGAGGGAGGCCTGCAGGGATGGCTCCCAGCCCCCTCTCCACTTTGGTGGGGCTGGGTGACCAGACCTCAGGGCTGAGGCGGGGATGAAAGAGACGGGGTACTGACAGACACTGACACACTACAATGGAAATAAATAAATTATGTGGAAGGAGCTATTAGAACTCAAAATGAACGGATGAGGTCAGTCAGTGCACTTCAAAAAAAAAAAAGATTCAACAATTCAGCAGACTCTAAGGGTCATGGAAGAGGAATCCATGCTTTTAATTATAACCTTGGAATGATATTGAAAGAGAATAAATTATATGCACTATGCTCCAAAAGAAAAGTAGAGACATATTAGAAAAGTTTTCATTAAAGCCACCACAAAGGGAAAAAAGGTTACGGTGATAAAAGATTACTCTCGGCTATTAAACAAAGGCCTGTAATATGAAGTAGCTAATTATACAATAACCTCATAACTGAAAAGCAACGTGTCTTATTTTATCATCACGTCCGTCTCCTGGGGCCACGGCTGGTTTGCCTGCGCTTTGGGGCACCTCACGGACGTTGCTCAGCTTGCGATGGGGAGACCTCCCCACATACCCACAGCAAGTGAAACATGGCGGGTTGAAAACGCCTTTATCGCTGCGCTGTGGAGTGTGGGCTGCTGACCCTCGGGGCCACGGGGCTGCCGGGGGCCGTGGGTCACTGACACTGTCCTGCATCACGTGTCACAGCCCAGGAAAAGGTCAAGACTCAAAGTTCGAGTAGGGCTCCTACCCGATGTGAATCACGTTCACACCATCAGGAAGTCGAAAAACATCGTAAGTCAAACCATCACATGGCAGGGACCATCTATCTATCTATATAAAAGCCTAAGCGACCGTTCGACCGTTTGACCGTTAGATATGACGTGCACTGACCACTAGGGGGCAGAAGCTCCGACCAGTGGGTTAGCTTGCTGCTGGGGTCTGGCTGATCGGGACTGGGTGAGGCAGGGCGGACAGCCCCTGGGGCCCTCCCGCGGTCCCTCCCCGGTCCCGACTGTGCACCGGTGGGGTCCCCCCACCTGGCCTGTGCCCTCTCACAATCCAGGACCACTTGAGGGTTGTTTTCAAGCCAAGCCGAGGGACCCCACCGGCGCACGCATCTGTGCACTCGGCCTCCAGCAGTAAAATAAAAGGCATTTGCTAAAAACTACGTTTCATTATGCAAATATCTGAGTTTGGAATATTTCATTAGGGTAAGAGGAACAGATGGGTCGATAAGAAAGCTTAAGGGGTTAGCTCAGCCTGGCCAGCAGGGCTCAGTGGTTGAGCATCAACCCATGAACCAGGAGGTCACGGTCCGATTCCTGGTTAGGGCACCTGCCCTGGTTGTGGGCTCGATCCCCAGTGTGGGGCCTGCAGGAGGCAGCCGATCGATGTTTCTCTCTCCGCATTGATGTTTCTGTCTCTCTTTCCCTCTCCCTTCCTCTCTGACATTAATAAACATATATTTACAAAATTCTAAAGGGAGTTAGCTCAACCAGAGCCAAGAATTGTGGGGCAGGTCTGCTGACCCGAGAGCACGCCCCGCTGGCCTGCTGGTCCACCTGGCCCCCAGCAGGCGCTGCCGGTCGGGAGGACCTCAGAGGGTGCAGGGGGCCTGCTGCTTCGATGCGGGGTGAGGCGTGTGTGCGGGAGAGGTACCGACGGGACCTCGGCGCACTGCGGCTCCGAGTCACCAGGTGCGTGAGCTCAGAGTCGGCTGGCTCGTGCGTAAAGAGCCCATCCACGCAGCCAGGAACGTCCACCTGAGATACAGGATGAAGGTGCAGGCACGGCACCGTCAGCCACCAAGCTGGCTCAGAGTAGACAGGAGAGACTTTGTAAAAAAACAAGAAAACAGAATCGCTATGTTCCCATTAAGATCAGACTCGCAGGCCGGAAGCTGCCTAACGCAGTTCCCGAGAACGGAGCGCAGGACGCGCGCACACGGAGGCCTCTCACCGCCAGGTCTGGGACCCCCGGGGTGCTGGCCCCGGGCCCGCCGTCTCTAACCAGGAACACCGCATTTACTGCAGGCCCGTGAAGGCCCGAAATGGGGACATAGTTTTGGGAGAGAGATTTGTCCCACCTCATAGAGACCAGAAACCCAGACTCCCCCAGAAAGAAAGAAAAGTACAGACACTCATGCCAGGCACCACGCCACAGGGGCTGAGCACGTTCTAAAGCGGATCCCAACGCAGATCGTCCCAGCGCCGCCCTTTTGAAGAACAGGCGCTCGGGTGTGTGTGTGTGTGTGGTGGTGGTGGTGTTGGTGGGGGGGGAGGGGTGAAAGGTCGCGGCCCCATCTGCAAGCTCAGAAAAAGGTCTAAGGAGTTTGGGTGCCTTCCGCAGAGAGGCTGGGGGGCGGGGGGGCAGGGTCTCGCAGGAGTGCGGGAGGAGAGACTTCTTGGGCCATGAAGATAGCATTTCCTGCGAGGTTTAGTTGCAACATTTAACAAAATGCTGAAGAGCATTCCAATTACACTTCCTGAGAATGGAAACATTTTTTAAGTTTGTAAGAAGAATAAAAAAGTAATAAACCCCCTAAAATTGTTTTTAAACAAGCGAATAAAAATGAAGGACTCATCCTAATAGTTATCAAGTGGGGCTAAGTCCATTCCATTATAAATAATTACCGAATAATAGATAACGGAGGGAGAAAAGATTAGTTTTCTTACAGAAGAATTCAAATGAATACACGTAGAAGCCATGAGCGAAACAGAAAGATCACCCTCAGAAGTCCACAGGAGTCGTGGCTGCAGGCACGGTCGCCGGTGCAGGAGAAAACCCGCATGTGCATGACCTCAAAGTACCGCTCCGCACGGTTCCAGGAGCTTGTGGGGCTGTAACTCACGGGACCCGTGGGTGGCGCTCACCCTCCCCTGCGTGAGGGCGGGGCTGAGACTGAGGGAAGGCCAGGCCAGGGAAGAGGAGGGCAGAGCTTTCTGTGACCAGGGCCCCTGTCTGCGAGGGAAGCTCACCTCTCCGGGGTTCTTCCCCCAAATCTGCAACCTCAGCCTCCTCATGAGAAAACCTCCGACAAGACCACTGCGGGCGCTTTACAGAACCGCTGGCCGGTGCCCGTCAGCAGCATGAGGCCACGGAGGCCACGGACAGACTGGGAAACGCCGCTGGTGGGGACGCAGCAGACGTGACAACTAAAGGCCATGTGGGGCCTCGGGCCGGATTCTGGGGCAGAAAAAAGGCGTTCAGACAAGAAACTCGGGTTTAGTTAATAGACCACAGCAATGCTGACTTCCTAGATCTGATGGGCGCGCTAGTCAAGTGAACGTTACCGTTAGTGGGACCGGGCGAAGGGAGACCAACACTCTTATGGCTCTTTCATAACTAAGTTATTCCACATAAAACGTGCCTTCGAATGAAACTGAACAAAAACAATGAAACGCTGACATTTATACAGGACAGGGAGCCCCAAGGCAGGCGCTGGCATATATAAATGATTAATATGAAGTAAAGGAAGAGCCGCACGCCAACAGGGCGGAGCAGAGAGTCCCACCAGACACCCTGGCCAGCCACTCAGAAAACCACATGGAGGGCCTTCCACAGCCACGCCAAAGTCCAATGAGACCTTCCAGTGGGAAAGAAAAGACTTGATAAATTGTGGTAGACACATCCTGGGATAGGACACAAGCGCGTGAAAGAATGAACTGGAGCTGTCCAAGGGGAGTCCAGCGATTTTTTGTAGGTATTGTTGAGTATGAAAAACAAGCTATAGAAAGGCATGTAAAATGTGATCCAATTAAAAAACAATGGCAATAAAAACCACCTGTGTGTGGTGTGTGCGCCTCTGCATCTGTGTGTGTGCGTGTGTGTGTGTGTGCGCACATGTCTACATGGGACCACATGACTGTACAAATATGTAAGAAAAGAAACACCTTGGGCTGTTAACAGGGGCTGGGCGAGGAGAGAGAAAAGGGAAGAGCAGGGAAGAAAGCAAAAAAAAAAAAAGATGAACTTTTTAAAAACATGTATATGATCACATTTACGCATATGTACAATTATGTGTGTGAAGATATGATTAACGAAATTCAATTGTCAGAAGTAAACATTATAAAACAAAAATAAAATGTAGGCGAGTACATACCTACGTGCGGATGGAAATGAGCTCCCCGGATACACCTCGGAATAAGGGAATAAGTAACCGAGGCAGAGATTAATACACTTGACTGCACAGCATTTATAACGTTAGTTTACGCAGAAAACGGGGAGGCCTACTGGCAGCGATGAATAAAACAAACACAAGCTCATTAAAGATTAAAGACGAGTCACGCACACTGCGGAGGGCTCAGCGTCCCTCACAGCCAAAGGGAAGCAAACAAGCCGCGCACGGCTCCGGCAGTCGGGGCGCTCCGGGCGCTGGGCCGGTCCCGGGGGGACAGGAGAAGTGGGGTGCTGGGCCGGTGTCGGTGTGGGGGAGAGGATCGGCGGAACCCGCACCCTGCTGGCTCCCTTTCAGGAGCTCTATTTCCTGCGAAGGCACCAGCGCGCAGGCAGGAGCGTGGCTCCGGGCGAGCTGAGACCCACCTCCGCGTTCCATGACCGTCCGTCCGGGTTCAGGAACCTTGGTCACGGCCGGAGCCTCCTCCTCAGAGCTGGCCGTCGGCGGGCGTGGGTCAACTTCCAGCACCCTCACTGCCCGAGCGGCCTCCCGTCCTCCCTGTCCTCTCCGTCCTCCCCGGGTCACCTCTCCAGCTCCAGCCCCTTCACTCGCAGCCATTTGCTATCTGCTGACTCGTCCTTCTTCCTCTCCAGCCACCAAAAGAGCCAGAGCTGCTCCCCCAGCAGAACCGGGAGGCGGAGGCAGAGGCAGAGAAAGGGCACGGCATCGCGGAATCCATCCCCCTGCCGAGCTCCCAGGCCAGCCCAGGCCTCAGAGCCCAGGCCGTGGGTTCTGTTTCTCGCACCTCGTGACATCCGCGTGTGCCTGTCCCGAACCGCTGCCCGCCCAGAACACCTGTGAGCTACAGGGCGCGGCACGGTCCTCCTGCGCCCGCGTCCCATCAGCCAGCTCACCGTGTTACTACTGGACGCGAGGGAGCGCTCCCAGGGCCCGTCCCTCCTGTCCTCACCCCCTGCGAAGGGGGGACACCCACTCCCGCCCAGAGGGTGCCCCGGAAGGGCACAGGGAGGGGAGCTCCGCTCTCCACCCTCCCCCAGGGCCCAGCGGCAGCACCACGGGTGGGTGCAGTGTAGTTAGCCCTCCCGGGGGAGAGTGGAGGAGGGCATGGCCGCCCAACAGCCAGATGCGGGAGGCAGGAAGGAACGCGGCTCCTTCCCGACCCCAGCCCTCCTCCTGGCCCCGTGTCTGGGGGAGTTCTGGGCGCTTCCTGTGTGAGCCTGAGCCCTCGAATGCCCTGGGTCACACACTCACAGGATGACCTGCAGCCCTGATGGGCCTCAGTGGCCAAGGAGGCGGGTGGAGGGGCGGGGCTGCTGGGCCCCCGGCTTCAATCCACAGACACCGCACCTGACACCCCTGCACGGAAAACACACTCTCAGCCCCACGCAGAGTTGGCCGACGGCTGCGAACCCAGGGGCGCGTGCCCACCAACAGCTCCACTGGTGCCCGTACTTGGGGTGTACACAGAGCCAGCAGGCCACCAGCGGTGCCACTGTCCCGGGACACGGCCTGAGCTGGCAGGGCTCATCCCCTTCCGGACAGAGTTCACACTCACAGCACCGGCAATGCCTATTGCCTCCGCCATGGTTATAACCAGAGAGTTCACACTCACAGCACCGGCAATGCCGATCGCCTCCACCATGGTTATAACCAGAGAGTTCACACTCACAGCACTGGCAATGCCTATTGCCTCTGCCATGGTTATAACCAGCCCCTCCATCTTGACCTGAAAACGCGTGCGGGGCCCCAACCTCCCGCAGGGCGAGGGGACCGGAGGCCGCTGTGTCCAGGCCCGTCACCCGGAAGAGGGAGATGTCCAGCCCTGCCCAGCGCGTGGGGCGTCCCAACCCCAGGCCCGGGCTGCGTGGGACTACCCTGCCTCCTTATTTTCTTTCTTTGTCTGTAAAAACAATTCCCAGCCCATCTGAGGTCAACTGGTAAATTAAAATTTCTTTTCGTTAAAAATCGTCTTAAAATGAAAAAGAAACTAAAATGGGATGTTCACGATGAAATGCAGACCGTGCCCGATGTCAGGGACGCGGGGCAGGCGGTGCCATCCCCAACGGGCCGGGCGGCGGGTGTGCCCCCAGCTGCCAGCTGCGTGGTTTTAAACGTTGGGTGCATCTGAAATAACTGTAACACGTTTCTTTAAAGGAGGAGAGGCTGTAAAATGTAACCTGAACTCAGGCACCTATTGGAGGGCTTATAAAGACAGCCTGTGTGTGAAAAAGAAGGTAAGTCTGACTTGTGCTAAGTCTAGGGACCCCAGGCCCACACACAGGGGTGGGGGCCCCATCGGGGTAGAGGGCTCCGCTGCGGAGGCATTTCGAGCTCCCCAGGGAGCAGGGCAAGGAGGACCTGCTCCCAGACCTGCCTGTATGACACAGGGCAGGGCGACCCTGGCCTGGCAGGCCAGCCGGCTTTCCAAGGTGACCTAGCTGTGCGGGACCTGCCTGCTCCTCCCCCCGCCTGCTCGCCAATCCCTCCCGAGACCTGAGCAACCGCCCCGCACGGCATCGAAGAGTCGGCATTTATACTTCAATGCTCACTTCCAGCGGCTCAGTGAGGGCGGAGGAGTGAAGGTTAAGAAAAATGCAGCTTACAGCTCCCCCACGCCAAAGAGAAAGCAGGACTGCTGGGTTGCTGACAACAGCTATAGAATCGCCGGGACAAGGATGCAAAAGCTGCAAAGGGCAGAGGCTCAAGGGCCTACTTAGCAGGGCGCAGGCAGGAAGACGCCCGGGCTGCCCGAGCACAGGGAGGCCTTTCATGAGCTAAAGCGACCACCATTGTGCGCGGAATGCTCAGCGCCGGCCGTGCCAATCGCCCGGCAGGCCTTTCCGCGTGGAGCACGAAGATCTTCAAACAGCGAGTCTGTCCAGTGGAAAATGCATCTTCTGTGTAGCCCACTCCTCTGTTGATAACGGCCCTGTCTTTCCAGGGGAACACAAGAAGACAAGATTTAAAGCTAAGAAAGGAGTCAGCCACAGGATCTTAAACAGTGGAGGGCTGCCTTCAGATTTAGAAATGTGTTATCTGTCTTTTATAGACACAGACCGACATCTTGAACTTATTTGTGAATCTCCGTCATGTTTAAGGGACGTTCGGGCAGGTATTTTTCATACCAGAGCGCCGCTCTTCATGGCGCTATTTCACCACTGCCCATTTGGCGGATCTGGAATCCTATGACCTCGTCCACGATCTCCCACACGACGCCACACATCACTGAGAACCAACTCTTTTTCCTTCCTGTGTACGTAAGGCCTGAGTTACTACAAAGTTAACATCTCATTGTTTCAAAGCTACAACTGAGTGCATTCATTAAGCTTTCTACGTTGAAGGCAAAGATAGAATGTGTGATGGACAAGGTGACAGTGACTCTAAGAGGAGCCAGCAGTGGCCCCGATGGTCAGGAAACAGCTCGGAGAGAGATGTATGGAGAACCAAGCAGGTGGATGGGTGGGTGAATGGATGGATGGGTGGATGGATGGATTGATGGTGGATGGATTGATGGTGGGTGGATGAGTGGATGGATGGATGAATGGATGAACGGATGGGTGGATGGATGGATTGATGGTGGGTGGATGAGTGGATGGATGGATGAATGGATGAATGGATGGGTGGATGGATGGATTGATGGTGGGTGGATGAGTGGATGGATGGATGAATGGATGAATGGATGGGTGGATGGATGGATTGATGGTGGGTGGATGAGTGGATGGATGGATGAATGGATGAACGGATGGGTGGATGGATGGATTGATGGTGGGTGGATGAGTGGATGGATGGATGAATGGATCAATGGATGGGTGGATGGATGGATTGATGGTGGGTGGATGAGTGGATGGATGGATGAATGGATGGATGGATGAATGGATGGATGGATGGATGGATTGGTGGTGGATGGATTGGTGGTGGATGGATTGATGGTGGATGGATGAGTGAATGGGTGGGTGGGTGAGTGGATGGATGGATGAATGGATGGATGGAGGGGTGGATGGATGGATTGATGGTGGATGGATGGTGGATGGATTGATGAGTAAATGATAAATGCATGGACACATGGATGGATGGATAGATAAACGGATGAGAGAGAGAGAAGAAGGAGATGAATTCAAGTTCCTGCTGAGGGACATTCAGCGAGGCAGTGGGAAAGAAAGTGAGAACGTAAAAACCTGGTTTGTACAGGTCATTGGAGTGAATGGGTGGGGGGATGAGGCTGGGCGGGCTCGGCAGGGGGCAGTGAGTTAGAGATCTATCCCGCACACTCACGCCTTCAAGGGCACACATCCTAGTAAGGAAACTAGAGCTGAGTTCTTCCGCGTTCACTAGAGAAAACGGGAGAAAGGGAAGAGGACAGCAAGAGGGGAGGCGGGTGGCTCTGCGGGGAGTGCTGGGCTCTGTGCTGAGGGTGCAGGATGCCCCAGGGCCCTCACTGGCAGCTGCAGGCGGGTCTGGCCAGGAGAGCATGGACGTGGGGGTCCAGGATGGCCTGGAGCTACGCAGGCCAAGGGGCTTCGTTTGGGGCCCACGCAGGTGTCAAGGCGATGCCGGACACCCTTGTGCCATGTGTGTCCAAGGGACCCAGAACTGCCGTGTCCCGGGGCGCACCCTGAAGTCGTCCCTTAATTAGGTAATTTCCACACGGACTGCCCTTCTAGCAACAGGACAGGGATGGGGAGGGTTCTTGCAGCCGAGAGGGCGGGCGCTTGGTGTAGCCCCCTTCCCCTTCTCCCCCCGACTGGGGAGCTGCCGGCCTCGGCCCGCACAGCCTCGGCCTGGGTCCTGAGGCAACGCAGACCAGGGGGCTCCCATCAGCGGGGAGGAGCGTCTGGATCCCTGTGCGCTCCGGGCTCCTGATCCACGGCCCGCAGGAGCCGGCGTGTTGGCGGTGCTGGCGGAGGGACACAGGCCGCGGCGGTGCCGGGCCCGCTGCCTGCGGGGCTGCTCCTCCTTTTCTGATCTGAACAGCTTTCTCCAGGAAGAGCCCGGAAGGTGCGCGGAGCAGGGACGCCGACCCCGTCCCCACCCCAGGCCCCGCACACGCCTCTGCACCAGAGGGAGACCAGACGCAGCACGGACTGTGAGCAGCTCGCGGCTGTCAGCGGCCGATGGGCATGGCGTGAGCTCATCGCTGGGACGGGGTGGGGCTGTCACCCAGGAGCCATCGGCGGGGCCTCTGGAGTCTCCGAGGGCAGGGACTGGCCCCTCTCCGTGTGCGTGTCGCACATGTGACGGTCACTCGGCCAGAATCGACGATCCTGAGCCCAAGGCCTCGTGTAGCGGGTGCGCCTCAGAGCTCTGCTTCCCCCGTGACCACAGGGCAACGGCCCCGCTGACCGTGCGGGAAGGCGGCCACGGAGGGGACTGGTGGGCAGCGGACGTGCTGCTGTCCAGCATGGGAGGCGGGAGGGCCAGGGAGGAACCGGCAGGCGGACGGAACCCAAAAGGAAGAAAAACCAAGCAGAACCAGAGCCTGAAGGAGAACCAGCGCCTGCTCCGCTCGTGGCAGTGCCAGCTCGCCGCCTGGAAGCGACCACGGGGCGCCCCACGCGACCACAGCGGCCGCCTGGAAGAGAGCACGGAGCGCCACCCACGCGACCACAGCGGCCACCTGGAAGCGACCACGGAGCGCCACCCACGCGACCACAGCGGCCGCCTGGAAGAGAGCAGGGAGCGCCACCCACGCGCGACCACAGCGGCCGCCTGGAAGAGAGCACGGGGCGCCACCCACGCGACCACAGCGGCCGCCTGGAAGCGACCACGGAGCGTCACCCACGCGACCACAGCGGCCGCCTGCGACAGGGCCCAGGAGAGCTGGCAGCTCTCCACGCGTGTCTGTCCGAAACCAGCACCTCGCGCACTTGGGGGTCAGGGGGTGCACCCTGCGATCTGCACGGGAAATGGGGCGAGCGCAGCGAGGGGCTGGGAGGCACGCGGTCTGCGTCTTGGTGCTGCGGGGACCTCTCAGAGGGGCCTCCCCTCTCCTCGCGGAGCTGGGAAGGTGGCGACCGCATGGGCCAGCGCGTTTCCAAGCGGAAGGGCGGTAATCACAGTCAGTCCCCGCCCTCCGGCAGGCGCCCGCCTCCTGCGGCACGGGCGCCGGGGCTGCTGATACAGTCGCTGCTTGATGTGCCCTGCTGCTCTCGTTTCTTCTCTGTGTCCACATTTCCTAAGCAGACTGGCCTCAGCGTCCCAGTTACATAAGCCCCCTCCCCCCGATTTCCACTCAGACCATTTTATTTTAAGGGGCATTAAAGGTAAAGGGATGCAGTATGAAGACCACAAACATCCAAAGAAGAAAACTGGTCTTCATTCCCTGGCCAGCGCTGGCTTCCTTGTGAACAAGTACGTGGGACACGTGTTTCTTCCACACGAGAGCACGCGCCCACGGACTGGAACCACGCCCCCACGGACTTGAACCACGCCCCCACGGACTGGAACCACGCCCCCACGGACTGGAACACGCACCCACGGACTGGAACCACGCCCCCACGGACTGGAGCCACGCCCCCACGGACTGGAACCACGCCCCCACGGACTGGAACCACGCCCCCACGGACTGGAACCACGCCCCCACGGACTGGAACACGCCCCCACGGACTGGAACCGTGTCTCCCATGGTCTTTAGCCCCACGTGTGACCTGGAGCCCATCGGCCTGGCTGACCACCCGGAGGGCTGACCGCAGCCCGTACCCCAGGCCACAGCCCCCGTGGGGGGAAGGGCTTTCTAAGTGTGGAGAGACACCCCAGCCAACGCCAACCCTACGCTCCCTCTTCACAAGTTCTTGAACCAGATGGCACATCTCGTCTTAAAGACAGTGTGCTTATTATTTATGCTTAGTACCCATTTGAAATAACGTAATTAGAACAGAAACGCTGCAGAATTCTTAGCCGCACGATAGAAAAGGAACACCCGTCACTGAGTACTGTCCGGGTTAATTTCCCTTCCCTCTAAGGCACTCAGTGAAAGTGGCACACAATCAAAGCTGCTGCCACACGGAACCCCAATCCCATTCAGGGTCAAGGATGTTAAACCCACAAACCCAACAGCCTTTAGTCTGACACCATCAAGGTGCCCCAGGGCGCTGCCGGGCAGCGTCCACGGACCAGCGGGCTCCTGGGCAGGCGCCTCCTGTGTGGTCACCGACGCACGTCATGGTGATGGGCCCACGGCCCTTCGGCCTCCGTCGGTGCAGTAAATTGTTAGGACTCGGCGTGATGGTGGCGCGTCAGTGAGAAGCCAGCCATCCTGCCGCGGCTGCTCTGTTGAGATGAAATACAGTCTTGGCTGTTTATGGATCATGGAGATTCGTGTTTGATCTAAAGAGACTTCACCTACTGGAAACATATGTGCTAGGCCTGACTACAGTGCAGGACCAACACGCTCACGGTGCCAGGGCGTAGAACAGACGCAGGCACGCCGTCGGCGCAGACGCGTGGAGCAGCCGTAGATGGAGGAGACAGTCCACCTGGATTGTCACCACGAAAAGATACAGGTCCGGGGCCCACCCAGCCAGTGGGAGAACCCGGCCGGGAATGGAGTTCGTCCAGGAGGCTTGGTTTGAGGCCCCAGACCCTTGTCAAATGCAGTATTTAAGCACTAAGCCACAGGCATGTCCTACAACGCAGCGGGCTTCTCCTGCCGACAGGCTTTCTGGAGGGGGTGCTGCTGAAATACGGACCCACGTTGGCCCAAGCATGCTGGCCTCAGGTGACCCTGTCCTAACGGGGAAACACACCGCCATTGTGCCCACCACCGCCTGTCACCGAGGTGGCAGTCACGGCGGATGGGAAACACAAGGCACCAGCTTGCGGCAGGGCACGGGGAGGTCACGGTTCGATCCCCGGTCAGGGCACATGCCCGGGTTGCGGACTTGATCCCCAGTGTGGGGCGTGCAGGAGGCAGACAATTTGTGATTCTCTCTCCTTGTTGATGTTTCTCTCTCTCCCTCCCCTTTCCTCTCTGAAATCAATAAAAATACAACAAAAAACAGCAAGGCACTATCTAATGCCTTGGACAACAGGTTAAACAGCCTTTTCCTGTGAGGAAGATGAGAGAATGATCAAGAAAGAGTTTAAGCTACTTATGTAAATGGCGTCATGAGAGGAAAGGCCAGCTCCCCCACAACAACGTGCCCTCCCCCCCGCCCCCCCACTCCTGGGCAGGAGGTGGTGCGGTGGTGGCTCAGAATCAGGGGGGGAGGGGGGCACATCTCCTGCCATAACCGCCACGCCGTTAGCAGCACGGCTCGAGCAGCCCCTGCAAGGCCCCTGTGCTTCGGGTAATCGCTGCAAATGACACACGAACGCGTCTTGTAAGATGGCACGAGAAGCTGCGAGCTGGTCCGTGCAAACTCGGGACGCCCACTCCGGCCTCAGGCCAAAGGTCCCAGCAGGAGCCATGGCGGGCCCGGGAGGCAGAGCGGCCTGGGCTGCAGGTCCGTGGTGGCGGCGTGAGCACAGGACGCGCCTCGCTTCCTCCCGCTGCGCCATCGCTTTGCTAATTGCCACGGAAGGCCGGCCCTTGCCCGTGAAATGACAGCCACGCCACCTGCCCTGCCTGCTCACAGGTGAGGACCAGGTAGGACCAGGCGGGACCGTATGAGTCACACCGACAGCCATGGAGCTGGAGGCAAACATTTGCTATTGGGAAAAGGCTTGGCCCACCTATGAGGCAGCATACGGATCAGGCAAATGCGCGCACAGCTGCCCGGATAGAAAGGGAGGGGCGGGAGCCACCGGGAGAGTAAACCTGGCTTCGCCCTGGCTGCAGGTAAGGCTTTACTGTGCGTCCAGGCGTACGGAGCCGGCGGCCCTGTAGGGATTCCGCATCTCACCTGGGTCGGCGCCCGGGGGGAGCACACCCAGGAGCGGCGAGCTATGAAGCAGACTTAGAGGGAGATATCCTGGGGCTCGGCCACCAGGAAGCAGGTGTCGGGGGGGGGGGGGGGGAGGCGGGATGGGAAGGAGCGGGCATGTGGGGGGGGTCCCCCTGCCGGGGCCGGCTCACACAGGTGCACACTGCCCTGCGATAGATGCTCTGCCTGTTTCCATGGAGACCCGGCAGTCCCACTGCGAGGTGGGTTATGCAGGACTCCGCCTGACACGCTCGGGCCGCGGTAACAAAACCAAGGTCAGTTTCCGTTCCATGTTCCTTCCCGGTTCGTCCCGGCCGGCGACCCGCTGGCTGGCACAGGCTTTGGGGCGCAGCTTTAATTCTCCCAGAAAAAGAAATGTCAGCGACACGCTCCCTTTTCCCTCTCAGCGGCGGCGTCTTGGGGGAGTCACAAGGGCTGCCGATCTGTCCGCCGTGATTAGCCACGAGCGTCCACAACACGGCGCGCCGTCGCGTGCAGCCCCACCCCAGCCCTGCTCACCCCGCACCCTGGGAGGCGGGGAGGGGCCGAGCGTGGACAGCAGTGGACCTGACCCGGCTCATTAGACGGAGCGAGAAATGGCGGCTGAGACCGAGGCACCGCAGTTTGTTCAGGTGACAGTGACAGAGGCCTGAGTGATGCAATCATATGTCCTCCAGGGTGTCTCCATGCGGGAACTGGGGAGGGGACGTGGGAGGGGTGCGATGATCAAGCAACCCCCGTGCGCCGCCCTCACACACCACCAGGCCCTGCCCGGCCCGGCCCGGCCACACGCTTCCCACCCCAGGACAGACGGCGCCCCCAAAGCAAACAGCACCCCCTTGCGTTCTCTCCCGTGGATCCATCCCACAGACTCGCACACCGTGTGGGCTTCCTCTCCTGCTCCCGCCGGGGGCCTCCACGCGGCGTGCTCACTGCGCCTGGAGAGCAGGGCCTGCGGGTGACATGGGGGAGGGGAGAGGTCACCCTGGGCTGGGAAGCAAAGGGCACCTGCCCGGAGTCAGTGCAAATGCCGCTCACAGCAGTGGAGTGCAGGAGAGGGCGCGGCAAAGACATGAGTCTGACGGTCATTTCATCTGAGAGGTGATAACCACTGAGCACACAGCTCAACAGGAAACGATGAAAACTACTGAAATGTATGAGAGGCTGGAAATGGCATCGAAGTCAGCCTGGGACAGGCGTGCGTGCGTGTGCGTGTGCATGTGGGGTCAGGGGGACGGAGGAGGCTGATCTGCCAAGAGCGAGAGCGGCTTCCTCCCGGGGCAGCGGGGTGGCCGGGCACAGCCACAGGCCCCGGTGAACGCGGGTACCGGCTCACCGCACGCACTGCCACCCTCAGCCGCTTGGCTCCACGCATTGCCCCTGCCCACGGTGCCACCTAATGGGCTCCAGAGGCGGAGGAGGAGCAACCCAGACTAGCAGGAGGGAGTGAGAGTCCACGCCCGCGTGTGCAACCTCTCGCTGGCCTGTGCTCACCTGGAACCAGCCCGCGGGCAGCATGGCCTGGCAACTCCCAAGTCCCGGGAGCACTCCCATGGGGGTGGCTTCCTCGGGGACGGGGAGCGGGGCTGGGCTCCGGCGCTGAGCCCGCCGCCACCAGCTCCCGGCACCGCCAGCTCCGCGGTCCTCCCCACGGGCCTACGGAGGCCTCACAGCCGGCAGAGGTGGCTTAGCAACCTCGCTTACCCGTCCCATCCTGGCCGGCCAGGCTCCGGGGTCAGAGTCATTCAAACACTCACCACAGTTAACTCTCGGAGGCCAGACCACAGGCAGGATTCAGAAGTTCGCAAGTCCTAGAAAAATGCCTCCAAATTCTGAAAGGAGTGTTTTAATCATAAAAGCAATACCCACGTTCCTCAGAAAACTTGGAAAGTGCAGGCACATGTCAAGAAGCTCTGGCAAAGATGTGGGTTTCTGAGAAGATAAGGCACAGACCTCCCATGGAGACGGCTTGAACTGGATCCGTTCAAAAACCCTGCCCGTCCTTAGAAATAACAGCAGAGCCACAGGCATCGGTCTCCGAACCCACCCGCGGACAGGTCACCGGGACTCAGCCCCCCGAGCCGACGGGAGCAAACGTGTGGGTGAAGGAGGTCGGGCGGACTGAAGTGCGGTGCCCGTGCTCACCCTCCCGGGGTCCGGGGCTGCGAAGTGCCTCCCCCAGGAGCTGGCACCCGCTCCCCCGGGACCTGGGCTGGTCCTGTGACTCGCTTGGGCTGAAGGGACGGGATCCCGGTTCCACACCAAAGCCCAGGCAGCACTGCACTGCCCGGCAGACAGGCCCGGCGGCCTGCGGAAGGTCAGAGGGTCAGAGGCCGCCCGGAGAAGAGCACAGCTGTCCACGCTGAGCCACTGCTGGTCAGCCCACGCCCGCCACCCACCAGGCGGGAGAGCCAGTCTGGATCAGCAGAGCCACGCACCTGACCTGCACTGACCTCACACACAAGGCGGGCCTATCCAAGACCAAAGAAAGCCCAGTAGCCCCTGCCCCTAACATAGCACCAGAAGCCGTCGAGGCAGCTCGCCCTTCCCTGCACTGCGCGGACGCCCGTCAGCCCCAGCGGGTGAGCGGGCAGCACGGGCAAGGCGTTCATCAACCCGGAGCCACCGAGAAGCAGCCGCCAGCGGGCCTTCCTTCCCCACCAACCCTCAGACGTGGGTGAGGCACAGCGTCTTATCCTTCAGGCGTGTCCTTTGGAGGCACCATTCCTGCACCAGAAGCTCTAACCACCAGGGGAGACTAAGGAATAGAAGGAAGACATAAAATTGTCCCTATTTGCAGATGACACGATCGTCACCATGGAAAACCTCAAGGAGTCTACAAAGCAAAAGCTCTGGGAACTAATCAATGCGTTGAGCAAAGTCACAGAATGTAAGATACACACACACACACACACACTAATAAATTGATTACCTTCTCATCCACTACTAACAAACATATGGAAATGACAATCAAAGGCACACGACCACTCCTACTGGCTCCACACAGCATGACACGCTATGAACGGGCCCTGTGCAGACTCCTGGTGCGGGAAGTACAAACTGAGGAGCAACGTCGAAGAAGGCCTCGCAGACGGAGAGAAACGTGTTCACGCACTGAGACGCCGCGTGGGGACGAGCCGGTCTCCCCAAGCAGGTTGGGGTTTCGCCTGCTCGCCTATCAAAAGCCCAGCAAGGCTCTCAGATGAAGCCAGCACTACCCTAAAGTTTACATGGGGAGGCGAAGGCACCGGAATAGCTAAGTCGCTTTTGAAGAAGAACATTAAAGAAAGAGGAGCCACTCTCCCCGCCGCTGACTCCCCACAGAGCCACAGGACAGCGTGGGCTGGGCGCAGGCACCAACACGGAGATCAATGGGAGAGAAAAGGGAGCCAGGAATATGGAAATACGAACAATTGATCCTTGACAAAGGTACAGAGGTAATTGGACAGAAGAACGGCGGTTTTTAACAATCGGACATGCATAGAGGAAAAGGAAATTAACCTTGATCTAACCCTCGCATCAATATGAAATTAATTCAAATGGGTCATGGACTTAAATGTCAAATGTAAAACTACACAGATGTTAGGAGAAAAACAGGGAAATTTCCCTGGGACCCAGGGCTTGGCGACCGTTCTTAGACTTGGCTCCGAGCGCGTGATCCGCGCGTGGAGACAGATACGCGAGGCCCCACCCAAATGTGAAACCTCTGCTCTCCCACGAGCCCGGCAGGAGGGTGAGAAGACCAGACGCACGCCGGCAGACGCATCTGCACCCACAGCGCCCACCAATGCGAGTACCTAGAATATATAATGAGCCCCAATCTCCGCTCAGCAAAAGCGATTAGGAAACAAACACCGGGTACAAAGAGGCGTGTGGAGGGAATTTGTCGACGGCAAATGAGCCCGTGTAAAGATGTTCAACATCACTCCTCATCGGGGAAATGAGAACAAAGCCACTGCGACAGCATCGCACACCCAGCGGAATGGCGGCCACACAGCCAGAGGCCCCGAGCGCCGGTGTGGGCCTGAGAAGCGGTGCCCGACATCGGGGTGGGGGTGTGTGTGTGTGTGGGGGGGGGGGAGCAGCGGGCGCAGGCGCCCTGGGGAGCGGGCGGCACGTTCTGAGGAAAGTGAACACGGCCCTGCGGCGCAGCCACCACGCTGCTGGGCGCTCCCCGCTGGGAAGCGGGACCTGACGCTCACACAAACCCCGCACGCAGGTGTCCACAGCGGCTCTATCCCCACCGCCCCGGACTGGCCCGGCCCCGTGTCGTTCCGCGGGGAAGCTAACCCGCGAGGAATGTTACTGAGCAATGAAGGCGAGTGAGCTGGTCCTGCACACAGCTCGACGGGCCTCCGGGGAAGCGAGCCGAGGTCTCATCTTGAAGCCAGTTCCCTACGTCGCACACGGGTCGTTCCATAGAGAAGACACGAGACCAGACCAGCGCTGGCCGGGCTGGGGGTCGGGCGGGGCGGGGAGGTGAGGGGGTCAGTGGGAAGCGGCTGTACAGGGGCAGGAGGAGCCCCGTGTGGAGATGGAACTCTTCTGTATCCCGGCTGTGTGTGCGGACACGGACCTACACACGTGAAAGCTTACACAACTCTACACACACACACACGCACACACACACGCACACACACACACACACACACACGCGCGCGCATGTGAGCGGCACGTACAAGTAAAACTGGGGAACCCTGAATGAGGTGATGATTCTGATCAACGTCGACCTCCTGGTGGCGCCGCCCTGGGAGGAAGTGGGTGCGGGGGCACGCGGCCTCCATGGGTTCTGACAAGTCATGTGAACCGCTAACATCTCAGAACGAAAAGCTTCCTCTTCTAAAGCCTCTGCTATTTGAGAGCCGTGGGAACCACAGGCAGGGCTGAGAGAGCAGCGGCACCACGCGTGCTCGGACGTCGCTGGTCCCCGCGCCTGTGCCCACAGACCCCTGGCGACCTCAGGGTGGGCTGTGTTCCCACAGCAGGTGCGGGCGCAGCAGGTGCGGGCGGGATCGGAGCGGGAGGGACAGTGGGTGGGAAAGGCCGACAGTGACAACTTGGGGGGCGGAGCGGGTGGGGAACCCACCTTAGAGGGACGGCCCGGGGATCCGGGGATGTCAGCGCTGCCATAGCTGCCGGTCCGGGTGTCAGCGCCCAGGGCTGCGTACGGAACTTCAGCTCCCTGCAATGCCAGCGGGAGACCCTGCAGGCCACCCACCCAGACCCCCGGTGGCCCTGGCGCCTCCCAGAGGCAACTGCAGGCACTGCAAGCGCAGGGCAGAGGCCTGCACTGTCCAATCCAACTATTAGGCACCGGGAGACCGCGGAGCGCGGCCTGAGGACCTAACACTGAAGGCTTGTCTGCTTTTTGTTGTTGTGAATCCTCCCCCCGAGGATATTTTTCCATTGAGTTTTGGAGAGTGGAAGGTGAGGGAGAGACAGAGAGAGAGAAACATCGATGTGGGAGAGACACATTAATTGGTTGCCTCCCACAGGCACCCCGACTTGGGCTGAGGATCGAGCCTGCAACCGAGGTACGTACCCTTGACTGAAATCAAACCCGGGACACTGTCCATGGGCAGACGCTCTATCCACTGAGCCAACGTGGCCAGGGCAAGACTTGCCGTCCGACGTCTGTGCTCACTGATTGTTTAGCTCCTCAAATGCAAGGTTCGGGATGACAGGGGACGTTTCAGCAGCATGCTGGCCCTGCTGCCTGGGCCAGGGCACGGTTCTCCCGGACTCCAGGCCTTTCCCTCTGCCCCGCAGATGCTGAGCCCACCACGCTGCCCATGAGGGTGGACCCACGCTGCCCCATAGCCTCAGAGCACGTTTCTCAGCTGAAACGTGGGGTTCTGGGCTCTGCTACACCCACCGAGAACAGGCAGGGCTCCCCTGGGGTTTCCTCTAAGACGACTACCAGGCTCCTAATGCCCGAAACGGGTAGCCGGGCCCGGGACCCAGTGCCCCCCCGGAGTGACTTCCCTCGGGGTCGTTCAGGCACAGCCACGTGTGGGCGCTTCCGCAGAGGCGGCCCCGTGAGCTGGCTCAGGGGGCCATCTCACTCACACCTGCCCCCCCAGCGCCTCCACACGCAGGCCATGTGCTGCTACTGAGAAACCAGTCCCAGGAGCCCCACCCGAGGGACACGATTCCTAACCCACCCCGTATTGGTATTTCCAACAAAAACCGACAGCAGCCCAAAGCGATTCTTTACTGCCCACTCACTAAGTCGGGCGCCTCCTATTCCTCCGTGGAATCATGGTGACAGCCACCCCACCCTAAGTGGGTGCAATGCTACTCTCCAGTAGGTGCGGGCCCCCCGTTTGATGGAGAAGAGCACGAGGCGGGCAGATGAGTGACTGGCCCAGCAGAGTCAGAATGGGAATCCGTCTCCCTGACCCCACAGGCTCACGGGCAGCTCCCACCCTGCTCATGTCCCATCGCAGACAATGGGGACAACCCCTGGTAAATCAGTATAGAATTCCGCACGCACTTCAAGGTGCCAGCCCTCGAACTCGGCCATTCTAGCCACCTCCACAACCCTTGGCCAACCGGCCAGAACTGGCGCATCTGGGGAAATGCCACTGTAAAGCAATGACACGCGTGTGGAAACCTGCTCTCCTGACGAATGGTGGCTTCTCTGCACTGCACTGTTACTGCCACTAGGCTCAGCGAGGATGACGGGCGACGAAGAAAAGAAACAATAAAACACGACCCAAGCAGTATTCTCAGTCCTGGGGAACCCATCCCCCTTTTTTACAAAAGATATTGGGTCATGTCCACTCTGCTCTTCTGATCTAACCGCACCGCGGGAATGACCGGCCTCCACAGGTCATCTCCAAACGCGCTGTCACACCTCACCGGCCTGTGACGCAGGAGTGACAGAGACAGCTCGTAAGGACCTGCACTCCGAGGCGGATGTGCGTGAGCCTGGCCACACTGGAGGCACCGGAAGGTGTCAGCCGCTTCACCTTCTCATCATGAGTGTGTGTGGGCGCAGCCCTGTGGCGGGGTAGAGGCCCGCCGCACGGAAGGGCAGGAGCGTGGGGAGTGGACGCGTGCAGTGGGCACTAGGGACGCGGTGAGAGGCGGCAGGGAGGCCGCGCAGCGCACACAGCCCGCCACAGCCTCGGGCGGTGTCTGTGCCAGAAGCCAGGCCTCAGCGGGACGCCCTCAGAACCACAGCTCCCTCTGCAGGGAGGTAACGATGGCCACATGCTCTGCCCTGATCTGGGTGGTGTTTCCGTGTGTGTGTGTGTGTGTGTGTGTGTGCGCCTGCATGTGTGTGTTTCCGTGTGTGTTGCGTGTGTTTCTGTGTGTGTTTGTGTGCGTGTTTCTGTGTTTCCGTGTGTGTTTCCGTGCATTTCTGTGTTCCGTGTGTGTTTGCGTGTGTGTTTGTGTGCGTGTTTCCGTGTGTGTATGTGTGCGCATGTGCATGTGTGTGTTTCCGTGTGTGTGTGTGTGTGTGTGTGTCCTTACAGACGCACTGACAGGGTCTGTTCAAACTATGAAATATTATTTATCAACAAAGTGAACAAACTGCCGACGGCCCGGACAACACGGACGCGCCTCAGAATCGGGGCACCGGCCACAGAAGCCGTAACAAAAGCAGGCACAGGCTGGACGGCCGACGGTTTACGTGCAGCTCTGCGAGGGGCTGCCCAGGGTCCCCCATCGTTCTGGCCTCAGTGCCCTCCCAGTCTTAGAATGTAGTTACTGGGAACCCCCAAAGCTGTGATTGGTGCCGGTTCTATTTCCATTATCATATTAGTTTTTAAACTGATAAACAACATATTCACTGAATTCATTAAAAAGAGATGATAAGCCTTAAAGATGAACACACATAAAATATTTTATAGAAAATGATATTTTCCAAAACAATAAATAGTTGAAAGAATGATACTGGTTTACATTTTTGAAAATGTCCTTAATGTTTGGCTTAAAAGACAGATGGATTCTCATAGCTGCTTCTGCATCCAATTTACATATGAAATACACACTCATTAATAGTTACTTTCTTTTATTTCCCTTTTACACTGAGCGGGTGAGCGTTGCTGCTGCCTGGAGTCTGGGCGCAGCGGCTGTTTCATCCAGGAGCTGCCTGCAGGCGCGCACAGGGGCCCGAGGAGGCAGCTGCTGCAGGAGGAGGGCGTTCTGTCCGGCGGATGGAGCACCTGCCTGGCATCATGTGTAAGGCGTCCACTCTCTCTTGGCTCACCACCCTCACTGAAATAGGAACCTGGTAACACTGCGAGGCACAGCCGCCGCGAAGACCCGGGAACCCTGGACACGCACGAGAGTGACGTGGAAAGGGGCAGCCATGTAAGTGGTATAAAAACGGTTCTGACCCGGTGACCCCCCTTCAAGGGTTCTGGGTCACCCAGAACCCCAGGGCTCTGGTGAAAACATCCCGGACCCAGAACAGCAGTTTCCCTGGGGTCAGGGTCAGGGTCAGGCGTGAGCGGGAAGAGGGGACCGTGCTGGTGACGGTGATTTTCCATGGCGATGGGGCCAGTTTGTACGGAGGATGTGCGCCTTGTGAAAAGCGAATCAAATGGCACATTTACTGTCCAGGCATTGCCCTGCCTGCCAATTTCACCTTGAAAGAGCAAGAACTAAGCTGGTTAGTAACATGCATGATGAAGGGTTGAGGTGTGCAGTGTACCGACATCTGCAACGTACTTTGAAGAAACCAGAGAACGAGTGTGCTGGCGGGAATACAGGCCGGGGCCGATGCACGGACACAGGGAGACGCAAACGTTCGCTGTAGAATCCGGGTGGTGGGTATACACGTGTTCACTTTACAATTCTTTCTACGTTTGAAAATGTTCGTAATCAAATGTTGAAAAACCCATTGAGTTGTACATTTAAGATTTGTGTACTTCACTATAGGTAAATTATACCTCAATAAAAAATTTTAAAGCTTTAAACATTTAAAATGTTAAGGCTAGGATAACTAACAGACTAGGCTTATCTATACTAATAAAAGGGTAATATGCTAATTAAACCAGACATCTTCCGGATGTTGTTCCGACAAAGCCACGGTGGCAGGGGCCAAGGCAGAATCGGTTAGGGGCGATCAGGCCTGCAGGGGGGAGCAGTTAGGGGGCGATCAGGCCTGCAGGGGGGAGCAGTTAGGGGGCGATCAGGACTGCAGAGGGGAGCAGTTAGGGGGTGATCAGTACAGCAGGGGAGGGCAGTTAGGGGGCAATCAGGTCAGCAGGCAGAGGTGCTTAGAGGCAATCAGGCAGGCAGGCAGGCAGGCAGGGAGTGGTTAGGAGCCAGCAGCCCTAGATTGCGAGAGGGATGAGGGATGTCTGACTGCTGGCAGTTGGACATGCCCAGAGGGGTCCTGGATTAGAGAAGGTGCAGGCTGGGCTGAGGGACCCTCCCCGACTGTGCACAAATTTTGTGCACCGGGCCTCTAGTTTGTAAATAAGAGAATGGAGAAATAATATATTTACTAAAGTAAAGTCTAAGACAAATCACACATTATTAAAGTACATAAAAATAAATATATGATATTCTCAGAAATAAAGAGACTTAATTTGAGGCAATGTCAAAATCCTGTGCGAGGTGACATGGGACAGGGCACTGAGAACGCACCCGGGGGACACCCTCAGATCTCGAATGTCCATCACGCCAAGTGATGGGTCCAGTCTCCAGTGCTCAGGAGGGAAGGACCGAGATGCTGCCGCCCAGTCCTGGGGTGGACCCTGGGCATGAGTCAGGGCGAGGCTGTGACTGGCATCTCCCCACATCAGGTATGTCTGTAACTCTACAACCACGCTCATGGGATCACATCACAGAAACAAAAGAGAATGGTAACAAATAACATTAACCTTAGAAACAAAGGCTTTTTAACCGTTATATTAAAAAACCCCTTAGAGCAGCGGTTCTCAACCTGGGGGTCGCGACCCCTTTGGCGGTCGAACGACGCTTTCACAGGGGTCACCTAAGACCATCCTGCATATCAGATATTTACATGACGATTCCTAACAGCAGCAACATGACAGTTATGAAGTAGCAACGAAAATCATGTTATGGTTGGGTCACACCATGAGGAACTGTGTTTAAAGGGCCAGAAGGTTGAGAACCGCTGCGTTAGAGTGTGGTATATCTTTACACTTCAGGCTCCTCTGCTAATTAAAAGCATCTGGTTCCGCATCTATTCCGACGACCTCGGCTCCCCTGTCCCGGGACCGCAGGCCGCAGCCACAGGTGAAGGCGGACGCAGGCGAGTTGTACCCGCAGCTCAGACACCACGCGGCTTCGCCAAAATGCTGAACGGCACTTGGCAAAGTTCCCAACAAAACAAAGTCCCATTTTCCCTCATTCACTCAGTAATTGCATTTGTGGATATTTTCAGTGTGTGTTAAAACTGCAGAGAAACTGTGTTTATTTAAAAATGGCATAGCAGGCCGGGGTCCTGGTGAAGGGCTGTTTCTGTTTCTCTCAGCCCGTGTACACTTCCCGGGACACGTGGGAGAGACACGCGGGGGCTCAGACCAGCCTTCACCTGCAGGACCTGGCTGAGCCCTGCAGGGGGCCAGCCCGGCACCCGCCCTCCCCGCGCCTCACAGCTGGGACCCCCAGAAATGCCCCCCTAAACTTCCCACAAGCCCCCCGGGGCAGCGTTACCTGCACCAGAAACCACCGATCAGGGCGAGGGAAGGACTGCCTGGGACATTTAGATCTTACTGACAGAAATATCTTCTCCAGCAGAGAATCAGCAGGCCATGGTGTTCACCCCTAAATAATTCAACGTAAGAATTCCATCTTCAGTCGCTTTCAGTGACTTGTGGCTCAGTCGTGGTGAAAGCAGCCGGGCCCAGGAAGACATATCAGGAAGCTGTCACCGGCCGTCACCTGTGACTGCAGCTCCCGTAAGCAAACATCTCAGACAGCAGCTGATGGCCGTCCCTAGAAACAGTGTTTGCTGACTCCGCCTCTGGACGGAGCCCCAGTGCAAGCCCCGCATTCGGCTCGCCCGAAGCCGAAGCAACGCACATTTCACAGGCGTTCTTAAATATTGCTCTCGTGATCTTCCTTATCAAGTTCCAGGTGTTTGAGCCTCCGTGCTCCAGGCCCGTGCGATTTAATAACTTTCATGTTTCCTGTGTTACTTAGCCCCGGCAGCCCTGGCGTTTCTGCCCCCTAAGCCAGCTTGTCACCAAACTCCCCAGTCCTCCCACACCCCCCTCACCTCCCAACATCCCAGGGGTTTTCTGACCTTGCTTCTCCTGTTCTCTCCCCCCCCCTCTCTCTCTCTCTCTCTCTCTCTCTCTCTCTCTCTCCCTCCCTCTCTCTCTCTCTCTCTCTCTCTCCCTCCCCCCTTCTCCCCCCTCCCTCCCTCCCATTTTTCATCACCCTGTACAATGATTAGGCCTATATTTCTAAGGCAAGGCGAAATGAAATGGGACATGAATTCATTTGCTCAGATGACTTGCCAACAAATAACTAAATCAATCGCTAAGTATGGATCAAAAGAAAAATGTGCTTGATCGAGAAAATAACGACTGGGTTTTTCAAAGAAATTAAGGGGGAAATCAGTCAACTTTATGACTGCGGGTGGTGGTGGAGGGGGTGGAGGTGGAAGGCATAGAGGGAATAAATAGTGATGGAAAAAATAAAATTAAATAAATAAGAGGCAACACAGTGAAAAATAAAAAGAAAAAGCTGTATGTAATTTGATAAAAATGTTCACTAGGGGAAAGGTGCTGTTTATTCTGTTCTAGATAAGCAAACATTTTGCAAACTTACACAGAACTAACCACAGGGCACCTGACCCACTCCCAGGTCTCCTCCCACGCGAACTGGAAACGTAGGTTCACAAACGACTGTGTAGGAAATGTTCGCCATAGTCACCCCACCCTGAGCGCCCGTCACCAGAGGCGCGGGGACAGACGTGTGCCTCAGAGCGGACGGGGACCCGCATCAAAGGGGCGAAGCGCAGTGCGCCCGACGGCGTGAGCACCTTGTACGTGTGTCTCCCGAGAGACCCGAGATCCGTGTACAGACACGTGCACAGGAGCACGCACGGCCGGGAGAGACAGTGGGGGGGAGGCAGGGCTGGAGGGAAGGGGTGCCCACAAGGGGCACGGGTGGGTGACGCAGCCGCTCCGCACGGGAACACGGGTGGGTGACACAGCCGCTCCGCACGGGAACACGGGTGGGTGACGCAGCCGCTCCGCACGGGAACACGGGTGGGTGACGCAGCCGCTCCGCACGGGAACACGGGTGGGTGACGCAGCCGCTCCGCACGGGAACACGGGTGGGTGACGCAGCCGCTCCGCACGGGAACACGGGTGGGTGACGCAGCCGCTCCGCACGGGAACACGGGTGGGTGACGCAGCCGCTCCGCATGGGAACACGGGTGGGTGACGCAGCCGCTCCGCATGGGAACACGGGTGGGTGATGCAGCCGCTCCGCATGGGAACACGGGTGGGTGACGCAGGTGCTCCGCATTGGAACACGGGTGGGTGACACAGCCGCTCCACATGGGAACACGGGTGGGCGCACAGGTGAACTGTGCGATGCACACACTCCGCTTCTGTGGGTCCCACAGGAAGGCACACGGAGGAGGGAGCGCTACTGTTTGCAAACTAAACCACCATGACCCGGATGCCAGGAGCCCCAGGCTGGGGTGCAGCTGTGACACATGAGCGCCGAATGAAGGGGTACACATGTGATGGATGGAGGACAAGGAGCCCCTCCCAGCCTCGGAGAACAGCGTGTGACAGGCTGTCGTGGGCAAGAGGGAACAGACGTGCGTGTCACAGGGAGACACTGTGTGAGCTCACGGCTGTTCGTAAAGATACACAGGTGGACGGACGCAGAAGGAAACAGCCTGTGTGTGCACACGTGTTAGCGTACGTGTCCACCAAGAAGCCTAGAAGCAGGGCCAGTCCAGTGGGAAGCACGCTCGGCCCAGACCCCAGGCTCCACTCGCCTTCCCAACGGCAGAGACCGGACCCGCACAGGCATGACGGGCCCTGGGAGGCAGGCAGCCTCAGGACAGCTTGGAGCAGGGCTGGTGGAGAGTAAGGGCCGCTGAGAAGCCCACAGGGACCAGGCGCGACCCCAAGAGGCTCCCGGGGCCTCAGCTGTGACAGTGTAAACACAGGGAGCTACAAAGTCACACAGGTCACCGTCCTGGGAGTAACGCAGATCCCACGAGTCCACAATGGGAACATGTGCGGCTGAATAAATAAATAAATAAATGGGAGCAGAGGGAAACGGCATCACAGGAGAATTCCAAGCAATAACGGCAGAGGAATAGGTCCCAGACATCGCTATTTCCCGGTGGGAGCAAGGCCCACTGACAGACCCCAAAGCTGGAGGGAGTGGGGAGAGAGGGGGGGGAGGGGGGTGGAGAGAGAGAGAGAGGCATCAATTTGTTGTTCCACGTAGTTATACATTCACTGGCTGTGCCTGACCGGGATCGAACCCACAGCCTTGGCACAGTGGGATAATGCTCTAACCATCTGGCCACCCAGCGGAGGCCCACACATTACTCAGCACTCTCCCCGCAGCAGTGCCTGCAGCGCAATTCCGCTGCCCGATGCATTTCCTGTTCGCAGTGAGAGATGGAATGTACAGGCGGCGGCGGCCAGGCCGCCCGTGACAACAGAGCTCCGAACCCCGTGGGAAGCCGGGAAGGCGAGCCACGCCATGTCCCTGGCCTGTGAGCCCAGAGGGTCGGGACTTGGCCCATGACTGCGACGTCTCTATTTTTGCCCCCAAGCCCTTTGCAGCTCAGGACCCAATGGAGCAGCTGTGCACCCCTAACCAGTCCCGTGGGAGGTCCTCTCCTAGTTCCCGCCCCAGCTCCCCAGGCCAGGCCCCACCAGGGCCCCAGCAGGGGTCCCCTCCCCCCTCCCCCCTCTCCGTGACTGTCCGCCCTCCCATCTCTAAAGGCAAGGCTCCGGCCGGAGCAGCTGCTCTTCTCCTGGGCCCTTCATTCCCACAGGAGCAAACCCGCTTTGCAAAACAAACCTCCTGTCGGGAACTGACCAGGCACAGCCCAGGTGCTGCACAACTGGCGTGAGAAGCGCGGGGGGGGGGGGGGGGGCGCGCGAGGGTGCCCGGCACAGCAATCCCTCTCCAAGCCCCCAGCCCACGGACCCGCGTGTCCTGACAAGGCCTTCTGCCTCCTGCGTGCCGCTAGCGGTGCCGGGGGACAGGCCCGGCTGTCGGACCAGGTTGCTTTCATGGAGTCTGGATTACTCAGGCCCATTGTTACCACTGCAAGGAGTGCTGTTGTCGCTAAGCAACAGGTGTCCTGCTGTTTCTACACTCAGCTTCCGGGGAGGGGAGGGGATGAGGGGATGGAGGGGGCTCCGGAGAGGGTGAAGGAGAGGGTGAAGGAGAGGGTGAAGGAGAGGGTGAAGGAAGGGCGGCTTTCGGAGGAAGGGACCTTTCTGGAAGGAGCCATGGAATCAGGGGCAGATCACCCCCAAGGCGGAAGCGCCTTCATCCTTTCACACTGTGGGCTGGCTGCCTGTCCGAGCGCGCTCTCTCTCACCACCTGCGCCAGCCTGCCAAGCTCTCCAAATTCCAGGGGAAATATTAATGCGGGCTAAATTAGCTGATGTGAAATTAAATTATTCTGACAGAACAACACTGAGCAAAATTTGCTGAAGGAAGCAATAAATTAAGAAACCTTCTTAAAAATGCAATATTCAATTATAACTTAAATAAATCCCTGGGGTATGAACCAAGACAAGTGTATTAAAAAGTAATATGAATTTCTCAGAAAAAGGTTTCCGTTTGGTCGAATAAAGCCTCTCCAAGGGCCGGCTTCATTAGCCGTCGCACCTCCCAGGCTCTTGGCGAGACCAGCTAATTTGAAACACCTTTTACAGCCAATCTCCGTATGGCAGAGTCATTCATGGTTATAGTTTGCGCAGAAGTCTTGAATGGAAAGCCAAGAGGAACGAATGCCTAGAATAGCAAGTTTCTTCCAGAAAGACTTTCCCCATGAAGTAATTAATTTATATATGTTTTTGCCTTTTACTGTCCTTCCGAATGTCATTTTCAAGGTGATGCTGGATTCTCACCAGCTTATTGCATTAACTACAGTACAAAGAAGAAGTGCAGGCCTGGCTCAGGGGTTGAGCGTCAACCTATGAACCAGGAGGTCACGGTTCAGTTCCCAGTCCGGGCACATGCCCAGGCTGCAGGCTTGATCCCCAGTGGGGGGCGCGCAGGAGGCAGACGATCCATGACTCTCTCTCATCATGGATGTCTCTATCTCTCTCCCTCTCCCTTCCTCTCCGGAATCAATAAAAACATATGCGGAAAAAAAACAGAAGAAGGAAAAAGGGGCAACAGTTACAGAAGGGCCCAGTTCCAGCTATTTCGAAACACCCTATAGACGGGCTGCCAATCACAGCCACACGCGGCCCACGAAAGCCACCTCGCGTGCCCAGCGGTGGCGTCAGGGGCACAGCCGCCCTGGCGAGCAGGCCCACAGGATGTGCTCACCCAGCGCCCGGCTTCCGGGGCGGCAGGAGCCCCCGCAGCCGCCTGCAGGCTCCCTGCCGCGGGCCGCACCTCGGCTCCTTCCGTCTCCCGCTGCCCGGCACCGCGGGCACTTCTCCTGCCGCAGAGCTTCCCAGGGGCTCGCCCTTTCGCTAGGAAACGCGCACGTGCTGTTTCCGCTCCCGCCAGTGAAGCTTTCTGCTGCCTACGGGTGATGTTTGCTCTGGTGAAACGGGTGGGACACCTACCGTGTCCAGGGGGGTCACACATCAAGGTCACAACGTGACGGGAGGGAGACTTTCCATAACTTCAGGCTGTTCGCAGAGTAAAGGAATGACTACGACATTACCATGAAATGGTCCTGTTTCCAGGTGGTACCTCAGAGCAGGTGTGACCCCGCGGCCGAAGGCCTGCATCTGGGAAGGTGGCCCCGCCCCGGCACTGCCTTGGGCTTGGTCATCACCAGGCGTCCCATGGACCGCACAGCGTCCGAGGGCTCGCTCCACGGAGCGGGGTCTGCCTTCCACTGATGGGGGAGCTGGGAGCATCCTGGTCTCCACCTCTACCTTCTGGGGCGGGGAGACTGCCTTTGGGCAAAGTTGGGGTTTAAGGCTGAGCTAAGAACAAACAGTAGATAGAAGAAATTCAACCCGCTTGTTAGAGGTTTTCTGCAAATACCATTGGGAGTTCCGAGGCAGAGTGAGGTCACAGACAGCAGGCAAGCAGGCCCGCGACCTCTTTACGGTAACAAATCAGAATTTTTCACAGTGTTTCCTGAAAAGAAGGTTCTTGCCTTGGAGGGTGGGTCTCCTGAATCCTCAGAATAACAATGCAAAGAGAGACATGGACTCCTAGAGCTTCAGGACCCGGGGGCGAGAGAAGTGGGAAGGACTCTACCCGGTAGTTCCTGAGGACGGGACTCCTTGCTAGAATTCTATCTTCAAACTCTGGAAAAAACGGTTCCTATAAAAGGCTTCTGAAGGTATCTCCTGGCACGTTTTTAATTAATTAAACACAGAATCATACCTTGACCAAGAGTTTAAAGCTTCTCCTCAGCTCAGTAACGAGGTTTCCCCACCACCCTTGTGTTCTCGTCCTGTTTGCATTTAATTTTATTAACATCCTGAGTCAGATGACATGAAAAATGCCGGGAGCTTTTGCAGAATCGTAACCATGTGTCAGGGAAGGCACCAGAACTGTGATTTCCAGGAAATGATTTAAATGAAAGGAAATCAAAAGGAAGGGGGCTTTGAAGTCCCAATCCTGCATTAAGATAAAAATAATTGATGTAATAAATTCATTACAGACCAGTAGATTGCAGACCTTAGGAGCAAATAACAAGTTAACAGAGTCCATCGCAGGCTCAGCTCCCGGGCTGGGCGAGATGAAACACAAATGGAGACGCATCCAATCCTAAGGCCGACGTAGACAGTGCTCATTAGTCAGCTCGCTCCCGCGAGGTCGTTGGAAAGGCACATCGCACAAGGCCGAGGAATGCTCCCTCCCCCGTGGGGATCCACCCCTCCTCTCCTGGAATAGCCCCGCATGAAGCCCACTCTCAGCCTCTGGTCCGCCAGCCGGTGTTCCCACAATTAGAAATAGCCGCCCTAATTGCACAGCTGCGCCAGGGAGAGACGTGGGGGTAGGAACCCATTTCCCAGGCTCTCGGCAGTGAGTGTCCCCAGGGGGAACTTCCCAGGGGCGACTGGAGCCCCAGGACTCCGGGCGGTGGCTTCAGGGGCCCAGAGGTGAGCATCCTGTCTCAGACCCCTCCCAGGGCCTGTCAGTGGCGACCGATCACAGAGCTCAACGCTACTGTCCATCAAACGTGAAATCATTTCTTCGGAGAAACAGGGCCTTTGAGAGCAGGTCTGTGGCTGTTGGAGAATCACTGACTGAGACTCAGTGCTGGGAACACAGTCCACAGGCAGTGACCGAGCCTCACCGCACCCAGGCCTGCAGGACCCGCCGCACTCCCCGCCCTCCCTCAGCTCCCAGGTCCCTGTGGCCAGCGGCCCTGGCCCAACATCACGGCCATGGCCCAACCTCAGGGCCCTGGCCCAACATCACGGCCATGGCCCAACCTCAGGGCCCTGGCCCAACATCAGGTCCCAGGCCCAACGTCAGGGCCCTGGCCCAAGCTCACAGCCCGGGCCCAACATCAGGTCCCAGGCCCAACGTCAGGGCCCTGGCCCAAGCTCACAGCCCGGGCCCAAGCTCATGCTCATTCGCTGCTCTCAGCGCCAAGCGGGGAGCAGCCCACGGCCGTGACACAGCGATGAATTGTGAGCAGCTGTGAGCAGCGAGGCGCCGACTTCAAGGTTTAAGGGGCAGGAAGTGAGGAGGGACACCCTCCTAGTTTATAGCCTCTTGTTGGAGGCCTTGAGGAGGCTGCAGTCCTCGATGCGGAGTTTCCCGTCTGGGAAGAGGGTTTGACGGAGCACACACACGAGGTGTTATTGCTGTTCCCGGGCAAAGGGTTAGTTTGCGTACAGAGGGCGATACACTTCTTATAATATTTGGTCCAAATATTGTATTGCTTTGAGAATTTCTTTCCATGACGTTTTCTATACAGATACTGCTAATTACATAGGAAAGCCAACTGAAAATATTTTTTAAATTGTAAAATAACACACATATAAATGAGTAAACAAAGCAAAAATAAATACAAAACTATTACTCAGATCAAAATATCCCTCTTCAGAGCAAAAGGAACTACTCACAACACGCTGATGTATTCCCTGACACAGGTACCCCCCAAGTGGTCACCTCTACACGTCCTCTTTAGACAGGCAGTCTTGGTGTAATACATACAGTCTGCTGGCTTTTTTGTTTGTTTGCAACAACTTTTTTCTAGAATGTTCCTCTAGGAATCGCTTGCCATTAATACCCCATGTGAACTCTGACCAAAAAGGCACTGATGTTTTGTCATGAACTTTGATGGATACAGAAGCGACTGAGGAGCAAAGGGGAGAGGAGCAGTGTTGGTTCTGTCTACATGCGACATGTGCACGCGTGCGCGCGCGCGCACACACACACACACACACACACATCTGGGTAGCCACCGACTATGTGCTCTTTGGTCCATTCAACAGTGAAATTAGAATAATCGAGCACGTCCCTCCCAATAGTGCCTCCCTCGCTTTAATGAGTGACTGACACAGGGATAAATGGGACAAATGGGATTATAAATGTAAATGTTAGGGCTCCTACTTTAAAAGCTCTATATAATTTGCATAAATCTGCATACTGAGTTCAAAAGGCCCAAATCTGTAATATTAAAGTTAATTAGGGCAAACCACTTATTTAATATAAATCCAATCCTCGAGAATCACACCGATGACATCCAGAGCAGTTTCATCACTCCCTGGCGAGGGTCCTGGCCATGAGCCTCGCACACACGTGGCACCGCCAGGGACGCCCCCGCCCACGGACCACTGCGGAGAGCAGAGGAGAGACCGCGCGTCTGAGAGCTGGGGTGACACGGGCTGCCATGACGGCGCCACGCTCCAGCCACGCAGGGGGCTGACAGGCTCTCCTCAAAGTCCTGGGCTCCAAACACGCCTCCTGGAGAAACGTAAAACCCCGAGGCCAGTCCCCTGCTGGGTGGTGGGCAGACTGTCCCAGAAGCCCCTTCACGTCTCTCCCAGCTCTTCAGAGAGCACCCCGCACATCCCTCTCGCGTGGACCAGATGGCCAGGTGGGTATTCAGTGAGAAGTCGCCAGGGAAGCCACGTGTCCTGTCACCCACAGCCACGCTCTTCCCCGAGGCTCCAGAGCAGCAGAAGGACACTGAGCCCAGGTCAGGCCCCGACAGCTTTTCTGCACAAAGAGACCCTTTCTCTACGAAGTGTCTCTGCCCGATGGGACCACAGTAGTCACCTGAGAGAGAAGCAGAATGGCAACGTAGGGCCCTGAAAATCAGCTCCTCCATAAAAGCCACGAGAACACTGGAAAACCAAAGGCCTCCTTCAGAGCTCTGGGCACTCACCAGAGGCCTGCCACAACCCAAGGGGTTTTTATTAGAGAAAAACCAACAGCCTTGCAACCACAGCGCCCATGAAAACCAAGCCCCCAAAACCACCACGCAGCTCGAAGAGGCCATTGTTACTACTCGCTCTGTCAGGAAGCTCCCGTGAAAAGCTCCACTCTTAGCCTTTGCCTTCATTTGATCCGACTCAAAGCTCACTCTGTGTGAAAAGCACTCTCCCTGGGGATTTGTTGAAAACAATCAGTGACAACGGTTCAATACTGCAGCAGCCGGAGGCGGCAATGCTGGTTGGGTCTAAGAGACGGGTCAAAGGACTTGTAAGGAAAAAGCGGGGAATGAGATGTCCACAGGGAGTTTTTTAAGGCCCGAGCATATGCCAAGAAGTTTGGGAGGACACACACGTGTGCAGGGCTTTGCACATGTCACATATCCTGGGCAGACCCGAAAAGGCCCTCAAAGCTCACCCCTGCGTGGATTTTGCAACATATGAACATCAATCATTACAGAATGAAGGAGAAAACCACACGATCCTCTCAATTGATAAAAAAAAAAAGGCATTTGACAGAAGTTAACACCTTTATGGTAAAAGCACTCAACAAAGTAGGAAGGGAAGGAAACGTTGGCAACATGCTCAAGGCCATGTGTGTGACACGCCCACAGGAACACCCTGCCTAATGGTGAAGGGCTGGGGGCTCTTCCTCGAGGATCAAGGACAGGACAAGGATGCCACTTAGTCACTTCTCTTCACACAGCCCTGGCGTCCTCGCTGGAGCGATCAGCAAGACAAACAAACAACAAACACCTCACAACACAACATCCAAATAGAAAAAACATATAAAACTATGTGAATACAGACACGGTCTTCTGTGTAGATGCTTCTAAGATGTCACACCCCTCACACACACACTCTGTGAGAATAAATTCAGCAACGCTGCAAGGAACAAAGTTAACACATGAAAACCAATTGCATTTCTATGTACTAACAATGAACGATCTGAAAAGGAAATTAAGAAAACAATTGCATAAAAAAGCATCCAAAAATGCTTAGGAATAAACTTAGCCAAAGAAGCGAAAGACGTGTACCCTGAACACTGCACAATTCTGCTGACAGGAATGAAAGACATGAATACATTTCTGTGAAGACACTCTGCATCATGCACTGGAACCCCACCCACAGTGCTCTGTGGGTTTAATGCAATCACTATCAAATTCCCAATTCCGTTCTCGCAGGAAAAGGAAAATCCATCCTAAACTTCATGTGGAAACTCAGGGCCCCTGACAGCCACAACCATCTTGCAAAGGGAGAAATAGGGTTGGAGGACCCACACTTCCTGATTTCAAACCTTACCACACAGCACTGACCACAGCAGCAAGGTCCTCGCCCCGACGGGCAGAGCGACGGGTCGAGTAGGGAGCCAGAGTAAACCCGGAGCACGGGGACCCACAGCTGCTGACAGTGCTGGCAGGACCACTCCCTGGGCAGGACAGTCTCTGTGACAAGTGGTGGCAGGAACACGGTCATCCACACGCAGAGAATCCAGGGGGACCCTTACTCAATGCCACATGCAAAAATGAACTCAAAATGATTAAAGACTTAAATGGAAGGCCCCAAATATAAAACTCTCAGAAGAAAGAAAAGCCTCAATTGGGTTTATTGGCACCAGGAGACCAGGCAACCACTGAGAGCAGGGAAGCCGGCCTCCATCACTGGTGCAAGCCTGGCCCCGGAGGGGGAGGGAGGACACCATCGACAGGGGGAGGAGGCAGCCTGCAGGTGGGGGTACCGTGTGCACATCTGTGTCGGGTGAGGGGTTGATACTCGGCGTATACAGGGAACTCCCACAACTCACAACAACAGAAAGTCAAACAGCCCCACTTTAAAACGGGCCAAGGACTGGAAGGCACACAGACGGATGGCCGACGGCACTGAAAGACGCGCAGGATCGCTAATCGTAAGGAAATGCAAACCAAAACCACCGTGAGAGCACTCGCCGCCCATCACCCCGGCCACGATTACAAAGGGGAAACAGCGAGGGACACGCGACGCAGCAGCACATCGCTTACTCCCTTACGTGGCCAAGAGCCTGCTCTGCTCTGAACGTGGAGAACACAGACCACCAGGAATGGAGGCTGCTGGCCCCAGAGAAGCTGATCCTGTCGATAATATAATTTGTTTGGAAGAGGGAGGCTGTTCAACTCAAAGCCACGCAGTAGAAGACTCAGTGGCTTAGGGACACGCCAGCCACGCTGCAGCAGATGTCCATACATCTCGCCGCGACCAGCCTCCGGCCTGGAAATGTACGCTCTCCGCCTCCAACTGGAAAAGAACTGGTGTTTAATTAATGGTCCTGCACCTGATCAATATTGAAGGGATCATTATTTAAGCTGCAAATGGTAACTAGTCTCAGGGAATGTTTTCCACTGAAATGCTTAGCCCTCTAACTGAATTACTGACTTAAAACTTACGGAGCAACTCCATTACAGACAAATGCTAAAAATGTTCTCTATGGGAGTCTCATTTTTAACAAAAATCTATAAGTGAGTCAGACGCTGAATACAGATTTCACGGCCCTTTACTCCTGCAGGTGGACGGAGTCCTGCGCCGACTGCGGGAAGCCGGAGTTCCATCCTGTTTGACCCCCGGGCCCATGTGATGTGATTCCTAAGCCGGTCACAGCACCCAGGCCCTCCCGCCGTTCCCCTCGGAGCTCCCGCCACGGCAGGCCTCTGCTCGGAGCAGGGGTGCCTAACAAGACAAATAAAGTTAAAACAAGGACAGTCAACATCCGCAGGACTCTCTGGGGGCCTGGGCCGGCCGGTTCCATCCGAAACATCTCAGGGCCTCTGAGAACTCAGCTCTTGGCCCCTCCCTCGGACCCGGAACTCCAAAGAGGGGTCCCTGGGGGTCCTGCTGGGCATTCCCAGTAGCCAGCCGGCTGTCCCACAGCCAGAGCAGCTGTGAGAGTGGAGGGAACTGCCGTCAGACCTCGGGCGTGGAAGGCCCGTGAGCCCACAGGCCTCGCAGACCCCACGGCGTGGCCCCTGCTGGCTCGTTCCCCCCGTCCCCGCTTTTCCTCAGTGAGCACTGACGGCCCTGCTGCTCGTCACCACACGAGGCTCAAGGCGGAGAGACGGAGCTTGTGGAGCCAGGAGCTGGAGGGACACCGAGGTGCCACACGACTCAGGGGGACGGGCTGCGGGGGCCCCGGACTCCTCACGGCCGCTCGTGGCTCAAGGACACTGGCCCCCAGCTCTGGAGACACACGGGCCTGTTTAAAGCCCAGAGGGTGCGTCTCCGACTGGTCGTCCCGACACATCAGTCATGGAAACACCTCGCAAGGCGATCTCTACCGAAGGCCGCGCCGCGGAGAGTTTGCACGCGCTCTTGCGCACGCGGAGGCGGCTTCCCACGCGGGAGCTGTTTCCATGTCATCCTGCTCATGTTCCTCAAAGTATCGACTTGGCAACGGAAGCTGACACACGCAGCCTATTTAGACGCGGCGACACATTGAAAGGCGGTTAACGACCCGCCACGTTACCTGAGCGGCGATTCGCAGCCATACAGCACCTGCTCGTGGAACTTGTCAAACTCTCTCACGCTCAGCACGGACCTGCCTAGCGCCCGTTCCACTTAATGAGGAAGGAAGTGCGGAGCTCCAGGCGGGGCGGTCAGCAGCAGGGTGCAGGCCACGACGGGGACGCGAGCCCCTGCGCCCAGGGCCGCTCTTCCGGAGCGTGGCTGGCTCCCGCGACCCCCGCGTGACGCCCAGCGAGGACGAGCCCTCTCCACGCCAGCAGGAGGCCCTGAGCCAGGCTGACCCGCACACACTCCATCACCTCCCCACGCCCAGCGAGGACGACCTGACCGCACCAGGGCTGCCCTGAACCTCCGCCTGCAGCGGCTCGGGGACCCGGAGGGAGGTTCCTGTCCTCGCCGCCTCCTCATCCCGCTTCCTGAGGACATTCTGGGACGGTCGGCGCGCATGACACACACAGAGACGCACGGCAGGGACCGAGCCTTGGCCCCGAGTCTCTGAACGCATCACACGGAGGAAGCAGAGAAATGACTTGCTCGTAAGAAAAGTGTAATTATTAGCACTGAGCAAAAACGAACTTCGTGACCAGAAACAGCTGACACTGAGAGGACGTGGGGAAATGCTTTAGATACGAACAGCGTGACGTACAAACTCACAGCCTAAAGCTTTAGAAAAATCTCTCCTAGCTTTCCTTGACATTCTACACAGTCCCATTTTATTGTATCTACGTAAGCTCCAAATAAAACGGCAGCCCCCTCCCGACAAAGCGCAAACGTTGTCCTTATAATTCACAGGTGTTTACGATGCTCCTGTGTGCACGCACCCACAATCTGACAGCCGCTGCCCCGCCCTGCCGGCAAATGTACACACTCACCGCCCGCACCCACAGCCGGCACCCACCGCCCGCACCCACAGCCGGCGGCCACCGCCCCGCACCCACAGCCGGCGGCCACCGCCCCGCACCCACAGCCGGCGCCCACCGCCCCGCACCCGCAGCCGGCGGCCACCGCCCGCACCCACAGCCGGCGCCCACCGCCCGCACCCACAGCCGGCGCCCACCGCCCGCACCCGCAGCCGGCGCCCACCGCCCGCACCCGCAGCCGGCGCCCACCGCCCCGCACCCGCAGCCGGCGCCCACCGCCCCGCACCCACAATCTGACAGCCGCTGCCCCGCCCTGCCGGCAAATGTACACACGCACCGCCCGCACCCGCAGCCGGCGCCCACCGCCCCGCACCCGCAGCCGGCGCCCACCGCCCCGCACCCACAATCTGACAGCCGCTGCCCCGCCCTGCCGGCAAATGTACACACGCACCGCCCGCACCCACAGCCGGCGGCCAGCGCCCCGCAACCACAACCGGCGCCCACCGCCCCGCACCCACAGCCGGCGCCCACCGCCCCAAACCCACAGCCGGCGCCCACCGCCCCGCACCCACAGCCGGCGCCCACCGCCCCGCACCCACAATCTGACAGCCGCTGCCCCGCCCTGCCGGCAAATGTACACACTCACCGCCCCACACCCACAACCGGCGCCCACCGCCCCGCACCCACAGCCGGCGCCCACCGCCCTGCACCCACCGCCCCGCACCCACAGCCGGCGCCCACCGCCCCGCGCCCACAGTGGCGCCCACTGGAGCTTCACACCTACAAGTGTCCACTGCCCCGCACCCACAGTGGCGCCCACTGGAGCTTCACACCTACAAGTGTCCACTGTCCCGCACCCACAGTGGCGCCCACTGGAGCTTCACACCTACAAGTGTCCACTGCCCCGCACCCACAGTGGCGCCCACTGGAGCTCCGTGTCGTCACTGCCGACAGGCGCTCTCTCCCGCGTCGTCCATCTCAAACATAAACCTGCAGGGGCTTCTCCCGGGGGTGCGGTCTGTTTTCTGTCTACTCGCTGCTTGTACTCAGCTCCTCTAACGGCGTGAGCGATGGTGCTTGTATTCCCGGCGTCTGTGTCATCATGTGGGTGACGGTGACGACGAGACAGAAAACCCACCCCGGAAAGCGCCAGCCAAGCCTGGGGGCGGGTCTCCGCACGAAGCGCCCGGAGGGCGCAAAGACAGCGGCGCAGGAAGGAGCCCGCGGGGAGAGGCGTCCGCTGGCGCTTCGCTCAGTGACCCCGTGCTGGCTCCGCGCCCGCCCCGCCCGTGCTGCTCCGCGCTGCTCCTGGCCCACGGCCCACGGCCCACGGCCCACGGCCCACGCCCTGGGCCCGCAGCAGCCGAGCCAGCCGCCGCTGTGGGAGCTCCTGTGCGTCTGCGGCCTCTCCCGGGCCCACCGCGGGGACAGCATGCCCACGGGGCCTGGTGACGCACGTGGGCCCCACTGAGGCTCTCCTGGGTCAGCCTGCGGTCGCGGGCACGGGTGCCCACCTGAGTCCACATCAGCAGAACCACCTGCCGAACCATAGACCCCTGAGAAATAACAAACGTATTGTTTGAAGCCACTAACTTTGGAGGAGGTTCGTTCCGCAGCAGTAGATGCTAAAGTACAGAGTATGGAGCCAGAACGGGATGCTCCAGGTGAGAGCCGCTCTGAGTTCTCTGGGACCCGAGTCTGAGGGTGGACCCCGAGCTGAGGGCAGACCCCGAGCCTGAGGGTGGACCCCAGCCTGAGGGCGGACCCCGAGCTGAGGGCGGACCCTGAGCCTGAGGGCGGACCCCAGCCTGAGAGTGTACCCCGAGCCTGAGGGCGGACCCCGAGCCTGAGGGTGGAATGCACAGACTAACAGCAGCCATGAAAGGCCTCGAGCTTGGGCGCCGAAGCCCGGGCTCCAGGCGCAGAGTACGGGAGGCACAGCTGCCCCACAGCTGACTGTACCCCGCTCGTCCCCTCCACCCGCCACCTGCGTCCGAGGCTCTGCCCATCGGCCGCCTCTTGATCTGGTTGCTCGGCTGGTTTCCTGGAGGGAATGTGTCCCGCCCCTTGGTCAGCAGGAAAGAAGGCGCTAAGATCTGGAGCCCAGGCCACACCACTCGCAGGCCATCGGCTTCCTGCCCAGAGGAAAAGGCCGTTTGTCCCCACATCCCCTCAGACCAGGACACCGAGTCCTCTGACGGCTCCTAACCAGCACCGTCCTCCGCCCTCCCCGCTGCTCCTCCTGCACGTCCCCCCGCCCTCCACGTCCCACCGCCTGTCCTCCCACAATCTGCTCTTTGAAATGTGGACAAACGCTCCCAGGAGACTCAGAGCCTTGGCAGCAGCCGGTCTGCCCGCTGGCTGTGGGCCAGAGCCCCCTCTCCTGAGGCTGGGAGAGGCCCGCCGCCTCGCGCAGGGTCCTCGGTCAGGCACCAGCAGCTCGCAGGTGCTCACTGAGCAGTCGGGGTGTGTGTGTGTGTGTGTGTGTGTGTGTGTGTGTGTGTGTGTGTGGAGGGGGGAGGGAGGCTGGGATATTCCTTCCTCTTGCCTACACGGACCTTGGTTAGCTCCAGGGGTCAGCAGTCTCCAGGTCACCTCGGTCCCAAGGAATCCCCATTGGCCACGGTTCCCAAACTGTGGGCCCTGCCCGTGTGAGGCCAGAGATCTCCTTCCAGGGGCTGTCACCCCCATTGCACACACACGGACACGTCTGCACTACTGCTTTTCAAATGCTGTGACTAAGCAAACAGAGCCTGCACACCTTACTGGATCCACATCCACGTGAGCGGGTCTGCGTGTGCCCGCACTACCAGCCTTACTATGCAGTTTCTCCTTCGCTGAATAGTAAGAGGTCAAAGTTACATGAATCTCCTCGAAAGTTTTGTTCACCAAGGAAGGTCTTCATACTCAAACAGGCTGAGTGGAAACCACTGCCCTAGTAGTCCTTCTAGAACATTCTTGAAGGTTCATTTTTAGGTTGACCTAGGGCCACAGAACTTCTCTGGGGTTATCTAACATCTTTCAGACCAAAACAAACATACAACGACGTGTCTGGCTGGGGAAAGGTGCCCCAGGCACGCTTCTCGGCTCTGGCACTGTGGACTTGGATCAGAGAGCTCTGGCTATGGCAGGTTGCGTGTGCGCTGTAGGATGCTAAGCAGCATCCCTGGCCTTCACCCACAACATGCCAGTCGCACCCCTCCACCCAGCTGTGGCAATTGAACACGTCCCCAGGCCCTGGCTGGGGTGGCTCAGTTGGCTGGAGCATTGCCCTGTGCACCGAAAGGTTGCTGGTTCAATTCCTGGTCAGGGCACATACCTGGGGCCGCATATGGGAAGGCAACCTACTGATGTTCTCTCCCCTGCCCCTCCCCGCCCCCTTAAAACAGTAAGCATGCCCACAAGAAAAATGCCAGAAAGCCCACTGTGAAGGGCATTCTGCAGAATACCTGACCACGCCCTCCCCTCCAGCCCCCGGAGCTGACAAGGTCACGGAGAACAGGGAGTGTGAGGACTGGGCGGACGGGAGGAGCACGCAGACCCGGGGGCTGCATGCGGTGCGGTGCCTGGCGGAGCTCCTGAGCAGAAGAGGGACACTGAGGCAGCACCGGGGGCTGTGCATGAAGAGGCACCGGCCTCGTGTCTAATTCGCGAGGCTCCTGTGCAAGTGCTGTCCCTGCAAACAGAAGGACGGAGTGGCAGCCCCGCCCCGAGAGCCCAGCGGGGGTGCAGAGGGCGCCGGGCCCGGCGGTGACAGCTGACGGCAGCGCTAATGACAAGCCCAGCGTCCAGAGCAGCGGCTGAGACCACTTCCTGTTCAGGGACTCTGATTGCACTTAGATCACAGACACAGACACACCGGCCCTGATGGAATCAACATGGCAGCAAGGCTGCGTTCCCACGCAAAGTGGCTGCCCCCTCGCGGCCCGCAGACCGCGGGCGGGTGCCTTTCCCGGGGCCTGTTTGCGATGCCGGCGAAAATCCCGAGATCAATTCCCTTCCGCGGAGGGAAACATGGTCGCCTCCCTCCTGGCCGCTCGCCTCCTTGTCACGGCACGTCACCCCGGTAAAGGCTGAAAGGCACTTTCCCTGGAGTGTCACTCAGATCCACCTTCCCCGCCATCTATTTATCACAGAGACAGGCAATTACAGTTTGATTAGCAAGTAATAAACGGTGTCTCTTCCCAGTGCATCTAGCAGAGGCGGCGAGCAAGAACCTTTTCATGGGATTTATACCCTCACGGACTCCAGAGTGGAGAGGCGCTTCGCTGGAGGGCACTGGGTGCAGGGCCAGATGGTAGAACATGGACTGGAAACGTGGAGCCCGGAGGTCGGGGCTGAAACCTGCGGCATCGAGTGGTGGCTTCCCCAGCTCCCGGCTGCACCAGAGAACCAGAGTCTGGTGTTCCCCACTCTGCACATTTTTAACAAATCCTCACCCAGGGATATGTTGATTTTTAGAGAGAGGAAGGGAGAGAGAGACAGAGAGAGGGAGAGAGGGAGAGAGAGAGAGAAGAAAAAAGAGAAGAGAGAAACGATCATTTGCCTCCCGCACGCACCCCAACTGGGGGTGAAGCCTGCAACCTCGGACTGTGCCCTGACTGGGACTCGAACCTGCAACCTGTTGGTGCTCGGGGATGACACTCCCACTGACCAAGCCACCCGCCAGGGCCGTCCGAGTTTGTTAACGTTTTTGAAGCATTGCAGGCTTAGATGTTCAGAAACCTGAATGGCAATCTTGGAAATGATTTAATGACAAAGAATAAAATCAGAAGCAACCGCATTGCACTGAATAAAGCAAATAGCAATAAATATCCTAGAATGCTCTTCCTACCAGAGAACCCAGTTATTCCCTTAGAAGCAGGGAGGGGGCGACAGCTGGGCTTCAGAACTTGCCGCAAGGTTACGAAACATTAATTTCCTACCGGCGAGAGATGCCAATAGTTGCGTCACTGCTCCTCATCACATTGTTTGCATATACCATCGATCTTAATATCCAAACGCATTAGCTTCGCTCTTCGTGCTGATCAGAGTTAATGAATTTTCATAAGCACGTCTCACAATCCCGTCACCAGGACCGGAAGCTGCTGCCAAGCGGGCGGCGTGGCGCTGGCGAGGGGCGGTGGAAGGCTCTCCGGCTGGTCCGCACCAGGCTGACAGGGTCTCCAGCTGTGACGTGTGGGGCCCGGAGGCTTCCTCTTCGGGGGCATCCGGCCCCAGACGCCCGTGGGCCCACGGGGCGACGTGCCCTCAGCACTAAGCCAGCTCTCCGTTTCACCTAGGCCTGCTCACAGCGCCCCTGGTGCTCCGGGATCCTGGCGCCTGGTACAACCTCACCTTCCTCCCAGCGGGCACCGTTTTGTGGTGTGAGCATGTTTTAGCGCGGGGTCAATCGGCTGTTCGATATAGTTGAACCCGACGGCCGTCATTTCAGACACTGTAGTCCAGCAGCACCTGTGGCTCCAATCAGCGGTCACTCAGGGTGGGCTTGCAGAGGGGACCCCTCTCCGTGGCCGCGGCTCTGGCAGCAGGGACAGCCCTGGCTTTTCGACCCCTTCGGGGTGGCCGGGGCGCCTGACTCTCCACGTGTTCATGTGAACAAGTAGAGGGAAGAGTCGCGAGGATGGACTCACGTTCCTCCGTGACAGTGATGCCGCCCACAGCGCTGCTGCTCTTCTCGGGGAGCCTCCGCTGCAGCCTCTTCTGTGATGACCAGAAAACGTCTTTCTCCAAGTGTGAAATCTGTCCAGACCTAACTCTCCTCGGATTGCAGCCCCGCAGCCCTGCCTGCCCTTCACCAGGTCACGGCCGCCTCACACCAGGTCACGGCCGCCTTCACTCCAGGTCACGGCCAAGCCCTGGGCCTGCGTGCGCGTCCCCACAGACCCACCCTCACCCCCGCACCCTTCCGCCTCCCTGCTGAGACCATGGGCGTTTCCCTGCAGCTGGCAGATGCCCGCGAGCTCTTCCCTAACTGAGCTGGAACCAGAAAAACCAATCCGCCGCCACGGGGAGCGGCTTCACGCCTGGCCGTCTTTCTCCTCCAAGGCCCCCCAGCCCATGTGCAGGGAAAGGCCGGGGCTCAGAGGAAGTCCACGCTGAGGTCACTGCAGGGCGCATCCAGGGTCCGGGCTGCCACCAACACCATCTTCTGCCCCTAAACACACCTTCTCCTGGGAAGCGGCTCCGCAGCCAGAAACTGTATCGGACCCGGTGCAGGTCGGGTGGCCATGGGACAGCGGCCTGTCAGGGGCCGTTGGTGGGTACGCGCTGCCTCCAGGCCAGGCTCTCGGGCAGGCGCCCCTCCTCCCTGCTCTCCCCGCAACGCCAACGGACGCAGGGCCGGTGCCTGAACCACCCCCAGGACGGCAGCAGCCTCAGGGCAGGGGCACCCAGCCCGGCGTCCCTGTGCCGGAGTCTATTCTAACCACAGGCTCGCCGGCACCGTTCACCCAGGACCTCGAAGGTAAGGACAGTCTGGGAACCTCGCCTCTCGGCCCCCAAGGCATAGGCTCAGCTGAGACACCATGCTCCTGGCCTGGCGGCTCAGAGAAGGTCACATGATGGGACTCCATCCGCAGCCACTGAGACTGGCTTTTCCCGCTCAGCCTGACTCCTGGCAGCCGGTCCGCGCTGTGTGTGTCAGTTGTCTGTCCAGCTGTCACTGAGCAGTGTTTCATGGGACGCAGGGAGCCGTTTTTGATCTATTCATCTACTGTAGGGCGTTGGGGTTTCCTCTAGTTTGGGGCGGTTGCAAATGAAGCTGCCGTGCCTGGGTTTCGTGTGCACACAGCCCCGTGTCTCTGTGGGAGGCCCCAGGCGCGGTGCTGAGCCCACGGCAGGCGCGTTTCAGTTTCAGCAGAAACCCTGCCTGGTCTCCAGGGGCTGCGCTGGGCACACGCCCCCGGCCATGTCCGACGGCCCGGCTTCCGGGGCCTCCTCGCCAGCGTGGGGTGCTGTCTCTCTCTGTTTTACCCATTCTGGTGGGTTAGTGGGGACACCTCATTGTGGTTTTAACTTGCATCTCCCTAATGGGGTGTGACACTGAACATCTTTTCATGCGCCGGGTGCCATCTGCGTATTCTCTCGTTTAAAAACTTACCTTTATTGTTGAAAGTACTACAGACGCCCCTGCTTTTACATTTTTTCACTTGCACGTCCTCTTTGCTGAGGTGTCTGCATGTCTCGCGTGTCTTTTCTGACAGCGGTTTTCCTCATGCTGGTTTCTGGGCGTCGTTTCCGCTTCTGTACGCAGCGGTCGCCAACAGGTGGTCTGTGAGGTCCGGAAGGTTGGCGACTGCTGCCCTCAGGTAGTCTGCCCAGTGGTCGGCAAACTCATCAGTCAACAGAGCCAAATAGCAACAGTACAAAGACTGAAATTTCTTTTGAGAGCCACATTTTTTAAACTTAAACTATATAGGTAGGTACATTGTTATTAATGTAATTAGGGTCCTCCTAAGGCTTAGGAAGAGCCACACTCAAGGGGCCAAAGAGCCGCATGTGGCTCGAGAGCCGCAGTTTGCCGAACAAGGGTCTAGCCCTTCGTCACACTTGCGCTTTGCCAAAATTTTCTCCATGTCTGCTCTGCAATGTATCTTTTCATGGTCGTTTGTAAACATTTTTAATTGTGAAGAGTCCATGTTTATCTTTCTGTTTCATGGATCATATTTTTGGTATCCTCAAGTTTAAGAACTCCTCCCCTACTCTTATTTTAATTGATTTCAGAGAGGAAGGGATAGAGAGAGAGAGGAGACAGAAACATCAATGATGAGAGAGAATCATTGATTGGCTGCCTCCTGCACGCCCCCTACTGGGGATCGAGCCCACAACCCAGGCATGTGCCCTGACCGGGAATCAAAACCGGGACCCTTCAGTCCGCAGGGTGATGCTCTATCCACTGAGCCAAACTGGCTGGGGACCTAAAGATACTCTCTGATTTTTCTAATAGTTTTAAACTTTTACATTGTGCATTCAAATGCATATTACATTTCAAATTCATTTTTAAAAGTAAAGTACAAGGCTCAGGTCAAAGTCCTCTCCCTCTCTCTGAAGGGCCAATTGCTCGGCCACAATTACCGTAAAGTCCGTCTCCCCTTCGCCGAATCCCTTGCACCTTTGTCAGAAACCAGCTGGACATATTCATGCGGGTCTAGTCCTGGGTTAGCTGCCAACACCCATCATTCCTGCCGTTACAGAGCAATCCTTAATAATGGAGAGAGCGATTCTTCCATTTCATTATTCTTTTCCAAGAACGGCTATGCTAGGACCTTTGCCATGCCATATACATTTTAGAATGAGACTGTCGATATCTACAAAAAAATGACCGGCTCTTTGATGCAAATTGTGTTAACCCAACAGATCGACCTGGAGAGGATGGACGTGTTTCCTACGCTGAGTTTTCTAGTCCACGAACGAAGTCAGCCTCTGCAGTTACTTGGGTCTTTTCACCATGTATTCCGCCTCCCAGCCTTTCCTAATTCCCAGCACAGAGCCTGCGCGCTTTGCTGGGGGGACACCCGAGGGCTGGTTTTCCGGAGCAGCTGTGAGCAGTACTGCTTCCGCTCTGGTCTCCACACGCTTGTTGCTATGCAGGCGTGTGACTGGCCTGTGTGTGTTCATTTTGCATCCTGCAATCTTGCCGAATCACTAACTACTCTACGGCGCTTGGGTAAGTGTGTCTGGATGCTGTACGTACACACTAAGGCCATGTGAAGCAGGAACAGGTTTATTCTTCCCTCCCAACGGCCGCCCTGTTTCCCTGCCTTATGGTGCCGGCGCCGGCGGACACTGTTCAACACGCAGGGAGCCACGCACCGGCCTGTGCCGGCCCCGTAAGCACCGGGCCCCTTGCTCCCGTTCCCTTCTACTGCCTTCTTGGGCGTCAGCTGAAGGGCTTTGGATCCCATCCTGATTTTATTAGTGCTTTTAGTTTCTCATTGTGTACAGTTTTCTTGGTGGCTGCTCCAACTGTTACAACAGGCACAGAGAACTTCCCACAGCCCGCACGCAAAAACATTCGACCGCCTCAACACCCGTGCCGGCAGCCTCTCCCTCCCCCACTTTGAGAATACAAGGCCGTGTTCCCTCTCTGAACGGCTGCGTCACTTTATCCTTCACATTGCCAACATAACTTAATAAACGGATGCGGAGGAGGACGGCCTATTCTAGCTTCACTTGATCCATTTCTCTGCCCCGCGCTCCCTTCTGTGGTTGGAACTCCCCTCGCCAGTCCTTCCCCTCCGTCCGGGGGCCGCTGCCAGCGCAGCGTCTGGCTCTCCTTGGTCCTAGCGTTCGCCTTCATTCCCGAATAACATTTTTGCCAGATGCAGATACAGAATTAGAATCTGACAGTTCCTTTTATTTTTCAGTTTGAATATTTTTTCTTTTTCTTTACAGTTCTTAAGTCTAATTATAACCTATCTGTCTCTGAATAGATTTTTTGACTTTATTTGGGATTTACTCAGCTTTTAAAAAACTATTTATGTACCTATTTATTTTTAATTTAATTTTTTCCAATATTCAGCTTCTTGAATCTCCAGGTTTGTGGGTTTTCCCAATCTGGGGGGTTTTCAACCAGTATTTCTCTCTCAGGCCCCCAGTCCCCGCCTTGCAGGACGCTCATGACGTGGACGGTAGGTCTTTGGTTCTCATCTCACAGGCCCCTGAGTCTCGTTTGGTTCCAGGCCTCCGTGGCTGCTCAGGGTGCGCAGATCCCATTGACCTGCCCTCTAGTCACCTGCTCTCCTTGTCATCGCGTCTGCGGCTGAGCTCGGCCACCCCGCTTCTTATTTCCGTTATAATGTCTTTCAATTCACTAATTTTTATTTCATTCTTTTTAATTTTTTCTTTGTTGAGGTTTCCCATCTCTTCATTTGTTTAAAAAAGAATGAGTGGTTGCTGTTGAAGGGCTTTTGTGACGGCTGCTTTAAACCCGTGTCCAGTACGCCCGCCTCTGCTTCCTCGTGCCAGCGGGCGCCGGGCTCCAGGCCGGGGGCCCTGCTCTGCGGCCTCCCGCACATCGGGGAGACTGTGGAGATGCCCTCCCATTTGATGAGCTAATTCCAGCAGCAGTGGGGTCGGCTCTGGCCTCACGTGCAGACGACACGTCATTGTTCAGAGCTACTGTGGCCCCTGCATCCTGCCGAGCCCACTGGGGTCCTGCTCTGTCCCCGCTCTGCTGCCTGTGAGGACAGAGCGCTCCGAGGCCGCCTGCAACCCGGGGCGAGGCCGGGGCTGCCTGGCCTCCGCTCAGTTGTGGCCGGTGCCACCAGGAAGGGAGGTGCCCACTTGGTCCACCTTCTGTCACGGGTGGATGGGAAATGCTGGGTCAAACAGTTCTTGGCTTAATAACATTTCTGGTCCGGAATCACATTAATACATTGATTCCTTTATAGTCTGCAGTTTACCCGCAAAGGTTAAATAAAACCTGAAGTTTGCAACTCGATTTGAACAATTTATAACGGTGGTATATTGGTGAGCAGGGTACTTTAATATCTCTCATTAACGGATGCTAATTATATGGGCGATTATTTTGGAATCTAGCGAGCAATAAGGACAATTACAATCTCCGCACTGGACAGATTTTAAGTCATTCCTGAGAGGTCGAACCAACCGAGAGATGAATGTCCCTCCACTTGCTTCTTCATTTATTTTTTATTTAATTGAGTTTTAATGCTACATAATATTGATTCACAACTTAAGAGATTAGAATAATAATCAATCTGAGCCCACACTGCCTTCTCCCAAAGCCCATTTTAACGCCTAAAAATTGGTGCCATTTATTAATTTCATTGCATTTGGCACTTAATTAGAACCCTCGATGTGTGAGACTAGCACACAAAACAACTCACTCTGGCCCCACCGGGAGGCGAAACCCGCGAGTGCAAATCCCCCGCGGCCGATGCTCCAGCTTCTGCACAGCCTCGCCTTTTAGAGAAAGTGCTCGGAGGGTCATTCTGTGCAGCAGCGCCTGCTTCCGGAGTAAGTGCATGAGTGGGGTCCCCGCTCCTGGAGGCCGGACCCGCCGCCTCGGTCCTCCGTGCAGAAATGTGGAATAAGTGCATGAGTGGGGTCCCCGCTCCTGGAGGCCGGACCCGCCGCCTCGGTCCTCCGTGCCGCGATGTGGGGAGGACACGCCCACCCACTGACCCGAGGGTGCAGAAGGCGGAGCGCGGCAAGGCCCTGCTTCCGCGGGTATGAAACGCGCAGACACAGCACCAGTCTTCGCTCAGGTTCGGAGGAAACGGAGTCCCCGCGAGGGCCAGTGACCAGTCAGTGACTAAACAGCGAATCAAAAGGCAGAAAAGGAGCGAAAAAGCCAGCCATTACCTTGTAGCTCTGTTGTGCCAGGCCCGCATTGCAAATACCATTTCACTTCGCTCCAACCCGAGTAATTGTCCCTCCTCTCTTACAGCGAGGGCACTGCGGCCACAGAGGGAACCGGTGCCGTCTGCAGTCACGGTGCCTAACGCCCTGGAACCCGCCCGGAGCTGTCCCCGCGGCCTCCCGCTGCTGGTGACTCCGCCTCGGCCGTGGCTCCCGCCCGCGCTCTGCGTTCTGTCTCCGGGGAGGGCGGTGGCGGCCGACTCCTTCCTCGCTGCTGGCCGCACACCTGCCTCTCCTGGTCTCTGATCTGACATTGGACGTGTCTGGGGACGGGACGAAGCGGCTTAGGAATCCGGGTCTGAGGGGCCCTCTCTGCAGTCAGCCCCCCACCCCCCCTCCCGGTGAAGGCGGCCTCCCGTGGCTGGGCGCGGCCTGCTTTGCCTCTGGTTCTCAGCTCTGTCCCCCATCGCACTGGTGACTGGGTCTGTGACTCGCCAGCGAGCGACAGGCTGTGCCCACAGTCACTGCGTGGAGCAGAGGGCACAGCACTGGCCAGCGCGCTGCGGAGAGCTTCGCTTCCAGCGCGAGGCTGCTCTCCGGAGGGAGCCTGGTTCACATCCCGCCGATGAGCACATCCTGGGGCGGGCGCGCTGAGGGACCTGGCGCTGCCGGGCCCTCGCCCAGGGAGGGGACATGTGTGAGGGCCCTCACCCGGGGAGGGGACATGTGTGAGGGCCCTCACCCGGGGAGGGGACATGTGTGAAGGCCCTCGCCCGGGGAGGGGACATGTGTGAGGGCCCTCACCCGGGGAGGGGACATGTGTGAAGGCCCTCACCCGGGGAGGGGACATGTGTGAGGGCCCTCACCCGGGGAGGGGACATGTGTGAGGGCCCTCACCCGGGGAGGGGACATGTGTGAAGGCCCTCGCCCGGGGAGGGGACATGTGTGAGGGCCCTCACCCGGGGAGGGGACATGTGTGAAGGCCCTCGGCTGCGCCTGCTGTGCCGCACGCACGTCTAGGCCACGCCCCGGTCAGTGCTAACGGACGTGGGGAGACAGGCAGCGGAGGCGTCCCAGACAGAAGGCAATGAGCGAAAAGCTCCCCAGGGAACGCGTGTGATGTCATTGATCCCCCCCCACCCCCGCCCCCAGGAAATCCTTTCTTTCTTAAATACTGGAAACCCTCCTTACTGTTAGGAACTGGGTGTCCCTGAGCAGGGAGGCACCGGCAGCCCGATTGTACTGTACACAGAGCCTGGGTCCCCAAAGGCTCTGGGGAGAAAGTCGCCCCAGCTGCTCCCAGCGGAGGAGACAATGCCTGTTACACACTCAGCCTGAAGCAGGTGCTGTTCTCGAGGGTGTGTTCCCATTTCCTTAGCTTTTTATTTTATCTTTTAATTGACTTCAGAGAGGAAGGGAGAGGGATAGAGAGATAAAGCATCAGTGATGAGAGAGAATCATTGACCGGCTGCCTTCTGCACGCCCTACACTGGGGATCGAGCCTGGAGCCCGGGCCTGTGCCCCGACCAGGAATTGATGATGCGCAACCACTGAGCCATGCTGGCCAGGCCATTTCCTCAGCTCTGTGAGGGGCTCCTGCACCCTCTGTCTGCCCACAATCTCCCGATCCTCCACCCCGGGGATGCAGCCGGCCTCCTCCCGACCTGAGGCTCCCCAGCCACAGGGCCGGTGCCTCTGGCTGTTCTATCCCCTGAGACAGGCTCGGGGCTACCACAGTCATCACTGTTTGGGGCTCTGAGTCTGGGGTTTGTATCTTCAAGGGGTTTGGGGGAGCAAGGTTCTAACCCAAAGCAAGGAATCCGATGGTACGACGGAGGGTCCGGGAGACGCCGCAAGGCAATTGGCCGACCACAGGGCCACTGGGCGTGTACTAGCCACACTCCGACTCGGTGCCTTCCTGCACCGTCTCTGCCCCTTTCCCCCGAATCAATCCCCTCAGTCCAGGGAGACCCGCGCACTCCCGCAGCACAGCTCCTGCCCCCGCGTGCGTGTGTGCCCGCTGCTGGCACCACGAGGGCAGGCACATGGCTTTGCACCCTTTCACAACAGCCACAGTCACCAGGGCACGAGGAGCACTTGCTTTGCTCCAAAACTGGGTGAAGCCTTTCCCACACGTTTCCTTACGGAACCATCCCCACACCTCACCGTGTACACGGTGTCATTCATCTCGTTCCACAAACGAGGAAGCCGCCACGCGCTCCCGTGACCTGCCCACTGGAGCAGCAGCCCGAGCGAGAGGACTTCCCGGGGTCAGCCTGGCGGCCTCTCCCGGATCTCAGCCTCTACACAGCAGCCGCGGCACGAGCAGGGCCACCCCACTCGCGGGGCTCAGAGGCGTCCCTCTGTGCTCACAATCCAGTTCCAAATGATGTCACAGACTAAAGGCCGCCGGGCCTGGGCCCTGCCTAGCTCCCCGTCCCCATCCCGGCCCCCATCGGCATCCCCACCGCCACCCCCACCCTCATCCCCACCCCCACCCCATCCCCACCCCCACCCCCACGGCTTGCCCTGGAGTACCAGGCTCGCACCACATGCATTTCCTCCTGCTTCTTCAGCAAACACAGCTCCTCTGCTCCGGGCTCCCGGGGGTCGCCACCCCACAGCCCGAGAGGCTCCGACCCAGGGGTTCGCGGCTCCTTCATGTGCTTCGGGAGTCAACGCCTGCTAACCCACCACCCTCCCCAAGTCACTCTGTCCCCTTGTCACTGACGGCTATGGGTAATTATCTTGTTTACTGTGCCTGCCTCTCCCCCTAGCCCGCCGAGACCTCTTTTCCAGTCTCCGATGCACCCCCGGTGCAACCAGCGCTTCGTAAACAGTTAACGACAAAACAAAGGTGTCCTCGATGGCAGGGATGCTGGACGGCAAGGCCTCCCAGTTAATGGAGATTATGCGCCCTTCAAAGGAAGAAGGGAGTCTGCAAAAACATTTAGAAATGTTGTCATGTTGTTTTAAAAAGTCAAATCATGCTGCTTCCTGCGATAAAACAGAAAGCACAGCAGCCTTCTCCAATTACATAATTTGAACCTTTGGACATAAAGCTATTCCACCTTCTGAACAACAATAAAAATTGCTATTGAATTAGAGTTGATGAATTCACAAAAGCACCTACGGAGAGCTCCCTGGAAATAAAATTTAATTTTAAAGTTTGAAATTGACAGAATGTAAAAGAACAGTTTTCAAATATACTCTATATTTCAGAGAAAAATCTCTGCACGGCCACATGAAGCCACAGTGATGAGACGGCAGCCAGGCAGCTATTAACGGTGCAGCGTCCCTGCCCGTGGGAGGGCCAGGTGATGGGGGAACAGGTGGTCACGGGCCCGGGCAAGCTCCCGGGGGCCTGGGCCATGTATGTCCTCAGGTGCCGGCGGGGCTGGCGCAGGACTGCGACCCATCAGCCTCTCGTGCTCTCTCCCTCACCTGGCAGCCCTCTCAGTCAAGCAGCTACACAGCTACCGGTCATCCCTGGGCACAGGCGCCCACCCCCTGCCGTAGCTGCCGCCGTCCTGCTCCAGCGTGCGGTGCAAGGGGAGCCAGGAGGTACACAGAGACAAGTGTGCCACTGAGTGAAGCACTGAGACAGAAGAGAAAGGGTGTCCCCGCCCTGGCTCGTGTGGCTCAATGGTTACGCATCGCCTCATGCACTAAAAGGCTGCAGGTTCGATACCTGGTCAGAGAACATGCTGAGGCTGTAGGCTCATCTCCAGCAGGGGGCGTGCAGGAAGCAGCTGAGAGGTGTTCCCTCTCACACTGATGTTTCTCTCTCTCTCCCTTCCTCTCTCTAAAAATCTATAATTTTTTTTAAATCTTTAAATAAAAAAAAAATTTTCCCTAACAGCTTGCTTTTACATAAAAACTAGAAACAACTCCAAGCAGATCACCGTCCTCAGTAATTTCAACATGTGAGTTCTAATTAAGAAATCAGACTTGGGTGACGGGTTGTTTTCAGTGTCGGAAGAACAGCATGGAATCCCGGGTAACCGGAGGAGGCGGGTTATGAAGTGTGTCTAGAACGTGAGTCTTGCGTGAGCTTCTTAATCTGCAGGGCGCAGAGGTGGCTCACACCCGCCCCCCGGGGACCCGGGGGGGTTGGGGCGACAAAGTGCACACGTGCCACGAGGGACGACTCCCCACCGCGTCTCCCTGCCTGTTAGCCAGGCTGCGCTGGAGAAGGACAGGAACCCCGCCTGCGCCCGCCCTGAGGGCCGCGGCTGTGAGAGGCACTGCTAGCGGCACCAAGTGGCTCATCAGAAACGTTAGAGTTTTAATAGCATCTTTCCCCTCTATAGTCAATATATCGAACAATTTCTAAAAATGTACCAAATGATAAAAAGTACACAGGCCAGGAGACCCTTTAAGTCGTGGGGCACCGGGCACACGCTCTGCTCCCCGGAGCCATGACGGAGTCGCGCGGAATCCTGGTGACGCGCCAGGGGAGGCACCGCCGGTCTGACCTGCTGGGCCTGGGGAGCCCGTGCCCCTGCGACATCGGGGCAGCGCGCCCCACGAGGTGGCTCAGATGTTTCCAAAGCCCCATCTCAGGCCAGCGGCCAAAAAGCACGAAAGCATCTGCTCACGCCAAGAACAAAGACAACAAAACTGCAACTCGACGCGACAGCAGCCAAGGCCAGGCGCGGGCAGCCGGGCAAGGGTTTCAGGTGGGACCACCCTCCCCCAGGCCCCGGGAGACCCCGCGGGAAAGCACACGTTATTTTGAATGACTGTGGGTCCCGGGGAGTGCAGAGAAGAGAACGGCGCCTCCTCGTCCTCCTGACCGGCACACCTTCGTGGATGGGGGGCACGAGAAGCCGGGCACGGAGGGGGGCACAGGGCCCTTCACCACGGGTGGAGCTGGCTTCACCGCTACAACCAGGGCCCGGAATGTTCCACGGCCACCCACCCTCCCCCGCAGGCCTTGGCAGACCCTCCCCCTTCCCTAAGCGAACCCACAACTGGTTTGTCGAGCACGTGCCGCCGCACGTGGAGGCTCAGGCAAGCGAATCGTCCAGGAGCCGAGGGTGGGACGGTCCCCGAGCCCCTCCGAGGGCTGCTCTTGAGGGGGCTCCCGGGAGCTGGGCAGCACCCCGCGGTCTGGACGGAGCACCCCGGGCCAGTGTCTCCGCAGCGAGGACGCAGAGGGGCCCTCACGATGGAGCTCCCACGAGCGGCTGGTGCACGTGTGTGGATACAGGCGTCACCTCCCTGGGATGCACGCTCAGGACTGCAGCTGCTAAGTCCGATCCTCAGTGCATGTCCAGTTTTTAAAAAAATATATTTTTATTGATGTCAGACAGGAAGGGAGAGGGAGAGAGAGAGAGAAACATCCATGATGAGAGAGAATCATGGACCGGCTGCCTCCTGCACGCCGCCTACCGGGGATCGAGCCCGCAACCCAGACATGTGCCCTGACCGGGATTGAATCCTGACCTGTAGGTTCATGGGTCGACGCTCAACCACTGAGCCACATCGGCTGGGCTGTCCAGTTTTCTCGTGAGACCACCAAACCGTCTCGCAGACGGCGGCCGTGGCGCCTGGTCGCCGGTCCCCGGTCCTCACCGGGATGCACCGTGTCACCACGTCTCACTGTAGCGGGTCCAGCGGCTACTCAGTGACGCCTCATTGTGGTTTTCATGGTCTCTCATGGCTCATGGCGCTGGCCATCGCTTCACGGGCTCACTGGCCACCCACACATCCCCCTTCCTGAAATGTCTGCTCACAGCTAGATCTGTTTAACTGCAGAGTTTCCAGAGTTCTCTGCGCATTCTAGACACGAGTGCTTTCCCAAACACGTGGCTGGCAGACACGGTATTGCCGTCTCCCGCGTGGCTTGCCACTCCCGGATCAGTCTGTGTGGCAGAGAAAAGTTGTAAAACGTATCGATTGTTTTCTTTTCGGAGCCAGGCCTTCGGGGTTTGAAAACTCTTCCCCATTCCCGGCCCCAGAGGTTCCCCCGATGTGTCCTCCGGAACGTGGAGCAGTGTTGCGTGTCACACTTACCCCCACGCCTCTGAGGTGACTTAAACCCGGGAGTGGGGCAGGTCAGGGTGTAGTTTGCCTGTGGATGGGCCCAGCCCCATTGGTGGCAACTGCTCCTCCTCCACTGCTTCTGACCCCGGCGCCGCTCAGCTGCTGCCCCCGTGCGGCCACCTCCGCGTCCCCGGTCCGTCCATGGGTCCTTGTGTCCCTGTGCCAGGCCACAGCGCACAGGCTGCAGCTGGACGGTGCCAAGCCAAACGGGGAGAGCGGCCCCCCTCCATCCTTCCGACTCAGACTTGCTTCAGCTTCTCTGCTTCCGACGTCTGTTTGAGAATAACCTTTCCAAGGCCGACAGAAATCTCGCTGTGGTTTTGATGGGAATTGCACTCAACCTGGACATCAATTTGGGGGAAATTGCCTGCTTTCAACCCATGAACACGGCCTGCTTCCCTGTGTTTCAGGGCTCGAGTTCCTCTCATCAGTCCTGCGCAGCTCTCAGCTTCAGGCCCTGGCCACGTTTTATTAGATTTACACTAATTCCTTTTCAAAGCAGCTGTGAAAAGTATTGTATTTTTTATTTCAATTTCCGTCTGTTCACCAGAAATGGTGCTGATTTTTATATGTGGATCTGTGTCCTGTGACCTTGCTACACTTACTTATTCTGTGAGTGTTGTGTGTGTGTTTTCAGTCCTTCCTCGCTCTGACCCTCTCTCTCACCACTTCCAGGCGAGGGGAGAGCTGGGGTCCCCGCGTGGTTCTGTGGACACTCAGGGGTGGAGGCAGGCTCCTCATCGCCGGGTGGGGTGTGAGTTCACGCTCCCGGTAGCCTCTGGGAGACCCCCTGGATGGGAGGGTGGTCTCCTGCACAGCCTCACTGAACAGCGGGAGGGATCCTGCCACCCCCGGTGGGGGTGAGAGTCCCGGCTCCTCACTGGGCCTCCTCTGACCTGAGCCTGGGACGGGGAGGCACCTCGGCGGCGCCTGGAGAGCAGCGGCAGGCTCCCCACGGCTCCCCACTCACCTGCACTGTGGGGCTTGTGGGGATGGCCGGCCTTTTCTGTGCTTCGCTGGCGACAGTGGTCCCTGCGCACCAGGGGTCTGTCTTGCTGGGCGGCTCCCACGGTGTCCTGTGGCTGGAAGAGCTGGCTTTCTCGGAGGCGTTCTTTCATCTGTGCCCACTGGCATCTGGGTTTCCTCCGGTCCCAGACAGACAAGGCCAACAGGAAGCTCGGGGAAGCCCGCGCACTGTGTTCCAGAGCCGAGGCGTGGCCGTCTCCACCCACCTGCAGTGTCCTGTGTAGCCGTACATCCTGGTCAGGGACTGGGCGTGCTTAGGCGGAGGGATGGCGACAGCACGCCTGGCATCGCCCAGAGCAGCGGTCGCCAACCGTGGTCCGCGGACCCTGGTGGCCCGTGAGGTCCGAAAGGCTGGCGCCCGCTGGTCCAGAGACGAGTTGAGAAGGTGCCTGGCAGCCTTTCCTCCTCCACAGACGGAGGATCCGCAGCAAAGACTCGGGGCCTGAGCACAGAGAACGGGGGACAACGAGAAGCCCACTGTGGGGGCAACGCGGGGAGAAGAAATGGGTGAGTTATGAGCTGCTCACTGAGTTTTTAGAATAAAACCAAGGACCGCATCTATTTGCCTCGGGCAACAGACAATGACCGTCAGGTGGAGGTGACCAGAGAGCCTGCGGCAACGAGGAGAAGAGCAGCAGGAAAAGGAGGATCAGAAGCGGGCCCACGCCCCTGCCTCGGGAACAGAGAGGACCCCGCCAGCCTCGCGTCCGCCTCTAATGATGCCAAGCGGACGCGCGTTCTGCTGGTGAGCCCCGCCTCGCTCAGGGCCGTCGGTGCCCGAGGAAGCCTCATTGCACAGGAAAAGCAGAGGCAGCGGCTCCGAGCCGCCCGGGCGCCCGAAGGACACGGCAAGCGACCAGCCGGGCGCCCTAAGGACACGGCAAGCGACCAGCCGGGCGCCCTAAGGACACGGCAAGGGACGTTGCAAGCGAGGACGGGCAGGATGCTGCGCAGTCAGCACCACACACTGCACAGCCTGCTCTCCTGCAAGCAGCCAGCAGCCTACTCTCCCGCAAGCAGCCAGCAGCCTGCTCTCCTGCAAGCAGCCGGCCAGCAATGGAGGCCACAGCCCCGCAGCTCATCGCCACTCCTTCCCGAAGGTCCAGGAAAAGCCAGCAGAGTGGCCGGCACGCCCTCCATTCCCGCCTGGCTCATTGCAGGGCCTGGTCAGAGACGGACAGGGAGACACATCTGGAAATAAGGATTCTTCCCCGGTCCGCTGCCTACCCCTGGGAACCCGAGGCCGCACCTCCCTGCCGAGGTCTCCAAAGGATTCCTAACGAGGGCCTCGCTCGGCACGGCCTCCGGGGCACGGCCTGGATGTGCACACCGCGCTCCTCCCGTTCTCTGCCGGCGTGGACGCCGCGGGGCTCAGAGACGACGAGATGCGCTCCCTTTACAGAGAAGCGCTTTCTCCTGATTAGATTTTGGTCTCTAAACCCAATACACTGTTCAATGAGATAATTAGAAAATCCATAAATAAGGAAATAAATATATTATTTCTTTCATTCTTTAATTTTTTAACGTTGTTTGAGAAGTTTGCACCTAGAAAGGATTAGACATTTAGATAATCATTACATTAAATACAGTTAGTGCTGCTTTTCTAACAACCTTCACTATAGGGGAGGAGCCAGAGGAGAGAGGAAAGCACGCGCTCTGAGGAAGACGGAGACGGGCGTGTATTTCAGAGCATCATCGCCGAGGGCTGCAAAAGGCTGATTAGCAAAAGGCAAACAGGCTCCTGAAAGCAGCAGCAAACTGAATACATTATGATCCCAGTGCACACACGTGGGCACACGTGCACACACACATGCACACACACATGTGCACACACACATGTGCACACATGTGCACATACACACGTACAAGGAGACACAGAGGGCAGGACCGCTATCAGATGCTCACAGCAGGTACGCTGTGAGTGGGTTAGTTTAGGTTAATTTTCCCCTGATGCAGTCCTACATTTTCTAAGTTGTCTATAAGGTTTTATAATCAGAAAAAATCTTTAAGAAAATAAAATCAGAAATTCTTTGGGGTCTGATAGGAATAATCATTATACTTGCAACAAAAAGTATTTTTACAGTCATTTATTTAATGTCTGTCTCCCTACCCAACTATGAAGCACATTAGAGTAGGAACTACCTCCACCATGCTCGCAGCTACAGTCTCAGAGCCTGGGACACTGCAGGGACCTAAAAATATTCACGAATTAATAAATGAACAAGGACGGGAAGGAGGCAGGGAGGGAGGGAGGGAGGAGAGAGGGTGGGAGATAAGGAGGAAGGAAGGGAGGAAGGACAGAGGAAGGGAGGAAGGGAGGGAAGGAGGGGGAGGAAGGAGCTGGGAGGAAGAGGAGGGAGAGGAGGAGGCATGGGAAGCGTGGCCATGGCGAGTCTGACAGCACAGAGCCCCCTACCTGTCAGCTTCTCAGGGCGCCCCCCGGGCTAACAGGCTACCTGGCTCTTAGCCGCTGAGCGCAGGCTGCGGGATGAAAAGTAGATGCACGAGACTTACTTCTCACGGGTCACGAAGGGGCGAACACACACTGAGGCCCGTTTCCCGCCTGACCTGAACCTACTCAGAGCACAAGGGAAGCCGCCGGCAGGAACCGGTCCGACGCGCTGGGACTGGCGCTGGAGGACCGAGGCCACAGCGGGACCGTCAGTGAGGTCCGCTCACATGGAGCACGTCAGGCAGCAATATTTCTGTTTCTCGGTAAAACATCCTGCCCGCAGAGAACGCTCATCTCCCACTCTGGTGTGAATGCCACTGCCTCCCGGGGTAGGTCCCCGAGAAGAGACGAGTGCTGGGGTCCAACCCCAGCAGGTCCAGGGGTCCCCAAAGGTGTGGACGGAGTTGGCGAAGAAGGAATGACATGGAGACAGCGTTCAGTTGATCAGCAGCCTAGCCAGGATCTCTAGCCAGGATCTCTAGCCAGGATCTCCAGCCAAGTTCTGGTCAGGATCTCCAGCGAAGTTCTGGTTAGGATCTCCAGCCAGGTTCTGTGTCCATGTTCTCTTGCTAGGTTCTCCAGCCAGGTTCTCCAGGTTCTCCAGCCAGGTTCTGTAGCCAAGTTCCCTCGCTAGGTTCTCCAACCAGGTTCGGTCACCAGGTTCTAGTCAGGTTCTCTTGCCATGTTCTATCCAGCTTCTGTCTCTAGGTTTTTCAGCCAGGTTCTCTTGCTAGGTTCTGTCTCTAGGTTCTGTGGCCAGTTTCTGTCCAGGATCTTTTGCCATGTTCTCTCCAGCGAAGTTCTTCTGTCTCTAGGTTCTGTGTAGGTTCTGTATCTAGGTTCTGTGTCTAGGTTCTGTGTCCTGTTGTCTTGTTACATCTGTATTTATACCAGTTGATTCAGTCCTATCAATCTCTATTCCAAAGGTTAGGGCGTTTCTTATCTCCATTCCAGGGAGTAAAGATTATGTAGCTTAAGCACGATTGTTCGTAGTTAAAGTGATTAATTACCCGCCTGGCACTTAGTTAAGGGGTTTCATTCCCTCCCTAACTTCAGGGGAAAATCCCTACCTGGGGAAACAACCTTTCTCAGAGACCTTGGTTAAAACACATAGTGCCAAGAAGGTGAGCAAACATATTAAGAACAGTATGCCATGTATGCCAGGTCCCTTGAAACAGCAAGGATGGACCGGCTCCCGGCAGACGAGGTCACCCTGTTTCCCGAGCCATTTCCAAGCCGGGCTGGTCCCCAAAACAGCCGCGTGGGCGCCCTGCGGCAGGAAGGGCTGGTCCAGCCCCAAGGCATCCTGTGGCCGGGGCGCCCAGGGCCAGCCGCCCACCCGCCCAGGGAGCCACCGGCCTCCTCGCTCTGCTCCCCGAGATCAGAGACCTCAAGGCCCCAGTGAGCGGCTTTCCGCCCGCACAGACAGGCCTGGGACTGAGCCGGCCATCCCTGGTTCCCATCTCCACGTGGAGGCGTTCATGCTGGAAGGTAATTCCAGGCGGGAAACGGGTGTAAATGCCTGGGAGAGCGCGGCCTGCCTGCCGCTAAACGAGAAAACGAGAGAAGCATTTCCATAGCGAAGAACTGCTCTTTCTTTCCTGAAGCCAAACCCGCCGAAGAGGACAGACAAACACGCTGCCTGAGGCCCCGTGGCCCGGAGTCTCGAGGGAGCGCCCCCAGGGCAGGCCTGCGCCCCAGGCCACCGCGCCCGCGGGGTTTGTTTCCGACGGGTTTAGAGCCGACACATGACGGAAGCCGCTGTACATGCGAAGCGCTACTTTTGAATTAAGTTGTCTTGGGACTCAAAACACAAGCCATTTGGCTTTTGTTGCTGTAAAGTGTATCCTGACCTTGCAGGGAAGAGGATAATCAACCAGAAAAAAGACTGGCGTCGTGTCACACGGGGTCGAAGTGATGTGGATGCTCACAAAGAGCCGCTGCCGCTCCCTCCACAGCGCCCGCCCGCGCCCTCCTCCCCCCCCCAGCCCAGCCTCCCCCGCTCCCTCCTAAGCTCCAGGCCCTTCCTTTGCTGTAAATGTTTCCTGAGCCCTCTTCTTGCAGAGCTCACGGCTAGCTGCTTCTACCTCCGTGACTTTCTAAGTAAGCTTTCTCTTATTGAGGGAGGGGGGGGGAAGGAGGAGGAGGAAGAGAAGGGGGAAGAGGGGGAGAAGAAGGAGAATAAGAATAAGAATAAGGAGAAGGAGAAGAACTGTTTTCTAAACAAGACTGACTGTGACGCCTGCTTTTGCTGTTTAGAGAGAGGAAGGCAGGGAGGGAGGGGGAGAGAGAAACATGGATTTGTTTTCCACTTATTGAGGCATCGTTGGTTGCTCCTCCTGTGTGTCCTGACCAGGGATCGAACCTGCAGTCTTGGCACATCGGGGCGACCCCCGAAACAACTGAGCTACTGGGCCAGAGCGTGGTGATTCATCTGCAATAGCTGTACCGCGATCTCGGAGTTCAGTCAATATTGGTAAAGCTGCTCGATAATGATTTATTGGTTTCTCTTTATCCTAAATGCCAGCAAAAGACATAGGCTATCCAGGGGCTTACTTTCTGATTTACTACAAGTAAAATTTGAAAGAGAAACAACATGAGAATTAGAAAAGGATAAACCCTTGCCACACTGAACATTAGCCATATGTCTCAAGTGAATTATTTTAATTTTGGCCAAAAAAAAAAAAATGCTATTTACTCATGGTCCTCAAAGAAAAAAATGTAGTTACAGTAAAAAAAAAAAAAATCAATGTTGTATGATGGTTGAGACATAAGAATAATGTGTCATTAAAATCTGGATTCCGGGTGATGGCGTGTGAAGCGCACGCAGCCAGCACTGGACGTGAGGTTAGTGTCGGGAGGAGGAAGGAGCCGGAAGCGCTGCGGGCGGTAACCAAGCTGCCGTCCGGCTGCCACCCAGCCCTCCCGCGGTGAGCGCAGCTCTGGGGCAGAAACTGTACCTCTTGCCCAAGAGCCCGGGTGCCCCTCGGGGTTTCTCCGAGGCAATGTTCTAACAACTAGACGGACACATTTGCAAGAGCAGTTAGCAAATATATGTTGTAGCTTCAGGACTCAAATGCAAAACGTTCATTTCCACACAGATGGTCAAAACACGCATTTCTAAGCTGGAAACATTTTTTTTCGCAGCAGAAACACATGTCCTGGCTGTCAAAAAATGTCTCAATAGAACATGTTTTTGCAAAAGGTATTTAATTTGGCAAATGTGTGCCTGTGTAGACTCAGAGTCAAAGCGATTTAAAAGCATGTATGCATTCATCAGGAAAAGTATTTTAAGTAAAAATGATAACAATCAATTGCTTTCTCTATAGGAGGAGCTGAGCAAAAGCTTCATCTTTATCATCTAACTTAACCCTGGTTATTAGTAAACGTGAGAAGCAGATAAGGAATCTGAGGCCTGGAGAAGTTAAGCAATTTGTCCAAACGCTTGCAAATAGCAAAAGGGTTTTCAAAAGGTGGACAGCATTGAGTCACGAGCAGCAACAACAACAAACATTTTTAAGAGACCTTCAAAAGTCGCAGTTTGATTTCCCACGTATCGAGGTAACTAGAGGTAGGGAGTCCAAGACTAGCACAGCAGTGCCAGGATGTCTGTTCAGAATCCCGCCCCCTCCATCTTTCTATAGCTGCAAGGGAAGCGAGGAAACCCAGGGACAGGAGTATCATAATTTCCCTGGAGGAGGATTGGCAAGCATTTTCTGTAAAGACCTGGATAGTAAAAGGTTTAGGGTTTGCAGGCGCTTTGGCCTCTGTCGCAACTACCCAACTTTGTCCATAAAGCTGGAGAACCATAGACGAGGGGGCTGTTTACAGAAACACACAGCAGGCAGCTGCGGGCACGGATTTGCCCCTCGCTGGCTGGTTTGCTGACCTGTCTTAGAGCAATCACGACTCAGCACAGGAGGGGGAGGCATGGGAGACGAGGCACACGACCCTTAAACAAATCACTGTCCTATGAGGAAAGCTGACGGGCTGGCCACGAGGGCACACGGGACAGGGGAAGGGCTCCCATTCAGGCCTGTGAGACTCCACAGCCTGAGCTGCAACCCCGTGGCACTCCACCACTTTGCCCCCACCACGTTCACCCGGGAATCCAGGACAGTGAAAACTGCAGGCGCTCTGCTTACTGACCCCTCTGACACGGAGGCTCTAGATGAGGAGGCGAGGGGAAAGCTAAGGCACTTCCGACGAGTGGCCCTGCCCGCTGGGAGCAGAGGTGGGACCTGTATTTTGATCCCAGCACCGCGGTTCCTGCTCCTGGAACAGCAGCGGCCACGCTGGCATCTGCGACGCCCTGAGCAAGTGCCCTGCACCGTCCCCTTTGCTCTCCAAAGGCCCTTCAATGCGGGTACAACGGGCCACCCCCCAGTTCTCCGTCTGCGTTCAGCGATTGAAGCCCCGAAGATGACCCAGCTGGCCCAAGGCCCGACGGCCAGGACATGGGAGAGCCAGGAGGGTCCAGGTCTGACGGGCACCCAGGCTGAGTGAGCGCACGGCTCCCGGGACTGGGGGGCTCCTGACCCAGGAGCAGGGGAAGCCCGGGTTGTCCTGACAGCAGGATGTAGGCGCCGCTCAGAAAGGTCAGGCGGAGGCGGAGGCCCGTCAGCACACGGAGCTCACTGCCTGCAGCGCCAGTCGCCGCCCCTGCGCTCAGTGAAAAACAGCTCCAGGGCGGCGTCCTGGGGATCGCGCAGGGGTCACGGCTCCCCGGCTCTGGCCTTGTGCTCTGAGCCCCGTTCTCAGGCAGGAAAGCGGAGGGGGGCCCCTGGGGCTCAGTGCAGTTTGGAACTGGACCTTCATGACTATTTTTCCTTCCCCCTCAAGTTCCCTGAGGAACCGCAGAACGTGGGGCTCTGGCCCCTTTCTCACCAGGGGACAGTCATCTGGAACTGGCGACACTCCCGTGCCCGGGGTGCCTCCAGGTCCCTGCACGCACTTCAAGGTCAGTGCCGACCTCGAGGCCCCGCCCCGTGAGCTTTCCTTCCTTTATTAATCCAATAAATACTTTTTAAAAGCCAACCTTTTTACATTGAGATCATTGCAGACCCCCACGCAGTGGTGAGAAATATTACAGAGCACCCATGTGCCGTGACCCAATCCCGCAGCGGTGACTGTGCAAACCTACAGGACAGCGTCACGCGGACCGGACAGCAGAACGGCGCGTTCCCACCACCCCGGCCCCTCCTTTATCGTTAACCCCCACCCCTCCCCCGGTCACTGAGCCCTAGAAACCTCTAGCCTGTCTCCGCTCCTGGAAAGGCGCGTCTCAGTAGCACTGTGTGACTGGGAGACAGTGCGCCCTGTGGGGTCGGACCCTTTCCCCCTTAACGCCTTCCAGATGCACCCAGGCCGCTGCGGCCCCAGGGGCTCCCCCTCTCTATGCTGAGTCCCAGGCGGCATCACGGGGCACCGCAGTCTGGTTATCCATTATCCAGCCCACGGACATCTGGGCTTTTTTCAGTTTGGGGGATTATCAAATTGAACCATTTGGGAGATTGCTGAACTGAATCAGCCTTTGATAACTGGAGGAATCCTACTGAGTCATGATATATAATTCTTTTTATGCTTTGTTGAAATTGACTTGCTAATATTTTATTGATTTTTTTTTGTAACAGTGTATGAGAGATATTGGTCTATAGTTTTCTATTTTTTTGTATTGTCTTTATCTGGTTTTAATATAAAAGCAATATCATGCTCAAAGAGTGAATTGGAAAGTATTCGCTCCCCTTCATTTCTTTGGCGGAGACTGTGTAAAAGGGGTGTTTATTCTTTAAGAGTTTTGTTAAATTCTCCACGGAAACTCACTTCAGACGCAGTGACATTGCAAACGGCAGGGAAATTTCTCTCAGGAACATTGTAATTACAAATTCCATTTCCTTAATGGCTATTGAACTGTCCAGGTTACTCATTCATCTCGGTCGAGTTCTGGGGGAACTTCCTTTCCGAGGAACAGGCCCCTTTCATCACGGGGATCCAGTGTCTGTGCCCAGACTGGGCCGCACGGCGCCTTATCACCACCCCGGCTTCCGCGGGGTCCGGAAGGACACCCCGCACCTCGGGCACTGGTGGTTGTGTCTTTTCAGCCTTCATCGTCAGTCTCGCTGCAGGTTTTTCAATTTGATCTTTTCAAGGAGCTGGGTTTTTGACAGTTTCCTATTTTCAATTTCATTAATTTCTGCTCTTGTAATGATTAGTCCCTTCCTTCGATTTCCTTTGTGCGTATTTTGTTCTTCTTTTTGTAGTTCCTTGAGGTGGGGTTTGGCTTAATGATGAGACGCCTCCCTTTCTCTAATGTGATACACCTTCTTACACACGATAACATTCCCTCTCAGACTGACTCTCGCTGCATCCCCCGCATTCTGATAGGCTGTGTTTTATTTCCATTCCCTTCTCCGATTGTCAAAAATTCCCTTGAGTTTTCCTTTTTGACCAACGAGTATAGAGACGTATGCTGTTGGATTCCCAAGTGTTTGAAGAGGTCCCTGCTGTCTTTCTGCTGTTTGTTTTTCACTGGGTCCCATTAAGGTCTGAGAAGATTCTGCCTGATGTCCACTCCGTTGACTTGTGGAGGTCAGCACAGCAGCCGGAGAGCGCCTGCCTTCGGGAATGTTCCGGGGGCCGGAGAGGAGTGTCACTTGGCTCCTGCGGGTGCAGAGTTCCGCCTGCTCATGGCCTCTCGTGGCTGAGTGCGCTGCTCCGCCTTCCTGAGCCATCGCCGAGGTTCTGTCTGGAGGCCCTGGAGCTGCTGAGACGGGCGGGAGGCCCACGCTGCAATGGTGGCTGCTGTGTGTCTCTTCTCGCTCTAGCAGCTTCTGCCTCGTGCAGGCCAGGGCTCTGTGGTTTGGTGCCCACACACTGAAGAGTATTAATTCCTGGCGGGTTATCTGTCGTTGTCATCTACGTCACCCCTCTTTTTACTGCACCCCGCTTCACTGAGCTCCACAGATATTGTGTTTACAAACGGAGGGCAAGACCCTCCACCAACAAAAAGTCCCCAGCTCGCTGAAGGCTCAGATGACGGGTAGCATGTTTGGGCTATGAAGTGTCTTTAATTAAGTTATATACACTGCTTCTTAGACATAGGCTACTGAACACTTAACAGACGCCAGTACGGTGTAAACATACGTTTTACATGCACTTGGAAACCAAAACATGTCACATGACGCACTTGTTTGCAATATTGGCTTTGTTGGGGTGGGCGGTCCGGGGCTGACTTCACAAGAGCTCCAAGGGGTACCTGTCAGTCCCTCTTTTCTCTAATCATTTTCTTTCTCTCCAGACTCCTCCTCTGGGTGGACTTGGCCTCCTGCCCTCACCCCTTCAAAACAAAACAAACAAGACCACGGGGGCCCCGACACTGGGTATTTCAGACCGTGGCCGCTGCTGGGAACAGGGCCGTGCAGATGCCGTGTGAAGACGGGGTCACGTGCAGTGGGCTGGGCTCTAAGAAGGTGGCGCGTGAAGAGACTCCTGGGATGATAACACAGATGCGAGTGTCGTCGCTGCAGAGCGAGAAACGGCGAATGGTGGCAGCGGGGGGGGTGGGGGTGGGGGGGGAGGTGGAGGGGGCAGGAGGGTCCCTGCAGGGGTCAGAGGAAGCGTGGGCCTCCCAGCACCTGGGTTTACCTTTCTGGCCTCCGACCACGAGTCAACCAGTTTCTATGGTTTTAAGCATCCAGTTTGTGGTACTTTCCTACACAGACTCCAGCAGGCATGTGGGAACCCACCCCCACCCCCGTCCTCCCCCACACCTCCCGATCTGCTTTCCCGTCTGAAATTGTTTTTTAACAGAAGTCAAAGAGGCATGTTTACCTTCCAGATAAAGGGCGCAAACAATCATCTGGTTATTAAGTAAATATTTGGCAAGAGGTCGTGCTGGGTCCTGTCCCGGGTACTGGGAAAGCATCAGAGAACAAAACAATACCACGCCCTACGCTGGCACCCCACCCTCTCCCGGAGGAGCCAGACACATGCAACAAGCATGACCCATCAGAAGACTGCGCCCAACATCCATCCATTCATTCATTCATTCAGCTCACTCTGTAACCAACATCCATTCATTCATTCAGCTCACTCAGCAACCGACATCCATTCATTCATTCAGCTCACTCTGCAACCGACATCCATTCATTCATTCAGCTCACTCTGTGACCGACATCCATCCATTCATTCAGCTCACTCTGCAACCAACATCCATTCATTCATTCAGCTCACTCTGCAACCAACATCCATCCATTCATGCAGCTCACTCTGCGACCGACATCCATTCATTCATTCAGCTCACTCTGTGACCAACATCCATCCATTCATTCAGCTCACTCTGCAACCGACATCCATTCATTCGATCAGCTCACTCTGTGACCAACATCCATTCATTCAGCTCACTCTGCCACTGACATCCATTCACTCATTCAGCTCACTCTGCAAACATCATTCATTTGATCAGCTCACTCTGCGACCAACATCCATTCATTCAATCAGCTCACTCTGCAACCAACATCCATTCATTTGATCAGCTCACTCTGCAACAGACATCCATTCATTAAATCAGCTCACTCTGCAACCAACATCCATTCATTCGATCAGCTCACTCTGCAACCAACATCCATTCATTCAATCAGCTCACTCTGCAACCAACATCCATTCATTAATTCCGCTCTCTCTGCAACCGACATCCATTCATTCATTCAGCTCACTCTGTGACCAACATCCATTCATTCATTCAGCTCTCTCTGCAACCAACATCTATCCATCCAGTCAGGTAGTACCTTGTCCAGAATCTCCCTCCCAAGGAAACTGGTTGCTTAGTTTATAAATCCAGATGCTGATTTCTGCTCCTCTCCTGTTTGAGAGGAGAGAGCGGGCTGGAGTGTAATGTGGTTGGGGACCTGCTGTGTAGCTGATGTGGGAAAGAATTCTCACTAAAGGAAAAGGGGACACGGGGGGCGGCGGCAGGAGCTGGGGGCAACGTCCCTGGACGGCCGCAGCACACCTGGTGCCTTGGTGGGGACGCTGCCTTGGCCATGCTCCCGATTCAGACAGCCGTGGGGGCCAGGACAGCTCCGTCCCGAGGGCGCCCCTTCCCTCCTGGGGTCACTGCGCATCCCTAGCACTGCCCTGCCGCCAGCGGGAGGCGTTGCTGAAACCGCGCTGGAGGCGGAAGACGAGGCTGTGTCTCAGCTCTGCGTGTACGTGCACCTCAGGGCCACAGCCTGGTTTTCTGGTGCCTCGACTGTCTCATCTGTGACGTGGGTATAAGCATGTCTACGCTGCCTATTACCTCACAGAGTCGTGATGAAATTTAACGCCTTTTTACAGACCCTGAGGAATCATTTCCAGCATCATGGTCTTCACTGGGAGGCCTGGCAGGCAGAGGCTTTAAAAGTCTGCAAACGAGGACAGCGTCTCCCCTCACCCGCGGCTTCGTTTTCTACGGTTTCAGTGGATTCTCGGACCCACAATCCGAAAATAGTAAACGGAAAATTCCAGAAATAATTCGTCAGTTTTCAATGGTGAGCCATTCCGAGCAGCGTGAAGAAATCTCGCACCGCCCAGCTGCGTCCCACCTGCAACACGACTCCCCCCTGTCCAGCGTCCCCATGCTGCAGACACCCGCCCGTCAGCCACGGCCGCTGTGTCCCTACCAGACAGACAGCCGCCACGCGTGCAGGCCTGTGTCCGGGTGACCGTTACTGTACTGACAGATGGCCCCCCGGTGCCGAGCGGTGACCGGACAGCAGGGTGGGACGGGAGGCGCGGGAAGCGCTTCCTGTAAGTGAAAGGCAACGCTCTCAGCCTGATCAAGGCAAGCCGAGGCCGGCTGCTCAACCCACAGCAGAAGGAACCTTCTGGCCGTAAAGCCGTGAGGAAGGGAGAGGGAGGTGGTGCTAGCTCTGCTGCCTGCCTCACGCTGCAAGGTCACGGCCACGGAGGAGAGAAGGGCTGACTCGGGTCGGAAAAAGCACGAAAACCATGGGCGGGAGACTGAACTGAAGGTGTCTCCGCTGATGGGGACGCGCCCGACGGAGACCCGCCGGGGCCCTGAGATGGGCGGCACCAGGCCATGTCCCACAAGTGAGAGACGGCTGCGATTCAGGGACAGGTCAGCATGTCAGCACCTCACCGCACACAGGAAGGGCGGGTCTGGGACGGTACATTCAGAGAGAGAGAGAGAGAGAGAGAGAGAGAGAGAGAGAGAGAGGGAGAGAGGGAGAGAGAGAGAACCTGCACATTACTTGTACGACAGTCTGTTGTTACCATTGATCTACCACATGAGTCACCACGCCGACCTCTCACGGGCCGATTTATAGACTGCACTTGATTACGGGGACGCGCTGGGCTGCTCCCACCGCCGCGCGGGAATGTGCTGCCGTGAACGGCGGTGTGCGAGCGCCTGTGTAGTCTCTGCTCTCAGTTCTCTCGGGCACAGGCCCAGGGGCGGAACTGCTGGTCCCACGGTCGTGGTTTAACATCCGAGGGCCCACCAACCTGCTTCCCACGGTCGCCGCCCATTTCCCATCCTCGCTGGTGGCAAGAGGCTCCTGTGTCCCCGAGCCTCACCGGCATTGGTCATGTTCGTTTATCTTTCGTGGCAGCCCTTCTTGTGGGTGTGGAGTGGCCTCGCGGTGCGGTTTCGGTCTGCGTTTCCCTGGCGACTGAAGTGGGGAGCATCTTCCAGGTGCTCGGTGGCCACGCACGCCTCTTCTCTGGGGCGATACCTACTCGAACCCCTCGCGCACGTTTGGGTCGGGTCTCCTGCCGCTGCCGGTGGAGGTGCAGTCCTCTCGTGTTGGTTCCGGGGAGCACTGCCCCCCCCGCCCCCCCCAGGCTGTGAGTGAGACAGCCGCTGGGTTTCCACCGGAGCTGCTTCAGTCACGGTCAAGTGGACGGCGGTGACCGGCCAGCCGCGGCCTCGGGGTCCCGTCCAACCCAGGCCTGTTTGAATCTGGTCCCCAAGCTAAGACGACTGAGGTCGCCGTGTCTCCCACGGGGTCAGGAGGGACGAAGTGCTGCCTTGTGTCCTACCACTCACAGCCTTGCCCACGGGTCTGCCCGGGTTAATCCACGGGTGCCTCACTCCAGCGAGGCCTGAGCCAGCGCCTTTGGGCTCAGATGAGCCCATTTGTGCTTTTCTGTCTAACTCCTTACAGCGTAACGACACGGCGGTGGCAGAAACATGCCTTGGGAGGAGTAGTTACCAAATGCTGCTTTTCCTTCCGAAAGCCAGTCACTGAACACTGACAGTACATCACTGCCTTGCCCCCTGTTTTGGGGTAAAGTCCCAAATCTCAAGTGATCCCTCATCTCCTACACTCAGGTCCCCAGGCAGCCGGGCCTGCCTCCCGCCTCGCTGCGCCCCCATCAATTCTACACCCCGAACCACGCTCTGCCTTCGGGACCGCAGCCCGACTGGCAGCCTTTCCTTCATCTCGCTCCCCTGGAAACCTGCTTTCCGCAGCCCCGAGCGCCACACCCCTCGCACCACTGGGCTTGGGGGTGGAGTAGGGCCTCCCAGCTTTGCACGCCATGTCCAGCCCACCCTGCTTCCTCCTGCTCTAACTGCCTCCACCCCTAATTCAAATGCCAGCTCATTGGACTTCATTTCCCATGATCCCTTCGCCACTGCAGTCACCTGCTGAGGCTGTCTGTCCCTAACATTTTTTAAAAAATTTATCTTTATTGTTGAAAGTATTGCAGATGTCCCCCTTTCTCCCCATTGACCCCTCCCCCCAGGTCCCGCCCCCTCCCCAGGTCTTCACCACATTATTGTCTGTCCATGGAATGGATATATATGCATATAAGTTCCTTGGTTATCTCTTTCTCACCCCCCATCCCCTTCCCTCTGAAATCGTCAGTCTGTTGACTACTTCCATGTCTCTGGATCTATTTTGTTCATCAGTTTATGTTGTTCATTAGATTTCACATGTAATTGAGATCATGTGACACTTGTCTTTCTCTGACTGGCTCATTTCACTTAGCATGATACTCTCTAGGTCCCTCCATGCTGTCTCAAAGGGTAAGAGATCCTTCTTTTTTACATCGTGTAAATGTACCACAGCTTTTTTTATCCACTCATCTATTGATGGGCACTGGGGCTGTTTCCAGATCTTAGCTCTTGTAAATAATGCTATGAACATAGGGGCGCATATATTTTTTTCTGATTGATATTTCAGAATCATATATATATATATATATATATATATATATATATATATTCCTAGAAGTGAGATCGTTGTGTCAAATGGTGGTTCCATTTTTAATTTTTTTAGGAAACTCCATACTGTTCTCCACAGTGGCTGCCCCAGTCTGCATTCCCACCAGCAGTGCAGGAGGGCTCCCTTTTCTCCACATCCTCCCAGCATCTGCGGATTTTGTTGATGGGAGCCATTCTGGCGGGGTGTGAGGTGACACCTCATTGTCCTATTAATTTGCATCTCTCTGATGTGCCCCTTACTTTTAAGTGATATATCTCTAGACTCACAACTTTCATAGGCACAGTGATGGCTCTTCAGAGCCTTAATGAATTTCAAAACTTCAAAGGTACGCAAAAGCTCCACAATCAAACAAATGTCCCTTTGTCACCTACTAGAAACCTCCTTGAAATACGTCCTCATTCTCTATACAAATTCCATCCTGAGTTTTAATGAGATAAAAACGGCTTTGTTCACGTTTCTAAGAACAATTTATAATCATTTCATCAATAATGATCTCGATATTTAAGAAGAGGTACTTAGAAGTCGATTTTACTATATAATTCTCAGATGAAACCATTTCTGTTTTTCTCGCCTGAAGTGGAAACGGTCGTCTGCCACGTGACGGCGTGGCCCAGCCGGCACGCAAGCACGCGAGACAGGAGACAGGAGGAGCGCAGTCCGGGGGGGCAGGGGCCCGAGTCCATAGCAGACCTCTGGCCTCCGACGCTAAGACACCCCTGCCTGAGGCCCTGGGAACGCGCACTGTTCAAATGCACAGGATTCAGGTGAGGCCACACCAGCCTCTCACAGCCCGTGTGCAGCCGCTCTCGGGGGCCAGGCCAGTAGGACTGTGGGTAACAGTACTTTCATTCTGATGTGTGACTACCCGGCGGGCAAAGGCAGGCTGACAGCTGTGGGGACGCAAAACACAGATTTATTCTTGGATTACCTATTAATTATTGTATTGTTTTCCAAATGAACAACTGTAAACCTACTTTTGCCCCCTGGATGTGATTAGCGATCGATCATGGGAAGTTCTGAGACCCTCCTGTGAGCTGATGAACAGCTAGGAAAAGGGGCGGACGGAGACCAGCCAGTGAGGAGAAGCGGAGGGGAGCCTTTTATTTCCTGTGTCTTCTCTCTTGGCGCCGTCTCAGCCCCAGACGCTCCCAGCTAATGAATGGGCCTGTGCGGGCGACGCGCTCCCCCAGGACTGGGACCGCGAAGCTTCGTTCAGCGTCACATCCATCCTGCCCAGCGCAGCCAATATCCTGTCTGCGGGAGGAGAGCCTTGCAGATAAAATCAATCCCCTTTGGAACTCATTTTCTGAAATGCTTGGCGTATCATTGAAATTTAGAAACCACTGCCTTTCAAAGTGGTCGAAAGCTACAAAAAGGAAAAAGGATCTCCGTGTTTTAAGTAGTTATTTACTATCAGCAAGAGCTGCTCCACAGCCCAAAGAGGAAAAAAGGAAAAAGTTTATCTTCCGACAATGCTAGAAGCAGCCACTGAAATCCCTCAACAAGAACACTGAAAGGCGCCCCAAAAAAGTCTACTCCTTCATGAGCTAGAACAGAGCTTTTACCCACAACCCACTGCCGACTCGAAGGCGGGCCCTCGGGACGGGACCTGTCAGGACAGGGTGCTCCCCGCACGCTCCGAGCTTCTAGATTTTCCTCCCTCCTCGTCACCGCCTGCATGAGGCAGCTCTGAGTCGGGAGGCAGACGATCCTGGCCTGATGCAGGCACTGGTTTCCCGCCACCTCCCTTCCTGCCCTGTGGGCCTGTCTTTCTAACAACACCTCCGCTTCTGCTCAGCGCTCTCGGTAGGAGGATCCGCTCAGAGTGAGTTCTCCACGCTGCTGCCTCCACTGAGGCCCAGAGAGGAGAGTTCCAGGTGCTCAGGGTGCGGGCAGCAGATGCACCACCTGATGGCGGATGTCCTGAGAGCCAGCACCGGACACAGGGCTGGCGCGGCAGCCACACGGGGGTGCTTCCACGCTCGCCAGCCGCCAGAGACCTCCTCTTCATCTCCTCCTGCCCCCACCCCACAGCCCCTCCAGTTATACACATGGCCCCTGCTCCACGCCCACCATCCCTCTTTACACACATGGCCCCTGCTCCACACCCCCCATTCCCTCCTTACACACATGGCTCCTGCTCCACACCCCCCATTCCCTCCTTACACACATGGCCCCTGCTCCACACCCCCCATTCCCTCCTTACACACATGGCCCCTGCTCCACGCCCACCATCCCTCCTTACACACATGGCCCCTGCTCCACGCCCCCCATTCCCTCCTTACACACATGGCCCCTGCTCCACGTCCCCCATTCCCTCCTTACACACATGGCCCCTGCTCCACGCCTACCATTCCCTTCCCTAGACACATGGCCCCTGCTCCACGCCCCCCATTCCCTCCTTACACACATGGCCCCTGCTCCACACCCACCATTCCCTCCTTACACACATGGCCCCTGCTCCACGCCCACCATTCCCTCCTTACACACATGGCCCCTGCTCCACGCCCACCATTCCCTCCTTACACACATGGCCCCTGCTCCACGCCCACCATTCCCTCCTTACACACATGGCCCCTGCTCCACAGCCCCCATTCCCTCCTTACACACATGGCCCCTGCTCCACGCCCCCCATTCCCTCCTTACACACATGGTCCCTGCTCCACGCCCCCCATTCCCTCCTTACACACATGGCCCCTGCTCCACACCCCCCATTCCCTCCTTACACACATGGCCCCTGCTCCACGCCCACCATTCCCTCCTTACACACATGGCCCCTGCTCCATGCCCACCATTCCCTCCTTACACACATGGCCCCTGCTCCACGCCCACCATTCCCTCCTTACACACATGGCCCCTGCTCCACACCCACCATTCCCTCCTTACACACATGGCCCCTGCTCCACGGCCCCCATTCCCTCCTTACACACATGGCCTCTGCTCCATGGCCCTCTAATCCTCAGGTACGAGGAACACTCCTGAAGACCCCACGAGCCCTTACATTCCAAAGTATTGTTAAGACTTTCTAGAAGCCAAAATGACTTCAGAATAGCTGTTTTCATTTCCAAGGTCTTCCGCTGATTTCTTCATATTACTAAATACAAACAGCAAGCAAACCAACAACTTCCCCGCCTCACAAACATCATGAGACCCAATTAAATTAGAAGGAAAACACGATGAAATGGTTTCAAGATTTCCCACTGGTGTTATGGATTTCATTTCCTGCTCTTAATTCCTACTTAACTTCATTATAAAACTCAATGAAAATGCTTTAGATTTTCCACCACACTGTCTCCTTAAGGGTTGCTTTTTTTCTGAATGACAACAGCAACAAAATAAAACGTTTCTGGTTGGCTAACTAGCTGGAGAAAGACAAGTTTACTTTATATCATCGTTAGCTCAGCCTTACATTTGTTAAAAGGGTTAGCAATAATTGTATCATCATACGGACTATATATTTCTCTCATGCCCAGAGAAAAGAGGAATAACATCACCGCTTATACATGAGGAGTCCATAATCAGAAAAAGGGTGACAATCAGGGCTGCATTCCCTGGGCAATAAAGGGACATTATTCTATCTTCGGGGGATCTAAATGGATTCCATACCTTTCTTAGAATTCATGACTCTAAATGTTAGGAAAATGGCAAGAGATTTCTTTGATGTGCCTACAGTCATAAAATGAAGGGTTGAAAGGAGCCTTAGAGAACATCAAGTCCAATTTCTCACTGCACAGGTGAGGGATGGAGCCCAGAGAGGGAACACATTAATGCAGACACGGGCAGGAGGCCAGTCCTGCCTCCGGGCCAGCGTCTCTCCTCCCTCTTACATGCTCAGCCAGCAGGTGCTCCCAACAGACCAGCGCTGGGAACTCCGCGACGAGGGCGACGGCTCAGGCCTCACCACGAGAGCTCGGACCCGCCGGGAGAAACAAACCTGGGCCCTGGGCCCGTCTTCATGACGCCGTGATGACTACGGCAAAGACAGACATCGGGTGCTCCACGGAAGCAAATGACAGAGGCAGCAGAGAATGTTCCCTGGAAAGAGTGACTTTTGAACTGAGCACGAGAGGGCGAGCATATCACTCGTGGCACAAACCAGCGGGAGAGGGAGCCCCTGACCACAGTGAGCCGGCGCGGTCTGCAACGGGCGTGACCGGGGTCCGTCCCGGCCAACCAGGCGCACGCCCGCCTGGGGCAGAAGATTCTGATCCAGGGAAGAAGCCAGACTCCAAGGCTAGATGCTGGGAGGTCTCTGACCATTAAAAATGACAGGGACAGACACAGATCGCAACAGCCCAGCCTGGTGGCAGGTGGGGGGCGAGGGGGGGGGCAGACGTTGACTGCCAGGGGATGAGGGCACCTGGGGGGTGATGGACATATTTTCTATCTTGATTGTGGGGGGGTGGTCGTGGAACTGCGTGTGTGGTCAGACTTCATGGAGCTGTCCACTAGCAGGGGGACTTCACACCTTCACTTTAAAATGAAGGAAAACGATGTTCCCTTTGGGTAAAGACTCAGGGAGGCAGACTTTCTTTCATGAGGACACAGGTCTCCTGGTCACGAAGCACAACCACGTTCAAGGGCACTGGCCACAGGGGCTGCTCTGCGAGGCCATCGGGATGGAGGCCCCTCCCGGCCGTTCTCGCTCTGTTCCCCCCTCCCCCCGTGAGCCTCATGCCGCTCCCACTGGCACCTCATCGCCCTCTGCAGAGCTGCTTCCTCTGTGCATGGCGGCTCCTCTCTAACCCGGAGCTCAGGTGACAGGTGGCTTTGGTTTTTCAGAAACAATCCTCCAGGTGCGTCTGGGTTGCTCAGCGCGTCTGTCTTTGGCCTGTTTGGTGGATGACCAGCCAACGCGCTGATTTCTCCGTCACCTCTGACCTGAAACCAGCAGCGGCCCACGGAAGGGGGCGTGTGGTTGCAGCGTGCCCGTCAGCAGGAAATGAGAGGGTGAGGCGCGTCCTAGAGGAGGAGGAATGAGCTGGGAAGCTTCTGTCTATGTCACCAAATAGGATTTATTAAAAGATTTAATGGACCCGGGACAGATTAACCCAGACAGGAAAATGACATAATTAACGAAGAAAAGTAAAGTGAGAAAGCACAGGATGTGCTTCAGAAATAGCAAGTGTCCTGTTCTGCCCGAGGCGGGGGCTGTGCGGCCAGGATGAGAGAGAGGAGCCCGCAGGCTCGGAAAGGCGGGTCCACAGGAGAGAAGGCCCAGGGGGCGGGGGAGGGGCTGGAGCAGCCGGAGGCCTGTAACAACCCGGAAAAGGCTCCAGTCCTAACAGCGCCCGCTGCGCCCGGTCACCCTGACCAAGGAGTGACTTCCGAGGGTGGGGACCGGGGTGGGTCAGCACGTATCCGGGGGAGCACATGTGCTAACAGACATGTGCTGTTTCCCTGGCCCCTCTCGCGAGGGGAGAGGAGCCTGGATGCTGCATGTAGCACGCCCGGGGTAGGCTGCGAGTTAGAGCTCGGGGTCCGGCTCGCTGGGGCTCGGCACACACGTGTTACGGGTCCGGCTTTCCTCTGCACGGGAAGCAGCTGCGATGCCACCGTGGCTCCCGCATCCGCTGACAGGGAAGAGGTGGTCCCCGGAACGCGCTGCTCCCGGTGAGCGGGCGTCCTACCGTGCGGCCGTGCGGCCGGGCGATCAGGCTGCGGCAGAGCCGCTGGGAGCAGCTGGGCTTCCCGGCGACATGCGCTCCGCCTGCCGAAGCTGCGCCAACCACAGACGTGCCGGGGGCTCCGAACACCAGAAAAATAGGCCGAACTCAGTCGTGCTGACAGGGCGGCATCGCGGGCGTCTGCCTTTAACATGCAGCCCCCACGGCCCACGGGCACTTCCCGGTGAAGCAGCGCGGCTGGGCGTGGAGGCCGGGGACCCCGCAGCCAGTCCCACGTGAGGGCTTGGATGACAGCAGGTGTGGCGGGAGCGAAGGGAGCGAAGGGAGCGAAGCAAGCACAGGCCTCCCCGCCACCCACAGAGGAGCCGCAGCACGGGCGGCCGGATGCCAGGGCGAGGCCATCAGCTCAGAAAGGAACGCAGAGACCTCCCCGCTCGGACAGGAGGCTGAGACAGGACGGCGAGGCAGCGACCGCGAGGGAAAGACGGACGATTCACTGCAGTGGGAATCGGTCCTCCTCACCAACAGACACCCGCACAGGAGTGAAAAGCAAGCCAGAGCGGCGAGGAAGACATAACCAGCAAAGGACGTGCACCCGGCGTTTGTAAAGAACTCCTGCCAATTAATTAGAAAAACATAAAGAATCCGAGAGAGAAAATGGGCAAGACGTGGCCCTTCACCAGAGAGGACATGCAACTGGCAAACATATAAAAACATGCTTAACCCCCTAAGCATCAGGGACACCAATGAAACCACAGGAAGGCACACCCACTGGATGAGGGGGATGGGAAAGTCCGGCCGTCCCGAGTGCCGCTGGGGGGACGAGCCCCATCTCCGCACGGGTGGTGGGCATGGAGGCTGGCTGCCCGCTGCGGAGACCCCCGGAATGCCAGGGAAGTTGAAGGCGGGGCCCTGGGGCACGTGACCCCACGCAGCAGGGGGTGTTTGCGCGTCCTCGCGGCGGGGATGTTGGTCGCGGCCATACGTGCAGACGAGGTTAACGACCGCGAACCACCGAGCGACATATGGTAGCACGTTACACAGTGAAACCCATACAGCCATGGAATGCACCAACTACAGGCACAAACAGCCCGGAGGAGTCTCAGAAACAGGAAGTTGGATTAAACAAGCAAGACACAAATGAAGACATTGAGCTTCACTCTGTTTGCATAAAACCACCACAGAAGCAAAAACGTAAGTGGTAAAACTCTAGAGAACAGCAGGAAAGCGTGAGTGTCAGGCCCAGACTTCTGGGGTGGGGGGGAGGGTGTCAGGGTAAGCGGCGGTCACGTGGGTGTGGGCTTGATAAGGATGCCCACCCTGCACTTGATGTGTCATGCCCTTTTCTGCATTATGGATGTTTAATGACTGAGCTCCCCGCCCCCAGGAGGGCGTGTGCAGGATGGACAGCTACTGTGATGACGGAAGGGCCTGAAGGAGAAAGAATCCAGTCATCCGCTGAAACGGGCATTCCTAGGATAGCCCGTTGGAAAGAGGAGCTTCCGGGGCATCGGGCTGACGGAACTGCTCATGGGCTCGTGTCAACAGGCACCTTTCAGCCACCTGGGCCCTGTCACCTGCGAAAGTGTGTGACTTCTGTGAGGCCAGGACCAGATGCTGGGGTCGGGGACCAGCTTGTGGCTCCTTTTCTCAAGCGGGCAAGGCCTCGCCTAGGACGCAGCACACCAGTTCTTCCCACAGTGACAGGGACATGTCACCAAGAGAGCGCTGGAGGTAAAGGGAGTTCTGTTCAGGGAACACCTCTGCCTCGCTCAGCAAGTACAGGATCGCTAGCGATGCTGGCCTCTCGCTCTACCGCCATGCTTTACAGACGCCCGGCTTTACACTAGGGGAAACACACGTTGCTATAATATGGCAAACTAATGGCCTGGTGCACAAAATTTGTGCACAGGGTGAGGGTGTCTCTCAGCCTGCCTTGCACCCTCTCCAATCTGGGACATCCCTCTCGCAATCTGGGACCACTGGCTCCTAACCACTCACCTGCCTGCTGGTCTGATCGCCCCCAGCCAGCCAGCTCGCCCCCAACTGCCCCCCCCCCCGCCCCGTGCCAGTCTGCTCACCCTCAACTACCCCCCCTGCCGGCCTGCTCACCCCAACTGCCACCCCTGATGGCCTGCTCGCCCCCAACTGACCCCCCTCCCGACAGCCTGATCGCCCCTAACTGCTTCTGCCTCAGCCCCACCACCATGGCTTTGTCTGGAAGGATGTCCAGAAGGTCTCCCAATCTAATTAGCATATTACTCTTTTATTAGTGTAGATCAGTGGTTCTCAACCTTCCTAATGCTGCGACCCTTTAATACAGTTCATGTTGTGGTGACCCCCAACCATACAATTATTTTCGTTGCTACTTCAGAACTGTAATGTTGCTACTGTGATGAATCGTCATGTAAATATCTGATATGAAGGATGTATTCAGGCGACCCCTGTGAAAGGGTCGTTCGACTGCCAAAGGGGTCACGACCCACAGGCTGAGAACCGCTGGTATAGATGGTTATTCCCAAGGTAGCCACGGTGGCCGACCATCCCTGTTTGCCTGGGGACTTAAAGGCCTTTCAGTGCAAAACAGGGACAGTCCCGGGGAAACCAGACGGGGAGGTTACCCTACAGGTCACACACTCTCTCCTGCCAGTCACATGGCCTAACAGTATCTTAACACATGCGGACGGATCACGAGAATTCTCGTGTTTTCTGTTCTAAGGCTTGTGGCCAATCATGAGTATTCGCAGCTTTTCAGTGTTGTCATTTAGAGAGAAACAGTGTAACAGAAAACGCATTCGCTGAAGTTAAAAATTACAAAAGGAATTAAAAGTGATTAGTCTCTTGTTATTAATAAAAATAACTGTTTTTAATATCAATTTGATATTTTTAAAGTGCTCAGTAACCATGGATAGTGATGAAATACATGATAAAATTCTGGATATATTTGCTGACAATTTATCAGATATTCCAAGTGAAAGTGATGAAAGCTTTGACAGTGGCAGTGATATAGTTATTCCTTCAAAAAGGCGAAAAATAGTAATTTCAAGTGATTCTGAACTTGACATTTTGAACAATTCCACACATGATTTTGAGTGTAATTTGCATCTTGGGTGCCAAGATAATGATTGGTCAAAAGAAGACTTTCAACCTAATTTGGAAAAATTTGAAGATAATCCTGGGGCTACCGTTCTACCCTCTGATTCTAGGAACATCATTGAAGTCACCAACTTGATTTTTGACGATGATCTGTTTGAACTATTTTGTCATCAATCGAACATATATTATAACCAAAATTGGGGAAAGCACAAAACTTCGACAGCAATAAAGCAGTCTCCCGTTACTCCAACAGATATGAAGAAACTTTAGGACTCAGAGTGCTAATGGGACGTTCTCGAAAGGATACTTGGAAAGAATAGTGTCTACAAATCCAGTTCTAGCTGTTTCAATATTTCCTCAGACGATGAGTCGAAATCGTTTTGAACGAATCTGGACTTACTGGCATTTCAATGACAATGCACACATGACTAACTCTTCATCCAGGCTATTTAAAATTCAACCTGTACTCGACCGCTTTATTAGCAAATTTCAAACAATATATAAGCCTAGGCGAGAATTACCATTAGATGAAGCTGTGATTCCCTGGAGGGGACGTCTTCTATTTCAAACTTACAACCCAGCTAAAATTATTAAATATGGTTTACTTATAGGAATGGTATGTAAGAGCAAGGCTGGGTATATTTGCAATATGGAAATTTACACGGGAGAAGGAAAAAAATTGAATGACTCTATTCTGTCACTACTTCGGCCGTATCTGGAATTGGGGCATCGCATATACCAAGATAACTATTTCAATAGTGTTTCAATTGCAGAAACTTTATATAAAAGGAAATATCCTATGAAAGTTTGCAAAGTGTACAAAAGTAACGGTAGGAGAAGAGAGACGCATCACATTTGCCAGCTTTGTTTAGTTCCACTCCATATTACACAGTGTTTTACAAAGTATCATACTTTAAAAAGACATTAGCTTGTAAGAACATGTAATAAATAACTTTGAGATGCAATGGGTGTTTAATTTTAAAGCGTGCCTTTAACATTTATATAAAACGTTTTTTTGTACTCATTCAATAGAAACTTATCTGGCCACTGGGTAAAGCTGGCAATAAAACTACTGGTCCGCAATGCGCTAATGTCCTCAGCTCGTCCAATGCCTCGCTGTGGACACCCTCCGTTCCCGCACAATCTTGTCCAATGCCTCGCTGTGGACACCCTCCGTTCCCGCACAATCTTGTCTAATCCTCGCTGTGGACACCCTCCGTTCCCGCACAATCTCATCCAATGCCTCGCTGTGGACACCCTCCGTTCCCGCACAATCTCGTCCAATGCCTCGCTGTGGACACCCTCCGTTCCCGCACAATCTTGTCTAATCCTTGCTGTGGACACCCTCCGTTCCCGCACAATCTCATCCAATGCCTCGCTGTGGACACCCTCCGTTCCCGCACAATCTCTTCCAATGCCTCTCTTTGGAGACCCTCCGTTCCTGCACAATCTCGTCCAATGCCTCGCCTTGGAGACCCTCCGTTCCTGCACAATCTCGTCCAATGCCTCGCCTTGGAGACCCTCCGTTCCCGCACAATCTCTTCCAATGCCTCTCTTTGGAGACCCTCCGTTCCTGCACAATCTCGTCCAATGCCTCGCCTTGGAGACCCTCCGTTCCCACACATGCCTCTAAGAGTGAACTTCGCAGAGAGTAAACCGTGAGAAGAAGCGCCACTCAAGAAGCTGTGTCACAAGCACACAGTCAGCCTCCCTGATCTCTGATTCAGTCACACACTCAAAAGAGAAAATTGTCCCTGCACTAAGCATCCTCGTCACCCACTGAATGGAGACAGCGTCCGCTTCTCCGCTCCGGTGCCTTCCTGTCCCTACAGACCTGCTCTGGCAGTCGGCTCACCCCCTGGCTCCCGGCGAACGTGGAGAGCCAAGGCCTTCACCTTCGTACGGACTGTGAGGGCTGGGAACCCTTCACCCCACTTTCCTTAGAGTGAGCACATCCACGCTGATTAAAATACCTGCCCTGATCGTGAATTCCTTCAGAGTCCAAGGTGAAGCCAGGGAAGGACTAGCTGTCTCACAGATGCAACATACATGTGCACACACATACACCCATACACCGCAGGCCCTTATGAAATGCATACATGTGCACACACACACCCATACACCGCAGGCCCTTATGAAATGCATACATGTGCACACACACACACCCATACACCGCAGGCCCTTATGAAATGCATACATGTGCACACACACACCCATGCACCGCAGGCCCTTATGAAATGCATACATGTGCACACACACACCCATACACCGCAGGCCCTTATGAAATGCATACATGTGCACACACACACCCATGCACCGCAGGCCCTTATAAAATGCATACATGTGCACACACACACCCATACACCGCAGGCCCTTATGAAATGCATACATGTGCACACACACACCCATGCACTGCAGGCCCTTATAAAATGCATACATGCACATACACACCCAATGCACTGCAGGCCCTTGTAAAATGCATACATGTGCACACACACCCCCATACATCGCAGGCCCTTATGAAATGCATACATGTGCACACACACACCCATACACCACAGGCCCTTATGAAATGCATACATGTGCACACACACACCCATACACCGCAGGCCCTTATGAAATGCATACATGTGCACACACACACCCATACACCGCAGGCCCTTATGAAATGCATACATGTGCACATACACACCCATGCACTGCAGGCCCTTATGAAATGCATACATGTGCACACACACCCATGCACTGCAGGCCCTTATGAAATGCATACATGTGCACATACACACCCATGCACTGCAGGCCCTTATGAAATGCATACATGTGATATTGAAACACTCACGTTCTCAGTAACTAGTTATGTTCTCCTCTGACCCTTGCCAGTAAGCTCCGACCTCCCATCAGTCCTGGTCAGCACCTACTTTCCTAGGGGCCTCGGAAATACAATCTGGCTGCCATCTTACTAAACAGGGTCTTTTTATTATTATTATTATTATTATTATTATTATTAATTTCAGAGAGGAAGGGAGAGGGAGAGGGGGATAGAAACATCAGTGAGAGAGAACCATTGATCAACTGCCTCCTGTGCACCTCCTACTGGGGGTCGAGCGCAGAACCCGGGCGTGTGCCCTGACCTGGAATTGAACCCTGACCTGCTGGTTCCTGGGTCGACGCTCAGCCACTGAGCCACACCAGCTAAAGTGTGTCAGGGCTAAAACGGGGTCTTGGAACAGACAGGGGACTGTAGAGAGCTATGAGCAGTGATAGGCCTGCTCCTCCTGGACTGAGGCGCCGGCAAGGAAAGGGGCCGCTGAAGCCTCTACACCCCGCCGGGAAAGGTCCGGCTCCGTGTCCCGGGACCAGGCAGGACGTGGGCCGGAAGCGCACGAGCTGTGCCAGTCCGTGCGGAAAGCCCGCGCTCGGTCACGGCTCACCCACGGGGGCCTTAGTCCCATCTCGCTCCTGCCACCGAGGAATGGGGCACGGCCCACATAAAGGGTTACGGAAACGATGCCAGCCTGCAGTGGGATGAAGTACAGAAACACAAAACTCAGTGTCGCTGCAAGACTCACCGGAGGGAACACCCGGGAAGAGTGCACACCTTGTCCTTCCCCGTTCGAAAGGCTCACATGAGGGGGTGAGCACCGCTGTGCCTGTACGTGGCCCGGGGACTGGCCCAGGGGATCCTCGCAGGCCTAGGGGCAGACATTACTGTTACAGGAGAGGAGATGGGGGCACAGCTGTGTCACGTGCCCAAGGTCACAACGCTGAACTCCGACTCCACACTCTTAGCCGCCGCTCTCTCCTGCTGTTTGCAAGTTCTCTCTGGCCTCGTCCTCAAGGTGGTAAAAGGAGAGTAAGACAGAAAGTGCTGTGGCAAGAGCCTGTCCCATTAAATATTTAGAAACGCTATTTAAATCATCAGATGCTCTTCAAAACGTCCCCGATTGCCACACCTCCTTACTCCGTCACGAGATCAAAGAAATGACTGAGCTGCACCTGGGCACGTGCGATGTCTTTACATTCTCGCAGCGTGTGCTGGAGGAAAGCCAGGCACTGGGGGCTGGACCCTCCACGCACAGCCCGGGGCAGGACGAGCCAGCGGCAGGTGGCCAGCCCTCCCCTCCCCAACTTCAATCAACACAAGCCCTGCTCACATTCACTTGCGGAGACACGACTCTCCATTTCGCTCAGATGCCCAGCCTCGGAGCAGACGGCGCTTCGTGTACGTGTGCCGCGACAGAACAGGCAACAGCGAGGCCCCTGGCAGCCAATTCGCTGTGCAGAGACCTGGCAGGACCCGGGCTGCAGGCCGCGCAGTCAATGGGCTGGGTCCTCGGGCAGGCGGCGCGGGCTGCCCAGCGGTTCACTGCCGGAGAGGGAGCTGTCAGTGCCACGAACACGGGGAGACTCCACACAGGTAGCGCCCAAGACCCCAAACCACCCGCACGGGTCATTCGCAAACCTGTGTCATGCGTTAAAGTGAGACTCTGACTATAAACTAAGCCCGCACGTGGCTGCATAACCAAGGACACGCGGCAGCTCTTGGCTGTGGTGATTCCCGGGCTGCTGAGGAACGGGCACGTCCAGGCTGGAGGAGGGAGGGATCACGCTTGGAGAGATCAGCGAGTTCCCGGACTTCCCCTTTCATGACCTTCCAGGGCAGAACCTGCAGGCCCGGAGCGCTGAGGACCAGGCTCGAAGCAGCGGGGGGCGTCCTGGGTGCAGCCTGAGCCGGTGTGTCGGGCTGTGATCCCCGCACATCTGTCCCGGCTCAGCTCTGTGGAGGCCGCACCGCCACCCACCAGTTCCCTTCCGGGTGGTTCCGTAGCACTGCGGGTCCTGCCTCTTCCCTCCTGTCTTCTGTGGCCTCCCATCCTCACCCCTCTCTCCAAGGGCCGGAGCTCCTCGGGCTCGCATCTCTCCCTCCCTCGGAACTCCTCCCCATGATGCTCCTCCGCCCTCCCTCGCGGTTTAAATGCCGCCTCTGCGCCAGGCTGTGTCTCCAGCAGCCCTCTCCTCTGCGCTCCAGGCCTGCTGCGTCCAGATGGGAGTCGCTCTGGCTACGCAGGCTGCTTGCAGGATCTCTCTCCACCTTTGCAGGCCCAGCCCTTTCCGACCCCGTTGTCAGTACTCCAGGAAATGCTGCCAGGGGCTCGCTCTAGGCCCACTCCATCTGCAAGTCCTGGCGGTTCTGCTTTTTAAAATCCTCATTTTGTTAGTATTTGTTCACACCGTAACCGTGGATCTGCTTTTAACCAATCGCTTGAATCTGTTCACGGGTCCCCACTTCCCCTGCTCCGCCTACTCCAGGCCACCAGCCCCTCCTGCCTGCAAAACGAGGGTATTAGCAAGAGCTTCCTAAGGGGCTGTTTCCCGCTTTGCCCCTGAGTATCCACTCCTCCCAGAGCAGCCAGATTTTCTTAAAGCAAATCCGATCACGCGTCCCCACGTCTTTCCGCTGCCCTCAGCACGGCGCCGAAGCCGCTCCACAGCCACAGCCGCAGCCACAGCCACAGCCACAGCCGCCTGCTGGCCTCTGCCGCTCCCTCCCGCACACGCGCTGCCTCCAGCCGCCTTCCCGCTGCTTTCGGTGCCGATGCTGCGGAACCCCAGCCCCTTTCTCCACGTCACTGGCTCCTTCTCTCCCGCCTCTCGGTCCCGTATTAGATGCCTGGGCAGGGCTTCCCTCGCCACCGATCCTCCTGTGCCCTCACCTGCCCCTTCCGTTGGCCCGTTGGCCCTCACCGGATGGTACTTCTGCTGAGAAGCGGGACCCGGGCCCTCATACCAGGACAGGAACGCCTTCTCTTTACCGCCGCAGCCAGGCCCCTGCTGCAGGCCTCAGCCTGGGGGCCAGCGGAGAGCAACCGCCAGGCACATTCCCAGGAAAGCAGACAGGCCGTCGGTGAGCTCCATCCTCAGCTCTGTCACTGCGGGGGCCCTGGAGCCCGGATCCCCCCCCCCCCACGCAGTCACCCACAGACCTGGTGGGAGAAGGCTGCCCGGGCGCCTTCAGCCGGACGCCAAGAAGAGGGAGGGCACAGGGCAGAGCTGCGGGGAGACGAGAGAAAAGCTTGTTGGCCCTCCGGGGTGTCTGGGGGCCGCGCCTCATGGCCCTGCCACCAGGACAGCCGCTCCCTCACCACTCACGGGGCCCAGCCCACAAATCCACGCAACGGCCTCCGTCGGACACCCGCAGGACTGCTGTCACCCATGGAACGTGAAAACCCGAGTCCCTCCAACACTGAGGCAGGCTGCCAGCATCGGGAATGGGTGCAGGAGAGCAGCTGGGCTCCGCCGGCCCCTCGCACCTCAGCCCGAGTCGCTGCGCACACGTCCATCTGCGCGGCCTTCCCTTCCGTCGGTCCTCCCCACTCCCTGTCCGGGTCTCAAGGACTCAGGGTGCACTGGCCTGGAACGCCTCCCACAGGGCGCCAAGCACACAGGCTGCCAGGTGACAGCACCTGCCAGGTTCCGCTGGCTCACCGCTCGTTGTTTGACCTTCTCCGACCCTCCCACACGCCCACTGACCTCCAGGTGACAGGCTCCCCCCGGCCCAGCCCTGAAGTGCACACGTGCCCGGGGGAGACCATCCCGGCCTCTCTCTGACCATGAGGTCCCCTTTCCTCCGCTCCCCTGTGTGGGAGAGCTTCACCTGGGCATCTGAGCCCTCTGCCTACGACGCCAGAAAGGGCAGGCTGACCCCGACCCCGAGCGCCCAGAGTGCACGTATGAACTGACCTGTGCTCTGACCACGGGCTCTCCTTGGACACACAGGTGACATGCGCCCTCGAGGGTCACCAAAGCTGCCCTGGAGGCCCCGCCTACGTCCGGGCTATAAGTGAACAGCGGCAGGATCCCCGTGGCCGCCGTCGAAGCACATTTCCTTCCCTGGAGCACCTCGGTGGCTGACGCCAGTGCGATGAGGTTCCTGTTACGTGAACAGGTGAGTGGAGGGGCACATGCCCTGCACGTGGGAAGAGTAACACTGGCCATGACCCTCTGGAACAGCAGCCAATGAAAGTACGTGTGTTGGACGGTGTCATGGACGACATGCTAGGTGCCCAGTCAGCGATGCCTCCTAATCACTCAGCACTATCAAGACCAGCTTCGGGCCCGGGCTGGGCAGCTCAGCTGGTTCGAGCGGCACCCCGATACGCACGGTTGTGGGTTTGATCCCCAGCCGGACACACACAAGAATCAAGCAATGAGTGCCTGAGTGAGTGGAATGATTCTCTCTCTCTCACTCTCTCCGATCAATAAATAACATTTAAAAAATAAGGCGAGCCGAAATTCCCCAAGGACACTGTCACGGGGAGAGCGGAGGGGAAGGGGAGGCTGGAGCCTCGTTCTGCTTGTTGTACAAGGACTGGAAATCCATTACAAACCCTCCCTGAACCCGCAGTTCCAAATGCCTTAGTGAGCAGTTGCCTTGGAATACTAAACATTTTTCTCCACAAATAAATCTTCCCTGTAATAACTCCAAGAGCTTGCTGGGTACCTACTTCGTCTCCATTTGAGATTTCCTGTAATATCACCACTAGAGGCCGAGTGCACGAAATACATGCATGGGTGGGGTCCCTAGGCCTGGCTGGCGATCGATCAGGGTCTATCAGGGCCGTCTTGCCCAGAGCCGATCGGGGCCGGGCCAGCTGGGACCTGCTGGAGAGGGCCTGCCAGACTGGGGGAGGGACTGCGGGAGGTTTGCCAGCCTGGGAGAGGGACCAGGGGAGGTTGGCCGTGGAAGTGCATTGACCACCATGGGGCAGCTCCTAGTTGAGCGCTTGCCCCCTGGTGGTCAGTGTTTGTCGTAGTGACTGCTCGACCGGTCGTTCTGGTCGTTCGGTCATAATGGTCTCTTAGGCTTTTATATATAGACTAGAGGCCCGGTGCACAAAAATTTGTGCACTCGGGGGGCAGGGGGGGTCCCTCAGCCCGGCCTGTGCCCTCTCGCAGTCTGGGACCCCTCGGGAGATAACGACCTGCTGGCTTAGGCCTGCTCCGGGGTGGCAGAGGGCAGGCCCAATCCCTATGTGCAGCCCCTGGTCGGGCTCAGAGCAGGGCCAATTGGGGAGTTGGGGCGCCGCCCCCTGTCATGCACAGAGCAGGGCGATTGGGAGCTTGTGATGCCACCCTGAGTCATGCTCAGGGTAGGGCCGATTGGGGGATTGGGGCACCGCCCCCTGGCACACTCAAGGCAGGGTCAATGGGGAGTTTGCGGCACCACCCCGTCACGCACAGAGCAGGGCCGATCAGGGATCAGGGGGTTGGGGAGCTCCCCCGTCATGCACAGAGCAGGGCCCATCAGGGGGTTGGGGAGCTCCCCCATGTCACACACAGAGCAAGGCCCATCAGGGGGTTGGGGAGCTCCCTCCTGTCACTCACAGAGTAGGGCCGATAGGGTAGTTGGGGCACCGCCCCCTGTCACACACAGAGCAGGGCCGATCAGGGGGTTGGGGCGCCGCCCTCTATCACCCACAGAGCAGGGCCGATCAGGGGGTTGGGGCGCCACCACTGTCACACTCAGGGCAGGGCCGATGGGGAGGTTATGGCTCTACCCCATCACACACAGAGCAGGGCCCGTGGGGTGGGGGGGTTGGGGCGCCGCACCCTGTCACACACAGGGCCGCAGGGCGATCAAGGGGTTGGGTAGCTCCCCCCTATCAGGCACAGAGCAGGGCCGATCAGGGGGTTGGGGCGCCTTCCCCTGTCAGGAACAGAGCAGGGCCAATAGGGAGGTTGTGGCCCGGCTCCCTGTCACACACAGAGCTGCAGGGCGATCAGGGGGTTTGGGCGCTGCCCCCTGTCATGCTGATCCCAGTGCTTGGAGGCCTCGCGGCTCCGCTGATCCCGGTGCTGGGAGGCATATTACCCTTTTACTATATAGAATAGAGGCGTGGTGCATGGGTGGGGGCCGGCTGGTTTGCCTTGAAGGGTGTTCTGGATCAGGGTGGGGGTCCCCACTGGGGTGCCTGGCCAGCCTGGATGAGGGGATGATGGCTGTTTGCAGCTGGTCACACACCCTTCAGGGTGGGGGTCCCCACTGGGGTGCCTGGCCAGACTGGATGAGGAGATGATGGCTGTTTGCAGGTGGTCACACACCCTTCAGGGTGGGGGTCCCCACTGGGGTGCCTGGCCAGCCTGGATGAGGGGATGATGGCTGTTTGCAGCTGGTCACATACCCTTCAGGGTGGGGGTCCCCACTGGGGTGCCTGGCCAGTCTGGGTGAGGGGCTGAGGGCTATTTTCAGGCTGGGACTGAAGCTCCCAACTGCTCCTTTTTTTCTTTCTTTTTTTTTTATTCTGGGCCAGCTTTAGCTCTGGCTCCAGCTCTGAGGCCTCAGCTGCTGAAAGCAGGTATCTGGTTTATTTAGGTTCTATAATCGAAACAATGTATAACTCCAGCTCTGAGATCCCAGCTCGCTGAAAGCAGGTTTCTGGGGTTTTGTTTAGCTTCTATATTTGTTACAATGTTTCTTATACTGCAAGCTCAGAGGCTGGCAAGGCAGGCGGGGAACGTTGGAATCCTCCGTCACTGAAGCAAGCAAGCCTCATGTTAGTTTCAAGCTGCCTGGCTGCCGGCCGCCATCTTGGCTGGCAGTTAATTTGCATATCACCCTGATTAGCCAATGGGAAGGGTAGCGGTCGTACGCCAATTACCATGTTTCTCTTTTATTAGATAGGATTGCTGGGCACCGTGAAAGGCTGAGGAGCTGAGACTGGGACCCTCCTGCTCTGAGTCTCAGTCCAGTGCCCATCGTCCCACACCATCTCTCTGGAAAGAGCCACGCATTATTACCTATTTATTTACTCAGGAAATACTTGTCCAGCCAGCCAGTAAGCGTTTATTATTTATATGGCCAGGGACTGTTCTGAGTTCCCGAGCCTTCAAAGACCAAGAAATAATTCAACTAAAAAAGGGGCAGGGGGGTGGACAGAGAAGCTGAGTAGACGTTTTCCTAAGGAAGATATTCAAATGGCCAACGGGACCATGCAGAGGTGCTCACTGTCCCTAATCATCAGGGAAATGCACGTCAAAGCCACAGTGAGGCGTCCTCACACCTGTCAGACGGCTGTTGTCAAAAAGACAAGAGGCGAGAGCTGATGAGACCTGGCGAACGGGAAGCCTAGCACTGCGGGCAGGAACGTGGGCGGATGCAGCCCCTCCGGGAAATGGTGTGGACGTTTCTAAAAAAACGTAAAATAGAGTTACCACAGGGCCCGGCCTCCCACCGCCGGCGATCCACCCGAAGGAACGACATCACCATCCCAGAGGTGGTCCAGGCAGCAGGAGTCACAAGAGTCAGGACATGGGAACAGCCCCGTGTCCACTGACGGAGGAAGGAAGAAAATGTGACGTGTACGACTCAGCCGAAACAGAAGGAACCCTGACATTTGTGACAACACAGAGGGCCCCGCGAGCATGATGCTGAGTGACACGCGTGAGACGACGTGTGATCTCACTTACAACCTCACTTACAGGCGGAATCTAAACCACAGGACTCTCATCGCAGAGGACAGAGCGGCAGTGGGAAAGGCGGAGGGGAGGAATGGGTAAGGAGGTCCGAAGGTATACACCCCCGTTTCCCTGGGGATGTATGGACAGTTAACGACACTGCATTCTGTATATCTGAAAGTCGCTGAGAGAGCAGATCTTAAAACTTCTCATCACAACAACAAGAAATGTGTAACTGTATGGCGATGGATGTTAGCTAGACTTATGATCACCATTCCTTAACATGTACACATATCAAGTCATTACATTGTGTACCTTAAAATAATACACTGTTATATGTTAATTCTATCTCAATGAAACCGGGGGATTGGCAACAAAAACAACACTTTTTTTTTTTGCCTTAAGGGATTAAATTTAGTAGCAAACAAACAGCCACACGCAAGGAAGTGAACAAAAACGTGAGAGCCACAGAGAGGCAGAGTACTCAGTGGTACATCCTATATAATAAAGAGCTAATATGCTAATTAGATTCTATACAATAAAGAGCTAATATGCTAATTAGATCCTATACAATAAAGAGCAAATACGCTAATTAGATCCTATATAATAAAGAGCGAATATGCTAATTAGACCAGACAGTGGAATGACCTTCCAGACAACCTTCCGGAATGACCAGTGGGCAGGGGCCGGGGCCGTGGGGCTGCGAGCGCGGAGGCAGCCAGGGCCGGATTTTGTGCATCGGGCCTCTAGGACAATTATGTGCATTAAAGCGCCGTTTGCTCATGATTGTTGCCATTTCAAAACATAATGTGGATACAGGTTTAAGAGCTAAGACAGAGCAAGCTATGATTCAACAAACATATTCCAGGCTTGGCAACCTCAGAATTTATTGTTCATTAAAGCTGTATTTTAATTATCCTAGTTTTAATTAAGGTATTATGTCGAGTTGGCGAAATGCAATTATGGGCAACTGACTTAAGGTGTCTAATAGGCTAATATTTGAAAAGCAATGCATTATTATTGTCACAAGCTCTGCTCATGCAAAATGAAGTGGTTTTTATTTTCGAATGAAAAATTGGTGCAGAGAATATTAAGCTCTTGTCATTGAAGTTAAACACTACATTGCCAACTGAAATGGAACCAAGTCATCCTAGGACCGCCTTCCCTCAGGGCCGCCAGCTGGCCCCGGGAGGGCTCTCCGGTGGGGACCTGCCTTTGCCCAGCGCGGCGGGCACGGGGCAGCAGCCTGCACATGCCCGGCAAACACCACCAGAGAGGAGACGCCGGGACGACCTTCACCAAGTCCATCTGCACCGGCCGCTGCTCGCTGCAGCCCGCTGCCTGCTCTCATCGTGTTGACAAGGTAACCCTCCATCCACCATGACGCTGCCTGGACCCGAGAGCAAATGACTTCCCGCGGCGATCTTCACGGCCCCCTGGCAGCGGCTTCTGATAAGTCAGCGCTCCGCACGCCAGTCGCTGAGCACGGGGCTGACTCCTCCGTCTCCTCTGCGGACACCTGCCCGGGAACGTCAGCGCGGACAACGGGACTCAATGGGACTCCTGCGTGTCGTTAGGACGAGCACAGCAAGCACTGAGGGGCTTCAGAAACGAGCACCTGGAGGAGCCCACGCGGTCTGCACAGGAGCGGGCGTCCTGGCCGAGGGTCCCCTCCCATGGCGCCGGGCCCAGCTGCGCCTGGCAACGCGGACGCGGAGGGCGCGTGGGCGCAGGAGCCACGGGCTCAGCAGGGGCCCGCCGTGGGCCGCGCTGCCTTAGTTCCCATCAGAAAAGCAAGGACAACCGCACACTATTTAGGCTGCTGCGAGGATCAAATGAGTCATTACCCAGAAAACACTTCCCACGGAGCCGGGCACTCAACGTTATTAATAATTACTGTTATTAAATACCACCCCGAGACTACCACAGGAATGATGCGGAATAAAGGAAGCCACACACAAAAGATTTCATGTTCCATGACCCCACTTACAAGAAATTCCCGGGCAGACAAGTTCCCTCTGGTGATGGAATCAGATGAGGGGCGGGCAGGCCGGGGAGGAGGCAGCCACTGTGTGAGGGGCCCTGCCGGGCGGTGATCACAGCCACTGGCTCAGTCCCCCACCCCCAGCTTAAACCTGTGCATGTGTACAAATCCTCAGCCAAGGTTTTTTAAAATGTCACCTGCTAGCGAGGCTGCCTGGGACCACTCAGAGCAGGGGTACCCCCCCTCCCTTTCTTCAGTTCTCTCTCATCCGCCCCTGCTCGCTCCCTCATAATGTCCATCCTCCCCTGAAAGCATCCTGGTCGTTAAGCTGTTTCCGGGCTGGACCAGGACTCACATGGCAGCACCCCCAGAGCCTCGTTTCTGTCCCAGCAGCCAGGACAGGGCCCGGCACAAAGCCAGTGCCAGGAGGCATCTCCTGAACACACGGGTGAGAGCGAGGGGGGCGCATGGGTGAGAACGAGGGGGGCGCACTGGTGAGAACGTGGGCGGGGCGCAGAACTGGCCGGGAGCTCCCGCCCACAGGCATCGCCGAGTGGAGGTCGTGCCCCACGCCCAGGAGGGTAAGACTGCCCCAGGGCAGACCTGGCGGAGGAAAGGTCTAGAACCCACATCTGCTTACAGCAAACATGGCTCCACCCACACGTATAGAACCCTCCATAACCAGTCACAAATGCCTATAAAACAATACAACAGTTTAAAAGCTCATTATTTTGAAAGTCCCGTTAACTATAAAAATGTCATTATAACCGGGTCTTCATTCAAGCGTTACGTCGTGGCTCCCACCCCAAGTGCTAACTGACACAGACCCCTGAGCAGCGGCAGGGAGAGGGCGCTGAGGCCATGGCGTCCTGTCCGCAGCGTCCACAGTGTGAGTCGGGCGGCTTCCTCGTCCCGGGATGCTGCTCGCTGCCCGACTCACAATCAGGACCCTTCCCAGCGAGGGGCTCCCCGCGCCGGTGGGAGGTGAGAGCGCGGGCTCTGCGGCCGTGGCATCGGCAGGGGCACCGGGCGCCGTGTCCCCCTCCCGCCGGCGGCCGCGGGCGCCATCAGCCAGGAGCGGCCATCGGCGCTCACGGAACAGGCCTGTGCGTCCGACCTGCTGACCGCGCTGTAAACTCCCTCCCGGGGGAGGCGGCTGCATGGCGTCCACTCCCCATTTCATGTTGTGAGAAATAAAGGGACACACGCACAGACATCTTCCCGAGAGAACACAGAACAGTTTAGCATCACATGAGGCTCCATTTCTCAGGACACGGCCCTCCTCGTCTCTGAAATGCAGACAGCAGCCTCGCTGTTTGGATCCCGGACACCAGAAAGTAAACATGCATTTTCTTCATCATCTCACATAAGCGAAACCTGTAATTTCCTCTTCAAAATTCCGAGTATCGCTTATTCTTGACTGTTTCTTGGTCGTTCGCTTCCCAAGTCAGACCCCCTCAGGGATGGGCTCCCTGGGGCTGGGCAGGCTCCTGCCTTCCGGGGAGCAGCCTCGCAGGCACCACAGGACGGCGCTCACTGTCACCCCCTCCCCGTCCCTTCGCCAGGCAGCACCGCTCCTCCGCGCTGCAGAGCCCGGCCGGCCGGAGCACAGACAGAGGGGTTCAGTGGGAACACTCCCCCAGTGGGGAGGCTGGGGCCACAGAGACGGGCCGGCACATGCCACCAGGACCACGGCGCCGAGGGACGGGCTGCCGGCATTTGGTGGTGAGCTCGCGGGGACAGACACGCGCTGGCCCGCACGGTGGGAAGACTTGGCCTTTCTCCTCCTGTCCCCCCGCCCCCGTCCCTCCTTTCAGCTCCTGTGCCTGCCGCCCAGCGCATTCCCAAGCTCCAGGAATCGGGGCCGGGCCAGCGCGGGAGGGCGGCCATCGAACGTGCCCTGCCCCTGCTCCTGGGCCCGGGAGCAGCCCAGTTCCGAGCCAGGCCTCCCCACTGGTTTGGTTCCGTGTCCTCTCAATTCTCCGGGACATGGTCCTTCACTGTCACCTCTGTGACCTGCAGCCACGGGCTCCTCTCGCTGGCCGGTGAGCTCACACTCAGCGTTACAGCCTCTAACGGCCACGACCACCCCGACACCCAGCTCCCCGAGTCCGAGGAGCCGATCTACCTGGGACCCTCCTGCCCATCTGCCCTGCCTCAGACCCACGTGTCCGAACAAACTCCAGACACCACCGCCACCCCCATGCACACACGTACACACATGCACACACGTACACACGTGCACACACATGTAACACCTGCTCCACCAAGAGCGCCTCCCAGTGGTAGCTCCATCCTGTCACAGCTCAGGTGGAATGCCTAGAGCTCTCCATGCTTCCTGCCTGCTCTCAGTCCCCACCCCCCCAACAGACAGCCTCCTGATGCCACTCAAACAGACCTGTGTCCGACACTTCTCACCACGCCACCCACCCGCCCCAATGGCAGCGGTAGCCCCCCACCCGATGGCGGCGGTAGCCCCCCCTACCTGCCCCGGTGGCGGCGGTAGCCCCCCCAACCCGATGGCGGCGGTAGCCCCCTACCCGATGGCGGCGGTAGCCCCCCACCCGATGGCGGCGGTAGCTCCCCCCCACCCGATGGCAGCGGTAGCCCCCCCGACCCGATGGCGGTGGTAGCCCCCAGGCCTCTCGGCTCCTGATCATGCCTCCCACAGTCTGTTCATAACATAATTCTTAACCAAAGACCCGTAAGGGAGGCTGCGCTGCTCTTCTGCTCAGCTCCTCGGTGATGGCCAGTCCGCGCATGGCCAAGCGGCCTGGCTCTGAAGACCCAGCCCAGCCACCTCCACAGCCTCGTCTCCAACCTCCCCGCCTGCCCCCCCAGCTCTGCCAGCCCCCCGCCTCCTCGCGCATCTACCCAGGGCTTCAACTTGCTGCTCCCACGGACACACCCCATGCCTCCTCCCTCGCTGCATCAGGTCTCGCCCACATGTTTTATCAGAGGCTCCTGAGTCCATGTCTGACAGGGCACCCCAGCCCGCACTCCTGCTCCCCCTCCGTCCATTTCCTCCTCGCCTTCCCCACCCGCTGCGGGGAGCCAGGCGTCCAGGAGCGGCTCCTCCATGTGCGGGGGCCCGCGGGGACCTTCCTCTTCCTGCCAGGCCCGGGTCAGTGCCTACACAGCACGAGCCCTCGAAAGTGCCTGTTTTTAACTTGTTTGCATTGAACGTGTCGGGGAGGGCGGCTAACGAAGGCGCACGGGTGCCGGGCACACAGTCTGCCACGCGTGGCCTGTGGGCTGTGCGCAGGTTCCCACCCACTCAAGTCCCCCGGGACGATGGTCGTTTCTGCTGCTGTTTCTCCGCACTATTGACCCCCTCATCCACCCAGAGTCCAGCTCAAGAGCAGAGGCTGCTGTGAGCAGGTGCCGGCCCGCACGTGGCGGTCACCGCACATCTGGTTGCCACCCCCCCGCCATGCTAGGCGCCGGGTGACCCCTCCACAGAGAGTCCCTTCTCCGTCCCAGGCGCATCCCACAAAGCCCATCCGTAGCTGGAAGGCCACCGTTGCCTGCTCTTTGCCAGAACTTTCTACAGTTCGCGACCAGCAGACCCCATACGAAAGAGCCCGTGTGCACGCATGGGCAGGCTCCGTGGGGACGTGGGCATGTGGGTGTGCCCGTGCCTCACGGTAACCCGTCCGAGCCGATGGCTTCCCATTGAAAGCTAGTGTTCCAGGAGAGGGGAAGAGACCAAGGACCGAGTACAAGGCTAAGTAAGAGAGAAGCACGAGGCGGCCGGCCAGGGAGGCGGAAGTAGCTGCCGCAGGCGGGGGAGTGACGGTGGGCCGGGTTTGAATCCCGCTCCCTGTGCCAGCTCCGGGCCCCTGGGCGGGTCTTCACCATCTCTCACCTCCACTCCGAGCGCTCTGAGTGGAGCCAAGCAGCCCTGCCTCAGAGGCAGCCGCCAGGGTGAGAGAAGATGTGCTTAGAGGAGGGACCGAGGAGTATCTGCTGCTGTTAAATCAGCCCTGGGCTACGCGGCTCATTCCTCAAGTCAGGAAACATCAGGCTGACTGTCTCCCTCGAGATGAAAAAAGAGGCATTTAACTGTAAGCCCAGAGCTGACTGTCGAAGGCCATGGGTGATGCTGAACAGTAGGGCAGGGGGGGGTGGGGCGGGGAGGCTGTCCCTCCCCCAGTGGACAGCACCGCCAGGGCACTGCCTTCGGACGCCAGGTTAGAGCAGGTGCAGAGCCTGCCCTGCTTCCCTCCGTGCCACTGGCTTGGGTCACACGTTCTGACCCCTCCGGGGGCCTGAACAGACCCAGTCGCTCTGGCTTTGTCTGCCCAGCCTGTGACGGGGCGACGCAGGGCTGCCCTCCACCCGCAGCCCACGGCCGAGCCCTCTCAGGACGGCAAGGCACGCCTCTGAAGGACGCACGCGGGGGGCGACCAGGCTCGGGCTCATCTGTGACACCCTGCACGGCCGGCGCTTCCTAAACAGGAGGTGAGGATGCACGGAGATCCGACGCCGAAGGGCTTGCAAACGTGTGAACACCCATCACCAGCCTCGTGGCCTCTCGCTAAAAGGGCGCTGGCGTGTCCTCCGGTTGGGAGAGCAGTCACTGCTCCGGGCGGGCAGGCCGTGGACGGAGGGGGCGCTGGCTACGCCGCAGCAGCGTCGGGGTGATTAGCTCCCCAGGAAGTAACCCGTCTTTAGCAAGAACTGGCAGGTGGAAGAAACGCGCTGATGAAATTAGTTGTTTCATTCCATGTCCTGTGTCCTCCCTGGATACATGCTGTCTCATGAGTCTACGTGGACCACAGGCGAGCAAACAAGCGGCCAGGCTCACTTGCTGCCGAGTTAGAATTCTCCTTCCACCACGAACTGTGCCCCCTGCCCGTCCGCGGAAGCTTCGGTGTTTGAGACGAGCCCGTGTCGACCCCCTGCTTCCCCCCCCCCTCCCCCCCCGCACCAGCTCTTCCCGGGGCTCATCCCAACTGGGCCCGGCCACGCGGCGCTCGACACGAGGACCCCCCGGCACACCGCACAGGAACCGCCCCGCCTGCCTTCTTCACGCGTCTTTGTTTCACCCCAACGGCAGAGGCATCTGTGATCACTGGAACCGAGACAAGGTGGGCGGTACCCAAGCAACTTTTAATAAAATAAAATGAAGGAGAGCAGTCATCCCATTTCTAAGGTAACTGATCTTTTTACTAGAATTTTAAAACATGGCTTTTATGTAGACGAGCTTACAGCATTTCATGATTATTCCGGATGGTCATCTCTGAGCCCTTCCCATCTGGTATATCGCACTGCAGAATGCCCGGGTAGGAAACATATGCCCACGCTCTTTGTAATCACTTAAAGCTAAATGCAGAATGTGGCCAGGCCGGAACACCTTGAAATAATGCTTAACTAATCACAAAGCAGCTCTTCTGCAATAGGTGAGCGGACCTCTAATTAGACGGAGGAAATAAAGCTGCCACGGCAGGAGGAAGGGACAGAGAGAAATGCGCAGTAATTACCGCGCCATCGTCAGCGGAAGCAGCATCACACGCGGCTCACGAAGCAGCTCTGTACGCGACCAGGCCTCCTCCCCGGTGCTGGGAGCTGCGCACACGCAGGCTGACCTGAGGTCGCCAAGAGTCGCTCGCAGAGGGAGACGTGGCCGTCAGGGGCGGGAAGGGCGTGCGGCAAACTCAAGAATCATGGTACCTGCTTTCATTTTTTAAAAACACATATTATAATTGATTTCAGAGAGGAAGGGAGAGGGAGAGAAACGTCAATGATGAGAGAGAATCATGGATCAGCTGCCTCCTGCACGCCCCACACTGGGGATGGAGCCTGCAACCCAGGCAGGTGCCCTGACCGGGAATCCAACCGTGACCTCCTGGTTCCTAGGTCAACGCTCAGCCCCTGAGCCCCGCCGGCCAGGCGGTACCCGTTTTCTTACTCGCTCGCACATCCCCCCGCCAGGCGAAGGCCGCTGCTCACTCAGGACCGGGCAGGGCTGCGGCTGGGATACTCTTTTCAGCGATCGGTGGTAAACGCAACGTGTGAACGGCGCTCGCAGGCAGTGGCCGTACATTGAAGGGGACGTTGGGGAGGACTCACATTCTGTCGCTGGGAATGATCTTGTGTCCTTCTCGGAACCAGGTCACCTGGGGCCTGGGGTAGCTGTGGAGGGGCGGCAGGTCCAGGATGGCCGCCTGTCCCTCGGGCACCGTCTTCCTCTGCTCTCCAGCCAGGAAACTGCCCATATCTGCGGAGACAATCAGGCCTCTTAGGTTCTAGAAAGCTCTCTCTGAGGGGGAGGGGCCCAGGTGGAAGGAACTGCATTTCACAGCATCCCCGACGTGGCGAGGAGGAGCCGAGAGGAGAGGCTGAGCATGTGCTGATGGTGCCGGCTGGCGGGGAGAGGCCCGGGCCAGGTGCCCACGGCCAGGTGCCCATGGAGCGCCATCAGCAGCCTCGCCCGCGCTATGCTGCTGTGACAAGACGGTTGCTAATACTTTCCCCTGGATGAGCTGCTGGAAGCTGCCTAGAGCCACACGAGCCGGAGGCCGCTCTAACATAGAGCTCTCAGACGTCTCCTGCTCCCGAACCCCTCACGCTGGTTTCCCCACGCCCCGCCCACCGGCGCCCCTCTCAGGCTCTCCCTCCCTTCATTCCTGGGGCAACTGCTCCCTCACAGCTCTCCTGGGGTGAGCCATTTGCAAGCCCGGGCTCATTTCAGAGGCGCTCCCAACCCCATGCGCCGACTTAGTTTGGGGCAGGCGGGTGTTGTTCCAGTCTTTGTGCTACTTGGTACCAATTTAGAAAATGAGGTCACGGGAAAACCAGCCATTAGCACGTGGGTATAAGTGGCCAATGTTTACATTAGTAACGTCTGAAATTTTTTGAATGATTAGGCACACACATATGTGTATATGCATAGACATGATCTACATACATTTGTCTGAATATATAGGAATTTGGAACAGAATATCTCTATTATCAATGGCTTTTTTATTCAAGAGAAACTATTTCCTATATTACAAGCAGCATTTAATAGTCTAGGACAGCGATGGCGAACCTATGACACGCGTATCAGAGGTGACACGCGAACTCATTTTTTTGGTTGATTTTTCTTTGTTAAATGGCATTTAAATATATAAATATGAAAAATATAAATCTTTGTTTTACTCTGGTTGCAAAGATCAAAAAATTTCTATATGTGACATGGCAGCAGAGTTAAGTTAGGGTTTTCCAAAATGCTGACATGCCGAGCTCAAAAGGTTCGCCATCACTGTTCTGGGAAATAAATTTAATAGATTTAATAGATTAGGAGAGCAGTTGTGGTTATTTTAAAGTAAACGTTGTTATCAAAGAGCAGGAGAAAACAGCAGTAAGAGAAAGCATAGGAGATAAATCATTAAGCAAGAAAAAGTCCAAAATTTAATTTTACAAAATAGCATTTACTAGATGATCATAAATTCCAAGCCGTTAACTTATTCAAATGTCTGGGTGTGACTTTATTGATTACGTTTTCAATGTTTCCATTGGAAAAGCTCTAAGCAGCCTTGCCGGGAGATTGGGCCGAGTGACTGCCCCACAATTCAGAAAAGCCGCTGCCTTCCTAGTCATGGAAGATGTACGTGAACATGGGTGATCTGCACTCAGGCCCCAGCAGCCAGGGCACAGGAGAGCAGCTGGGAATCGCTTTAGTTCGTGCGGAACACTGACCACTGTGGGCCTGACTGTGGGCAGAATAACGAAGGAGAGAAGGCGGCCATCGCTGCCCAGCACGGCCCCGCCAGGAGCGCGCCGGGTTCTCTGGCCCCTGTCAGGACGCACGAGTGTGGAATTAACATTTCATGACGCCCTTTGCTTTCTTTGGAAGGAAGAGACATTCTGGTAGCAAATTCGCACTAGAATGAAGCAGACAGGCCACTGTAGATGGACGGAACCTGTCACAGGTTATGGACTAGAAAAGTACTAAATGCTTTACATGGGCCAGCTCCCCTCACCTGGTTGAATCCTGGCTCCCCTGGAATTCAAGCTCCCTACTTTCAAAAGTTTCCTTCTTCAAAATGGGCCCGCCTGACAGGATTAACTAGCCCCGTGGTCAGCAAACTGCGGCTCTCGAGCCACATGCGGCTCTTTGGCCCCTTGAGTGTGGCTCTTCCACAAAATACCACATGCGAGCGCACACATACAGTGCGATTGAAACTTCGTGGCCCATGCGCAGAAGTCGGTGTTCAAGGATCTCTGAACACATCATCATTGCAAGGAATGGATTCTAACTTGATGAAATGTTACCGAATTGGGTTTAATTTTTTTTAAAAAAACACTGAATGTGAATGTAACGAAAGCTCAGAGCAGCACACTAATTCATAGAGCAGGGGCAGCTTGCTCCGTTTCTTATTTTATTTCCACCCTCCACAGCGCTTACTGGGCCCTCCACGGGCTGAACTGAAAGGTGCCCTTCCCCTCATCAGCCGCATCGTCACTGGACCAGCCACCCCGCAATTCCCTTCTCTCGCCACCGGCTTCAGCAGGGACTCAATTCCACGTGGGACCCCAGACAGAAGCCAGCCCCGAGGAGGCCGAAGGTGACTGATGGGCACCCCACCCTGTCACCGGGCCCCGGAGAGCTCAGTGGACACGTACACGCGACGTGGACCTCCGATCTTCTCTGCAGGAGCGCGCCCAGCCGGTTCCGCACCGCGCAGCGGTAGAAGCCGGCGTCCAGCCGCCGCAGCGCCGGGATCACGTACCTGCCGGACACGGACACAGCGTTAGTGACGCCGCCCACAGCAGCCGCCATCGCACGCGGCGCTCCACTAAGACCGTTTCTGATAAGTAATGTCCTTGCAATCCTCCCTGCCCAGCAGCCGCTGCCGCTCTGTTTGAGGGATGACTCAATCCGCCTCCGTCCCCCACCGGCTGTAAATGTCCGGGAAACGGGTTTCAGATCTGCTGTGTTCATCGCTGCCCCCGGGGCGCCGCCTCAGCGCCGGGCACCTGTGCACGCAGGAGCCGCCGCGCCCGGGATGGAGGGACGCCAGGCGCAGAGCTAGCGAGGCCGCGGGAAACTAGTCCGCAAGGCCGAGGGCGCCGTGGCATCCTGGCCAGGGTCGCTCCCGCGCCATGCCGGGCGCACCGCCCAACACGAGTCACCCGCTTTCCTTTCTCTCTTCTCCTCCGGGGCCCAACGTTCATTGTAAAACCTCTCGGGATGACTGAAACGGCCATGCATTTGTATTTCCATCCCTGTGACTGTCAGCAATCATCCTTCAAATCAGCGCCTTTCAAAGAACGTCAGTAAAGTCTTATAGGAAAAAGGGCAGAGAAGGCTGTCTCCACAAAAGCCTGCTCCAGGCTTACCGTTGGTTTTATAACTTAGGAGGTTTTGAAACCCACAAGCAAGTGGGATAAATAGCCCAGAACCACTTAGAGTGAGCTCACAGCTCCGAGGCCACGCCGCTCACGCTGCGCGAGCGCTTTAGCGGGCCTCTGGCCGCGCTCGCAAACACATCGAGAACAGGGTTTAAGGTCTGAGCTGGCACCTTCCACACGTGGGCAGCTGTCTGCCACGACGAAGAAGAGGGCTGAAGCCCAGTGAATGCTGCCTATTTTCCGAAAGAGGGAAGAGGTGGGGCTGCACCCCTTGTGGAGAAGATGTTCTGGTCACGGGCATCTCGGTTAAGAACAGCGCCTCCCGCCCGCCGGCGGGGCTCAGGGGCTGAGCACCGACCTAGGATCCAGGAGGTCACAGTCTGATTCCGGTCAGGGCACAGGCCCGGGTTGCAGGCTCCATCCCCAGTGGGGGGCGTGCAGAGGCAGCCGATCCATGATTCTCTCTCAGCATTGATGTTTCTCTCCCTCTCTCCCCCTCCCTTCCTCTCTGAAATCAATAAAAATGTTTTTTTTTAAAAGAAGGCCGCCCCTTACACCGCAGTCAGAGTACTTAACGCAGGTAGGAGGCGCCGAATGCGGGATTTTATGTGCTCAGTTCCTAAGCACACCTAAAAATCACTTACATTCACCTAATTGCTCATCTTTTTACTCAAGTGTGTCCAATTAGTCAACCCCAAAAAAGATCTGATAGGCATAATTTTTAAGCAAAAAACCCCCCAAAAAACCATTTGGACCATACAGCTAATTCAGTATTAAGCAAATATTAATCAAAGTATGTTATCCCTCTGATAACCATCTTGAGATCCTATGGCGAGATTAATAAAATCTTTTATGAGGAAAATATTGCTGAGTTTTAATATTCAAAATTTCATTCTTTTCTGAGGAATGGTTTACCTCAAATAAAAAATTAATTAGTGCATCGACTAGTAAATCAGAATAATACCGAAGAAGGCAGCACAGGGAGTCGGGGCCATGTATTTAAATTACAAATAAAACGAGAAGGATGAGGGGCTTTAGCATGTACCGTGATTCTAAGAAGGAGGAGTTCTGAGACTGCACTAAAATAAAATCAACGCAAGTTTTTGGAAAAGAAATAACACGGTCATTAGAGCATGTATTTGAAAAACTGTAAGAACAGCTTCGTCCCTGCAGCGTAACCACATTTATATCATTGGTATTCGTGCCATTTTCCCTTTCTGAAGGAATCTTAACTAGCTGCTACATTTCTGTAGCGCTCCCACGTACAAGTGCACAAACTCAGCACTGCTTTCGAACAACGGAGACAGCGCGGAGTGGCAGACATATGCTGTTCTGTCCCGGAGCTTTAGCTGAATGCCTCACTAGGGAAAAAAATATACAAAAAAGTTGCAAAGTCCTCCCACCTATTACAGGAATTTCCTACACATTATGTTCGCCCAACAGATGGGAACACTCCTCGCAGGCCGGTTTATCAGCACACATTTTCAAGGCGAGAAAGTTTCCTGGCTCTTTACAAACAACTATGATGACATCTTCGCACCAGATGCCACGAAAACAGAAAATGCTGCCCCGGTTTCAAGTAAACTTGGCAGGGAATGTCACACCACAGTGAAATTCTACTAGGCTGCCCAGCCGGTGTGGGTCAGCAGTTGAGCCTCGACCTATGAACCAGGAGGTCACAGTTCCATTCCCAGTCAAGGCACATGTGGTCTCAATCCCCAGTAGGGGGCGTGCAGGAGGCGGCTGATCAATGATTCTCTCTCATGGTTGATGTTTCTATCTCTCACTCTCCCTCTCCCTTCCTCTCTGACATATATATATCTCCATCCATCCTACTAGGCCAGTGGTTGGCAAACCGCGCCTCCTGAGCCACATGCGGCTCTTTGGCCCCTTCAGTATGGCTCTTCCACAAAATACCATGTGTGGGTGCGCACGTACAGTGCGATTGAAACTTCATGGCCCATGCGCAGAAGTCAGTTTTCGGAAAGGAAATAGACGAAACAAGTGTACAAGACGAGTGTGGGTGGGAGAGTTGGAAGGGGTCGACCTCAGTGAACGTACCTCCATCAGATCGAGGACGTTTTTAGCAAAGGCCAGCTTAGGAGTACCCTAATTAAGTTAATAACAATGTACCTACCTATATAGTTGAAGTTTAAAAAATTTGGCTCTCAAAAGAAATTTCAATCGTTGTACTGTTGATATTTGGCTCTGTGGACTAATGAGTTTGCCGACCACTGCCCTAGGCTAACAGAACAGTGTCCAGGCCAGTTCACCATCAGGAAGAGCAAATTAAAGGAAATCCAACAAAATCACAGCAAAACCAAGGGTTGAAGGGAATGCCTCCACTTCCGCTAAGTAGAACAAGGTCCTGAACTGCCGCTCAGAACGGGCCACAGGCACAGCCCGTGTCTCCGGGATGCGGCAGCGGGTGCACTGCGGCCGGGACAGTGCTCCGACCAGCCCTCCGGGGGGCACTTTTGGTCTCCGAGCATCTTCTCACTCCCCCGTATTTGGAGAGTGCTCCGCTCGGAGGCCTGGGGGAGGCCGACCCAGCGCCGGCCACCGGCACTGTGGGCTCCGAGACCTGGGCCAGGCGAGCAGTGCGCGTGTCCCGTGCCCATCGGGGCAGCGTCCCCCGCAGTGGCATCTGGTGCCCGTGTCCCCAGCAGCAGGGCCCTCGCTCAGAGAGGAAATGCAGCTGGCTCCTCCCCCTGCTGCAGGAAGTCCTGGCAGAAACTGCAGACCATCCGCCCGGGGGACTCTGGTGGCTGGCACTCAGCAGCAGGTGCCAGGGGCACTGAGGCTCGCAGAACAGGCTCCCTCTGAGCCTCCTGTCTCCATTCCAAAAGCCCTGTGGCTCCACCTTTCATCTGAGCCACGGCTTGGCCACCAGCTCCCCGCAGCCTGGGCGCTTGCATTCAGGTGCAGCGGCAGCACCCCACATCAGCCAGGCCTCGTGCCGCGTGCTGCCTGTCCCAGGGTTCTCTGCGCCAGGGTGTCCACGCAGGCACTTCAGGCCTGAGGGACCGGAGTGAGGCTGGGGCCGTGGGCCATCGCTGAGGAAGGAGCTCAGAGGTGACTGTGTTCGTCTCCCTCCGTCCCAGGGGGATCAGTGGAGCTCTGTAAGGACCTTGATACTGAGCGGGTCCTGGTTCTGTCTGGGTTGCACTGGGTCTTCCTCCTCGCGTCGCAGCTCTTCCCTTGCTCTCGCTGCCTGAGTGTCCCAGACACCTCGTGCCAACCCGCCTCTGCAGTTTCCAGAGAGCCCAGCTGATCACAGAGAGCGAACTGTCCGACGTGCTGCAAAATCGCTGTTGTTTATTATTTGCCTCTTAATTGGTAGTGGCCACTGAGGATACGTTGTAAAATTGGATGTGGCCGTGATCCGGTTTTGGTGATTTTTCTAGTGCCTTTTACACGTTGGTATATTTAGAGATCATTTCACCTTTGTTTTCTTATAGTTTAATTTTTTAATGTAACTCTTAAATGACTCTGAAATGTACTGGGGGTCTGGTATAAAAAGAGGACCCATGTTCAATATTGTTTCCAAATAACTGACTTCTTTGCCGCTGCTTCTAATGCTCACTTGAGGGTGTGGGTTTTTATGGACACAACGGTCTAGTTCAAACTCCCTTCTGGAATATTTCTGTCTGTTTGTGTCCCACTAACATGTCATTTAATTACGGTGGCTCCTGGGAGGGAATACTCCTCCCTGTGTTCACCTAGTGTTTTGAAGATTCGTTGGGCTTCTTTTCTGTTTATATTTTGACATGCACTCTGTGTCTGCTCATGAATCATGGTACCCTCAGCAAACCCCATTGGGACTCTTCTTGAAATTAGGCTAAACTTCAACAACAATTTCAAAGGAATTTAAATTTCTACAATGTTTAGATTTCCCAACTAGGGCGACGTTCACTACTTTTCTTCATGTAGGTTCTACTCATCTGTATATATAAAACCCTAATATGCAAATAGACCAAATGGCAGAACATAGCAACCAAACAACCAGTTGCTATGACGTGCGCTGACCACCATGGGGCGCGCACGGAACATGGTAGGCATCAGTAGCAGGCGGCAGAATGAGGAACATGGTGGGCATCGGCCGCAATGGGATGGTGGAGCAGGTGAGCGGAGGTGCTAGACCAAGGCAGGGCTCCGGTTGCTGTCATCCGGGCGAGCCTCTGGTGGTTACTGAAAATTCTTTGCTCCTGTGTGCCGTGGTCCCACCAGGCACTTGCACCTGCTGCCGGCGCCCACACCTGCTGCTGGTGCTGGCCCCACCCGCACCCGCTGCGGCCCCGATCGCCCCTGAAGGCTTCTCCACCTCCCCCTGCTCCTGAGGGGTGATTGGGGCAGCAGCCACCACTCACACCTGCTGACGGCGCCAGCCTCATTTGCACCTACTGCTGGCGCCAGCCCTAATTGCTCTGCGCCGTCAGCGGGTGCGAGCAGGGCCGCTGCCGTCAGCGCATGGAACGGAAGTGGCAGGAGCGGGGCTGCCAGCAGACAGGGGACCAGGGGCCACTGTGGGAAAGGTGGGCAGGGGCGCGGAGGATGAGCCGAGACCTGCCCCTAAGCCTACTGCAGCCTCGCGGCCCACAGTTCCTTTCAAGGTGCACAAATTCATGCACTGGGCCCCTAGTTTCTTATACAGGTGATTTCCAGGCATTGAATAATTTTTATTGATATTATGAAATTTTTTATCTTTGGGTAAGACTTAGGAAAAAGTAACTTCCCCCTTAATAATTCCTATTTTTTTACTGGAATAAAAAAAAATAAACATCCATGAATTTTCTATCATTAGACTGTCCTAGAGGCTGAGCACAGAGACAGGCCCAGGAGGAAGCGGTGAGATGCTTCAGCAGCTTAGAGCATCCATTACCACCCCGCCTGCTTTGTAACAATGAGCACTGTGCCCAGCACCAAGGAGGTCTTGGCTTGGAGATATATACTTTGAATACAATTGCAAAATAATGTTTTAGCCCAAAATAGAAAATAATTTAGAATAAATGTTGTTGGTTTTTTTTTTGGGGGGGGGGGTGGGCAGGTAGAAATGGTTTTCTCATGAAACTGCTATCGCTTTGCAGGGTAGTCACCTGTGCTTACATGTGGAAATGAGCAGACCCAGGAATAACACAGCAGCTGGAACTCGCCAGAACTCACCGTGCAGTTTAACCGTAACACAAGCAGCCAAGAAATTGCTATTTTTTGTCAAAGCTGCAAAGGTGAATTTATATTATTTTCTCTGTGAGAGGGTTAGCATTTTCATCACTGACACCAAGTGTGGGGGTGGGGTCGGAATTCATGCCAGGCGGGAACAGCCACCATTTCGGAAGGCGCCGTGTTTTCCATTCGGGACGCGGAGCCGCCGCGTGGAGGTGAGCGCCTGGCAGCCGGAGGTGCTGAGCGGGAGTCAGGCGATGGAAGAGTAATTTGGAAAACCAGCCTGAGGTTTTTAGACAGGTTTTATATCTTGAAAAAAATGATGACAAAACACGATGGATCCTCGATAACCCATCTCAGTCCTGGAGCCTCATGAATAGAATGTAATTTATCACGTCGGCCCCAAGTCAGCGGCTGCAGAAACCCATCTCTCCCAGCGAGCTCCCGGGAAGCGGCCGCCACGCGGCTGCTTGTGCTAATGGGGCGCGCCCCCCCGCCCGGCTCCAGCGCAGGACGCCGGTCTCCTGTGGACTCTCCAGAGCCTCGACGAGCAGGCGTGGCCAGGGCAGGGTCCCCTCCTCCAGGATGTCCAAGTTCAAGTTTGGATGGCTGCACATATAAAACGATGGCACCGTGCAGCGTCCTGGGGCTTACGAATTAAAATGTTACACCACTGTTTTAAAACGTCTCCAATGGAATCTAAATAACAGAGTGGTTTTGATCGCCACATGATCCAGTTTTCAAAATGAACTCTAACCAGTTCAGCTTCCACGTGGTTTCTCTTTTCTCTTTGAAGTTGCGCATTACACCTACTCACCCCACAGAAGCGTATCCTCGTGTAACAGAGTTTTATGCATTAAGGATACACATCGATTGCCCACCCGGCTTCTTGGAAATAGAAATGTGCACATAAATAGCAATTTGGAGGGAATCCCCTTTGTCCAAAAGATTGAAGTGCTTTTTAAAAAAATGTCTTCTGGGTTCCATGTTCAACGTTCACCAAAACACAATAAATGTATTATATACTTTGAAAAATAACGAGCAAACATTAAAAACTTAGAAAGGAAACGTGTTTCTTAATGAGACGGCAGTGACTGTTTTCAGTTACTTCGCATTTCGTTAAATGGCAAGTTAGTTGCTACTAGAATGAACAGAATTGGACAGGAATTTAAAGAAGAAGAGGAAGAGGCAGGCCTGGCCAGGCCGCATGCAGCTCATTTGCTGGGAATGAGTGAGCGGGAGAAACGAGCACGCGGAGCCGAGGCCGAGGCAGCGCGGGAAGCTCTGAGGTCACACAGGCGGCCGGGGCCTCCACAGCACATGCTCTTTGTGGGGGGCAGTGAACGGAGGTGTCTTCTGCAGAAATGTTTGGGGAAACATGAGCACAGCCTTCCCGTGGGGGGCGCTCCTTCTAGATCAACACAGAACAAGGACCTGCGGGTGGAAGGAACTCCCCCCTCGTCCCAGAAATCGGTACCCCAGCCCGGGAACGCAGTACTGTGTGCTTCCTAGGCCTCTTCTCCACCTGCTTTCCATTTCCAGCAAACCGGGGCCAGTCCGAGGCTAATGCATGGAGATGAGGGCCTCCGAGCCTGACAGCACCTGTGCGGGCTGGTAAAGCGGCGCCCTCACCTGGGGCACCTCCCGCAGGTGCTGTCCTTGCTGGGCGCTTGTCCAACCTTCCTGAGGGCGGCAGCCTGGCTGAGGACTGTTGGGGAGCAGAACCGGTGAGGGGAGCCCAGCCTGTGCAGTGTCACTGAGGGGGCTCCGGGCTGGGTCCAAACACCCCATTTCCAGGGTCCGGTTTGCAGTTATGAGAAATACATGTAGAGAGAAATACGTGTAGGCTCTCTGGCTGCCTGCAGGGCCCACTCTTTGGGTTAAGCCAAATGTTTTGAACTGTGTGTCTGGCTGGCGCCCTAGGATGGCTTTGAGCGGGAGACTCGGACGGGCCAGGGTGCCTCTTGGCTGTGAGACGAGAGACACTACGCAGAAGCCGGTCAGGAGAACACACGGGTGTGATCTCAGCGGCTCGGAACGCAAGCCTGTGGAGACTGAGGGTCTGGATCGCAGTCTGTCTGCCACTGTCCTCGGCCATGACCTCAGGGTGAAGACACCAGGACAGGCCATCCACGGACCACTCCTTTTTATTAGGACGAACAAGCTGGATTCTCTTAAAACTAAAGCATTGCCATTTGAATTTTAGGACCCCTCTGAGGTGGGGTCCTAAAACGAACGACTTCCTACGAGTGAGCAACACAACCCGTATGAGAATAGTGAACCCATTCTGAACGCATGTTCAAAGCTACCCCTTCCTCCTGGGTGCGTCAGAAAGCCACTCCCACCGGGTCAATCCCTGGGCCTCCATGCCGACAAGGCCAGCGCTCTACACACACCCACGTGCAACGGAATCCCAGCCTGAGGCGACCAGGTACCTGTACTCGCTGCTGTAGGCGGTGACCTCGCTGTCATTGCGCAGCCACTTGAACTCCAGGGGCCAGCTGCCCTCGGCCAGGCAGGTGAGGACCAGGCGGTTGCCCTCCAGGTGCGTCTGCGGCAGGCCCGGCTCCGTCTTAAAATACGGCACAACGTCCTCTGAAGAATTTTAAAAAAGAAGAAGAAAGAAAGAAAATAGCTGACTAAAGTGCATGTGAAAATGGCATTCATCTAATTAGTGAATCACTTGTTTACATCGACTCATGTATTCGCAAAGAGACAGGCACCCCTATGGTCAGGGCAGCATGATACCCGGCGGCCAAGGCATGGAAACGGCGAAGTGCCCGCGGGAGAGGACTGGATGGAGAAGGCTGGTCCACACCCACCGTGGGACACGGCTCAGCCACAGAGGACGAAGCGGTGCCATTTGCAACCACGTGGATGGACCGTGAGAACATGATTCCGAGTGACAGTCAGACGAGAAAGCTAAGAGCCATGTGATGTCACGCATATGTGGCTGTAAAACTGACACAGGAACACACACGGCAGAGGGGTGGTGCCAGCGGGAGGGGGTGGGGAGGAGGGGGCCGAACACGAGGCGACAGGAGCAGAGCTGACTGCGGTGGGCACACGGTGCCATAGGCAGATGTTGTACCTTAGAAACCCGCACCTGAAACCTGTATGCTCATGGAGACCAAGGGCACCCCAATCAAACGTAATTAAAATAAAAATAACGATAAGATAAAGTGGCCTTGTTTTAAAAGTAGCAATGACGGCCTTTCGGCCCCCTGGAAGCTCTCAGTGATCACAGTTCCCATGGCTGCGCGCTCACTGGCGGCACCATCCGAGCGCGTCTGACGGAGCCGCCCGGGCTAGTCCACGTGGGTTCACCCGCATTTCTCCAGGGGCAGGCGGGCCCTCTGCTCCCACAGCCTGGGGGCAAGGAGGCACAGTGTCCTCAAGGTGACAGCAGGGGTGCACCTGGGCTCTGAGGAGGCCACACCCTCGCACCGCCTTCCATAACTAGCAAACTCATGCCTGCACGGACACCATGAGGCACCCCGCTCAGCTCGTGCACAGGAGGAGGCGCCACCCCGGGAACCTGTGTGTTTCGCACAAAGGAATAGCACAGGGCAACGGGAGTGAGCCACCCACAGCCACACACGACCCGGAGCCGGTGAACCCCACAGACACCCGGGGTGAAAGATGCCAGACAGGAAGGAAGGAGTTCCCACACAGGCCGCCACCCCAGGTTCCGGGGAGTGAAAACCAGGCGGCACTGTCTGTGGTGTCAGAGGTCAGGGTGGGGGTGACCTTGGGGGGATGGGGCAGGGCATAGGGGGCTGCGGATGGAGACAGGCCAGACCTACTCTGTGTGGTTGCATGGGGGTACGTATTTAGTGAAAATGCATATATATGACTTGTGCAATTTTTGTATATACGCTTCAATAATTTTTTAAAAACATATGACCACAGGACACTCAGCTTCTAGTTCTTGCCATCTCAAATTCCCTGCATGACCTGGTCAGGATGGGTGCGATTCTGTTTATTCACCAGTAAAACACAGGGAATTAGATGCCTGCTCGCTTTTCCGATGAAATCCCAGGGCACACCTGTGTCATCTGCTCCCTGTCCACCTTCCAGGCCTCCTACCCTTTCAACGCACACGGACACTCTGCCGCTCGGCCACTGACCTCTGAAGCCAGGAAAGCCGGTCACACCTGGGGCCTTCCCTCTGCCCTTTCCCGCCTGGACACCCCCTCCCCAAATAAGAAGATTTAACCTGGTCAATGAGCAAGTGCAGCGGCCAAGAGCTAAAAGCTCAGTCCCGTCAGATCCTCAGGTCAAACCAAGCGCTGAGGCCCTGGGGCATGAGCTGCCTTGGGAGGTACAAAGGCTAGAAAACCAGCAGGTGGCGGTGGGGACGGGAGCAGGTGCGCTGGGCCCAGCCGCAGCCGGTCTCCACGCCATCCCCGGTGATTTTCAGTGGGTGCTCACTTCACACTCCACACAGTCTTGTGTGAATAATAAGTTACATGGTCGCTCTAGTCACAGGCCTAGTGAACAGCACTGTCAATGTTATTATAACTAGTGGCCTGGTGCACGGATTCGTGCACATTGAAAGGAAGTGGGGCCACGCTCCCTCCTCTCTGGTTCCAGGGTGCGTCACCCAAGAACCGCTGCTGCCAAGTCATCACAGCTTGGCAGCTTCTGTGTTGAGCATTCGCCCCCTAGTGGTCAGTGCATGTCATATGTACCAGCTGGTGGGATGGTCACTTAGCCTTTTATATATAGAATAGAGGACCGGTGCACAAAAATTTGTGCACTTGGGGGTGGAGGGAGGGTGTCCCTCAGCCCAGCCTGTGTCCTCTCGCAGTCTGGGACCCCTCAGGGGATGACCACCTGCTGGCTTAGGCCTGCTCCCCGGGGGATTGGGCCTAAGATGGCAATCAGACATCCCTCTGGCAGCCCAGCACCCCTCGGGGGATGCCCACTTGCCAGCGGGGAGCAGGCCTAAACTGCAGTTGGACATCCTTAGCGCTGCTGAGGAGGCAGGAGAGGCTCCCACCACCACCACTGTACTGGCAGCCATCAGCCTGGCTTGTGGCTGAGCAGAGCTCCTCCCATGTGAGAGTGCCCTGACCACCAGAGGGCAGCTCCTGCATTGAGCGTCTGCCCCCTGGTGGTCAGTGTGTGTCATAGTGACCAGTCATTCCCAGTCCTTCTGCTGTTAGGGTCAGTGTGCATATTACCCTTTTACTATATAGGATAGAGGCCTGGTGCACGGGTGGGGGCCGGCTGGTTTGCCCTGAAGGGTGTCCTGGATCAGGATGGGGGTCCCACTTGGGTGCCTGGCTAGCCTGGATGAGGGGATGATGGCTGTTTGCAGCTGGTCACACCCACTTCAGGGTGGGAGTCCCCACTGGGGTGCCTGGCCAGTCTGGGTGAGGGGCTGAGGGCTGTTTTCAGGCTGGCAGGTGACTGAAGCTCCCAACCTCTCCCTTTTTGCTTTTTTTTTTTTTTATTCTGGGATTTATTTACCTTCTGTGGCTGTCACTGGAACTGAGAGCCGGCTTTAGCTCTGCGGCTTGGCTCCAGCTCTGAGACCTCGGCTGCTGAAAGCAGGTATCTGGGTTTGTTTGGGTTCTATAATTGAAACACTGTTGCAGCTCCAGCTCTGAGGCCCAGCTGAAAGCAGGTTTCTGGGGTTTGTTTAGCTTCCATAATTGCAACATTGTTTCTTAGAGTGCAGCTCAGAGACCAGCAGTGGCAGGCGGGGAACCTTGGCTTCCTCCATCACTGGAACAAGCAAGCCTCCTGTTTGCTTCAGCTGCCTGGCTGCTGGCCACCATTGTGGTTGGCAGTTAATTTGCATATAGCTCTGATTAACCAATGGGAAGCGTGTTGGAGGTACGGTTAAATACCATGTTTGTCTATTATTAGATAGGATGGTGATTTGCTATTACTCTAGAACAGGGGTGGAGAACCGCTGCCGCCTAAGGCCAGAGAAATCACTGGGTCTGGCCCTGCCCCGGTCATTAGGGATGAGTTATTAAATGTTTGATTAAATATAGCAGCAGGCTAATTTTTATGTTGATAATTTTATAGCCCTTGAATGATGTTATAAATGCACGATGGTCCTCAGCAGATAAGAGGTTCCCATCCACTCTAGAGGGACAGAAGGCAGCCTGGACAGAGTCGCCCTTAAAGATCATTCTGGCTGCACCAAGGAGGGGTCAGGAGGGACCCAGAGGTGCAAGCCGACCCGGCGGGAGGCCAAGCTAGGCACCCAGGGAGCGCTCTGGAGGGTGATGTGGGTCAGGGCGAAGAAATTGTAGAGGCTGTGGTGGTGGAAAGAAATGGCTACTTTCAAACACTATTTAGGGGGCAAGCAAAGGCAGTGATGGACTGAAGGTGGGGGTGAGGGAGAACGGGGGGTAAGGAGGGTTCAGAGATCTCTGACCCGCCCAACTTTCTGTTTGATAAACACACCGATTCTGCAGCCAGCCCTGGACATGGACAGAGTCAGACAGGCCCTGGCCCCTCAGAGATCACAGTCTGGGTCTGAGGAGTGAGGAGTGAGGCGTGAGGAGGAGTGAGGTGTGAGGAGGCGTGAGGCGTGAGGCGCTGCTGCTGAGATGTATAACTTGGCCCGGTCCAGGGGTCCCCTGCCTCTGCTGCACGTCACGTGTTCCGAGCCCCTGGCGCGTTTTTAGGTTTGGATTCACCGTCCTCTGTCCAACTCGGCTGTTTGCCGTGTACGTCGGCGGAGTCACCCGCTCGCACGGCCCGAGCCGTGAGATAAAGCGGAATGGCAGTGGCTGTGGCCCTGGCGCCTGGGGCCGGCTGCGCAGCAGGCTTTATTTATGTCCCGCCATCTGCACGCCCCTGACGGCACAAAGAGAAACGCCACTTCCTGTGGGGGCAGCGCCCTGCAGGAATAAGTCAGAGGAAATACATCTTTTTGAAAGAAACCTGCTTCAAGATAGACACGCATGAGCTCGGATTTGGTTTTACAATGACAGGGCATCTTCGATGTAATAGATGGCGCGGGGGTTCGGAATGGGAGCGACGCCGTGGCTCACGCCTCCGCAGAACACGCAGCTTCCTGAGCGGCCTCTGCTGTGCAGAAACGCTGGGTGCCTGGCCCGACCGGCGGAGAACCCGCCACGGAGAACAGCCGCACCGAGTGGCCAGCAGGTCGCTTGTGATCCAGCGCCGGTAGAATTATGGCTGGCGCAGGCTGGCATTTACATTAGGAGGAATCTCACGTGTCTAAGTTAAAGTTATGACCACAAGTATCTCACGGAGATTGGCCCACGTGCCGAGTAGCAGCGATCTCTCCAAGCCCAGCACGGCTTACCACAGAAACAGACAGCAGATCCAGAAATTAAACGAGGTATCAAGGGAGCAAAACGCAAACGCTTAGGCGAGAGAAAGAGACAAAAAGATTAGTATTCAGGTCGGCACAGGCCCCTACGAAAGCATGTGATCCTTATGTGCCTTAAGTGGCACAGAAAAAAGTCTGAAAAGGGCCATAAAGACAAAAATGATTGAGTTCTTTCTGAGACAGGTAATCAGACCCTGACCTGGGGAAAAGCCAGTGGGGTCGCCCTGTGGCTTTTTGAGGCAGAGTGTGTGTGTGTGTGTGCGTGTGCGTGTGTGTGTGTGTGCGCGTGTGTGCGTGCGCGCGCACACGCGCACTTATCTTGCCCAATAATAACGAAAAGATCTCCCTTCCTGGGGAGAAATAAGCAGAGATGAACCCTGCTTCTGTATTCTTACGATGATCATTATAAGACCCTGGAATGAATTACTAAGGAAAACGGTGACATTTCCATTTTCACAATCTTTTAAATAGAACATAAATCATTTATGAAAGAGAGAGGCTCGTCTGTCCGGGTAACGCAGATTTAAGGTCCACCCAGAGGAGAGGGATGGACTTAATGTTCTCTCCAGACAACATTATAATTTTATGATGCAGCAGTCACTTTCCTAAATGGACTCCTAAGGTTCTCGGTGGTAACGTGAATACATTGAACTTTCCTGTCCAACGTGACTGCCTGTGCTCATCTAGGAAGGAGCCACGACCCACTGGCACAGGGCAGCGGGGGGGCAGGAGGCCGGGAGGCGGGGCCTCTTCCTGGGCGAGCGGCTTCCTCCCCCAGCAGGGTGGACCCTGTGGGTTAGCTACCTGGCTCACCATGGAAACGGGAGACTCTGCCACCAGAAACGGCACTAGAGGCGTGAGCGTCAGACCCACCTATTCTGTGGCTGCAACCAGAGCCCTGCGGCCGGGCCACCGGCATCGGGCACTGGCTCCCCCTCCTCCTCCATTTTAAAGCAACTGAATAAAGAAAGACTAGTCCACATCTGCGTAGCAGAGGGCGCCCCCGGCCACAGCCGAGGTCCAGAGCGGAGGACCCGCTGCCCTGGAAGGGTGACATTCCGGGCGTCCAGCAGGCGGCCTGGCCGAACCCCAAGAGCAGCAGCAGGAGGGCAGCCTCCGCCAGGGCGGGGCCTCCTCTGCCAAGTCTGCTCTTCGGCAGCTGAGTTTCCCGGGCAACTAAGCTTTTGGTTTAAACCACTAACCTTCCTTTCAATCCTCCTTTACACCAGATTCAAACGTCTGCATGCCCCACGCTCACGGAAGTACCCCAAGGAAAGCTGCCTTCTCAGAGCCCCGGGGAAACAAGCAGGGGCCTGAGGTATCATGGGTGGGCGGCGCTCTAGGAAAGGGCGGGGAGCAGGCCCTTTCCCTAAACTCAGCCACTCACACCCAGCTGCTGGCAGGGGACTAGTGCGCCCCCTGGAGCCGGGCAGCTACTCACAGTGGGCGCTGCTCCTGCATCACACTCACATTTCATCTTTTTAAAGAAAACGGTGGTACATTTCATGTGCTGCTGAGATAACATTGAAACGAATGATGAGATAGGTTCCAGTTAAATATTCAAATATGGGAGGCCACACCCCTCGCTGCGGCTCAGGACAGTCCTCTGTGCCCCGGACAAGCTGGCTCGCTGCACTTCTCTGACCACCACGCAGGCACTTGGTGGCTGAAGCTGGGAGAAGGAGGAGGAGGAGGAGAAGGAGAAGGAGGAGGAGGAGGAGGAGGAGGAGGAGAGGAAGAAGGAGGAGGAGGAGGAGGAGGAGGAGGAGGAGGAAGAGGAAGAGGTGGCGGCAGCTCCATCCTTACAGCTGAATCTCAGGCTGCATTCTCCTAGCTTATCAGAAGTATTTATAAATATTTTCCAGCAATAGACCTTCAAGCATAGTAGGATGCACCACCATATTTTGTAGATGTTAAAAAAGTAGTCAACGTCTCTGTATGCCACTTTATATAGTTCCACTTCTGCCTTACAAAAATAAACGAGTGTCAGAAATTTCAGGGTGAAAGGTAGTGACAAATATATATATATATATATATATATATATATATATATATATACACACACACACACACACTAGAGGTCTGGTACACGAAATTCATGCACTCGGTGAGGGGGTTCCTCAGCCCGGCCTGTGCCCTCTCACAGTCCAGGAGCACTCAGGGGATGTCCGACTACAGTCAGTCGGACATCCTTAGTGCTGCTGTGGAGGCAGGAGAGGCTCCTGTCACCGCCACTGCAATCACCAGCCATGAACCCGGCTTCTGGCTGAGCAGCGCTCCCCCTGTGGGAGTGCACTGACCACCAGGGAGGAGCTCCTGCATTGAGTGTCTGCCCCTGGTGGTCAGTGAGCATCATAGCAACCAGTCGTTCTGCTGTTCGGTCGATTTGCATATTAGCCTTTTATTATATGGGATTATTTCAAAGATAATCAAAACTAACCAAGCCATGATGACTGTGAACATAGGAATGGGGTGTCGTGTGGTCCCACTCTCCAGCTGCTGGGGGCACGACTGGGAGAGCAGAGGTGAGTCGGGTCTCCACTGTGCACACAGCCTCTCCCACCAACAGTCAGGAGCCCCTCGCCACCTTCTCCGCGTTTGTAGAGCTTTGCCAGGAGAGGAGGCCACACGGAGGCTCCAGCCACCCTGCCCCACAACGACGGCGCTGCAGCATCCTCCCGCCGGCGTGGAGGGTCTCTGGCTGCTGGGCACAGGGGCACAGTTGGTCTCTGCTCTCAGCAGTCAGAGTCCAGGAAGTGAGGGACGGTCAGCGAGCCAAGGGCAATGCCCGAAGCTGACAGGGCCCTCGATGGGGCTCCCGGGGCTGAGGTGCCCACGTAGCAGCCAGGGCGGCAGCTGGAGGGCACTGGTGGGCCTGAGGTGCCAAGGTCTTAGAGAAACTGAGGGCTCAGGGCCCTCTCACTGCCGCTCCAGCTCCAGGGGCCCCCACAGGCTCCGACAGCTGGTTAAGGAGCCACCCCGCCCTGTACGGCCAAGGGGAACTGAATTCTTTTACATAAACACCTCCATTCCCATGAAGGCCTGTGCGAGCTGCCTGCCCGTCCGTCTGTGGGGTTGGGCAGCGCTGCAGGACACCTGGGCTCTGAGGATGAGGGATGGCCTGGCGGGTGCCAGGGCCTGCGAAGCTCGGTGAGGGGCAGCGGTGGGGGCCAGGGCCGGCACGAGGCGGCCGCTACGCCCGTCCTGTCTCAGTGGTTCTGGAGGGGCCTCTGCCTGGCACGTTCCTAGGTCTCTCTCCAAAGTCCTCGCCTGCGAGGGATTTTCTGAGCGAGGAGCTCATCTGCAGGGTTTTCTTGGTCTTTAGATCCCAGCAGGTAAAGTCGGCACCGCAGGGGGCTCCCGAGGCTCCCATCCCTGGCAGCGGGCGGCGCCTTCGGCCAGGGAACTTCACACTGAGTATCTCTGTTTCCCCGGCGATGGATGCAAGTTAACACCGTTTAGGGGAGCTCACGGGCTGGACCTCCTTCCGGGCTTTTTCCCTCAGAAGCCGTCCGCACTTCCGTGAGATCGTCTGCGGAGCCCGGCGGTGGGGAGTAGGCGGCTGGCTTGCGGGCGGTGTGGTCCTGCTCCGTGCTCATTGGCTTCTGCGTTTGAATTAATAGAAGAGGCGAAGGGATGGAAGCGATTCCCCGGCTCCTCCAGCCGAAACGAGCTCCCAGCGCGCCGACAGTTTATTTCAAACGGGAACTGCACTACGCTGTCGCTTCTATGGCTTGCAGTGAAAAGTGTGGCCACCAAAGTAAGAGGGGAGCTCGCAGAAACAACCCAGTTTCTGACTGTGGTTCAGTATTTCTCTCAAGCGTTCTTCCAAGTAACCCTGAACACCCAGCTCAGGGGACACACCGGCTGGCAGCCCCGGGAGCGAAGCGGGCGTCACGGCCTTTCCCCCGAGAGGCGAGTGAGCTTATGTCACCCGCGCACCGACGACAGAAGCAGCAGCAGAAGCAGGGACTCCACATGGTGAGGCTGCGCTCCACACCCAGGAGAGGGCGGGGAGCCCCTGAAGGACACCCAAGGTCGCCGCGACAAGGCCTGACGCCTTCAGCAAAGTCACCGACCGGACGTTTTCGACAAAAGGAGTCGGAGGTCAGGGCGTGTAGAGTCCCTCCTGCGTCAGGTCCCAGCTCGGCCCGGAGGAGCGGGTGAGCCCGGGGAACCCCACCTCCTGCGATCGGGGTTCCCAGTGGATGAAACAGGGAGACCAACGTCTGTGGGAGCAGCGGCTCGAACTTTCCGGTTTAGGGCCCCTTTACAGCGTCTGGAAAAATCGCTGATAGCCCCAAAGGTCTTGCTTACGTGAGCTGCATCTTTCTCCATCGTATTAGAATGTAAAAGAGCATTCTTAAAATATTTAATTTTTTTAAAAATATATTTTATTGATTTTTTTACAGAGAGAAAGGGAGAGAGATAGAGAGTTAGAAACATCGATGAGAGAGAAACATCGATCAGCTGCCTCCTGCACATCTCCCACTGGGGATATGCCCGCAACCCAGGTACATGCCCCTGACCGGAATCGAACCTGGGACCCTTCAGTCTGCAGGCCGACGCTCTATCCACTGAGCCAAACCGGTTTTGGCAAAATATTTAATTTTTAAAAATAATAACATTAAAGTTATTATACGTTATGATAAAACACGTGGTTATGAAAAATAACGACCTCATCTCCCCCAAAACATGCCGAAAAGAGTGGCGCTCTTATACTTTTTTTTTTTTTTTTTTTTCAGATTTCTTCAACGCCTGGCTTAACAAAGATCATCGCTTCCCATCTACGCGCTCGCATTTAATCTCCTGCTATTGTGCTGCTGTGGCTGAGGATGTAAATAAATAACCAGCCTCCCCACGCAGGGAGCGGGGAAGGGGGGCGCATCACCAGCCTTTTCAGATCCGGTGAAGCTTCCGGAACGGCGCCGGCGTGAGCGGCGGGTCCCGGAGGCCGTGGCTGCGTGGAACTGACCCGCGGGCAGGCCGTGAGCGGCGGGTCCCGGAGGCCGTGGCCGCGTGGAACTGACCCGCGGGCGGGCCGTGAGCGGCGGGGCTCTCTCACGCGGCCCTGTGGCCTCGTTTGCGTTTTAAGTGGCGCTTTCACACGCGGACCCGTTGGCTGGCTCCGACTCGGGCTGCTCGTCCAATGTGGACACATTTCATGACGCAGTAAAAACACATCACGAGCGGCTGCTGCTATGAAAGCCCTTCACTAACGGGGTGCTACCCAGCTCGTCAGGCACAGAGATGAGGTCCAAAATTCCAATTTTTCTTACGAGCTCGATTTTTATTCATCGGAACAAATAGTCAATTGTTTTCGGTGGCACAACATTACGTTCATCGTTTTCAAGAAAATGCTAGCAAACACCTAGCTCTGAGTATGTGTGTCTATGAATCGCTACTTCAAGTAAGAATGGGTTCCAGCCGGGGTGGCTCCGTGGACAGAGCGTCGGCCCTCGGACTGAAGGGCCCCAGGTTCGATTCCGGTCAAAGGCACACACCTAGGCTGCAGGCTCCATCCGGGCCTGGCCAGGGCCTGTGCAGGCGGCAACCACTCCATGTGTCCCTTTCATATCGGTGTTTCTCTGTCTCTGTCTCTCCCCCTCCCTCCCACTCTCTCTAAAAATCAGTGGAAACATATCCTCGGGTGAGGATCCACACAACAAGACAGAACAGAACGGCGCCGGGGGAAAAGCAGCCGTTCAGCAGGCACCTCGGGCTCCGAGGCCGGGGCAGCCCTCGCACTTCCCTGGGCACAGCGGGCGGAGCTGCCTCGCGTCTTCCTGACAGAGAATCGGGAAGGCGTAACTACAGTCCACAGCGAGGGAGCGACTGTTTACTGCTTCGTCCGGGACGTCCTCAGGCATTGCATCGCCGTGTGTGGTGGGAGGAGACCCCGCCGGCGAGGAGAGCTTGGCACCGCTGCCAGGGCCGCACCTGCCCCGGCCCGCGAGGTGTCCGGGATCGCGCTGCACCGTCAGGAAGAGCCAGCGAACACACTCCCAGCGCGATCGTGCAGCGCACTGGCCTCGGACCTGCAAGGGCTCGGACTCCAGAACTAGAGGAGCTCCTCAGGGCACCCAGACCTGCCACCCTAGAGACCAGCACAGCGTGAAACCGGCTGATGTGTTCCAAGTGCGCAGCCCAGGCCTGGCGCCGAAGGCAACAGACCCATCAGCTTTTACTAACACATATCGTCACAGAACAACACTGCACCCTCTCACAGGATGTTCAATCGTGAGCTTCATTCAAAACACATCTGCTTTTGGCCTTCTAGATAGCACACATCAGGTTATGGCCTTAAATGTAAGTGATTAAGCCCAAGAAGTTGTTCAATTAAAACACACACACAAAAAACAACCAACAAAAAGCAGGTGTCCATATTTTCAATTATTTCAGAATTCCTGAGAAGCCTAAATATTTATTTTTTTTAAATTTTGTTTCGTAATCCGCACCTGAGGAAATTTTTCCCATTGCTTTTTTTTTGAGAGAGTGGAAGGAAGGGAGGGACGGGGGCGGGAGAGAGAAACATCGATGTGAGAGAGACACATTGATTGGCTGTCTTCCGCATGCTCCCAACCGGGGTGAGTGATCTAACCTGCAATCCAAGAATTGATCCTTAGACCCTTCAGTGCTCAGGCCAACACTATAACCACTGAGCATACCAGCCAGAGCTAAGTATTGACTTAATTATCTGTGGGGTTTTTTTTTTTCATTTAACAAATACTTCAGTGGCACCCCACCAATGAGATGGAAATACAGATGTGAATTAAAAGCAAAACAAAAATCCCATCTTCATGTAGTTTATATTCTAGTTTAGAGAGATCAATAGTAAACGAATACAGAAAATACACGGTACACTGAGTCTTGCTAAAGCTCTTATCTCTTTTACCCAAATTATGACAAATGTGGTTGATAAACAGAAAGCTGATATTAGTACAGCATGAAAGTGCTATTCCTTTATACATGATTTTGCCCAGCATGTTAATGTTATAATGCAATCATAGATAATTTCTGTCATTTATTAAAAAGTCTGAAAATTAAAAGGAAGCAATTAACAACAATGCTAACAGCCCACACAACTGCCCTAACATCAAAGAAGCCCTTGGTGAGTTCCGTGCCAGCAGGGCCTGGTTTAGGGCCCTCAGGACCCACTTTACTTCCCACGGTATGTCGCCATGGAGATAAGTGCAGGTACACAAATTCAGAAGACTTTTCCATTTTTATCAAAATAGCAAATCGATGAAGACAGTTACTAGGAGCGTTAGTTTTTATTGGTTCCCTGGTTGCAAAATCCCGTATGTTTTGGGTGGTCTGCCCCTAACTCTATTTTCCCCGTAAGTTCTGTTATTTTAGTGTGTGGAGCTTGTCAGGAACACATCCATTGTTCTTGAAAAATAAGTGTATTATCCTGAACAACAAAAATACCTAAAAGAGTGGCATTTTTCACTTGTTTTTTGTTTTTTTCCAAATTCCTTCAATGTCTGGCTTAATAAAAAAAACAACTAGATTCCCACATGGTTTTGCAAGTAAGCACTTGCAATTATATGTTCCTGACCTAAAAACAAACCTCAACACATTTAAGGGAAGTGAATTCATACAGAATGTATCCTCTGACCACAAGAGAATCAAACTAGAAATCAGTAACAAAAAGACAACAGAAAAATCTTCAAACATCTGTAAACAAGGTTTTCAATAGTCCCAGTCAAAGAGAAAGTCTGAAAGGAAAGTGAAAACTACATAGAACTGAAAGAAAGTGAAAATACAATCTATCAAAATATGCAGACACAGCTAAAGCAGCGCTGAGAGGAAAATTTATAGCACTAAAAGTTTACATCAGAGAAGAGGAAAAGCCTCAAATTAATAACCTTACTTCTTACCTCAGAAAAAGAAAGAAACTCAAGATTAAAATAAACCCAAAGCAAGCTGATGGAAAATAATGATGAAGCAGAATCAATAAAATTGAAAAAAGAGAAGCAATACAGAAAATCAACGGATCCAAAAGCTGATTATTTGACGAAAAAATACAACTGACAAACCTCTAGCAAGATCAAAATAGGTAGACAGCCTGAATAGCCCATACCCCATTAGAGAAATTAAATTTGTAATTAAAAGCTCCTGAAGCCCTGGGCGGTGTGGCTCACTTGGATGGAGTGTCATCCCATACTCCTAAAGGTCTCGGGTTCGATAACCGGTCGGAACACATATCCAAATGGCAGGTTTGATCCCTGGTCGGGATGCTTGCAGGAGGCAACCCATCGATGTTTCTCTCTCTTATCAATGTTTCTTTCTCTCTTTCTCCCTCCCCTTCCTGTCTTTGTAGAGTCAATGGGGACATATCTGAGGGTGAGGATTAAAAAAAAAAAAAAAGAGTTCCTGAAAGAGAAATCTCCAGACCCAAATAATTTCACTGGAGAATTTTATCAAGCATGTAAAGAATTCATATCAATTTTACATAATTAAAAATAAAAATAAAGAAACATTTCCTAACTCATCTTTTGAGCCTAGTTTTATCCTGAAAATCTCTGGCATCTAAAGGTAAGCAAAAAGTCCCAGAGCTGACATCAAAACTACAATACATGAAAGATACAAAATTAGCCGGCCTGCGTGGCTCAGTGGTTGAGGGTCGACCTATCAACCAGGAGGTCGTGGTTCCATGCCCGATTGGGGCATATGCCCGGGTTGCAGGCTCAACCCCCAGTGCGGGGCATGCAAGAGGCATCCCATCAATGATCCTTTCTCATCACTGATGTTTCTCTCGCTCTCTCCCCCTCTCCCTTCCTCTCTGAAATTAATAAAAATATGCTTTAAAAAAAGATAAAAAAAAACTACAAATTGAATCTTACCAAATTTAAAACTTTTGTTCTACAAGAGTCACTGTGAAAAGGATGGAAAGACAAGCACAGAATAGGAGGAAATATGTCCAAATCACATATCTGAAGAAGAACTAGAATCTAAAATGTGTAAAGAACCCTCAAAAGCCAACAGTGCAAATGAACGAGCCAAACAGGAAACAGGAAAAGTTCCGAACAGCTCTTTCCCTGAAGAGGATCTGCAGATGGAAAACACGCAGGACAAGAGGCCAGATCACGCCCCGCTGGAGAAATGCACACTCCACCCCAGGCGATGCCAGCACACACTGATCGGCGTGACTAACCCAGACACAGCGACGAGCACCGAGTGCTGAGGATGCGGACACAGTCTGGACCACTCAGGCACCGCGGCGGGTGGGAAGGCCACACGGCCACTCAGAAAGGCTAGGCCGGTTCTGACTGCACTGAACACGCAACTGCCCCCCAGCCCAGCAAGTCCACCTGGGAGCACACCCCAGAGAAATAAGACTCACGTTCACACAAGAGCCCGTGCACGATGTTAACAGCGGGTTAGTCATAACAGCCCCCAAAACTGGGTACAGCCAGCATGGAGGACAGTTGGCTTAAGTGTGGGCATCGTTCCTGGACGTTCAAAGGCTTCCCTCGTGGCCGGGCGCCGCCCAGACTGACCAGCAACTGGAGAGCAGGGAGGAAAGCATCGCAAGGCAGCGTCCCCAGGGTTCTCTTCCAAACACACAGAACTGTACGGAGAAGGCTGAGCATTTACAGAGCCCGCCGGTGCCCGAGGAAGGCGCATCTAAGAAAGGGGGGCTGAGCCCTGGTCAGGGCCCTGGTGGGGGGGTGGCCATGGGAATGTCTCCGGGCATCTCTTCCCACTAGCAGGGCGGCGGGGCAGGGGCGGCGGGTGGAAATGAGAAGCAAGTGCCCTTTGCCAGCTGAGGGGCAGAGGGAAGAAGCATTACTTCGTGAGGTGTTCTTCTTGCCCGGAACAGGCCTCCTCTGACTGCTCTCCACATGGGCCTGGCTCGTGGTCACAGGCTGGGCCAGCGGGCGGCTCCCGCAGGAAGGCAGGGCCGGTCTCTGCGGCCCCCTCCGGGCGAGGCAGCACCTTCAGGTGAGTCAGCTTTTCCCAGGGGCACGTCTCAGCCCTGACCCGGCAAGCCCGGGGCAAGGAGGCTGGGGCACAGGCCCAGACCACTGACCCCACCAGCCCCCGCGCACCGTCCCCGCAGGGCCGGTCACTGTGGTGCATTAAAAAGCCACCGACCCGGGTGCTTCAGACCCACAGCAGACACATCCTTCCAACTGTCAGGTAAAATGTGTAAGACCAGCCGACGCCGTTTCTGGAGGTTCAGTTTAGCCGAGTTCTCCGCTGTTGAACGCGGTGACATTTACCCAAACAGGCCGCGCAGCGGGGCCTGCAGCTCCACCGGCCTGCTGTGCGCTGCAGGAGGGCGCGGGGGGGAAGGCGGCCGCGCTCAGAAAGGCAACAGGAACAGGACGAGGTGAGCAAACAGAGGCTGGAATCCAGCCCAGGGACGAACACACAGGGAGCTCGCGGGGCAGGAGACGCGGCCTCCCTGCAGCGTCGTGGGATGAGCAGGGGCGCGAGAAGGGGCAGTGAGGGGGTTCCAATCGCAGGGACTTTAATTAAGGGACTTAAAACCGAAGGCAGTTTCTCCGAGGGGCAAGGCTTGAACCTCACGCTCCCCCTTTGCGAGGACCCCGTGGTTCGGAACCGCTGCAGTGTGAGAGGGGGTGGCAATTATATTTTTAATGGTGTGTCATATTTTTACGCTGGATGGCTGACATTTTATAGTGAGACATCATTTCGATTTCAAACTGTTGGGTGATTCTTGTAATGACTTGAGGAGCTCAAAGGAAATAAATTATCAGCAGGTGGTCAGTCAAATACGAAGAAATTCCTCACTCCACAGGCAGTAATCCGGCTGAAATACTTCCTCCGTTACTTCCAAAAATAGAGCCGAGAGTGATACACAGGCCTCTGCAGTTTCAAAACTGTAATTTCCACGCAGGGTAGAATGTAGTCGCTTATTTCTACCAAGGGCCACCAGCAGCCTGGTCTGTGGCTGTGTCAGGGCCGCTCAGAAGTGGCCTTGGGGACGTTTAGGGAAATCGGGGCCTCTCGCACTTGGACCCGGTCCGGGGCTGACCCCCAGATGCTACAAGAGTTTGAGAGTCACAGACTTAAATGTTTTCCTCGCTTTGGATAACTTTCATAAACATTTTAAAAATGAGCTTCAAGTGTGAAATACAAAAACAATATGTATATCCTAGTATGTGAGTGTGCATGCACACACACACACACTCAGACATACACACACACTCAGACATACACACACACTCATGCACACTCACACACATTCTCATACACACACTCTCATACATACTCACACACACATTCTCTCACACACACATTCTCACACACTCTGACACACACTCACACACTCTCATACACACACTCACATGTGTGAACACACACTCACACACTCACACACTCACACACACTCTCACACAGTAATACACACAACACACACATTCTCTCACACATACACACACACACACACACATTCTCTCACACACACTCCCCCCTCCCCCCAAATGACCACACAGGGCACGGGCGGCCTCCAGCAGAGGGGGCCCCGTGCTGACCAGCACCCGGCCCACCCCCATGCACGGCGGACTCACTGCAAATCCTTCCAAGAAACACGCCACCAGGCGCCGGTGCCCCTCCCAGCGCAGGCAGGGCGGGGGCTGCGGTCTGTTTCCCCGATGCCAGCAGGAGCAGCGGCGCAAAGTATTTCTTTACTTTCATGACTTTCACACTGTAGCCAAGGCCACGGCCTCTGGGCAGACACACGGAGGACGCCCGGAAAGGAATTAATAGCGGCAAGGCCTCCCCTGGGTGGCCCTGAGCCTCCGTGTCAATCAGATGAAAGAGCTGAATTCACGCCGGCGCTGCCATGCCCTGCGGCTCGGAGCCAGTTAAAGGGCCTGTGGGGAGGTTTCCGAGCCGAGGTCCTGGCACTCAGCACGTGGATGTGCAGGCGGAAGGGTCATCTGCCCAGTGACTCCCCGCCACCGGGCACCTGAACGGCAGAGGCCAGCGCGCCCTCACCTGCCAGCTGACCTGCCGCCGCCCGCACAGCAGCGCAGCTCAGAAGTCAACACATTAAAAGTAAGATCACGTATAAAAAACCACCAAACAGAGTTAGAGAATCACAGCAACGAAAACAGGGCTCTCACCTGCGGATGCACATCAGGACCTCCTGGGAGCGGGGAATAATGCTGCCAGGCCGGCCACCGCCCGGCCACTGACCCCGCGCGCCTGGGAGCGAGGCCCAGGCCTCAGCATTTTCCCAGTCCCCCCTCCGACTCCCTTGTGCAGCTCAGGCGGGGCCAGAGGAGCTGAGCGCACCACACTCACTCATCTGAAGCTAGTGATCTTCCTGAAAACATGCTTATAATTCTGATTTTTATTAATAGACCTCGGTTGCATAAAGCAAGGAATGACTGTGATTTTGTGATTTGAAACTTATTAGTATTCATTTCTTAGACACTAAACAGAATGTTTTAAATTGGCAATTTGCTTTTGGTGCTGTGTATTTCATTACATCTATGGTGCAATTTAACAATAGTAAAGCCCTGTTCTGCGGAGTTTCATTGTCCAATCTGCCCGTAATCTGCCCGTAATCTGCCCTCTCCGTTGCACTTTGTCTATAGTGTTCCTTATCCGCGCGTCACTCAAAAGAAAGGCAAAGGGAAGGAGGTGAAAAGTCTACCTCCGTTTCATCACTTCAAACCGACTAGGGTTCCAGGAAGACGACGCAGTTTCTACTTCAACCCACGGAAATCAACTGTGACAGGAAATCAACTGTGACAGGCGTCCCCGCAGGGGAAGAGCTGCCCAGGGGCCCTGGAGGTCTGGCGCGCGGCCTGCAGCGGCTGCGACACGCCATGCGTTCCCTTTCAGCTTTCCATCCTGGAAGGCCACGCACAGGCCATCCCACAGCTACCCTGACGCTCAGGTGAAGAAGACGTTCCCACCCCCCTCCCTCCTGTGTCCCTGACCCAGTGCCACGAGCCGGCGCAGGGAGATCGGAGCTGGATGAGTGGAGACGGTGATGAGCACAGACGAGAGCCTGGATCACCTAGAGCAGTGGTTCTCAACCTTCCTAACGCCGCGACCCTCTAATACATTTCCTCATGTGGTGGTGACCCCCAACCATAAAATTATTTTCGTTGCTACTTCACAACTGTAATGTTGCTACTGTTATGAATCGTCATATCAATATCTGATATGCAGGATGTATTTTCATTGTGACAAATTGAACATAATTAAAGCACAGTGATTAATCACAAAAACAATATGTAATTATAGATGTGTTTTCCGATGGTCTTAGGCGATCCCTGTGAAAGGGTCCTTCAACCCCCAAAGGGGTCGCGACCCACAGGTTGAGAACCGCTGACCTAGAGGTTCCCTTGATCCATATCTGTCCTATCGCCCGAATAGGTGCCTAGTGAAGACATCACCACGTGAGTGACGTCACGCTGCCTTCAGAAGCGGGCAGCCGCGGCAGCCGCGGCGACGATACATGCAAAAGCTGAAGGAAGACACTCACGCCCTGAGGGCAGTGTTGGCGGGCACACGCCTGGGGGTCGCGTTTCTCTGTCCGGAGCCTCGGTCTCCTTATCGGTAACATGGGTAACGATTCCAGCCCTCGGGGTCGGTCTCTGTGCCAGCTCCTCGCTAACTCAGCGCCAGCTCCTGCCCTCACAGGTATTCCCTGCTCACGGCCAGGAAACGGAGGTCGCAGAGGAGAAGGAAGCTTCTTCTTCAGTAAATGACAACGTCACAATCACTTCCGACAAGCGGGAGCGTGTGAAGCGCCCAGGCCGGGAAGACAAGCGACCGTGATACACACCTTGAGGCTTTGATGTCTTTCATTTGCATCGTCCGAACCAGAGATCAAAGCAGCCCTGCTTCTCCTCCGGCCCCTCAACCTAACACATCCCTGCATTCCGGGCGGAGCGGAGACACCACATCAACCGACGCAGATGCTGATAAAACCCGATCAATTTAAAATGAATAATTCAACCAGGAAGCTGTTCCAAAGGCTCCACTGAATCTGTTCAACATCCTTCTCACCTGAACGCTGAGCCGCTGCCTGGAAGGTCCCATCACCTCAACGCTGAGTCTGGGAACTCGCTCTCGGGGCCCCAGGACTGGGCACCGTCTGCTCACCCATCTTCCCAGGCACAGACGAACGCTGACGCCCTGAGCCCGGAGCCTTCCGAAGGGACTCTTCCCGCCGGAAGCTTCCTCTGCATGTCCCTGTGCGTTTTCTTTTTCCTCATTAACCCGCAGGCCCTGCGGAACCGTTCGGTACAGTCATTTCTCAGGACGGAACACGTTCGGAGAAAGGCGTCCAGGCAATGTGATCGTGCGAACGCCACAGCGGGCTCTTACACACACCCGGACGGGACAGCCCACCTCACAGCTCGGCTGTGTGATGTAATCACATAGTCATTGGTTAGCGTGATCACGCATGTACTGTGCAGACCGCATGTGCCACACCTCTACGTGAGTGGTGGTGCCACAGGTTTACACCAGCGTCACCCACAAGGGGGTGATGTGCTGGCTATGATGTCACTAGGCCATAGGAATGCTCCGGCTCCATTATAATCTTATGGGACCCCCGTCACACGCGCAGTCCGTCATCGACCGAAACGCCATTCTGTATGTAGCGCATGACTGCATAGACTTTACTCGTGAGTATATTACTGAACTAATGTTTCATTCAGACAGATCTACTACCTATCTGCAGACTAAAGACGAATCCTGCTGGAAATCAGATGCTATCGCTCTAATGCTGTGAACCCCATAGACCAGTGATGGCGAACCTTCTGAGCTCGGCGTGTCAGCATTTTGAAAAACCCTAACTTAACTCTGGTGCCGTGTCACATATAGACATTTTTTGATCTTTGCAACCATAGTAAAACCAAGACTTATCTTTTTGATATTTATTTTATATATTTAAATGCCATTTAACAAAGGAAAATCAACCAAAAAAATGAGTTCGCGTGTCACCTCTGACACGCGTGTCATAGGTTCGCCGTCACTGCCATAGACGGCTTTTCACAGAGTCACTACATAAGTAACAGTAGACTTTGCGTTAAGAGGCCGTCTGTGACATGCGTGAGTGACATGTCAGATGGCGACACATCACAGTTTCTCTGCAACTCGGCTCCCTTATCTGAACAACGTGACTATCACGGCGTCAAGGCGCCCGGATGCCCAGCCACCGGGATCTTCAGTGCGGAACTCCCGGCACATTTGAAATAAGAGTCAATTCACCAAGAATGGATTTGTCCCGGCTTTTCGGGAGCGACTCTGGATTGGCACAGGCATCCGTTTACTGGATCAATGAACCATCCAACACCCTCTCCCTGGACATTAGTTCACAGGGAGCCTGTCGGCTGCAGAGAACAGGCTGAGACGAGAGGCCCCGCCCGGGAGGAGCGCGCAGCTCCGGCGTGGAGCTCTGACCTCACGCGTGGCTCAGGGCCACGGAGCAGTGGGAGCATTCGTGCGGTGTCACCCCGCCTGGCCACAGGGTGCCCGGCCAGCTGGTCGGCGCCAGCTCTGTGCGTGTCCAGGAGGGTTTGGGCAGAGACTAGCATTTGAACCAGGGACTGAGGGAAGCATATGCCTTCTCCCTGCGGGTGGGCATCATGCAATCCACTGAGGGCACGAAAGGGACCAAAGGCCCCGCGGCCTGGCTGCCTCCGGGAACACATTCTCTGTCCTCCGGCTGCGGCTCGGCCTTCGCTCAGACCCGCTCTCCGGGGCTCCCGCGTGCAGCGGGCAGGCGGGCTGCTCAGCACCGGGACTGTGGAAGCCAGTCCATGCCACCGGCGCTCTCATGCACATGCACTGCTTCCCCGGGGACGCCGGCTAATGCCAGCAGCAAAGGCTGGCCCTCTCCAAGCCTCTAGCCCTCGGGCCACCGCTCCCCCCACCCCCCACCCCCCGTCTCCTCCTTCCACGCCTGCATCCCCTCACCCCCTTACCCCCTCACCCCTTGTCTTGGGCTCCCCCGTCTTGCCTAGGTCCACAGGCAGAGCTGGTGTTAGAACGCAGCTGCTGTGTCGGACCCGTCCCCAGCCTTTTCCACAGATCTCGCTCACATCGAGGATCCCTCCCTTACCGAATCTCCACCCGCGCCCACCATGCCAACCCCCAGCCCTCAGCACTGGGCCCACGTCCTCCATCTCCTCCTCCTCCCCTCGCTGCAGGTAGCAGCCATGCCCTCTGCTTCACTGTGATGCCCACGAACCCTATTGGGCCTTCATTGCTTAAAGAAACCCAACGGGCCCGGCCAGTGTGGCTCCGTGGCTGAGCATCGACCTATGAAGCAGGAGGTCACGGCTTGATTCCTGGTCAGGGGACCTGCCCGGGTTACAGGCTCGATCCCCAGTGTGGGGCGGGCAGGAGGCAGCCGATCCATGATTCTCTCTCATCATTGATGTTCCCCCCCCCTCTCTCCCTCCCTCCCTCCCTCCCTCTCTGAAATCAATAAAAAAATACATATATTTTTTAAATCCTCACACCAGCTCTCCCTTCCCCAGCACATGCAATTCTGCAGACGCGGCAGCACCTCGTCCCCGAGTGCCCTCCCCTCGCTACAGACGGTAAGGCGTCCCCCGTGATGTCCAGGTGACAGTTAAGGGCACTCTGCCCTCGGAGGCTGGCATGAAATTGCTTCTGCTGTCCCTGCCCACGTGCTGTGGGAGCCCAAAGCCCTCCTCAATTTGCAGCTCATCCCTGAGAGACACGTTCTGTTCTCACGGTCACAGCTGCGGGCCACGGCTGCTCGTGGGCTGGTCCCTGCTGACCAGCGGGACTCAGTGCTTCTGGGGGAGACCTAGCTTCCTCCCCCCACCCTCTCCTGCCCGCGACCCCATCCAGGCGTTTCTGTGCGTGGCCCGGGCACTGACGGTCAGGACAACTTTCCGACTCCCGCTGCTAATCACCCTGCGAGCTCTCGGCTTCTGTCTGACGTGGGCCCCGCCCCCAGGCCCAGCCCCCCACGTCACCCCCACTTGACGCAGCACCGCACTTTCGCCCTCTGCCACCCGCTCGCGCTGGAGCCCACACTGGCAGAGCAGAAAACTCCTCTGTCCCTGCTAAACACAGGGCCACGCACGGTCAGGGCCCAGGCGTGGCCGTCTGCCTGGCCTTCTCTGAAGGTGGAAGGGGAAGCATTTCCCAGGGACAAAGTCTACACCCACCTCCAGCAACAGAGCCCGACCTGCCCAGCCCTGGGGCTTCCTCCCCCTTCCTCTCCCCTCCCCTTCCACCCCTCCCCCCGCCAGAGTCTCTAAATGCTTATCCTCATCAGCTGCAGTTCTGTGTGCAGACAGCTTACCCCCTGAAAGGCCGAGAGCGTCCTGCTAGACCAGAACCGAGAGGTGAGCCTCCGCGGGCCCCAATGCCCCTGCGCGCTGGTCTGCGTGTGAGATGCCAGGCGGCCTGCGGGCTCCCGGGCGACAGGCCAGAAGCCGCCACCGCTGCAGGTGTTCACACCAACCCGTCAGGGTCTCCCGTTTCTTCACCAAATGCGCTTACTGTCCCCCCGCCTCCTGCAGGCCGAGGCCGGGGCAGCAGGAGGGAGACCTGCCTCCTGAGTCCTAGACCCGGGGCCTCCGCCATCCTGTCACCTGCCATCTCCCCACGAAGCCCTCGGGCACGGCTGAGACCCTGGGGGTGAAGTCCCGTCACCCAGCACCCAGGGCCCTGCGCTAGAGGAGGAGGGGAGCCGGAGGTGAGGGGGCCGGCGCAGGCCGGGCGCCCCAGAGCCTGGAGGAACGGTGCCGGTTCCCAGGCGCTGAGGGTCCTCCCACCGCCCCTTTCTGTGGAAAAGTAATGGAACTGCAGGGAAAATAACCGTGTGAATCCAGAAAAGGGGCGGAAGGACAGAAAGCAGCCACACCCTGACCCGGTTCCGGGTGGATCCAAGCCTGGCCCCGCCCCCTCAGCTCCTGCCATCCCATCCCTCTGGGGGCTTCAGACCAGCCCCGGCCCCCACCCTCCGGCCACCAGCTCGCAGGCCCCAGGCGTGGGCACGCTCCGTCACCTGAGACTGTGGGAGATGAAAGTCTCCCCTCAAGGAGCCGTGGCAGGGCTGGGGGCAGTATGACCAACAAGAGCAGAAGCCAGCAGCCTCGCCTGGGACAGCGTGCTTCCCGGGAGGCCGCTGCAGGAGCGAGATGCTCCACTTACTCACGCTCATCGCACGTGACAGACATGGAAGCTCTCAGCACGTGTGTGACACGGACGGGACCAACAGGTAGGAAAAGGAAAGGCTCCAGGGGCTCCACGGGGCGAGGGAAACGGCTCTTAGGGACCAACAGGGCAGGGGTGGCCCCTGGAGGGGAGCAGCGTTAGCGGGGAGCCTGGAGGGCACGAAAGGGCCTGCTCCCGGGGCACCCAGGACGCCCGGACCCGTGCCGTCCACGCCACGCCGGCAGACAGCTGGCTCCGCGGCCTAAGTTCTGCTGGCCGGGGTGCGGGCTGGCCCGTCTGTCTCCTTCCCGACAGTAACATGCGTCACCCACAGGACCCGTCTGGGAGCGCTGCCGTCACTGCTGTGAGGCGGGCCTGGGGGACATGTAGAGACGGGTGAGGAAGAGAATGCACAGGCGGCTGTGGGTGCCACCTGGGCCGGGGTTCCAGATGGGAGCATGGCTTTCGCCCGGGATGGGCGCAGAAAGAGAGACTCCCCGCATCCCAGGCTCCAGGCAGCCCGGGGCGGCCCTGACGGCGAGGGGGATGGACACCAGGAGTCTTTCAGGAGGAAAGACGGTGCTGATGGTCGCACACCAAGAGCCAGCCCTTCCCCGGGTGCCCCCCAGCTCCAGCTCCGAGGGCCACGGCACGGCCGGTCCCCAAGGCGGGGCAGGCGGCCGGCACACAGCAGCTGACTGCTGGGCAGGGACCGCGCGTGCAGTGCACAGGGCCACACCGTCCCCGAATGAGAACAGGACGGAAAAGCTCTAGTTCCTGGGGCAATAACACGACTTTCCGCCTGTGCACGTGGACTTAGCGCAGGCAAAGCGCAGCCACATACATGACGGAGCGCACTTCGCACGGGGCCGGCACCCCCCCCAACCCCCCTCTCCCTCCCCGCTGGGGGAACGTGCTGGGAGGGAGGGACTCTGAGGCTTCCTCGGGCAGGTTACGCCGCTGCGGCCTCAGGCGGTGCGAGTAGCGGAGCAAAAAGTTCCTGCTGCAGAGGAGGGCCTGGCCCCGGGAACAGGACCAGGTCCTTAGGAGACCACAGAGTCAGGCTCCAGGCCCGCGAAGGCCACCTGCCTCGCTTCCTGCTCCAGCCCCGAGGCAGCCGGGCCTCCCCTGGACAGGCTGGCAGCCAGCTCCCGGCCAGGCGGGGACGCCTGTGCGACTGCAGAAGCCTTCGCCGGGGGCCCCGAGGGACCTGCTGGGGTGACGGCCATAAAGAAGTCTGAGTGCATTACCTGCCAGGATCCATAGGGTCCCCCTACACCGGACCCCCTGGAAAATTCCGTGAGAGCCGCAAGTGATCATGTCCTTGTGTCAAATGACAATTGGAAGTCTGTTCCGCAACGCAGTCAGATTTGAGATTTCCCTCCCTTCCCCCTTTCTGCTCTTCTCTGCCTTTGGACACAGCCCAGGTAAACACAAACGCGCGCAGACACACACACACACACACACACACACACGTGAGAACAGCGGGGGCACCGCATCGCAGCTGCCCCGTGGCCCGGGAAGCCGCGGAGATGAAAGGTGCATCTCCTGTTTCTCCCACACTCGCAGGCCTCCCTCTGGAATCTGCACCTTTAATAAAACATAAATAACAGGTCCGCAGCCTCCCGGTTTGCAGCGAGACAAATGCTATTGTGTTTGGGTTTCGGGTACATGATACACTGGGAAGCTTGTGTTCACCTCCGTCCCGCGACTTTAGAACAAAGGCAACGCGACGGGGTGAGTGCGGTTAATAAGCTGATGCCTAAACCGTTCTCTCAACAGACTTACTGCCTTTACTGAGACGGCCCCTTCGACGCTCTTAGTTAATGGAATTTTATTGTTTATTTCGAGATTTATTTCTCTTGATCTTGCAAAATCAAAAGCCAGCCCAAACAACTCTGGATAGTCCATGTGGTTTTTTCCCTCCAGAAAATGCATGAGTGTATTCTTTTATGGTAAATGAAAATACCAATGGGAAGCTGGTACGGACTGAATGTTTCTGCTCCCCCCACCCCCCGCCCGCATTCATCTGTGGAGGCCCTACCCAACATGATGGCATTTGGAGATGAGGCCTTCGGGAGGGGCCAGGGTGAGAAGAAGTCCCCACGGAGTCCTCGCGATGGGATCGGTGCCCTTATAAAAAGACGCCAGAAAGCCTGCAGTGTCTCTCCCTCTCCCCGCCCCCCAGTGTGAGGATAGAGCAAGACGGTGACCGTCCACCAGCCCGGAGCGAGCTCTCAGGGCCCCAAGTTGCCAGCACCCTGACCGTGGACCTCCAGGCACCAGCAGTGAGAATGTCTGCTGGTTAAGCCGCCCAGCCTCTGGGATTTGGTTACCGCGGCCAGAGCAGACCAAGCCGGGTCTCAATTCACACTTCAGGACCTGCCTTCCGAGAAGCAATGGAGGCAGTGGTCGGGCTCCTAAGAGTGTGAAGCAGCGATGATCCTGCAACTTACGGGGGCTGGACGGAGCGCCGGGAAAAGTCACCCCTCACCTGCACCTGCAGGCTGAGTGGCCTGCGGCTCCCGTGATGCCACACTCACACGCGCCCTGTAGTTCAGTGGAGGGGCCTTCCACATCACACCTGTGCGAGCCTGTGCCAGGGGAGTTCTTCCCTGTACCCCTTCCTCAGGGGAGCCGGTCCAACTGCACCTCACAGCCAAGCCCCTGGCCAGACAGCCCAGCCGCTGTCTGACCCACAGGACAGCTCCGGGGCAGTGAGCAGGGCCGCCTTGGGCAGCTGAGTCCTCTGTCCCAAGGACCCTGCCTGTCACAGAACAGGCACTGGATTGACAGCCCCCCTGAGAGGCTGGCCATCCTCACTGAGCGAAGCTCACCAGGATCAAATAAAAACAGCAGCGTAACAGCAGAGGGCTGTTTAGTGGGTCGTACACTGTGTGTCAATTTGCTGGGCCCTTTCCCACGCTTGGCTCATGCAATGGGGCTCTGTCTGGCACTCCCAGCTGCCTCCCTGCGTCACCCAGTGGTCTGCTCACCTGGTGGGTGGACGGGCGATATCACTCCCATCGACATGATGCCTACTCCAAGCCTGGTTCGATGCCCATCATGGCTACACCTCCACCTTCCGGCCCCGGGGGTCCAGAAGACCCTAGTCCCAAAAGGCTCTACATCCTCTCCAATGGGGTAGGACTGTCACTCATTCAAAATATCTTACTTTGTAAAATGCACGAAATACCATTAAAGAAATAAAACGTCTAGCAAAGTAATAGAGAAAAGCAGGAACGTACATTTCCTGAGATTAGGAACTATTGACTTACTAGGCCTCCTATCATCCACAGGCTTTTGAACGTAGTACATACCCAATAGAGGTTTTCTGAATTGAATTAAAAAACATGAGTCAGTTCTTGCTGATCTGTAAGCTGAATTCAATGGGTCAGGTGCCCTTTCTCCAACGGCTCGGCGTTAGTAGTTAGCCGATAAATCCTGGGTGCTTAGATGTTCAAAGAGCAGACTGAAGACTTTCCTAACAGGACAGCCAGTGAGTAACGTGGGTAAGAGAAGGGAGAGGACGAGGAGAGAGTGGCCGAGGGCGTTCTCAGGGGGGGCAGAGGTGACCGATCGATCAGCTTAAAATACAGACAGCCAATTTAACTCCACAGAACACGGGTTACTTAACACATCTTGTCCAAGTTACAAATGTGATCCTCTTCTCAGGTGGCCAAGAACACTGTCCTCAGTGAGCTCCTACATCTCTCAAAGCTGATTCTTTTCAAGAGAGTTTTAGATGAGCTCATTATTTTTTTCTTAAATGTGAACTTGGGAATTCCCTTATAACAAACTCTAAAACAAAAAGCGACTTCATTAAAAACAAAGATAGCCTACAGTAACAATAATAACATCAAAACCAAGATTTTTATGTAAATATACACACATATGTATACAGACACACAATACATACACATACACAGGGTAGGCAAAAGTAGGTTTACACTTGTTCATATCTACACTAATAAAAGACAAAGGTGCTAATTGACCGCACCTTCGTTACGCCCTAAGCCACACCCACCAGCCAATCAGAGTGACTATATGCAAATTAACCCAACCAAGATGGCGGCCGGCAGCCACAGAGCTGGAGCAAGCAGGAGACTTGGTTGCCTGGGCAATGGAGGAAGCCAAGCTTCCCACCTGCCCTGAGTCGGGTGTGGCCTCCACTCATGGCAACAAAGTTTCAATTATAGAAGACAAATAAATCCCAGATACCTGCTTCCAGCCAGCCTCCACTGGGAGCTTGGGTGGCTGGGGGCTGTGGCCAGCCTGCAAACACCCATCAGCCCCTAACCCAGGCTGCCCACACCCTCATGAAGTGAGGGTCCTTGCTGGGGGGCTTAGCAAGCCTGAAAACTGCCCTCAGCCCCTCACCAAGACTGGCCAGGCACCCCAGCAGGACCCCCCATCCTGAAGGGGCTGTGGCCAGCCTGCAAACAGCCATCAGCCACTCACCCAGGCTGGCCAGGCACCCCAGGGGGGACCCCTACCCTGAAGGGGCTGTGGCCAGCCTGCAAACAGCCATCAGCCCCTCACCCAGGCTGGCCAGTCACTCCTATATAATAAAAGGGCAATATGCAAATTGACCCTAACAGCAGAACGACTGGAAATGACTGGTCACTATGACACACACTGACCACCAGGGGGCAGATGCTCAATGCAAGAGCTGCCCCCTGGTGGTCAGTGTGCTCCCACAGAGGGAGCTCTGCTCAGCCACAAGCCAGGCTGACAACTGCCAGCACAGCGGTGGTGGTGGGAGCCTCTCCCGCCTCCTCAGCAGCGCTAAGGATGTCCGACTGCAGCTTAGGCCTGCTCCCCGCTGGCAAGTGGACATCCCCCGAGGGCTCCCGGGCTGCCAGAGTGATGTCTGACTGCCAGCTTAGGCCCAATCCCCCAGGGAGCGGGCCTAAGCCAGCAGGTGGTCATCCCCCGAGGGGTCCCAGACTGTGAGAGGGCACAGGCCAGGCTGAGGGACCCCCACCCCCAAGTGCACAAATTTTTGTGCACCAGGCCTCTAGTGGAAAGTAATACGATAATTAATAAATAATAACACAAGAATAGTGTTTCACATACAACTGAGATATGGATGTTCCAGCTATTACACCATTTAAGTGAAAATCAACTTCCATGATGCAACTCTCAATTAAACTGAGGAACAGAGGGCACTGAAGGGAACTTCAGAAATGAACAGAGGCTCCCAGCTTCATTAAAGAAGTGCTGTGTGCTGGCTCAGTGTGATGTCCAAGCCACTGGTTTAAGGCAGAAACGAAATTGCCGGCAAGAGTAAAGCTGCTTTGCTGTAAGAGTGAGGTCGGGGTGGGGGGGAGGGGGAGGAGGGGGAAGTGGTCACCATCTCAGTGGTTGGGTGGTGAGCAGTGAGAAGCTCAGCGACTGCGGCCGCTGGGACGTACCTGTAAGAGTACAGGCAGACACAGGTGCAGCTCGGGGCGGTGAGACGACACAGGAGGCTGTGAGGGTGGCCAGGGTGTCCTGGCTGCCAAGGCGACCTCTGCTGACCTAATAAGCTTCAGAGACCCTTGGAACACAGCTCCTGCACGTCATTCCCTAGCAACGCCAGCTCCGGCTGCCGTGGCCTCAAGCTCGGCTCCTGCACAGGTGCGCCTCCTCCACACCTGGACCCCCTGCCTTCCGCCTCCCGCCTGAACGGCGCTATGTTCAAACAGCCCAAAACAGTCTCCATCACTGGTTTGGACTGTTACTCCTTTAATAGCTTATTAAGAGACAACGTCTTATATGCTGCTGGCTTATGAAATTATTATAATCCCTGCGGTGAACTTGTGTCCAATAAGCTATTAGCAAAGATAATCTCAGTCAATGAGCATCATTTTGACCCCAAAACAAAACAATAAACGTCTTTGATAAAATCTCAGCTCCACTGGGATGAGAGAGAGCAACTGGGGTGAGCGCTCTAGGCATTAGGTGTTGACAACAAGCACTGAGCAAAATCAGTGCGTTAATCTGTGTTCAGAGAAAGCACGCGGGGGAGCAAGGCTTGGACGCCCTCCGGGACCCGGGGCGCAGGAACCGCGCTTCCGTGCCTGGCGTGCCGCGCTGTGCGACTCGGCCAGGCCACCGCCGTCTGACAGACACAACGTAATGACCGTGTTGTCATAAATAAAACTGCCGTTAGAAACCAAGACGTGTCTCCAGTAGGAGACGCTGCGAGATCCTCACGGAGCGATGGCTCCGCGGGGCCCCCGCCCTCAGGATGGCAGCGAGGTGATGGAAGGACCCAGGGACGAAGCCACCTGAGCCCCGTCCGGAGCCAGCAGGATGCGGGTGGCTGTGTCCTGCCCCTCAGGTGAGGGGGCTGCTGCTGTGACTCGGGGGTGAGGCAAGGAGCCTGCGTCACCTGACGAGTGTGGAACCGGACAGCTGGCGGGGACCCCCGTCCTGCCGGCGGCTGCGTGGCCCCCCCCCCCCGTGAGACAGGCACCGTCACGGCCGATGCCCGACGCTCTCCGCTCCTCCCATCGGCTCAGAGCTGGTGCCAGCTCCTGGCCCACCTGCTCTTTCCTTGTTGCCCTCACTTCTAACGGGCACCTGCTTTGTATTCTTGATATCCTTTTCACCAACCTTAAATGCGTTTTAAAACTAAGGTACACATTTCAAATGAGCAAATAAATATTAAAAAATACAAACGTATTATTTTTTCAAAGAAGAAAATTACGGTCCAAATAACCACCTATAGTATCCAATGGGATGCTAGAAAACAGTCACATGGCTCGATAAATACTTGGAGTCCGTCCGAGAAATGAAACTGAAGATGAAGGTTTATTCGGAGAGTGAAAGGCGTAACCCAGTCCATGTGTGTGCGGTTTCTTTGGGGAGGTATGTTCTGTTTATTAACATAAAACGCACACGCTGTGCAGGAGCCACTTGCTGGAACGGGTGCGCAGGGATCCTGTGACCAGCACCGCCCACCGCAGACTCCAAGAGGAGGCCCGTCGGGAAAGGATCATTTCCCGTCACGGGCTCGCCAGAGGCACACGGCGAGGTCCCCGAGGCAGAGCCCCCCGTGATGCGGCCGCCTCTGCCGGGCCTGCTCTGGGCCGTGGCCGAGCTGCACATCACGGCGGAGGCGGCGGGGGCGCGGGCAGGACCGACCTCAGGCCCTCGGGCCGTTTACCAGGAGGAAGCCCAACAGACACCGAGGCGAAGGTCAATGTTCAGTTGGACAAGACGCCCTGAATGTTAACCACGTTAGAGATTCAAAAATGGCCAGAGGAACCGGGAACCTAGTGAGGGGAAGGCGCTCACACTGACTCCAGGAGGAGGGCCCGCGCGGCCGCTGCTGTGACAGCCGCGCGGAGGGCGGGCGCCGAGGAGGAGGCCACCTCCGTCCGGGAGCAGGACACCGGGGGTGTCACAGACGGTCTGACGCCGCGCCTGACCCCGACAGGCACAGGAGGGCTGACCCTCCATCACCATCACGGGCACTGTTCAAAGGACAACCTCTTCCCGGCACCCCCTGGATACCCACAGAGAAGGGGGCGGACCAGCGAACGGGCTGCCACCTGAATCCCAGTAGAAACCAGGGGACACGCGGGAGCCTCGGGCGGGTCCTCTTCGCTGATGCGCGGGGTGCAGAGCAAAGGGGAACCGGCGCGCGGGCTGCGGGCACCTCTCCATCGGGCGCCGCTGAGACGGCCCGCACCCGCCTGTCCTCGGGGCGCTCACCAACACGAACATGCCACGCCCCACGCTTACGTTTTGAAAATGTTCGGCGGGTTTAGTTCCACCAGAGCAAGGATTTTTGTCGAAGGTTCCACTTTGTCTAAATGCCAAGACACAACAGTGGGCACACGATAAATATTTGCTGAATGAACCAATGACTGATGAGCTTTAGGGGGAAAGTTCATACCAATGAACCCAGCGCTGTTCCTAGAAATAGTGCTGCGGTAATGGCGACCATTCATTAAGCGGGTGAGGACGTGCCAGGCGCTCTAATCCGGGTAGAGGTTGGCCGTTGAATTCTCAGCCACCCAGGAGGAAGTGAGACACGGGATCAACGGCTCGCCTGAGGTTGCAGTTAGTGAGCGGCGCACTCTCTCTCCAAGCAGATAACCAGGCCAAGTGAATACATGGGAAGATGTTCGTCGCTCTGAGCTTCGTGGGTCTAAAACCACCTCCACGCCAACAGTGGGGACGGCTCTCATGGACACACTGCACCCAGAAGGGGTGTCCCAGGTCCATCGGAACGTGCACGCTTACAAAGCACGTCAGCCATGAGATGGGATGCTAAGTAAGCACAACACCAGAACACGAAACTGAGTGTACGGAATCTCAACTCTATGCAGAAAGTGAAAATGAGGGGAAAATGCACCGATTCATTATTTTCCCTTCCAACCTCAGGGGCAGCAGCCCTCGTTAACCCTGCTCTGCCCTGCAAGGCTTTTTATTAATGGCCACGCAAGGCCCCTGCTGGTTAAATGTGTGGATGGATGGATGGATGGATGGACGGATGGACGGACGGACGGATGGATGGATACATTCGCTTTTAAACCCATTCCCGATACTCGCCCCATGGATGGATGGATGGATGGACGGATGGATACATTCGCTCTTAAACCCATTCCCGATACTCGCCCCATGGATGGATGGATGGATGGACGGATGGATACATTCGCTCTTAAACCCATTCTGGATACTCGCCCCATGGATGGATGGATGGATGGACGGATGGATACATTTGCTCTTAAACCCATTCCGGATACTCGCCCCATGGATGGATGGATGGATGGACGGATGGATACATTCGCTCTTAAACCCATTCCGGATACTCGCCCCATGGATGGATGGATGGATGGATGGACGGATGGATACATTCGCTTTTAAACCCATTCCGGATACTCGCCCCATGGATGGATGGATGGATGGACGGATGGATACATTCGCTCTTAAACCCATTCCGCATACTCGCCCCATGGATGGATGGATGGATGGATGGATACATTCACTCTTAAACCCATTCCAGATTCTCGCCCCACAGCCCTGCCCAAGGCAGCAGTCTTGTGCTCTGTGGTCTCTCCTGAGTGGGATGTGCTCTTCAAACCACACACTGTCCTGTGTGCGTATACTTGTGATTCAAGTGCATGATGGGTTAGGCTCCTCATCTCACCCTGCTGCTTCCCTTGCCTCGCCGCCTTCGTCTTGTCACATCTGCCCACACCATGTGCTCCCGATCGCAACACGTGTGTGGCCTCCACGTCCTCCCAGACTGCTCTCCCAGAACGGCCCCAAGCCTCCTGCCTCTCTCCAGAGAGAACGGTGCCGTGTCGCTCACTCAGTGATGGACGACGTCCGTGGCGTGTACACACACTCAGGAGAATAAATGTGGGGCCACAGAGAGTTCCCGATGTGATGAGAGACGCCAGACTGTCCCCGATGCAGCCGCAGGCCTCCGCGTCCCACCACAGCGCGAGAACCCCATACTCCCCTCACCCACTGCGCTCGTCAGCTTTCTAATGACCACCAGGCTAGCGGCGATCGTCACGCTGCCTATCAGTTCTCATTTCTCTGGTTGCTGCTCACTTGGACGATCTCCTCGCGTGCTGGCCAGCCTTTGGGGTCCACTCTGGTGAAGTGTGTGCTTGTATCTCTTTCTCGTGTGCCTGTTGGGATCGCTACCCCTTATTGCTTTGCAGGAGTTTCTGGCAGTTTTAGACACTGATTTGCTATCATCTCTGACAAGTTCTGGACACTGCACACATCACCTCCCATCTGTCACCCATCCCTGAGTGCGATGCCTTCACGTCACAGACACCCACGGCTTAATCCAACCACCCACATGCCCTACTGCTTGATGCTTTGGTTACGTTTATCAAGTCCTTACAAACATACAAGTAACACTTTGAAAGAGACTAAACCGAATTTGAAGATTAATTTAGAAAGAAATGATGCCTTCTTAATACTACCTCTAAGAGAATAAAAAGTCTCTAGTCACTCACATAATCCTTGTCTTTTATTAGAGTTTAACATTTTTCTCTGAAGAGATATTGTACTTCTTGATTAATTCACAGATACCGCAATTTCTGTTATTACGATGAGTGGTACCTTATGTTTTATGACATTTTTAATTGGATATTACCAGCATAGATAAATCATGCTGACTCTTACAGACCGATCCTATATACAGCAATGTCACCATGCTGATTAGTTCCACCATCAGTACCTCCTGCTGGCGGGGATGGCCACACTGTCTGCGAACAGCGAACAGTGGCAATTCCTGCCCAGGCTCCGTCCTCACTTCCTGTGCTTCCTCCAAAGGCCACGCTGAGAGCAGCAGAGACAGTGGGCAGGTGTGGTGGGTCCTTTTGACTGAATCTCTCAAACTCCATTTCTCTCTCCCTGCCTCTGGCTCAGTCTGAAATCCAAGGACTGCAGTTCTCAGACTCCTTCACAGCGAAGGTTCTGGATGCAACTTGAGATCTGTCATCTAGACACACTCTCAGAGCTATGGAAAAGGAAGGGCATGGCTCCGCCGGTGTAGCTCAGTGGCTGAACCAGAAGGTCACGGTTCGCTTCCCGGTCAGGGCACATGCCTGGGTTGCTGGCTCGATCCCCAGTGTGGGGTCTGCAGGAGGCAGCCGCCGAGCAATGATTCTCTTATCATTGACGATTCTCTCTCTCTCCCCCTCTCCCTGCCTCTCTGAAATCAATAAAAATATATTTAAAAAAAGAAAGGTAATGCCCCAGGGGGCTGTGGAAAGCAAGGCTGGAGACATGTTTGTGGGGCCAGAGCCTGCAATCTGGTGGCTAGCGACCAGCTTTCGGAGATGAAAAGCAAATGTTAATGAAAGGAGAAGGGGCAGCAATCCCTGCCCCCTGGACTGTGACTATAGCCGTGTGATCTTGAAGTCTGTCCCCCCAAACTGGCCCTTCCAACAGCTTTCTATCTGATCCACCGCGTGGCATCTCTTTCCTCTTGAAAACCTGGTCTGTTGCTTCCTGCGCTAACCTGGGGCTGACCACAGCATGCTTGTCCTCTTCCGTGTAGTACAGGGAATGTATCTACACTTTCTCTGTTAAGTATAAAATTTAAATTTTTTGGGGGGGTCGGGGGATTGATCCCCAACCAAGGGTATTTTCCCACTGACTTTTAGAGAGAGTGGAAGGGAAGGGGAGAGACACAGAGAGAGAAACATCGATGTGAGAGAAACACATCGACTGGCTGCCTCCTGCACGTGCCCTCACCAGGGCCAGGGATGGAGCCTGCAATCGAGGTACATGCTCTTGACCAGAATCGAACCCGGGACCCTTTCGTCTGTGGGCTGATGCCCTATCCACTGAGCCAAACTGGCCAAGGCATGTTAACTATAATCTTTCATATAGTTTTTGGTATGCAACCTACAGGAAGGCCCCTTCCATTCCTTCTATGTTACGTGTGTTTTGAAAATCCTAGTAGGTGCTGAACTCTACCAAGTGCTTTGGCTGCACTGTTTGAGATACACATACGTTTCCTTCCTCCTTTTACTGTCCAGTGTTGCATGCATTCATTCTGATAATGGTTTCAATCGCTGTAGAAAGTGAGCGGGCACCTCTCTCTCCATATTCTGTTTTCTGGAACAGCTTGTAAAAGATAAGAAGTGAGTATTTCTTACACTTTTACCAGAAATCACCCATAAAACTCTCCCTGGAAAGTTTGGGGCAAAAGTTCTTTGATGATCCCCATGGAGTAGTCATACATGGCCCTCATCCTGTTCTCTATTTCTTCTGGTGACATTTTTGACATTGTCTTATTTATCTTTCAAAGAACCAGCTTCTGATTTTCTGAACCTTCTCTATCAATTAGTGTCATTATAATTCTGTACTTTATTGCTTTCAATATCTACCTTCATTGTTTCCTTGGGTTTGTGTGTTCCTTTTTTTTTTTTTTAAATCAACTTCTGAGTTGAACTTGGCTCGTGTTTGTAACCTTTCTTGCTTAGTGATAAATGTATTTAAGACGACAAATCCCTTTAAGTACTGCTGAAACAATATCCCACAATTCCAACATGCAGTGTTTTCATTCTCTTTCAGTTCTAAATATATTGAAATTTCATTTTTATTTCCTTTTTAACCCAATGGCTATTTAGAAATATGTGATTTAATCTATAACTATGAGGAATTCTTTGGGGGGGGGGGAGAGGGGTCTATCTTTTGTTAGTAATGTCTTATTACACTGCTCGCTACTGAGACCTAACTGGTACGACTTTCATTCTTGGGAAATCACGCAGGCTTCCTTATGGCGTGGCGCATGGTTTACTTTAATTACTATCCCACATAAACTCAAAACTGCACGTTCTCTGTGGCGTGCACAGTTTTAGACACAGATCCAGCGGCCCCAGCTTGTAATTGTGCTGCTCGGTCTTGTCCACAGCTGCTTGTTTCTGAGGGCAAGGCTCCCAATTTCTGAGAAAGTGCTAGAACCTTCAAACGCAGCTGAGACCCGGCGCCCTGCAGCTCTGCCGAGTGCCGCTGCGCATCTCGGGCTGTGTTCTGATGACTGCACTTTCTTGTTCCAGCGTTCCTTTCATCACCACGTCACCCTCCTTCTGCTGGAATATACTTCCTTTGCGTTACCGCTGTTTTCTCTTGGCTCCTATCTGAGCAGTAGATCTCTTTTCTATCCTTTTATTTTCAACCTTTCTCGGCCTTTTTTTGTTTGTTTGTTTGTCTTGTTTCTTCTAGATAACTCACTTTTGCATCTTGTTCTCCTACCCAGTCTGAGAATTTCTCGTTACCATGGATGCCCAGTCATGTTCACTGTAATTACAGTCATGTTACACTCTGGGCACTTTTTTCATGTTTTGCACTTAATATACTTGCTTTTTATTTCCTCCCCCAATCCCCACCCCTTGTTGTATTTTTGATCGGCTGGATCGCTTTTCTTCTGCTGGTTTCAAACCTGCACCTCTGGCCGGGCTGATTTGGTTCAGTGGATAGAGTGTCGGCCTGTGGACGGCAGGGTCCTGAGTTTGATTCGGTCAAGGGCACATGCCTGGGTTGCGGGCTCAGTCCCTAGTGGGGGGCGTGCAGGAGCCAAATGATCAATGATTCTCTCTCATCATTGATGTTTCTATCTCTCTCTCCCTCTCCCTTCCTCTCTGAAATCAATACAAATATATTTAAAAAATAAAAAAAAGCTGCATCTTCTGTTTTGCCTGTGGTTTCTCTTTTCTTTAGTCCTTGACTTTTTTTAAAGGTATTGAAACAGTTAATTCATATATTAGGATCCACAAGCTAGAGGCTGCCCCTGTGGCCCCGTCCATGTCACAAATCAAAACCTGAGTCAGCCTGAACTTCGGGAACACCCGTCACGGAAACCTGACACCACCAATCACAACCCTCCCACTCAGCCTCAGCTGCTCACCGGACCCCGAACACAGGGCCCGCGCCTCCAGGAAGGCCAGCCCCAGGCGGCCACGCCTGTGCGCACGCCTGTTCTTGGGATCAGCTGTAACAGACACGAAGTGAACCCAAAAGCTCCTGGTGTGCGGCCGGCACTCACCCGTCCACACGCGACTTCACCATCCTGGCTTGGATTAAAAGCCCATAGGTCACGTTTGCCTTTAAAACCTACAGGAGAATCCGCCAAAAATGTTTTCTATGATGAGCATGTTTTACTTAAATAAGCAGAACGGGTTATTTTAAAGGTCAAGGTCAAAGCCAATAACGGCACATTGGGTCTGGAAACGGAACAGTATGGTGTGAAGTCCTCAGAGACAGGATCTGCCTGGCGCGTGGAGTCCTGCTCGCTGGGCTGGTGCGTGTGCAGCTTCCCGAACGTCCACGTCACGTCCCCCGGTGAGCGGGGCCCCGAGGCCACACACTGTGGCGATCGGCGGGGCAGCCTGTCCTCGACCCACTGTGCCAGCACAGCCGTGGTGGCTGGAAAACAGAGCCCTGAAATATTCACGATCGCCTATCTTCTCTGCATTTCCCCCACTGGCGTTTTTGTTAAATTAATCTCTCTCAATCCGTTTTAATAAGAAAATGAAAGCAGATGCAAATTTTACAAGAAAAACTTGGATAAGAAAGGGAAATACACGTAGCCCCGGGCTCCTGGGAAAAGCATGCGTGGAAGGCGAGGCCAGCCCTCGGATGCACCCAGAGTCAGGAACGGGTAGTGAGCTGGGAGCAGTGCACTCCGGGGAGACACCGGCTCCGTGTGGCGTGGCCTCTGACGTCCGCGCCCGCGGCTCTGGAAGGTAAACGCGAAGGCCACCGCGAGCCACACCGAGCGAAACCCTCAAGCCATCAGGTCAGGTCCCGGGGCCCAGCCTCGGGCACAAGGGCCTGAGCACCGCTACGCGCTGGGCGTCATGGCCACCAGGAAGCAGCCTTAGGACACACACGGGCCAGCAAGTCCTGGGGGAGCGTCTGCAGAGGCCCCCCCCCCCCCCCCGTGGCCCTGCGAAGCCCGCGCCGCAGGGACGGCCAGTTCCCAGCCAGGCTCCCAGGTTCCCACTCGCAAACGCGGGGACGGGGACCAGAAGAAGCGAGTGCCCGGAAGGAGCCGCGCTCTGTCCTCCACGGGAGGCTCCGGCCGCAGGCAAAGCGGAGCCCCGCGGACGTACGTCCCACACGGTTGGCCTGACATCCGCAGACGGAGGGCCTTTCCCCTCTGAGGGTGCGGGTGAGGGATGTGGCCCCAAGAAGAGGGCGCGAGCAGTTTAAAGGAGGCCGACTACCCGAGCTCTGCAGACAGACCAGGCTAAAGGCGATTTTCTGCGCCTGTGATGTCACAGGTGCCGTCCCAGCCGCCCCCCAGCAGCGCCGTCTAGGGGTGGGCGGGTGAGGAGGGGAGGAGGAATTCCTTCCACACGTGAAGCAAAGCACAGGCCAGAGGGGAAGGGCGGCTTCCTGGCAGGTGTGAAGCTGTGCACAGGAGGAACGGGCAGACTCCACTGCAGGTGACTTCTGAGCACAGAAGAGAACGAAATGTAGGAGCATCTGGAAGGCGGGGGGGGGGGGGGGGGGGGGGGCGGGAGCAGCGAATGCGAAGCCCAGAGCAGCAGCCTCTCCCGCTGCAGGAACCACAGGGGCCAGCGCTGCTGGGACAGACAGCAAGGGGGGAGGGCGGGCGGCCTGAGGGAGGAAGCCAGTGGGGTGGGCAGGACCCTGCAGGGCCCAGGACTCAGCCCTCACGCTGCTTGCCGGGCCATCTCTGTGCATGCGGGGTGCCCCCATGACCTGCAGGTGTGTTTACAGGGCGACACTGCTGCCCTATGGAGCCTGAGTGTGCGGGGCAAGGGCCAACACAGGGAGACCAGCTACGGCACTACTGCTCGGACGCAGGCAAGAGGTGTTAAAAGGTAAACTGAGGCACGGTAGGAATATTAAGGGTTTGAGCCCTGGCTAGTTTGGCTCAGTGGATGGAGGGCCGGCCTGCGGACTGAAGGGTCCCAGGTTCGATTCCAGCCAAGGGCACATACCCGGGATGCGATCCCCAGTAGGGGGCGAGCAGGGGGCAGCCGGTCCAGGATTCTCTCTCATCATTGGTGTTTCTCTCTCTCTACTCCTCCCACTTCCTCTCTGAAATCAATAGAAATATATTTTTTTAAAAAACTAAAATAAATATGAAGAATTTGAGCAAATATTGATTTGGATTTGGCAGCACCAAACCGGAAGTGTGCTCGGAGGACAAGAGCGCGGGGGGGGGGGGGGGGGAACTCACAGAGAAAGAGGAGGCAAAGGAGGGGTTACTGGACTGGTGGGAGCTCAGCCTGCTGGCTGATGGCAACTGGTTGTCCTTCGCATTTTTGATCGTAACATTGGGGCCTTAAGAGGCTTAGATTTGGGGTTGCTGGGTTGGCCCCCATGGTGTTAGGGAGCCCAGTCCAGAGGCCTCCTCATCTAATGAACTGAATAGGGGTGATGGAGCCCGGCTGCGGCCCGAGTGGGGGTGGTCACAAGCGACCACAGTGAGGGGAGACCCTCAGGTACAGAGACAACAGCGTTTCCCCACAGACGGGACATACACTGAGCGAGAGACAAGTCAAGGATGACGACAACTGTTGGCCCATCAGCTGGAAGCACAGAGCTGTCATTAACTGAGATGACGCATCCGGGAGGAAGGTAAAGGCAGGAGACAGAAATGTGGATGCCATCGGCATATCAACAGGACTTAAACAGAATGTAATTGACTGGGCATTTGTATTTCTCAGAAGCGACGCAAGCAGCCTAGAGGGGTGCCGGCCAGGCCTCTTCGGACACACACAGAGCCTTTTCCGGAAGGACCGCGCCTGACGATAGCATTTAAAATAACCTCGTGATAGAGCAAACATTCCTAATATAAAGTAGAATTCAAAATCCGTATGAGTTTTTGAGGTAAAACACAGACTTCAAAGAACTGCTGGCGACAGGCTGCTGGGAGCGGCCCTGCGTCTCCCGGGCCTGCGCCTCCCGGGCCTGCGCCATCCTCCCGCCAGCACCAGCGCTGTGCTCCTCCCCGTTCTGAGGCGCACAGGGCGGTTCAGGCTGATTCCACATCAGTCAGCTTGAGGCGTTTACTGCGTGTGGAGCACCGCGGGGAGCTGGGGACGCGGCCGCCTGCAGCCCCGCCCCGGCCGAGTCTGCGCCCAGCTTCCCGCGACGAGGCGCCGCTGCGTCTGCTTTCATTCAGGTGGTTTTTAAGGAAGAACCCTCATCCCTGTCCATCCTCTCAGGCCCACTTGGAGGCTCCGGTATTTACGGCGGCGGCGGACAGTGAGCAGAGCCCGCAGGCAGGCGGGTGACTGAGCCATCGCTGCCCTGCCGGCGGGCTCCCACGGACGAAGCCAAAGCTCCCGCGGACACGCGGTGCTGAGCAGCTGGGCACGACGTCAGGCTCCGGGTGTCCGCGCTAAAGGAACACGGACAGCACTTCCTGTTGGTTCATTTTCTGGCAAAGACACACACAAGTTCACGGGCAGAGGAGGCACTCTTCCGAGCAGAGGACGCGAGCAGGGCTCCCGCGGGCCTTCGTAAGCCAGCTGGATGGACAGTGCAGAGTGGACAGTGCTGGCTAAGGACACACTGTCAGCAGGCGCCCCGGGGAGTCCCTCAGTCACCAAACTGGGGCGGGAGTCCTTTTTCTCCCCTGTTCCTGCTTTTATTGCCGCACGCACACCTGACTTCTGTAGCAATAGAGAGAACACTGACTCATACGCTCGCTGGGGCAGCATCTGAGTTAAGCTGTGGAAGCTCCCGGGGAAATACCTTCAGGGGAGGGGGAGGGGGCCTGCCTGCTTTCTGTTGTCTCCCGTGGGGAACAAAGCGCTGTGAGCTTCACCCACTGTTCTGAATACCCATTATCAAAGCCTGCTTTCAAACCATTGCCTTAGATCTGTGACCTCACGTGCGATGGGAAAAGGTGATTGTGTGAATGGGTAATTGAATACATATTTGCCTAATAAAAGTGAATAGCAACAGTATACAAATATTATTCCTGGTTTAAATGCTACTTTTGAAATATTTTTGATAGCCTCTAAATAAATTGGCTTTTCATATGAGAGGGGGAAATTCCACAGAACTCAAAAGCTTTACTTTTAAAATTATTTAGCTACTAGAGGCTTGGTGCACAAATTCGTGCATGGGTGGGGTCCCTAGGGGTGGCCTGCAGAGATCAGGCCCCAGCTCACGCCCCCAGCCTCACAGCCCCGCAGTGCCGCCTGGCACCCCACCTTGGCCTGGTGCCACCCCCTCACTTGCTCCACCATCCTGCCTGCAGGGCAATTGATCAGGTCAAGGGGGGCCCCCCCTGCCCAGCTCCCTCAGTGTCTGGGAGCCAGTCGTGCGCCCCCCCCCCCCCCCCCCCCGCCCCACTGCTGGTCACCATCTGCGGGGTGATTGGGCCCCTGCTCGCACCCGCCTTGGCCTGGCACTGCCCGCTCACTCGCTCCACCATCCGGCCGCGGTCCAGCTCTTGTCAGGGCCCGTTGGGGCCGGCAGTGCCCCCACTGCCGCCCGCTGCCAGCACCCTGCAACCAATGCCCGCCAGGTTCTGCGCCGCCCCCTGGTGGCCAGTGCACGTCATAATGAGTGGTCGAAGGAGGCGAACCATTTGCATAGCAGGCGTTTATTATACAGGGTACGTTTGAACTAGTCATGCGTATGATTTAAGCAGCATTTATCCAGAGTGGAAGTCTCCAGTTCCCCATGTGTGGGCCCTGGAGTCTGTGAGTCTCAGAGCCATCACTAGAAGAGAACGGGCTCACCACCGAGCTGACCACTGAGCAACGCTCCCGGTCACTGTCTCCTGGGAAATAAACCCCAGCAACAATTACGCTTTTTGTGAAAAAACTATACGAACAGAAAAGGCCAGAGGAAATCCACTAAATAATTATACCACCAGATGGTAGGACCATGGGTACTTTTAAATTTCCTTCTTTCATATTTCTCTGTATTTTCCAAATGTTCCACAATGAACAGGGTTTAGCTTTACGATAGAAAATGTTTTAAAAGTGAGTATTATCTAAACATGTGCCTTATCGCTCCCTCAGGGACGTATGTAAACACCTTCTGCAGAGTCTTCACACAAAGCGAGGACGACGATGCGCATGTCCATCAGACACCTCCCGAGCCACAGCAGGACACACCGCCTGGCCAGGGCCCTGGACGCGGCTGCTCTGTTCTGAGAACGCAGTGATGGGCTCCATCTTTCCCTGCCCTCAGCCGCTCAGTGACCTGACTGGCAAACTGCACGGCAGCTCAATACATCGCTTGGTATGATTCACAGCCGTGGATCAGGTAGGATCCCGCTGTGGTCGGTCCAGCTCGGACTATTTACATTCTCTGGTTACGTGCAGGATGTCCTCGTTGGAAATTTTAGAGTGAAAATAGAAAGCAAGCATGCCCTCTCCAGCTGAAGGGATTCTCCTTGAAGCTTTTAAAGTTTGTAACTCAGATGCAGCGCCCAGCTAGGACATATAAATAGTTGTTTTTACTGCTGTTACAAAAGGCAGATGTGCGTTTGGAAATAAATCACACTTCAATTCCCATTCCCATCAGGCGCCGATACAGTCAAGAACATGACCTATAGGAAACCCTGCTCGTAATCAACTCAACAGACAGCCGCTCTCTACAATGGGGTCCAGCAAAGTGGAAATAACTACTTGCAAAGAAAAGCTATGTGTCCCAAACTAACATCCTAGCAGGCTCTGCCTTCCTTTGAGGCCGTGTCAGCCCAGGTGTGAGGAGAGAGAAGGTGGGTTGAGACCTGGCAGCCCCTGGCATCCAAGGGCTTGGTGAGCATTCAGTCAGCAACAGCTCCTGGGGCCTGGGGCCTTGACCGCAAGTGACCAGAGGGGCGGCGGGGTAAGAGCTCACAATGACGAGTTGCAGCAAACTGAGAGCTGAAGGACTTAGGCCGTAATATCAGCACTAATTTACTTAGGAAATTAAGAACTTTTTTAAAGCTTGATGATATGATTCACAATTTCTAGGTCTGAATAACCCCCTTGTGAAAGTTTTCCATCAAAAAGACTTAGAGTTGTCTGTTATACAAAACTTCGGAACTTAAGGGAGAGTGGCGTCGGATAAATTGATGTTTCTGGCTTTATTTCCGGAGAGTCTTAATTCCAGAAAAGAACAGAAAAGACGGAAGAGGCATGTGCAGGAGGCATGCCAGTGAGGCCACGGTGTATAAATATAGACCTAAGCAGCCCATTTTTAAGGAAACATCACTGCAGGTTGGGTCTAACTTCAGGCTCGTGCCCAACTCTATACAGCGATGAAGAAATCACAGCTGATTCCCCATTTGGTTTTGAAAACTTTTACCCGGATAATCTTGGCAGATCGTATTACATATGAACATTAAAAATTCATTTTATTTCAAATACCATAAAATAGCACACAGATGCTCACTTTAAATAATTCACATTCCCATCAGGTACTGATATATTAAAGTAATATGACCTATATTAATAAATATTGCATTATAAACACAGATGTGCTTTGTTTTGGCTGGGTTGTAACTCCTAAAAGCATCTATTCCTGGCAAACAACTGTTCCAATAAAGAAAATACAAAGAGGAAAAAGATTTTAAATGAAAAAGAAAATTTACTTTGTATGATTTAAAAGTAGGTAAGGTCCTTAACTAGGTTGCTCTCTCCTACTCTGCTAAAAAAAAAAGTTATTGAAAGCGGGCTGAGTTTACTCAACATTTATAAAATTCATTTTAACTTTTATTTCTTTTTAACAATAAAGAATGATAAATAGGTTTAAAACCAGCTAATATGTTCATTTCAACTAGGCTTCAGAGCTATATTACAAAGAAATTACAAACTGCTTATCTTTAATGGAGTAAAACATTTTCTAGAAATATCAAAATATGAAAATAGAAGGAACTATGATAATTCTTACAAGAAAGCTAATCTTTCTTAATCAGTTGCCAGAGCGGTATTAATATCACACAAAGCATTTCAAATTTTACTTTATAGTTTAATGACTACAAGAAAGTTTTTGAACACATCTGTCAAGACAACAGCATCAGTGCAAGAGAATTCCTACGTTCTGCATGCTCCCCTGGCTCACTTTAGTAGCGACCCATCCAACACTAAGCACGGAGCAAAACCACACCAACACATGACAGGAGGGCAGAGCCGTGCTCCAGTGAGCACGGGGCCAGTGAAACCAGAGGAGGGGACCAGCGCAGCACTGACCCAGCAGAGGGGGTGCAGGTGGAGGGACAAGAGACACACGCATTAACGGGGCGGGGGGGGGGGAGTGGCAGGACTCCTTGGACCACCTCCCTGATAGCAGGTGCAGGACCCATCATTCTCACCTTTGACATAAGGCATGGGCTGTGAGTGTATTCACTCATCTGAAGACCACGTTAGAAAAGAGAAGACAGTGCAAATTACTAAAATATAAAGCTAAAAACATCCCAGGCACTGAAATATTGTAGGTTTCTTTATACATCACAAGATTCCTAAAATTTGCAGCCTCTTTAATAAGTCATTTGTAATCTGTGTTAACTCTCTCTCTCTCTCTCTCTCTCTCTCTATATATATATATATATATATGTATACATACTAGAGGCCCGGTGCACGAATTCGTGTACAGGTGAGATCGGGCCAGCTGCGGGAGGAGCCAAGGGTGGTTGGCCAGCCGGCCTCGCCCCCTGCCCCCTGGTCAAACTCCCGCTCGAACTCCCAGTTTGCATATTAGCCTTTTATTATATAGGAGGATTATGTATACTATATAAAATATATATTAATCTATGTTAAAATACACATACATAAGTATATTGAGTTAATATATATGCATGTATATGCATATTTATATGTAAAGCTAAAAATTCACTTTACAATTACTATCATTGTGATAATTGATATTTAAAAGTATTTTGCATAATAATTTACCTAAATACTATTTTTAGATGCAGGTTTAAGAACACAATAAATGAAGCTGCCTGCATTGTTCTATCTTAGTGTTACATACACCAAAATAGGGTTGTTCCTTTCCGGCTAACTCTGGCTTAAGGAAAGAAGTGGCATATATATATATATATAGGAAATATGCAAATTAGGCCAGGACACGGTAAGGGGTCAGGACTGGATAGGAGGAGGTTGCATGCGGGTGAGGCCCCGGAGCGGAGATGGAGATACAGAAGGGCCGGCCACCTGGAGCCAGAACAGACAGGCCTGGAGAGGAGATGGTGGGCCTGCCTCCCGGCTCCCGTGGGCACTGGCGGCTCGCTGCTGCCTGGCTCCCAGCTCCCGTGCAAGTAGCATAGCTCCCGGCGGCGCGCTGCGGCTCCCGCCAGCTCCCACGGAAGTGGCGGGCGGCCCACTGCACGCGATGCCGTGCCCTGGGCTGCGAGTGGACAAGCAAACAGAAGCAGGCAGACTGGGTCTCGCGGACATGCAGGCGGCTGCACGGGGCAGAAAGGCCGCAGCAGGGAGCCGCGCCTCGATGCAGCCACAGCGCCAGGTCCAGCGAGAGCAGGGACTGGTCGGGCCAACTGACCTCCCTTCGTTTCCACTGATTCCCAGTCTACAGACTAAGTTTGTGCTAAAACATAAAAACAAAGACAAACTCCTCCTGCAGGGGCACGGGCGCAGCTGGCAGGGCGCACAAGCTCCGAACTCAGCCCAGCGCGCACAGTGATGGATGGCAAGTCCATCCCCCGCCCCCCCCCTCCCCACCCCCCACCGCGCCCTCAGACACGCTCCCCACTCAGGAGGAACCGCCTCGCCTCGTCCTGGCCCAGGACCGACACCGAACACAGCTCATCACTCACAATGTCCCTGCGAAGGGGCGAAGCACGGAGCTCTGTGCCCGGCATCGGGGTGAGGCCCGCGTTCCCGCCGTCTCTTCTGGACGCAGCGGAGGCCCAGAGGCGCCTGGAGAAAGCAATCCTGTGTGAGCCCCGCGGAGAACGCATCTCGCGGGAAGGCCAGGCTCAGACACCCGCTCACGGCCTTCAGAGGGAACTCAGTAAAGGCCAGTTTCCCATGGAGACGCCGAACACAGCAGTCTGAATGCCGTGCCCGTGTTCTGTCCAGCTTGGGAGCGCACTGCACTGTCACTGACCAGATCATGGAGAGGGACAGAAGTCACCAACAGCAAGCCCTACTGAGCGACAGCTCACCCCGAGTCCCCGGCGATGACAGCGGCTCCTGGCCCTGGCACAGCGCCTACACTGACACCAACGAGAGCAGCGGACCCTCGTTCTGTGTGACGGGCCTGCCAGGTGTCTAACGCAGAGGCGGAGATGTTTGGGGGCCAAGAGGTGACGTTTCCTTCATGAGCTTATTCACGAGTTACTCCGCGAAGCTAAAGAGGGTGAAAGGCTGCCAACGCCACGTCCACGGGCAGCCCCCCGTCACTGGAAACGGGCCGACGGAGAAACGACGGGAGGACAGTGACGTCCTGGAGCGAAGGGCGGCCCACGCCGAACGGAAACTCAGGCGCCCGCACAGCAGAGGAAGGCTCGCGGGCACCGCCTTTCTGAGGAGCAAGGTGGAAATGCATCTCAAAAGCCTTAAAAACTGTGAGTCTCCTTTGACCCAGCGGCGTCACTTCCAGGACTGTGTCCTGAGAAAACAATCCTGGCCCCACTTATCAGTTAGACGCGAGGATGTTCACCGCAGCCGTGTGTATGGCGGCTACAAACATGGAGACCGCCCGTGCGGAGCAGCAGAAGCCGTTTCCTCCTCTGCCGCTCCGTCAGGAAATTAACAGGACACCGATCGGCGCCGCAGGTAGCCGGAGTGGCACAGACGAGGGCTCCGGTCGCCACGGTAACTGGTATATGTGGATACACGTCACTATCGAGAGCTCAATCTATCACCCAGGTATAGTCTACGCCCAAGAGAAATCTCCACGTTATTGCCAGAGCCGATGTTAACCGACCAGCCTTGACCTATGAAGTGACCTCTGTGTTTTCTGTTTATTTTGTGCGCCCGTCTCCCTAACCCAGGGGTGGACAAACTTTTTGACTCGAGGGCCACAATGGGTTCTTAAACTGGACCGGAGGCCGGAACAAAAGCATGGATGGAGTGTTTGTGAGAACTAATATAAATTCAAAGTAAACATCATTACATAAAAGGGTACGGTCTTTTTTTTTTTTAGTTTTATTCATTTCAAACGGGCCGGACCCGGCCCGCGGGCCGTAGTTTGCCCACGGCTGCACCCCTCCCTCGATCCATGACACGTCCCTGCGCTCTGCCTCACGCCTCCCTCCCATCCCTAAGGGCTCCGGAGCCAGCAGTCCCCCTCCTTCTGCAAGTATGGAACGTCCCCAGCAGGGCCCTGTTACCTCTCAACTCAAAGTCTCCCCTAACGCGGGCTTTGGCGGGAGACGGCCTTGGTAATGTGCTTTCAACGCTGCCGTCCGTCAAAGAGTCCAGGCTGGGGCGGGACGGACTTCCCTGCCCACTAACGAGGCTCGGCATCTTCCGATGAAATGCAAGCCCGTGAGCTCCCTGCCGGCACGCTGCCTTCCCCTCTGACGGTGTCCGCAGGCTGGAAACGGTGCCCTGGTCAGCCGAGACCCCTGTGACTGCGCTGAGCAGAACGGCCCCTGCCCGCACCACCAGATCCCAGCCCGCTGCTCTGTGGAGGCCCCACCAAGGCGGGGCGGGAGCTGCAGGGCTAACGCCGCTGCGTCCACGCCGCCTCCAACCCGCCTTTGCTCACAAAATGTGCTCTGCTCGAAATTAAGCTGCAAAGGGAAAATGTCTTTTAAATTATTCTGGCAGTTATAAACTGGTGGGCACCCCGATGAATACATATGGCCCTGGAAAGTGAAGAATTCTTACAGAACTATATTAGAAAATTTATAAGCAGTCAAGCATGTCTCTGTAAGCATTTAAAACTGAAATTGATGCTATAAAGGCCAGATAGTCAAAAGCATTTACTAAAGAGAAAAGCCTTTAGCCAAGGATAACATAATTTACGAGAAAAATAATTCAAATGCAAAAACTACAATTTTTATGTCTGAGGAAGGATCAAACAAGTTGAACAGTAGCACAGATGGCTGGTGATAACAATCTATGAGCAAAGAAATGACCACATTTCAAAAATAAAGCCCATCTTGATAAAACCAAAAAGTTTATAAAACTCAAATTGCTACTGGTGTTTTTACTATCTGTTAACAAATAAACAAATATTTTGAGGTAATTTATAAACTAATAACCATTAAGTGCTCTGAAAGATCATCCTTTTGTACAGAATAAATCAAAAGTAAAATTCAAACCATGTGAACATCCTCAGAATTTAAAACACATTATAATAATGAGGGGCATGCAATCGCTACCATGTCTGTAAGAACACAGTCTGAGAAACACCCTAAAGCCATTCAGTGCAAACGTTTCCTCAGACGTCCGCCAATGGCCACCTGCTGTTTCCAGGCCTGCCCGTATGTGGCTGCACGTCATCTTCATTAGCCACAAACAGAGTGGCCTTCGACGGATGACTTGTGAAAGAAGATGCGATATACACACAGCGGAATATTACTCGGCAATAACAAAGAATGAAATCTTCCCACTTGGGAGGACGTGACAGACCCAGAGGGTATTACACGAAGTGAAATAAATCAAACAGGGAAGACAAACACCGTATTATTTAAATCATATATGGACTCTAAAAAGGAAAAAAATGAACAAACAAAACAAAACAGAAACAGACTCATAAATACAGAGAACACATGGTGGTTGCCAGAGGGGATGAGGAGATGGGTGAGGGCAGGATAGGTGCAGGGAACTAAGAGATACAAATGTCACCGGGCCGGCGTGGCTCAGTGGCTCAGTGTTGGCCTATGAACCAGGAGGTCACAGTTTGATTCCCGGTCAGGGCACAGGCCCGGGTTGCAGGCTCCATCCCCCGTGTGGGGCGTGCAGGAGGCAGCTGATCAATGATTGTCTCTTATCATGGATGTTTCTATCTCTCTTTCCTTCTCCCTTCCTCTCTGAACTCAAGTATATATACACACACCAGAGGCCCAGGGCGTGAAATCACGTGAGACCCCAGACCCACCACCCCTCGAGACCCATCAATGCACCTCCTGGTGGCCGTTCGATTGGTCATTACAGCCACTGGCCTTTTATAATATATATAAAAGATACAAATTTCCAGTTGTGAAATAAGTAAGTCACGGGAACATAATTTACAAGATAGGGACGACAGTCGATAATATTATAATAGCTTTATGTGGTGGCAGATGGTTACGAGAGTTAATGTGTGAGCATTTCGTAAAGTCTTTAAATGTCAAATCACTCTGTGGTACACCTGGCAGTAACGTAATATTGTATATCAACTATTGGGATCTACAATATCTACTGGGATGGGCTCCAGAAAGCTGACAGTTTGCGGAAGAGAATTTGGTAAATGCTGCGTCCGTACAAGTGCTGTGGGAACAACAGTGAGCGTCAAGGGGCTGCAGCCGGACTGACACGGGCGGGCGGCTGTCCCTGAAGCAGGAGGAGGCCCTCAGAGGGAGATCAGGAGGAAAGGCGGCTGAGGATGGATGGACCATTCCAGGCAGAGCAGGCACACGAGAGGGCCTGGAGGCAGGGAGGGCACGGAGTGACAGGCGTGTGGTGAGATCATCCCTCCTTCAGCAGCATGACACCCTGAACGGCCTTGAGCCTGGGGAAGGACAGGGAAGGGCTTGGTCAACGGGCTGTGCTCACTAAACCATGTCTAACTGGCACAGATAATCAATGATAAACTTTCAACAAATAAAATAAAAATAAAAACATCCATTAGTCCAATACCTTAAATTGGCTATACCTTGTTCAATTTTGACTTAAAATGCACAAGTCGCTTGAAAAAAACATGGATCAAGATTCAGAAACAGAAATGATTGTGTCAAATGGTTGAGAGACGTTGGAAGTCCGTTCTTTGGTCGATGACATGACAAAAAATTAATCGTGGGGCTTTACCAGGACTCCCGCCGATGAAATAAACCTCCTGGGAGAGGATCTACTGTCATAACTTCCCTGACAGACAAGACCAAGGCCCGTCCGATCCTGGTGAAGGTACAGAACGAGTGGTCTCCTTACGGTTTCGTGTAAATGCCTTGAAATACTTTAAATGCTTCTTTAAAGTATTATATTATGGATACAGGAATAATAGGTTTCAACATGTCAAACTAATTTATAGACCCTTGCACTCTTTTCTGGCCAAAGCTTTAAGGAAATAACTTTGAAAACAAGTTTGGCCCGATTGACGCCCGGAGTCACGGCCGGGCCCATACATATGCAGACCCGCAGCGGCTGCCGGTGTGACACGCACGCCCCGCGGCCTGAGTGATCACAGCGGCTCGGATGCCTGGCCTTCCCCGCAGCACACGGCACACAGACGCCGCAGCCCTGCCCAGGCCTCTGGAGGGTTTTCCCGTCCAGTCCCCTGCGTGGCTCCGCTCTTCGGTTGCTCTCTCTCGAGCTTTAGGGGCCGGTTTTCTTCCTCCGCCCCTTCGATGAAGGAGCCTTCCTGTTCGGTTTGCTGAAGAGACCACGTGAGGGCCTGCGGGCCAAGTCTGCCCCACCGTGTGTTCCATTTGCAATGCCTCGGGCATCATGAAGTTAAGTGTTAAAACCAGAACATTTCCTGTTCCCCTCGGAGTCCTGCTCCCATCAGCAACCCTGGGGCTCTGGGATCCTGCCTAGGGCTGCAGGTAGGCAGCCAGCGCGCCCGCTGACCAGCAGCATGGGGCCGAGCAGCCACCACTCCCCAGACTCTGAGCCGCCCTTCATGCAGCCAGAGGGGCCCTTCGCCCACTGCTTGGACCCCGTTTGCACTGAGCCGAGCTGCCATGACTCATCTTGGTGGGGGTGACGCCCTCGGGGATACCTGCCTGGATTAACCGGTGGGTCCTCGATCGGTTATGGGTGCCTCTCGCGCCCTGAATTATGTCAGTTGCCCAGGATCCCGATACCAACGAGCCTGCAGTCCAGGGGAGGGAGCCAGGCGAGCCTGTCAGTCTACACTGACCTCCCGCCCAGAGTCTCCAGCCCAGCGGGATGGAAGCCAGCACAACTCAGCTCGTCCAGCCGACACTCGGGCAAACGAGCCAGCCCTCTTCTCCTTGCAGGGGCAAGGGCCAGGACCACAGCTCTTCAGCACTTTCCCAATAAAATCCCAGAGGAACATTCACAGCCATGTTGAAGCCATTCATACACCACGTCTTCGAAGGAACCTAAATAGCACCACCTGGCTAGGTCCTCAGGGCCCGACTCCAGTTTCCTGGACACACAAGTGAGTGGAGCCCTAGCGCTCCTCCCTCATTTCTGCGGAGAGAAAAGCTGACCCTGGGAACCAGGTGGCAGAAGCAGAGAGCAGGGAGCTGCAGGGAAACCCCACCCACCCCTTTCTGTCCCCCTAAAGCTGGTGGGCGTGTCCCACACGGAGCACAAACCCAGCAGCCCCTGCGCAGGAGCAGGCCTCGCTGGTTAGCGATGGGGAGACACCGTCAACTTAGGAGATGGGACAGAGAGAGGGACAGGAATCGGCCAGCGCTCCCCTGGCGCCCGCAGCCTGACAGGGAGCCAGCGGTGGGAATGTGCTCTGGGTCTTCCTTTTATTCGCTTTTGTTCTAAAGGGTGTCCCAAAATTCACGCAAGAAGTAATTTTGATAGAAAACACAAGTATATAATTAAAAATTGTAAATGTTTTATTGATGCATAAAGTATACAGTATAAGGTTATGGATGGAATAACACATCCGGTAAATGGCCTCCATGGCTTTGCTGGCACATAGGCAAAGCCGTGGTCTTCATTGGTCTTCATGGTCCCTGCTCCTGGGCCATCATTGGTACTTGGTGATGCTTATCAAATTGAAGGGATTGAAATCAAAAGGCAATAGATATTAGAATCTGATTCAATAAACCAAGTAAAATTAGGCTTTTATTTGTTGTTGCTGTTGTTAATGCTCACGCAAAATTCAAATCTTGCGTGAATTTTGGGACACCCTTTATAAAACAGCATCCAGCCATGAAAGCGGTTTTCTCTTGCTCTGCGGCCGAACAGGCCCTCTGGCCTCCCTCCAGGCTCCTCCCTGGCACCCCAGGGTGAGGAGTGTCCTCAATGCCTGTGCCTAAGCCCAGCACCGAGCAGTGAGCAGTGGGGTGGCAGGTAGGAGGGGACCCAGTCCATCCCCACATAAAAGGGATGAAATGCAAACTCCTTCAGGGCGTCCCAGGCTCTCCCCAGTCCCACCCACCGTCTGTCCCAGGTCAGCGGTCGGCCCTGAGGCGGGAATGAGGACCAGGCGCGCTCGGGCACAGGAAGGTGCCTGCAGCCCACGTGACGCTGCTGGTCGCCAGGAAGTACAGACACCCGGGGTTTCTGAACCCGTCTCCAAATTAGCAAAAGAGAACTTATTAAAAGACAAAAATTAATAAAAAGAGATCTATGCCCAGTCTGATTAAACAAAAGAGACTCCCCAGGTAAAGACGGCAGATTGAAAGCACATGTTTATTTTAATTCTCCCGGAAACTCCCCTGGCATGACAATGAGAGGACTCTCTGTTAGAAGTGAAGGCGACAGCTGGCACGCGTCCTGGCAGCGGAACCGACACAGCCCACACCGGAGCCCGGCTCCAGGGCCGGCCCCGGGGAGGCCCCGCAGACGGAGTCGCAATAAAACCCGCAGGCTCTCCGGTGCTGCTCCCCGCTCCCCGGGCCGGGCTGCAGGGGCCACAAGGGCGACCCGTGAAGGTGTGACAGCGCCGCCAGGTCTGGCGGTCCCGCCCCCTCCGCCTAACCCAGAGTCTGCCCTCTCCCCTCCCCCCCACCCCCCATCCCCCCCTACCCCCCCGCTACAACCCCCACCCGGCCCTCGCGGTCCCGGGCGGGTCACACAGGGCCCTGGGCTCAGAGACACCAGGACAGGCCGGGCCCGACACCGCCCCAACGGGAGAGAATGCGCGCTGATGGCCAGGCTCCCGCCATCTACACAGAGACACCCGCCATCTATACAGGGAATCACCCACCACCTACACGGGAGACACCCACCACCTACACGGGCGACACCCGCCATCTATACAGGGAGACACCTGCCATCTACACGGGAGACACCCGCCACCTACACGGGAGACACCCTCCACCTACATGGGAGACACACGCCACCCACATGGGAAACACCCGCCACCTACACGGGAGACACCCGCCACCTACACGGGAGACACCCTCCACCTACATGGGAGACACACGCCACCCACATGGGAAACACCCGCCACCTACACGGGAGACATGCGCCACCCACATGGGAAACACCCGCCATCTACACGGGAGACGCCCGCCATCTACACGGGAGACGCCCGCCACCTACATGGGAGACACGCGCCACCCACATGGGAAACACCCGCCATCTACACGGGGACACAGAGTCTTTTCTGGGGAACCGGCTGCTCAAAGGGAAACACGTGGTGCCAACATCTGACATCCAGGTCCCGCTGGACGCGCTGCAGGTGCTGGGAGCGCGTGGGAGCGGCTGGCGGCCTGATGCGCCCGGAGGCAGGAACGGAGGCAGGAATGGAGGCAGGAACGGAGGCAGGAAGGGAGGCGGAGGCGGAGGCGGAGGCAGGAACGGAGGCGCTGTGGGTGACAGACTTGGTTCCTGGTACTCTCAGCCCCAAGTGAGCCGGTCCTGCCGGGAGAACTCACTTCACAGGGAATAAAATGCAACCCTCCTCGCGGAAGCTTCAGGAATGTCACAGGCCGGCACCCCCGTCCATCTGCCCCAGGAGAGCAGCGCGGTGGGGGCCGAGCTCGGGCCACGCAGACCGGGCCAGCAGCTCTGACATGAAGAAAAGGAAAGGAGAGGGATTTTAAAACGGTGATGACGACAGATGCTGGGTGATGGAGGATGGAGGTCAGCACAGGACAGTGCATGGAGAGCGACTCCATAGGACGCTCAGGACAGAGATACAGCCAGAGCAGCAGCTGCGGTGGAGGGGAGGGGTTGCTTTAAAGGGATTTGAGGGGCTTTTCTGGGATTACTGGAATGTTTTATATTTTAAGTACAGTGGGTAAAATCTCATCAAAGGATACAGTTTAAATCTCTGCATTTTATTATTGTAAATTATACTTCGTTTAAAAATAGACTGGAAAAATAACAATAAATTATTTTTAACAAGGTATGATTTAATAGTCAATAAAGAATACGGTTTTAGAATGTAATTAAACTGCTGATTAATAATTACTACATAACAGCATACTACATTTTATTAAATGAACTTTTCCCAATAAAATGTCAATTATTAAAATATGAAATACAAAAACAGCATAAAGAAAAAAATAACTTCAGCACCCCTTACAAGTATTATTAACATCTGTTTTATTGACTTTCAGACATCTTTGTCTGCAGAGAATTTTTAAAATTATTCTGCTAATGCAATTCAAACATGCAAGGGGAAATGAAGATGTAATAAAAAAGGCAAAGAATTAAAAATTTAAGTTTCTTATTAATCTCTAAATTAAAGCTAACAGATATTGACTAGATATAAATTTTTTCAAAAATATATTTACATTGCCCTAGCCAGTTTGGCTCAGTGGATAGAGCATCAGCCTGTGGACTGAGGGGTCCCAGGTTCAATTCCAGTCAAGGGCATGTGCCTTGGTTGTGGGCACGTCCCCAGTGGGAGGTGTGCGGGAGGCAGCTGATCGATGTTTCTCTCTCATCGATGTTTCTAACTCTCTATCCCTCTCCCTTCCTCTCTGTAAAAAAATCAACAAAATATAAAAGAATATCATACTAATCAATATATATATATATATACACACACACACACACACACACACACACACATGAAATCATTTCCAAGATGTAAGGGGGGGAAGAACAGGGTGCTAAGATAGCTTACATATGCTGACAGACACATGAAAAATTTCTGGAAGAATATACACTGAAGACTTTTGTTTTCTTTGTTTTCTTCTTAGTGGGGGAGGGAACAGACTTTCACTTTTTGGTTATTTATGCTTTGATAATGTCTGATTTTCCATCACGATATATATAAATAATTTGTATTAATTATACTTCTATTAATTATAAAGGAAGGCCTATGTAGACATATTTTGTCAGATAACAAGGGAATATTACAAGCAGAGAGAACCCAAGGGCTCTCACTTTACAGCTGAGAAAACTCAAGCAGCAAGGAGTAACTTGTGAAAGGCCACAGCTCACGAGAGCAGCAAAACTCAACCTGGGGACACGCTCCAGGCCACTGTCCTGCCACACTGGCCACAGGGTACAAGTCACCGAACTGTGGGTAAAATTAAGAACGAGAGCCAGAAGTTTATGAATGTAACAGTCAATGCTAAGGCATATAATTAGAATAATGTACATTTTACTTTTAAATTAAACCAACAAACAAGGGGGTTCTTTATAGGCTACCGTAGTTTGTTTGAATGTAATAAAAGAACTACCCACACTTAACCCAATCACAGTAATGAAAATTAATGTCCAAGCTTTTTTTTTTATTAGCTTGATAGTTCTGAAAGAAATTGGTGCATTTTATTAATTTAAACCATAAGGCTAAATGCATTTTTTCTCACGTTACAAGATCCTTAACATCTATTAGTAAAACAATTTTGAGAAAATATCTATCACAGCTCTTTCTGTGAAAACATTGAACTTAATCTGTGATATCTACCTTTTTTTTTTTACACTGGTTTAAAACATTTAAATTGTTTTTATGTGAAATACTTTTCAACAACGAAGTATTTAAGAATGAAGACAATGGCCCATGATCTCACCCTGATTCAGGATTACAGGAACGGAGTATCACTTCGGAGGCGCTCCCACCCCCGTAAGTGGCTGGCCATTCTACCAGAGGAAGAGGGTGGGATGTATCTGTGAGTTACACCCAATCTACCCTGCGAATCACATCGAACTTGAGGACTGGGAATTGCAATGCCCTGAGCACAGCACCCTCCCCATCCAAAAAGGGCAGGGACTTCGTCTCCAGGTTCCCCAACAAAACCTCCCACACCAAACACATTGCAAACCGATTACATTAATATTTAAAAACCAAAACAATTATAAGCTTTCAGAAGTTATAAAACTTGCTATAATTCAATGAGAGATCTAATATCCCTGGAATTTAAGTCTTCCTATGCTTCATTTAAATGATTTCTCGTTTTGCTAGTTAAATATGGAGAACTTCATACATGCTATGTACCGTGGCTGCTGGAGAACCCACTGAAGTAAGACGGGTCAGCTTACAAAGCACTTGGGCCCGCCCATGTGCCAGGACTTCATGGCCAATGGGCACCTGAGGAAGCTTTACATGGAGGGCAGAGCCCCAAACGAACAAACGTAGAGAATCCAATAAAAAAGGAGGAGGAGGAGGGGCAGCAGCAGAAGAAAACAATCCCCCAGATGAGATGCCGCAGACAGAAGCACTGGAAACAAGGCCGGGGTTGGGGGGGTGGGGGGGTGGCACGAGATGAACAACAGAAAGGAAAATAGATGGGAACTCGATCGACTCAGCAAGTCCAAAAAGTCCAACATCAAACTCACAAGAGCTACAAAGAGATCAAAGGCAGAAGGAGAAGAGAAACTGCAGTGATGCTACCAAAAGTATTCCCAGAACGTGAATTCCCACACTTTAAGGATAGACAGAGCAGTCCCTACTAGTATTTTCCATTCTAGACTCCAGTGCTAATGAGCTTTACACAGCACATGTGTTAGGCTGATAAAAACATTTACATTTAAAGCACTGCTTATAACATAATCTCTTACTGCCTAGAGCTGCGGTTCTCAACCTGTGGGTCGCGACCCCTTTGGGGGTCGAACGACCCTTTCACAGGGGTCGCCTAAGACCATCGGAAAACACATATATAATTACTTATTGTTTTTGTGATTAATCACTGTGCTTTAATGATGTTCAATTTGTAACAATGAAAATACATCCTGCATATCAGATATTTACATGACGATTCATAACAGTAGCAAAATTACAGTTATGAAGTAGCAACGACAATAATTTTATGGTTGGGGGTCACCACACATGAGGAACTGCATTAAACGGTCGCGGCATCAGGAAGGTTGAGAACCGCTGGCCTAGAGGATACATGGGGTTTATTTGGGCACAGCCCTCAGAATGAAGCATATATCTCAGTCACATATAAGTCATCCCTTGACCTTTCCTCTTCAAGGCGGAACAATTCCACTCACTTAAGTCCTTGCCAGCGGGCTAGTCGCTTGTCTGTCTCCTCAGGAGGCTCCGCGCCAGCCCGTCATGCTGCCATGTGCACTTCCCACTGGGAGTGACCAGCCGCCAGCCTGTCATGCTGCCATGTGCACTTCCCGCTGGGAGTGACCAGCCGCCAGCCCGCATGCTGCCATGTGCACTTCCCGCTGGGAGTGACCAGCCGCCAGCCCGCATGCTGCCATGTGCACTTCCCGCTGGGAAGAGGGATTCTGCCCCGAGTGACCAGCGGCAGCACCGTCCTCAGTGCGTGACGAGAAGGGGGTGCCAGCTACCGCGTGCACGCAGGGCTCCCCCGGCTTCTCTGCACTAATCACGTGGTTGAACCATTTCATGTCTGTATATGCACAGTTAGCTTGTTTTCTCTGTATTTCCGCCTCCCCCTGGACTCAGGCTCCCCATAAACGGACTCCCCACAGCCGCGGTGTGACAGCCGTGGAGAACACGCCAAACAGGAGGAAGAAGAGCATCAAGGAGGACCCCACAGAAGACCCGGCATCTTACTGAGAGTCTCACCAAGAAGAGCAAACGTGAAAAGTAGGCCCCACACTCACCTCCTTCATGTTAAAACAATGATGGTCCTGAGCCGTCAGAAACAGGACTGAGCTACACAGCGGACTCTCTGACCAGGGGAACACGGGGCAGTAAGAAGGTAGAAATTGGATAATACATTTTATAAAATTTTCCATCAGAAATGGTTACATTTAACAGATTTGGGTCCTTGAAGGTGTAAGATTCAGTTACCTGGAAAACTAATTTATGATCAGCTACCTGGAAAATTCCATCTTATTCTGAAAAAATGACCAGATAAATGGAGTGTTACTGAATGTGCTCCTTTAGTACAAACACATGGATCGAGTTGAAAACAAAAGCCACTTACTTTCCGGGCAGCTCGGTTCACCTGCCCTGCAAGTATCTCCTATGAATTCCTGTGCATTTAAAATATTGATGGGTAGCACTTCACACTGTCAGGTAAGCATTGTAAATAGTAACAAGATCGTTCCTTTTTCAATAATAAACTCTGCCATGTATCCCTTCCACAAATGTCAGCACCCAGGCGGAAGCAACAAAAATAAACAATGGAATAAATTTAATTATTTACATCGATGAAGGTAGAAACAGGATGGGTAGTACCAAGGAGTGGATATTTTTAAAGCACTAGTTGACTGAGATACTCAGACAGCAGCCAAATGTAACACTACACACTGAGTATATCCGAACCAACCTACTCCCTGCTGGCTAGACTCGGAATACGGCTAGAAAAATGTGGGTCTGCAAAAAAACCCCAAAACCATGGACAATCTGAGAGAAATGGATACATTTCTAGAAGCACACCCCTGCCACACGTGGATCAGAAAGTATCGGAGGATCTGAGCAGACAGATTACAACGAGTGAAATGAAGCAGTAATATTAAAAAAAACAACAACAAAAACCCGCACAACAAATAAAAGTCCTGGACCGGATGGCTTCACAGGTGAATTTTACCAAACGTAAAAAGAACATCGTCAAATTATTCCAAAAATTTCAAGGGGTGGGAAGACTCCCATACTCATTTTATGAGGCCAGCTTTAGCCTACCCCCAAAACCAGATAAAGACACTACAAAGAAAGAAAAGTATAGGCCAATATCCCTGATGAACACAGATGCTAAAATCTTCAACAAAATATTAGCAAACTAGATCCAGCAATACATTAAAGGCTCAGACACTATGACCAAGTGGGATTTATTCCAGTGATGCAAGGTTGGTACAATATCCGCAAATCAACAAACATGATAAACCACAGAAACATAATGAAGGATAAAAACCACATGATCAGATCAATAGATGCAAAAAAAGCATTTGATAAAATCCAGCACCCACTTATGATTAAAATCCTCAGCAAAGTGGGAACATAGCTCAGTGTAGGAAAGGCCACATATGACAAACCCGCAGCCAATATCACACTCAATGGGCAAAAACTAAAAACGCTTTCCTTAAGATTGGGAATAAGACAGGGATGTCCGCTTTCACCACTTATTCAACATGGTACTGAAGACCTAGCCACAACAATCCAACAAGGAGAAGAAATAAAAGGCATCCAAATTGTAGAGGAGGAAGTAAAACTCATTACTCACAGATGACATGATATTGAACATAGAAAACCATGAAGACCCCACCAAAAAGCTACTAGAGGTAATAAACAAATTCAGCAAAGTAGCAGGACACAACACTAATATTCAGACGTCAGTGGCATTTTATACACCAATAATAAACCATCAGAAAGAGAAACGAAGAAAACAATCCCATTGACTATTGCAACAAAAACAATATGGTACCTAGAAATAAACTGAATCGAGGCAAAAGGCTTCTCCTAGCACTTGGAAAACGATAAGACACTGAACAAAGAAACTGGGGAAGACACAAATAAGTGGAAGCATATACCGTGTTCATGGATTGGAAGAACTAACATCATTAAAATGTCCGTACTATCCAAAGCCATCTACAGATTCAACGCAATTCCATTAAAATACCAACGGCATATTTCACAGATCTAGAACAAACATCCTCAAAATTTATATGAAACCAAAAAAGACCCCAAATAGCCTCAGCAATCTTAAGAAAGAAGAGCAGAGTTGGAAGTATCACACATACCTGATATCAAACTATACCAACAAGGCACTGTCATCAAAACAGCCTGGCACTGGCATGAGCACAGGCATGCAGACCCATGGGACAGAAGAGAGCGCCCAGAATCAAGCCACACCTAGATGGTCAGCTAATATCTGACAAAGGAGGCAAGACCACAATGGAGTGAAAACAGCGTTTTCAATAAACGGCGTTGATAATAAAAATAAAGTAAAAAAAAATTTTTTAATCCAAAAGGCAAATTAACTGCTCAAATTGCAGGTAGTTTAAATTTAGTTTTTAAATTTTAAGAAAGTAAAAGTTAAAGTTATCCTCGATTTAGCCTCCCAAGTACCCCTTCTGGAAATAAATTTAAATTTCAGTCACATTTCTCACTACCCTTAAGTAACTGGAATCAAAATACGCATGAACCTTTCCCTACAAAACTAAGGGTGAAAAAGGATATACACTCAGCACTCACATAGGGCACGGAGTAAGGTCAATCCAAAATGTGCCCCTGAATTATTAAGGTACAAACATGGGTTTATCAAAGATCCACCTTCATATCAACTGAAAACCCATGTAGTTCAAGGGTCAATACTTTGGTCTGACAGTGGGGAGCTGGTCCAATATTCAGAGCAGGGTTCACATTAGTCAAATCCCGTTAGCCTCCTAAAGGAAGGGTTCATTTGCTGGGACATGGAGCAGAGCTACTTTGGTAGAACAGTCTCCGAGCTAAATTCCAATACAAGAAGGATTGTTCACTGAGAAACAGTGTTCGTAATATTTAGACTTGACCTTCTGGATAGTTGTCTATGTCTTTATACATAGAGAGATAATGAGGCAAACAATTATTTTTTTCGGAAAATATGTTTTCACCTAAATTGTTCCCAGGTGGCCTTTCACAGGCTAACTAGTACTCCTCAGGAAGTGAATGGGTGCTGATACTTCAGGTATGAGCCTGCTTTTTAAAAAATATATTTTTATTGATTTCAGAGAGAAAGGGAGGAGAGAGATAGAAACATCAATGATGAGAGAAAATCATTGATTGGCTGCCTCCTGCACGCCCCCTCTTGGGGATCAAGCCTGCAACCCGGGCATGTGCCCTTGACCAGAATAGAACCAGGGACCCTTCAGTCCACAGGCCAACGCTCTATCCACTGAGCCAAACCAGCTTAGGACTGAGCCTGCATTTTTATCTCTCATTCATGCACATATGCTAACTTCATATCAAGATAATTTTGAAATAAATACTTTACCTTATATGCCTATCTACTTGAAAATAAGTATTACTGTCAATAATCCTATCTAATAAAAGAGAAACATGGTAATTGGCGTACGACCGCTACCCTTCCCATTGGCTAATCAGGGCAATATGCAAATTAACTGCCAGCCAAGATGGTGGCCGGCAGTCAGGCAGCTTGAAACTAACATGAGGTTTGCTTGCTTCAGTGACGGAGGACTCCAACGTTCCCTGCCTGCCACTGTACGCCTGAGCTGCAACTCTAAGCAACTATGTAACAAATATAGAAGCTAAACAAAACCCCAGAAACCTGCTTTAGTCCGCCGCCAGGCTTCAGCCAGCAGGATCACAACATTGTAAGCAGAGGCCAGAAACCTACTTTCAGCAGCAGAGGCCTAAGAGCTGGAGCCAAGCCTCAAAGCTAAAGCTGGCGCAGAATAAAAAAGAAAAAAAGGAGCGGTTGGGAGCTTCAGTCACCCCCAGCCTGAAAACAGCCCTCAGCCCCTCACCCAGACTGGCCAGGCACCCCAGTGGGGACCCCCACCCTGAAGGGTGTGTGACCAGCTGCAAACAGCCATCATCCCCTCACCCAGGCTGGCCAGGCACCCCAGTGGGGACCCCCACCCTGATCCAGGACACCCTTCAGGTTAAACCAGCCGGCACCCACCCATGCACCAGGCCTCTACCCTATATAGTAAAAGGGTAATATGCCTCCCAGCACCAGGATCAGCGGAGCCATGAGGCCTCCCGGCACCGGGATCAGCATGACAGGGGGCAGCACCCAAACCCCCTGATCGCCCTGCGGCTCTGTGTGTGACAGGGGATGGGGCCACAACCTCCCTATCCACCCTCCTCTGTTCGTGACAGGGGAAGGCGCCCCAACCCCCTGATCAGCCCTGCTCTGTGCCTGATAGGGGGGAGCTCCCCAACCCCTTGATCGCCCTGCGTCTCTGTGTGTGACAGGGTGCGGCGTCCCAACCCCCTGATCGGCCCTGCTCTGTGTGTGACAGGGTGCGGCGCCCCAACCCCCCCCCCCACCACCATGGGCCCTGCTCTGTGTGTGACGGGGTAGAGCCATAACCTCCCCATCGGCCCTGCCCTGAGTGTGAGAGTGGCGGCGCCCCAACCCCCTGATCAGCCCTGCTCTGTGGGTGATAGAGGGTGGTGTCCCAACCCCCTGATGGGCCCTGCTCTGTGTGTGACAGGGGGCAGCGCCCCAACCCCCTGATTGGCCCTGCTCTGTGCGTGACAGGGGGTGGCGCCGCAACCTCACCATTGACCCTGCCTTGAGTGTGACAGGGGACGGTGCCCCAACCCCCCAATCGGCCCTACCCTGAGCGTGACTGAGGGTGGCATCACAACCTCCCGATCGCCCTGCTCTGTGCATGACTGGGGCGGCGCCCCAACTCCCCAATCGGCCCTGCTCTGAACCCCACCAGGGGCTGCACCTAGGGATTGTGCCTGCCCTCTGCCACCCGGGAGCAGGCCTAAGCCAGCAGGTCGTTATCTCCCGAGGGGTCCCAGACTGCGAGAGGGCACAGGCCGGGCTGAGGGACCCCCCTTCCCCCGAGTGCACAAATTTTTGTGCACTGGGCCTCTAGTCTTCTATAATAAAAGGCTAATATGCAAATCAACAAAACAGCAGAACGACCAGTTGCTATGATGCTCACTGACCACCAGGGGCAGACACTCAATGTAGGAGCTGCCCCCTGGTGGTCAGTGCACTCCCACAGGGGGAGCACCACTCAGCCAGAAGCCAGGCTCCTCGCTGGGGAGTGCAGTGGCGGTGGCGGGAGCCTCTCCTGCCTCCACAGCAGCGCTAAGGATGTCCGACTGATGGCTTAGGCCCACTCCCTGTCTAAGCTGTCAGTGAGACATCTCCTGAGGGCTCCTGGACTGCGAGAAGGCACAGACCAGGCTGAGGGAACCACCCCCGAGTGCACGAATTTCGTGCACGGGGCCTCTAGTCCTATATAATAAAGAGCTAATATGCTAATTAGACCAGATGATGGAACGACCTGACGGAATGACCTTCCGGAATGACCAGTGGGCAGGGCCACAGGGCTGTGGGGCTGCGAGGGCTGAGCCCCTTGCACGAATTTCATGCATTGGGCCTCTAGTACCATAAATAAACAATAATACTTGGTTTCCTCTCTTGTTCATTCTATCCATATATTTTTTCCTTTATAAAACATGAGTGCAATTCTAAGTTCTTTCTATCCCTCATCCTTTCAGACTTGGTTTTCCTAATTCTCTCATGGCTTCCAGTCATTCTAAGAACTAGTTATCAGTAGATGCCGTCTACAGGTTAACACAGAGGTTAATAATATGACAAAACACATGTTTCCTTTAGCAATTTGGGAAGGCCTAAAATTTTTATAAGCATTTAGTCACTAGAAAAACCAAAATCCATGAGTTTTCATTAGAAATATGTTAAGGAGGGTGGTGAACATGTACAGTTACTGCAAAGAGTGTTCTCATGCCAGAAATATCTAATTCCTGTACTTAGACAAGTTGAAATGGGTCATTTCTAAGATTCTATGGTTTACTGTATCACATTTTAAAATGTATGCAAATAAATTCACTGCGATTTTGAGTTGATATAATGAATACTTGCATACATATCTCTACAGTGAGTGAAAATTGGTGCTAGGTTTTGGGAATATAATTTAACAATGATTTTCAAGAGTCCTTAAATGATCTTACTATTTGATCTAGTTATTACATTCTTAGAATTCCATCTCAAATTAAGTATAGAATTTTATCCACAAAGGTGTTCATCTCATAATAGTGAAAACGTAGAACCCTGAAACTACCCAAATATTGAATTATGACTTATTTATATGATGGAGTGCTATTATTTTTGCCATTAAAGGGTTCCTTTTAAACAATATTAAAAAGAAGGGGAAATGGCAGTGAGGTATATTATGTTTGAAAAGCAGGAGCCAGCCGGCCGGTGGGCTCAGTGGTGGAGTGTTGACCTATGAACCAGGAGGTCATGGTTTGATTCCTGGTCAGGGAGGGTTGCCAGCTCAATCCCTAGTCAGGGGCGTGCAGGAGGCAGCTGATCCATGGTTCTCTCATCATTGATGTTTCTCTCTCTCTCTCCCTCTCCCTTCCTCTCTGAAATCAATAAAAAATATTTTTTAAAAAGCAGGAGACAGAATTACATATATATACGGCATAATTTCAACTATGTCAAAGTGTATCAGATAAATAGTAGAAGAGAATACCAAAATGGGATGCTGATCATTTGAGTGAACACTTTTTCTTTTCTTCTTTACAGGTTTCCACAGCCTCTAGGAACACGTTTCTTTGTGAAAGAAGTGAGCGTTCTTTTCTATTCTGTTGGTGTGTCAGAATAGAACCATAAATAAACAATAATACTAGGCTAGCGGCTGGGGACGGGAGAGCTGCGGCCGCTCCGCTGTGGCGTGGGATCTTCACGCGCCTCTGTGACCACGGAAGCCCCTGGCAGGGCGGTGAGGAGAGCCCCGGGGGAGCAGACGAAGCCCTCCCGCCCCCAAGACGCCTCCCCTGACTGTGCCCACGTCTCCAGCTCGGTCCTCACTCCTGCTTCCCTTCCCTTCTAGCTCTCCACACTCGCAGCTCTGTAAGGTGCTGTGTGGACTTACTGTCTTCCTCCCACACTGGACAGTAATCCTCATGGCATCATATGCCCCATGGTACTCCCATCACTTCTGCCTAATACGTGGCGGGCATTTAGTACCTATTGGTTAAATTGACACATTAACAGAAATGTATGTATAACAAACTGTTACCAAAAAAAATATGATCATCCGGAGATGCAGATTCATTGTCAATGGCAAAGTAAAAGCTTAGTGACCACCGGCAACGTCCAGACAGCCCAGCAGCCAGAGACGTGCCATTAGTAACAGAATTTATATAATTACGGAACGCTGAGACCGAGGCTAGATTTATAGCGACTTAACGGACAGCCAGCCGCGTGCGCCTCAGAGAAGGAGAGCAGAGCGTCTAGGAAAAGGCTTTCCGAGCGGCCCGATGACAAATCTCTTCATGATAATACGACGCTAAGTGTGGAAGCCACAGACAGCATCCAAACGCACGCCCCGGTGGTCCGTCTACGCCGCGGGAATGGAAATCGAGCACATAAAGGCCGCGCGTGGCCCTGCGCAGCCGTGGAAAAGGAAACAGCCGGCACGCAAATGAGACAGATTGATGGCGGCAGGCAACCTGACAGCAAGGACTGGGGCTGCGGGAACGACCACGGGGGAAGGAGAGGAGTGAGAGGAACCATTCTCTCCGTGCTCCCCGCAGAGCGACAGAGGAAAAGTGCAGCAACTGGAGATGAAGGTGCCACCCAATGGCTGTCTGCAGACACCAAGCACCTGCTTCCTGTGCGTGACATCCGCTCGTCACTGCAGAGAGAGGCCGAGGGCACAGAGAGAGGCTGGTGGATGCCCGGCCAGAAACGATGACTATTAATGGACGTTACACTCAATCACAGGGCAAAACGCTAACCGTGTTTGCCATTCTCGTCGCAAGGACATTTTTTTCTTTTTCCCTCTTTCTTTTCTTCTGACTGTGCCTCGGTGGGAAGATGGATGCCAGGGAACCTGTTGTGTAATCATTTCACAACGTATGGATATCAAGCCATCATGCTGTCTGCCTTAAACGTGCGCTGTGATGGATGTCAATTATTTCTCAATAAAACCAGAAAAGATAAAAATAAAACATTTCTCTAATATATCAAAAATATTGCTGTTTACAGTGAAACATAAAAAGAAAAAAATCCAGGGGAAACCCGACCGTGTAAAATCGGATGATAAAAGCAACAATGCCTGCAAAGCCGAAAATGTGAATGATCTGAGCGCAGGGACCTGTTATTATCTCATTCATCTCCATCCCAACCCCATTTCAAGTCCTCGGTAAACCCTGAATTTCACTTAAATGAACAAAATTACACAGGACAAGTTATTACATTAAATTGGAGACTTTTTATTAGGTGGAGAGCGGGGAGCTGGGGATTCCAGGCAGAAGAAATCTGCCAGCAGACACGAAGCAGCTGAGACACCAGGGAGTGGCAGGCGTGGGGGAGACACCAGAGGAGCGGCTCCCACTGCGGCTCCCACTGCGGCTCCCAGGCTGCCACCTGCCCACCTGCCCGAGCCGCCCTCCTGGCAGAGGCTCCGGGGGAGAGAAGCGGCGAGGCCACGTCCAGGCCCCACACAGGGCAGGGCACATGCCAGCAGGACACCGCACATGCAACAGGTCGCTCGGGCTGGGACCCCACAGAATCACCTGCACCTTCTAGCTCCAGCCTCCCCTGCAACGGCGCCTGGGGAGTGAATGTGCAGCCCGGCGCCTCCCAGATGACAAGAGGGAGACCTGCCTCTAAAGGGCCTTAGAGCGAGGAGGGGCTCCCCAGGCAGGTGGAGAGACCAACACACACCCGCTCCATGGAGCCAGGGCACGGGCAGGACACAGCCGGCTGCGCCAGACCCCCTCCCCGTGACCTGCACCCACGCAGAAGCCACGACCCTCACAGAAGCACTCCCGCTCTCGGGGCCTGGGCCCCGTCCACACCCAGGAGCTGCCTATGTTCACGGAAAGATACCCACGCACCCTTCAGTTCATGGTCCCCACCTCCCAGGGTCCCTGCTTGCTGCCTGGTCCTCCCACCCCTGACGACGTTGTGATACCCCTTTCCTCACACCTCCCGCAAGGCCTCCTGCCCCCCCCCCGCCCCCCACCCCCCGTGTCCTGCTCGCTCTCGGGTCTCTGAAGAATCAACGCCATCGAAGAGCCCTGAGGACGGACCCACCGCCTCCTCCGCCCGCCCCTGCCCGCTCTCCTGGTGCCACAACAAGGCCGCCGCCTCCTGAGGCCCAGGCCTCCGCACTCTGCCCTCACCCCTTCTCACCCCCCTCCTCCCCAACAACCGGAATCGCTCCTGGCTCCCAGCAGCTGCTCAATCCGCACCTACCGAGCAAATGGACACAGAAATGACTCCTCTTGTGTGGGTCAGTGAACAAAGGGGACAGAAGATTTGGAAGCCACCAGCGGGCAGGGGGAGGGGCACCTGCTCCCGACACAGGCTTCCTGGGCCTGCATCATGCTCAGCTGGGCCAGTGGCCGAGTTTATTCCAGAGACTCACACGCCATCCTCAGGTGGAGCTGCGGAAACGGAAGTGGACTTTGCAAGGAAACGTAAACAAGTAAACGGAACCATTAGGAATCCAGGAGAAACCAAAATGGCGGCATAGGCAAACACCAGAGATTGCTGCCTCACACAACCACTTCAAAAATACAACTAAAAGACGGAACGGACATCACCCAGAACCACAGGAAGGCTGGCTGAGGGGAAATTCTACAACTAGAAGGAAAGAGAAAAGCATACCAAGACTCAGAGGAGGCGCGGTGCTGAAGTAAAGTAAGGTGCGGAGGTACATGTGGAGCCGGCTGGCGGCTGAGGGCGCGGTTGTCTGTTTCAATCGGGAGGGAGTATCAGGCTCTGGGCTCCAGTTCCAGGCGAGTCTCTGTGGACCCAGACTCAAGTGGGAGAAGCGGGACTGTCTGGCATCGGTCGGAATTCGAGGGCAGCTTTCTCTCCGAGGTACTTGCAGCAGCTGCTGGGACATAGAGGCAGAGCCTCTGGGGATGGGACTGAGAGCAGCCATAACTGCTCGCTCCGCCCACCCTGTTGATCCCCCGGGACCCGCCCTGCCCAAGCCTTGCACGGAGGCATTTGCTAGACAGCCTCAGGCAGAGGCTAGATTAGCATCACCCTAGAGATCCAGGACAGAAGTTCTCCCACTGCAGACACAGCTGATCCTCACAGCCAATTGGCCTGGAGGTCAAATCCCTCCCAGTGTTACCTACAACAATCAAGGCTTAGCTATAACAAGACTGTGCACAAAGCCCACAAGGGGGTGCACCAAGAGTGTCCTCCTTAGGTGCCGGGAGCAGGTCCATCCTTGCTGATTCAAAGGACCTAGCATATATGGCATACTGTTCTTAAAATGTTTGCTCACCTTCTTGGCACTATGTGTTTTAACCAAGGTCGCCTCTCTGAGAAAGGTTGTTTCCCCAAGTAGGGATTTTCCCCTGAAGTTAGGGAGGGAATAAAATCTCTTAACTAAGTGCCAGGCGGGTAATTAATCACTTTAACTACGAACAGTCATGCTTAAGCTACATAATCTTTACTCCCTGGAATGGAGATAAGAAACGCCCTAACCTTTGTAATAGAGATTGATAGGATTGAATCAACTGGTATAAATACAGTTGTAACAAGACAACAAGAGACAGAAGAAGACAGAAAGAGAGAGAAGACAGAACTTAGGAGACAGAAGAAGACAGAAAGAGAGAGAAGACAGAACTTAGGAGACAGAGAGAGAGACAGAACCTAGGCACAGAACCTACACAGAACGTTCTCTAGAGACAGAAGAACTTCACTGGAGAGAACATGGCAAAAGATCCTGGACTGAACCTGACTACAGAAATTGGCAAGAGCACCTGACTAGGACCTGGTGACTGAACCTGGCTGGAGAACCTGGACAGAACCTGGCTGGAGAACCTAGTGAGGGAACATGGCTACAGAACCTGGCTGGAGAACCTAGCAAGAGACCATGGACACAGAACCTGGCTGGAGATCCTAAACAGAACTTCGCTGGAGATCCAGACCAGAACTTTGCTGGAGATCCTGGCTAGGCTGCTGATCAACTGAACGCTGTCTCCGTGTCATTCCTTCTTCGCCGACTCCATCCACACCTTTGGGGACCCCTGGACCCGCTGGGGTTGGACCCCAGCACTCAGGTAATTGGGGAGGCTGAACCACTGGGCCCTAGAGGACACTTAGCACAGAAAGCCACTCTATTGACACAGCGAAGCATAAAAAATGCAGAGACAAAGAAACACGACACAAATGACAGAAATGGAGGAAAGCAGGTTACTGGATATAGAATTCAAAACCACACTTTTGAGGTCTTTCAAGAGTCTTCTAGAGACTGCCGATAAACTTAATGAGATGTACAAGAAATCTAATGAGACCCTCGACGTTGTGATAAAGGACCAACTAGAAATTAAGCATACACAGATTGAAATAAAGAATATTATACAGACTCCCAACAGCAGACCAGAGGAGAGCAAGAATCAAGTCAAAGATTTGAAATACAAAGAAGCAAAAAACACCCAACCGGAAAAGCAAAATGAAAAAAGAATCCGAAAATACGAAGATAGTGTAAGGAGCCTCTGGGACGGCTTCAAGCGTACCAACATCCAAATTATAGGGGTGCCAGAAGAAGAGAGAGAGCAAGATATTGAAAACATATTTGAAGAAATAATGACAGAAAACTTCCCCTACCTGGTGAAAGAAATAGACTTACAAGTCCAGGAAGCGCAGAGAACCCCAAACAAAAGGAATCCAAAGAGGACCACACCAAGACACATCATCATTAAGATGCCAAGAGCAAAAGACAAAGAGAGAATCTTAAAAGCAGCAAGAGAAAGAAACTCAGTTACCTACAAGGGAATACCCATATGACTGTCAGCTGATTTCTCAACAGAAACTTTGCAGGCCAGAAGGGAGTGGCAAGAAATATTCAAAGTGATGAATGCCAAGAACCTACAACCAAGATTACTTTATATAGCAAAGCTATCATTCAGAATTGAAGGTCAGATAAAGAGCTTTACAGATAAGGAAAAGCTAAAGGAGTTCATCACCACCAAACCAGGATTATATGAAATGCTGAAAGGTATCCTTTAAGAAGAAGAAGAAGAAGAAGAAAAAGGTAAAGATACAAATTATGAACAACAAATACGCATCTATCAACAAGTGAATCTAAGAATCAAGTGAATAAATAATCTGATGAACAGAATGAACTGGTGATCATAATAGAATCAGGGACATAGAAAGGGAGTGGACTGACTATTCTTGGTGGGGGAAGGGGTGTGGGGGATGGGGGAAGAGACTGGACAAAAATCGTGCACCTATGGATGAGGACAGTGGGTGGGAGTGAGGGCAGAGGGTAGGGTGGGAACTGGGAGGAGGGGAGTTATGGGGGGGAAAAAGAGGAACAAATGTAATAATCTGAACAATAAAGATTTAATTTTTAAAAAAAAGGAATCCAGTCATTTATGACAACAACACGTTTCCTTCAAACGGCAATGCTTCCCAGTCTTCCTGAACACTGCCAGGGCACCCGCTAAAGCAGCGGTTCTCAACCTGTGGGTCGCGACCCCTTTGGCGGTCGAACGACCCTTTCACAGGGGTCGCCTAAGACCATCCTGCATATCAGATATTTACATTACAATTCATAACAGTAGTAACATTACAGTTATGAAGTAGCAACGAAAATAATTTTATGCTTGGGTCACAACATGAGGAACTGTATTTAAAGGGCCAGAAGGTTGAGAACCACTGTGCTAAAGCAAAGAACATGGCTGAGGCTTGGGGGTGGGGGAGGTTGGGGGGGGAGGGGGGAGAATGGGGAGGTAAATGTGTGACGGGCCCAGGAGTGGAACTGACTTCTGTGGGAGCGAAAGGCTCCCCATCTGGTTTGCATTTGTGAGCTGGATGAGAAGAGAAATGTTTTCACGCTGCGGCCAAAGTCTTACTGGTTGTTAACAACAGACACAGCTTACTTAACATTCAATCATTCCGATTTCTGACAGCTACACGTGATTCTCCTGCTCTGGGAGGCTGGGTGCCCCATGTGCACTCACTCTGGTGTGCTGTCCCCTGGGGGTATCCCAGATGCTGTGACAGAAGCACCCACTGTGTGCTGTCGGGTGATGACAGGTCAAAAAAGACTCTACAGGACTCATGGGCCTTAGCCACGCCTGGAAAGATCAGTAGCCAGTGACCAGGCAGACAAGGTTAGAAGGAGGGTCCGTTTCATTCACTAACCCAGTACTCAGTGATGACCTACTGTGTGCTGAGTACTAACTGCATGCCTCTCTGGGCCCCCAGGTGCTTCCCTGGAAGCATGTGTCCCGTGTGCGTCTGTCTCACGCCCCTGGAGCAGAGCCAAACCGCCTCTCGAGGACCCAGTCCTGAGCACAGTCCCTGCGGACAGGAGACAGTCATACTGTTTGTCAGCAGGGAGAGCACTTCCACTTCCGACTCGCAAATGCTCTCCCATACTTAACAAGGAGGTCGTTCAGGAGATTTCGCCCCTTCAAGTTTTCTTAAAAATATACAAATATGACCATTTCTAATTTACCTGTGACACCTCACATGTCCCCTTATTTAACTCTGATCTACAGCACCTGTCTCGTGGTGTAAATGTTAAAGGTTTACCAATTTACCACTCAGTATTAAATTACAAATGTGCCTTGAAGAGGGTTTTATACAACGGTTACCCAAGCCCTGTCGGTGTAATTAAATAAGCCCAACGGGCCCGCGGGGACCTCTCACTCTGCAATGAGACCGCAGAGCCACGGAGTGCCTGCAGCCTTCACAGAAATCATGTCCAAATGCTAGGTGGAATTTAGCAAAGGAATCGGGTCTCCTTAGAAAAGGCCAGTCACATTCTCCGAGGGGAACTTCTTCCCCGCCCCCCCTTCCCCCCAGATCAATGCAGCAATTAGTTTAAACAAGAGCTTGTTTTCCAGAGGAGGCTGTGTGCCTTCCCACCGGGCCGTGTGCCGGGGGGGGGCGGGAGGGGGGCGTGGGGGGGGTAGTGTCGGGGGTCGGTGAGGACCTTCCAGGGGCGTCCACCAGCCTCGGGCCTCTGGCGGGTTGGGAGCAGATGGGAAGCAGCCGCCTCTAAAGGCCGGTGGCGACCCACTCAGCAGCCGTGACTGTGACAGGAGGACGCTCTGGGGCAGCAGGAGGACCGGGTCCCTGTGTGACGGTGACAGGAGGACCAGGTCCCTGTGTGACGGTGACAGGAGCACGCTCTGGGGCAGCAGGAGGACCGGGTCCCTGTGTGACGGTGACAGGAGGACCGGGTCCCTGTGTGACGGTGACAGGAGGACCGGTTCCCTGTGTGACGGTGACAGGAGGACCGGGTCCCTGTGTGACTGTGACAGGAGGACCGGGTCCCTGTGTGACGGTGACAGGAGGGCCGGGTCCCTGTGTGACGGTGACAGGAGGACCGGGTCCCTGTGTGACGGTGACAGGAGGGCCGAGTCCCTGTGTGACGGTGACAGGAGGATCGGGTCCCTGTGTGACGGTGACAGGAGGACCGGGTCCCTGTGTGACGGTGACAGGAGGACCGGGTCCCTGTGTGACGGTGACAGGAGGACCGGGTCCCTGTGTGACGGTGACAGGAGGACCGGGTCCCTGTGTGACGGTGACAGGAGGATCGGGTCCCTGTGTGACGGTGACAGGAGGACCGGGTCCCTGTGTGACGGTGACAGGAGGATCGGGTCCCTGTGTGACGGTGACAGGAGGATCGGGTCCCTGTGTGACGGTGACAGGAGGACCGGGTCCCTGTGTGACTGTGACAGGACAAAGCTGTGGGGCAGCAGGAGGATCGGGTCCCTGCGCCCGGGCCCCAGTGCTTCCTGGCCGCCTCACGCCAGCTACACCCGCAACACCAGGCCCCACACCCCCATTTCCTCGGCAGGACGTGCTCCGCTCCGGGTCAGGGGCGTCTGAGGGTTCCCTCGGCGCAGCTCGGAGCTGCAGGGCCCGCACGGATCAGAATGGAAGCGGCATTTGCTTCTCCTGACGGCCCGACGCGCGGCACGGTCTTGATAAGAGAACAGATTTCTGAATTGCAGCTCCCGGTATTCACGCAGAAAGGCGCTCTTGCCATGCCGCACGCTCCTGGAGACGGCGATTAGGAGGGTGCGTGCGGCACTGAAGTCTCCCACAGGAGAGCCATGCATCACTCCTGGTGACACCACAGCCTCCGAAAGCAGAAGAGAGACGACTGTTTGCAATAAAAGCAGAAGAGGTCCCATTCGGGAAGGAGGTGATGAGGTGGCCACTTCGAGTGCCGGCTTTTAAATCCTGTCTCAGGACGTTCCCACGCCAGGTCCCCGAGGGAAGAGGTGCTGGTGATGGGGGCCCGGCCTGGGCCCAGCCTGGATGACAGCAGCACCCACTCCTGTCCCCACCCCACCTTCCCCCGCGTCCGTCCGTCCGTCCTGCATCTCTCTGCAGACCGGCCTTCAGGAAGCACTCATTCCTTATATGCTCTCTTGGTCCCAAACGAGGTGCTTCCCATTTCAGGAAATCACCCCGAAACCCCATCGCCCGACTCCCCACCCTGCAGCTGGCACATGAGCTCCCTCTGCTCCGGACCTCGAGGGCGAAGCTCTGCGGGCGCCACAGAAGTCATCGTGCCCGGGGCTACGTCCCCTCTGCTCAGGTGGCCACACTCTCCCGCCTCCCACACTCCCCCTCCCTCCTCCAGCATCAACATCCAAACGGGCTTCAGGGGCCCACGCGGGCCTTCCCCCTCGACCTCAGCTGGCACCGCGGACCCACTCAACCCAGGGGCCAGCGCTTATCCGGAAGCCCTGGAGACAGAGGGCGAAGCCTGTTGGTCAAAACCGTGACGCGTGTCACTCACAAAATCACTGCGAGCTGCTGTGTCAAAAGCCCAGTGGCTGTAAGGGTCCCGCCCAGAGAAGGGCCCCAGAGAGGGCTCTGATCGCTTGAGGCCGAGCGTCTTACTCCCCGAACCGGCACACAGGCAAACCCGTGCAGGCAGTGACTGCGAACCCAATTAAAACAGCTTTAAATAACCCTTTTCCCAAATGCAGGATAACGTGGTGAATGGGAAAAACTTGGGAAGCAGAGAAATACTTGCATAAATAGAATTACCCATGATCTCTATGTCCAGGGGTGATCGACACTATTAATGTTCTGTTATCTGGTTTATTTACATAATATTTATATTTCAGTGTATAGGTATTAATACTTTTATTAAAATAGTATCATACTCACTTAAGGTTTAGCATTATGGGAGGCATTTTCCACAACTCAAACCTTTAATGCCCTCATAAAATTCTACTATATGATTCTCCTCTTAATTAATAGAACCTCTATTGGTGGAAGTATAAGTATATTCCATTTTTTAATCTTTTCCATACATTTATGCAAATCTCTGCGTGTAAGAGAAACAACAAAATCCTGGCTTCACCTTTCACTAGTTATGTGATGCCAGACAAGTTATGTGGCTCCTGACCCTCAATATTTTAATCTAAGAGATGGAGATAGCAATAGCTCCTAGCTCATAAGGTTATGACGAGTCAGATATGTTGACTCGTAAATGTAAAATACTTAAAACAGTGTCCCAAACATAGCAAGTGGTATAGAGATCTTAGCTACTATTGTTATGTTTTCCTACAATGAATTCCAAAAAGTGTGCTTATTGGTAGAAAGGCTCATACTTTAAGAATTTTTAATATGTATTATTAATTTTCCCAGAAAGTGTAGTACAAAATAAATTATTCACCTATAAGCAATGTCTTTTCCTGCTTCCTAGCAACACTGGGTACACGACTACATGAATCCAACCTGCCTTTGAGGCAAAAGAAAACGATAAACATTAACATAAACATCGTAAACATCTCACCAAAAGGCTTTGAAGGATAAATTATGTTTTGACAAGGAAGGGCCTAAAACTGTAATATGATTTCACTCTCTAAATACCCCTGGTAGGCTTCTCCACTACAGAGAGAGGACACAAAACAAACTAGCAAACAAAAGACACAATGGATCAGCAGTAGACGAGGGGACATTTAGTCCCTGGCTGATGACACAGCATAACAACAAGGAAGTTACGGCCTGAAAGAGTAACTTCAACTGCAGCGTCAGGTGCTAGAAAACTCCCGTGGCTCAGTAATGTCCGGGGAGGAGACGCGCCAGGGCCTCTCAGCCGGGCCGGAGGAAGCGCTGGGAGGTAGAACCCGCGGCCAAGGCTGTGCCCGTGAACACGCTGAGCCGCACTCAGCCCGGGCACACGCTCACCCGCCCCCGGTGGGCAGGCTCCGGGCTGAGAGTGCGGGCAGGTGGCCCCCGCATGGCCCCCACACTGTCCTGGGCGGATCCTAAGGCAGCGGCTGGTGAGGGCCTGCGGAGGGCCTGCAGCGCGGCCAGGGTCACAGGAGAGGCCGGGGACCAGAACACGCTGACTTCCCCTCCGAGGAGCCACATGCGTGTCCGCCGGTGCCGCACAGCATTCGCGCAGGGACAGTAACTCAGGGGAGACAGCATGAACCGAACCCACACCAGCTGAATGACGAGGAGGAGGGCGACACCCCCTCGGACGGACGAAGACACGGTGCTCGCAGCACAGAAGGGGCTCACACAGCGCCCCTCCGACCGGACTGCCGGCCGGGTGGCCAGGGGGCAGGAGCCGCTTCCTGACCTGCTGGACGGCCTGGTCCCTCAGCCTCTGAAAGGGCCTTTCCCGTTCCGACCAGATTGGGCGTGGGCTCCGTGCGAGTCCTCACTCACCGAAGGAGGGTGCAGAAAGTAGGGGTCACAGAGGAGACAAGGGCTGTGTGCCTGTCACCCCAATTCTCCAAGATGACACAACGCAAACATGCTCCTTCTCCATAAAGAAACATCAGAGAGCCACCAGCGGGCTCCCGGACCCACATGGCCCTTCACAGCTTTGGGGACATAATTTTCGTGTCCCCAAATTAGGACAGTCAACTCCATCCCGGGCGATGAATTCTTCAGAAGGTACGTGCTTTCCTTTGAATGCTTTTTTACCCATTTCTTTTAAAGTAGCCATGGACAATAGTAGATGTATTTCAAACAGTTAACTGTCAGACACTAACACCACAGTTCTTCACTCTAGACTTCCATGACTTTTCCCAATCGCCATTTACACAGACCCACAGGAATTCATCCGAAAGGCAACCACGCCCTAATTAACAGGATGCCAGAGCACTTTGCAAAAGCAGGGCTAGCGGGACACCAGAAAACGCATTCCTTAGAGGCCACGGGAGCACTCAAGACACTTCACTTAGAAATCACGAGAATGTCTTCATGAAAGGCGGCGAAGTATTTATTTCTTAAAAACATAGAACAGACCTTTTAAGTCAAATACTTAAACTTTTTCTGATTGTACTTTCAATGTTTGGTTAAAAGAATATAAAGTAAGTCGCATCCAGCAGGATGTTGTGAAGCAGGCAGCTTCCATTCAAGGGCAGTGTGTGTGTGTGTGTGTGCGCGCATGCGTGCACTTGGTCCATTATAAAGAGGCGCCTGTATGTATAAGCATAGAACTTATGCATAATACATACGGTACAGTGTACATATGTGTGTATATATGTACGCCCTACATAATTATATGATATATAATATAGGTGCATAGAAACTATATAGTTTGAATAGTATCTTATGTTTTATACTCACACATATGCCTATTTTGAAAGTAGACCGTAAAACAAGAAAATACCTTTGAATTAAAGGACAAAACAAAGGAAAGTTCTAAAACTTACATTCTCTCAGCTTCATGCATTAAAGATAACACTTTAGTTCGCATCCGATGAATTATAAATATAAGATAACAATGAAATGATTACATGTGCAAAAGCCCATCTGATTATACCACATGGATATTTTCAAAGATCCAAAACGAAAAATTTCAGCCAAATCTCTTATTCATAGTAAAGAGAATTTTTCATTAGCTATGTTTCAATTTTCAAAAATTGATCAAAATAAGGTGCTTTATAACTTTGAGTGTGCTCCGGGGATTTCTTAATAATGCATGTGTAACTTCAAGTAATTTGCAATTTTTAAAATCAAGTAATTTGTAAAACCAAGTGAGTTGAAAAACAGTGCAAAATGCCCAAAGCAAAATTTACATCAATATTTCTCTTTGGCTAAACCGCCTGCAGTTCTGAACTGACCTCCGAATGCCGGCGTGAGCAAGACCCTTGCGCCATCAGGTCTACGCGAGGAGGCCAAGGCAAGGCTGCGTGTTTTAAGAGCACGTTCTACATCCGGAGGGTGCTTGCCTTTCCCTGCCAGCAGTGTTCTTAACCATCACTTGTGGAGTGCCAGTGGAGTTAGAGGTTCGAGTTGCACACCGTCAGCCCTGCCCTTCCCGCAGCGCTGCCATAAACATGTTTCTGAGGGCCGTGCACACGTGGGCTTGTGCTAAGGCGACTGCTAAGGACGCGGCGTTGGCCCTCCAGGATCTTGCTGGCCAGAGACACCTCCCTTCTGAACTCAGGTCAATGCAACAAAACAGAATGACTTCCTTCTTCCCCTGGTCCTCTCTCCTCCGCGGGACCGCATGTGGGGACGGTCCTGCGAGGTGAGTCAGCTCTCAGGAGACACTCCCCGGGCTGGGCTGCCCAGCTCCCAGCAGAGCGGAAGCCGCTGCACTTCGGGGTCTGGTCCCCTCCGGCCAAGCCCGGCCTCCCCTCCTCCACCTGCCTCCCCTCCTCCACCTGCCTCCCCTCCTCCACCTGCCTCCCCTCCTCCACCTGCCTCCCCTCCTCCACCTGCCTCCCCTCCTCCACCTGCCTCCCCTCCTCCACCTGCCTCCCCTCCTCCACCTGCCTCCCCTCCTCCATCTGCCTCCCCTGCCCTCAGAGCGCCCTGGGTGCTGTTAAAGGAACTATGGTGACAAGGGTGTTCCCAGCCTGACGCTGCCGCATGATGAAAATACGTTCAGTGATGAAAAGGAGCTACGGGATTAATTTTCTAATTCATGTTAGAAATGTTTCCTTTGTGCTTATTACACATAAAATAACGCTGGTGTGTGTGTGTGTGTGTGTGTGTGCGCGCGCGTGGAAAGATGAATGCAAGTACTAGAAGGTGGAGCAGAGATGGCTACTTGTCTAGCCTAACATCCAATCCCCCATTTCTCCCGATTTTTCTTTGCAGCCGATGAGATGCAGTCAGGTGCTGCGAGGCAACTTCCAGGGCCTTCTTCAGAGGAAGCTGGGCCCACGCACACGCTGCTTCCTCGGTCCCACGCGGAGACGCAGGGGCACCGGCCAGAGCACCCACCGAGGACAGCGGGGAGACCTGCAGGGATGCAGAGCAGCCTGCACCCGGAGCTGCACCCTAATGACTGCGGACCCGCCACGCCCGCCCCGGACGACCGGCCTCCCAAAAGTTCAGACAGAAATAACCCCCTCTCTCGTATAAGCCACTGGGTTTTCTATGGAAAGCAACCAAAGCCAACCTGATACGTAAATTATTCACAAGTATATTTAAGTTTTAACTACATATTTTCCCTTATCTCTGTAACAGAAAATACAGACTGACACATAAAACATACTCAAGAAACAAAAGATTATATTCCATATTTAATATATGAAATGCAGAAATGCTGACTGCAGACCTCTCAATCACACACACACACACACACACACACACACACACACACACACCATACTTGGGATTTAAACTAAACATACAAACTCCACCCGACGGTGCGCGCGGACACTTGCTCTGAAACACTGACACCGTGCCTTGCCCTTCTGCGCTTTCCTTATTCCTAAAATACTACTATTTTGTTTACATTGCTGGCCATAACTTTATCTTTTAGCCACAGGAGTCTTTTTTTTTTTTTAATATTTTTTATTGATTAAGATATTACATATGTGTACCCTCTACCCCCCCTCTCCCCGCTCATCCCCTCACCCCCCCGTTGTCCGTGTCCATTGGTTAGGCCTATATGCTTGCATATAAGTCCTTTGGTTGATCTTTCCCCCTTGCCCCCACCCTCCCCTACCTTCCCTCCAAGGCCCGACAGTCCAATCAATGCCTCTCCGTCTCTGGATCAGTCCTTGTTCATCAGTTTATGTTGTTCATTATATTCCACAAATAAGTGAGATCTTGTGGTATTTATCCGCTCTCCAGTTCCATCCATGCTGTGGCAAATGGTAAGAGTTCCTTTTTCTTCTTCCTCTTCTTAAAGAATACCTTTCAGCTTTTCATATAATGCTGGTTTGGTGGTGATGAACTCCTTTAGCTTATTCTTATCCGTGAAGCTCTTTATCTGACCTTCCATTCTGAATGATAGCTTTGCTGGATAAAGTAATCTTGGTTGCAGGTTCTTGCTATTCATCTCTTTGAATATTTCTTGCCACTCTCTTCTGGCCTGCATGGTTTCTGTTGAGAAATCAGCTGACAGTCGGATGGGTACTCCCTTGTAGGTAACTGAGTTTCTTTCTCTTGCTGCTTTTAAGATTCTCTCTTTGTCTTTTGCTCTTGGCATTTTAATGATGATGTGTCTTGGTGTGGTCCTCTTTGGATTCCTTTTGTTTGGGGTTCTCTGCGCTTCCTGGACTTGTAAGTCCATTTCTTTCACCAGGTGGGGGAAGTTTTCTGTCATTATTTCTTCAAAAAGGTTTTCAATATCTTGCCCTCTCTCTCCTTCTGGTACCCCTATAATTCTGATGTTGGTACGCTTGAAGTTGTCCCAGAGGTTCCTTACACTATCTTCATATTTTTTGAATCTCTTTTCTTTTTTCTTTTTCGGTTGGGTATTTTTTGTTTCTTTGCATTTCAAATCTTTGACTTGATTCTTGGGATCCTCTTGTCTGCTGTTGGAGCTCTGTAAAGTATTCTTTATTTCAGTCAGTGTATGCATAATTTCTAATTGGTCCTTTTTCATGACCTCCATGGTCTCACCATACTCCTTGAGGGATTCATTAAATTTATCGGCGGTTTCCATAAAATTCTTGACAAACCTTATAAACGTGGCCTTGAACTCTATATCCAGTCGTCTGGCCTCCTCCGTTTCTGCCAATTGTGACCTGTTTCTTTGTCTCCGCATTTTGGCTGCTTCCCTGTGTTGATAGAGTGGCCTGCGTGCCAGGTGTCCTGTAGGGCCCAGTGGCTCAGCCTCCCCAGTTACCTGGGGTGGACACTCTTGGTGCACTCTTGGTGCCTCGATTGTTGTAGGATCACTGGGAGGAATTGACCTCCAGGCCAATTGGCTGTGGGAAGCAGCTGTGTCTGAAGTGGGAGAATGGACCCCCTCTGACCACTGGGTACAGTGGCTCCTGGATCTAAGGAGGTGCTAATTCAGCCCCTGCCTGAGGCCACACAGCAGGAACTACGAAGAGGCTCAGCTGTGAAGCAATGCAAGCCGCTGCGGGGCCTTGGGCCTTCTCTTGGAAGTTCCGGGTCTGGCTGGCCCGGCTGCAGTTAGGTAATTATCAGGTTGCAAAGTTCTGGGGCATTCACATGCAAAAGCCTCTGCCGCAGCCTGGGTGGGGCGGGGTCTCAGGGAGTCAAAGGGCTAGAAAGAAGCAATGGCTGATTCTCCGCGCCCGGAGTCGCGCGTCTCAGTGTCCTGGCAATGGCTGCAAGCACCTCCGAGGGAAATCTGCCCCCAAGTTCGCCCGCTGCCGCCTGACAGAGTCACCTCTCCCCGTATGAGACCTGGGTCCCCAGAGACTTCCCGGAACCGGAGATCAGAGCAATCGGGAGCTTGTGATTCAAAAAGACAGCCGCGTCCTCAGGTGCCACCCCCTTTCCGCGCGCGCGCGCGCGCGAGCCGCCGCGTACCTCTGCACTCAGCCTCCGCAGCTCCTCTGGCTCTCAGCGTGCTTTTCTTTTCTTCTAGTTGTAGAAATTACACTCAGCCAGCCTTCCTGTTGTTTTGGACGATGTTTGCTCCGTCCTTTGGGCTAATTTTCAATTGTTGTGGGAGGCGACTATTTCCCGGTGTTTATCTATGCCGCCATCTTAGTTTCCATGCCTAGCCACAGGAGTCTTAAATCTTCATTACCTCACGTTAAAAATGATCAAAATTTGCAATCAAAGCTTAAAAGCTTAAAATTAAAAAGCAAACCACAAACTGGACACAACACTTGCAACACAGGACACAGCGCCACTCCTTATGAAGAAAGAGTCCGCAGCGAGTCAGTAACAACCGAGGACGGAAAAGGCAACGCACGAAACAGGAGACACAAACTAACATCCATTTGAGCAGCTCCCATCAACGGTCAAAGACCAGGAAACCAAAGCAAGACACAATACCCCTGACTCGGTGAGGCTTTAGCACGGACAGGGCAGCGCTGGCTCCCGAGGCCTGAAGACAGGCGCAGGCCCTGCCCACGCGGGGGGCGGAGACAGCCCCCGCTGCACCGACTCGGCTCTGAGCATCGCCTGGCCTCAGCTTCTCCAGCAGGACAGCATGGTCTCGGGTCACCGGCACCGGGCGCACGGAGGGGCGGTGGGAGGATCTCACGCGTTACACGTCGGGAGGAGTGAGGCGCGTGCCAGCGCGGAGTCAGAGGCGACCACGGCGAGAGCTGCTATTCATCAGTGGAACGTGGACAGCAACCGCATCCCACATACATGCCCTCAGAAATGACGACTCGCCAAACTCGCCACCTAACTTCGGAATGGGAAATCAGGCTTGATTTTTTTTTTTTTTTTTTGCTTCTTTAAACTTTTATGCTTTACTGATTTTCTACAATAGGTTTATTTTCATAATAAAAATTTTTAATTGCTAACTACTGCCACTTACCAAATTACCAGGGAAATTCTGAATTAGCGGGGATTCTACAAAATTAAAGAAGGCAGGAACCAATGCTAAATAAACATTTTGACAAGCCATTTAACAAAGTCTGACAATTTGACTAGCAAATTTTACGTATTAGTTAATGATTCATTAAACAGGAAAATGTAAATGTAAAGCACTAATGTAAGTAAAATGACCTAAATAATCTACCCACTGAACTTTGAGTAATTTAAATTTCAACGAATTGAAATTATTTTTGAACTAGAGTTTTACTTAAAATCATTAGCCCTGAAATCTCAGAACACATATAGGGAAAGATATTATCACTCAGCAAATGAAAAGAAAGTAGGAATAATCTAATACAGTATCGCTTTCAGAACACACTGAATTATGTTATAAACGCCCAACAAGGAAGCAATGAAATGCTAAATGACCTCATTAAACCAGCAGCCGCAGCCTCTGCAGAAGCCCCTGACGCCTGGCTCAGGCCACACATCATCTGGAATCCACGGGCTGGACCCTCAAAGGCACTGCGGCCACCCTGGCCCGGCTGCCTCTGGCCAGGACCACCGTGACCGCCCCGGTCCGGTCTCCCCGCGGTCACCCTCATCCTACACTCCTCAACGCAGCAGCCGGAGCAGCCCTGTGCTGCTGGGTCCTGTCCCACAAAGTGAAAACCGCAGTGCTCACGGAGGCGCTGCTGGCCAAGCCCCTGGTGCCCTCCAGCTCACTTCCCTCTACGGACCACTGTGGCCTCTGCCCGCGGCCCCCGTGCCCACTGGCACCTGCTGGACCGTCCTTCCTCCTGCTCTCTCCCCGCAGATGCCTGCATCGCTCACTCCCTGGCTCCTCTCAGGTCTCGGCTCAAATGTCAGGCCCCCAGCCACTCTATTTAAACTGCAGGCCACTCCCCCCCATCACCTACCTCTGCCCATTTCTTTCCCCAGAGCATTCATCGCCTTATAACATACCATGTAATTTATGTGTTACAGTTATTATTTATTCTTTGACCCTTCTGAATACCGCCACTAAATAAAAGCTCAAGGACGGCAGACATTTTTGTCCGTTTGGTTCACTGAAGTCTCCCACGTGTCTGCAGTTTAACTGGCACGTAATCCATGCTACATAAATCTGTCAAATGAATGAAAACAGGGCACATTCCCATGGCACACAAGCACACCCTGGGAAATCTGCCTACAAATGCCTTTAAAATGTGACACTTCTCTTTTAAGACCATCACGCTTAACCTTACCGCTACAGATGACTATTACCATATGTCAGGGAAATATCCTCACTGCGGGAAACACACCGACATTCCTGAAAATAAGGACATTCCTTCTCCAAAGCCGCTCTCTCATTATCCCTCCATTCTTCCTTTAATCCTCCGTCTGCCATGCTAACATTTTTTCCTTAAAAATCAAAAATCGGAATATCAGTAGTTAGTTAAAATGCTGTTACATGACACACACAACCAAACACTGCATAATCGGCAAACACAGGCCAAGTAAACACTTGGCGCAACCAAGATTTTACTGGAACAACATTTTCTGTGCAAACCCATTGCAAGCTGAGTCTCGGACACCGCTTCCCTGTGAAGCTGAGACACGCTGGCTTCCGCATCAGCTGCACGCGCCCGTCCTTCACCACGTGACCAGCAGCGCAAAGCGGTTTTCAAAGCTGAACTCGAGCTGCAGTTAAAAAACAATGCCCGGGCCCAAACCCTGGAAAACATCACGACACCTGCTTCTGCTGAGGGTGGAGTCCTGGGGAGCGTAGGGCAGCACGGCAATTGAGCCCCCAGCCAGCCAGCTCCTGTCCAAGTTTCTGCTCACCCAGGCTTCACCTCTCAGAGCCACCTGCGGAGCCCTGAAAGCACCCCCTGCCCACAGGAGCTCTGGTCCTCACGACAGCCCCAGCTGAGAACCTCTGATGAAAGTCATTCTGCTGCCTGCAATGGCGACTCCAAGTGCTCATTTTCCATGTGCAGTCGGGGCTCGCTATGCCTGTCACGGTCCTTGTCTTACAGAAACCCATCCTGTCTGGCAGGTGCCTCGGGAGCCTGCCCCAGAGCTAAAGGGAGAGTCACCTGGTGAGGGAAAGGCAATGTACTCTGCACGTCATTGGAGTCCAGGAAAATGGAAAATTGCTTGAAGGTACAATGTTTAAATTTTGGTAAATTAAAAACATAAACCATGTATCCAAAAGGCCACCAAACCCCAAACACAATAAAAACTAAGAAAATAAACTTCGGCACATCATCATGAAATTCCTGAAAATTAATGACAAAGTGAAATGCTTACAAAGCAGTAAGAAAGGAAAAAAAGTAAGTTACACATTGGAGTAGATAAGAGTTATTACTGACTTTTCACCGGAAACAATACAAGTCAGAAGACAATGGAAGAACATCTTTCAGGAAACAATAAGACTGTCACCTTGGAATACTATAGCCAATGAAAATGTCATTTAAAAATAGAACCAAAATTGGTTTTCAACCAAAGAAACGCTTAAGATAATTTTTCAAAAGAACTGAACTGCAGCCCTGGCCGGTTTGGTTCAGTGGTTGAAACATCGGCCCATGAACTAAAATTGGGTTGCAGGTTTGATTCCCGGTGGGGAGGCGTGCCTCCGTTGTAGGTCCACACCCCTACCCCACTCCCACCCCCATCAGGGCGTGTGCAGGAGGCATCTGGTCATGAGTCTCTCTCGCATCAATGTTTCTCTCTCTCTCCCTCCCCCCCTTCCCTTCCCTCCCTTTCATTCTCTCTAGGGATCTATGGAGGGATATCCTTGCCTGAGGATTAAAACAAAAAGCACAAATAAAAAGGTCTTCAGGCCAAAGAAAAAAGTTATATGATGAAAACTTGTATCTACAAAAAGGAATAAAAAGCTTATACATTGTAAACATGGTTAAATATAACCTAATTTTTACTTTTTAATTTCTTTAAAAGATAACTGAGTTGAAAGCAAAAATAAAAATTATTGTAGAACTTATAACATACATACAAATACATGATGATAACAGCACAGGAGGGGGAAGGAACACTGCTATAGTGTATATCTTTCATAGGAAGGAATAGGATATTATTTAGAGATAGGCCCAAAAATTTAGATAAACATATTGTAAACCCTATAGCAACCAGTAAAAGTTGGAGAGGTTTAGTTAATAAGGTGAAAGAGAAGATAACAGGTTATATTTTAAAACTCTCAATCTATAAAACCTTAAAAAAAAGAAATTTCTACTTTATTTTCAAATATATACAATCTATTTATTTTATGGAAAATCATTGTAATAGTCAAAGGGGCTTACTCTCCTGGTCCCTCCATGCTATCTCAAAGGTAAGAGATCCTTTTTTTTACTGCTGCATAGTATGCCACGGTATAAATGTACCACAGCTTTTTTATCCACTCATCTACTGATGGGCACTTGGGCTGTTTACAAATCTTCGCTATCGTAAATTGTGCTGCTATTGAGGCACATACATTCTTTCTGATCGGTGTTTCTGGTTTCTTAGGATATATGCCTAGAAGTGGGATCACTGGGACAAATGCGAGTTCCACGCTTAATTTTTTAAGAAAACTCCATACTGTTCTCCACAGTGGCTGCACAGTCTGCACTCCCACCAGCGGTGCACGAGGGTACCCTTTTCTCCACATCCTCGCCAGCACTTGTCATTTGTTGATTTGTTGATGGTAGCCATTCTGATAGGTGTAAGATGGTACCTCATTGCCATTTTAATTTGCATTTCTCTGATGATTAGTGACTTTGAGCATTTTTTCATGTCTTTTGGCTTTCTGTACGTCCATTTTGGAGAAGTGTCTACTTAGGTCCTTTGCCCATTTTTTAATTGGATTATTTGTTTTCCTTTTGTTAAGTTGTATGATTTCCCTATATATTTTGGAAATTAAATCCTTACTGGGTGTATCATTGGCAAATATGTTCTCCCATGCAGTGGGCTCTCTTTTCATTTTGTTGATGGTTTCTTTTGCTGTGCAGAAGCTTTTTATTTTGATGAAGTTCCATTTGTTTATTTTCTCCTTAGTTTCCTTTGTCCTAGGGGATATATCAGTGAACATATTGCTACAAAAGATGTCTGAGATTCTACTGCCTATGGTTTCTTCTAAGATTTTTATGGTTTCATGGCTTACATTTAAGTCTTTTATCCATTTTGAGTTTATTCTTGTAGATGGTGTAAGTTGGTGGTATGGTTTCATTTTTTTTTGCATGTATCTGTCCAATTTTCCCAACACCATTTATTGAAGAGACTGTCTTGACTCCATTGTATGCTCTTGCCTCCTTTGTCAAATATTAATTGAGCGTAATGGCTTGGGTAGATTCATGGGTTCTCTGTTCTGTTCCATTGATCTATATGCCTGTTCTTCTGCCAGTACCAGGCTGTTTTGAGTACGGTGGCTTTGCAGTATAGCTTGAAATCTGGTGCTGTGATTCCTCCAACTTTGTTCTGCTTTCTTAAGGACTAGCAGGTCCTTCTCGGTTCTATATAAATTTTTGGAGTGTTTATTGTAGACCTGTGAACTATGCCGTTGGTATTTTAATAGGGATTGCCTTGACGTACACATTTTTAAATGGAGCTATGTTTTCATTTTTCGTGGGGACATGCATAGGAGCGGGATTGCTGGACTGATGGTACTCGTGTCTCTGACATTTTGAGGGACCGTCAGACCGCTTTCGGAAGTGGCGCACACTGTGTGCTCACAGCCGTGCGGGGAAGGGGTGTCCTGCTGCTGGTGCTGTGGTGTAACAGCTAGGAAACCATTCCTCCCCAGGGCTCCACATTACCAGCTTCCTCCTCAGAACATTGCAGCTGAGCGTCACAAAGACGGAGTTAGGGCATGGGCAGGTGTGAGGTAGGGGTCCGAGCATTCTTTCCACGCAGACATCCAGCTGGCTCAGCACAATCTGCTGAGCTGACTCCTCTTCTCTCCATTGAAATGAGTGCCTCAGACTCTGGGTAAGATCAATGGACTCGAAATGTGCGGGTTTATTTCTGGACTTTCTATTTTATTCCATTGAGCTGTATGTCTTTTTTTTTTTTTTTTTTAATGCCAATACCGCACTGTCTTGAGTACTGTAGCTTTTAAATTGGAAAGTATGAAACCTCCAACTTTGATTTTCTTTTTCAATGCTGCTTGGTTATTCTGGGTCCCTTGTATTTCTATGTGATTTTAAGATCAGCTTGTTGAATTCTGCAACAACAACAAAAACTTCCGTCTGGGATTTCGATATGAATTGTGTTTAATCTGTCTATCAATTTGGGGAATAATGCCATTTTAGTAGCATTAAGTCTTCCAGGCCATAAACATGTCATCCGTTTCCATTTATTTAGATCTCCTTTAATTCATTTTCATGGCATTTTGTAATTTCCAGTGTACTAGTTTTGCATTTTATTTCTATAAACCTTAAGTATTTCGCTCTTTTTAATGCTATTGTAAGTGTAGTTGCTCTCCTGATTTCATTTGTGAACTGCTAACCGCTGTTTATTATGTTTGTCAAGGCTCAATTATCACTGGCTGAAAATGAATATTCCAAAATCTTATGAAACCATAACCCAAGTAATCTAATTCTTCCAAATGCAATTGCTGAAATTCCTGAGTCTTAATGACTATTTTCTTGCTCCTTCTTTTTTCCTGGAACTGATAAATTCTTAAGAACCTGGTAATTATCTATAATTTAAATATTTCATGTTAATAGTCACTTGCAATTTTCAGGGGAGGGCAAGATTGCAGCAAGCACACCACTATCTCCATGTAATTTTAATTAAAAGAAATCCAGAACATTAGCTGACACAATGGCACAATTATCTAGTCCAATGTGCTGAATGCAACACACAATATCAATGATAATATCATCTACTTAGGTAATTCCAATTCTCAGAAGAACAAAATATTTTACAAACATCAGTTAATTAATCCCCACAACACTACAGTGATTCGGGAGGATCGGGACTAACATCTTCATCTCAGTATTATAGGCAGGAAAAGGGTATAAAGAAAAAGTAGCCGAAACCGGTTTGGCTCAGTGGATAGAGCGTCAGCCTGCGGACTGAAAGGTCCCTGGTTCGATTCCGGTCAAGGGCATGTACCTGGGTTGCGGGCACATCCCCAGTGGGAGATGTGCAGGAGGCAGCTGATCGATGTTTCTCTCTCATCGATGTTTCTAACTCTCTATCTCTCTCCCTTCCTCTCTGTAAAAAATCAATAAAATATTTTTTAAAAAAAAAGAAAGAAAAAGTAAACAATTTGCTCAAGGTCATTCAGAAAATCAGAGGCTGCAGCTGATTTCTAATAAAAGGCCCTCTCATTTGTCAAGAAATATAGGTGTATGCTTATGCAAATTAAGTAGTTCTGAAAGGTATGTGAGTCCAAATTTTTATATGCAATCATGCTTTAAATGTATTAGAGGTGCAATTAAAAATAAATCATCTTAGAAAACATTTTGTAAAAAAAAATTTTTTGGTTAAAACTCTCTGAAGAAGCAATCCTCAATCAATGATCCTTGTGCACCTGAATTTCCATCTCATGGGTTTGTTTTCATGGTTGTGACTAAATAAGCCCTAATTATAATATCATGTTTAATCATAGTAAACAAATGACAGTGAGCTTATGCATCAATGGAAATTTTCGTTAAAAGTTTGATTATCACGAGAAATTCAGCTATTTATAAAAAAACCAAATCAAGTTATAAAAAATAAACACCTCTAGTCAGGGAGGTAAAACAAGCAAGAATAAGGATAGGTTAAAATGGTTGCAAATATTTTAAAATTCCAAATGGCTTTAAATCAACAGGAACTCATGATATGAACCTTGGAGAACATCAAAAGTAAAAAATATTTCTCAAAATAGTCTCCCATTACTCTTGAGAACTTGTGGCTAGTCTATATATTGCAAAAAGTTTGAATGGCTGCCTACCTTAACAAATACTTTTTTTAAATGTGATAATAATGGACCAGTAGTATTTTCTTCAATAACTAGGAAGATTAGAGAACAAATTAATAAATCACTTTATACTCAACTAGAAAAGTACACGGGCTAGATCAACTAAAATGACTAAGAAAAAACACAAATGCCTCCGGAACAGTTCGCACTAATACTTCCTCTATTTAGAGCTCGGTCACAGGAGGACTTCCTGTTTCCAGAATCCATCCAAGGATGCGAAATAAACAAAAACATGTTTCTGGGTCACCAAAACAGATGCCAAAACCCCACACATTTGCAGCATTTTCCGCACAGACCAGTCCCTTAGGCTGCCATTCAGAATCTAACAGTTCTAATTTCAAACAACCCTAATCAGGTCGCTTCCTCCCCACCTCCCCCATTCTCTAGCCTGTAGCAAATGAGAACCAGCAAACCAGAGACAAGGAAAGGGAGGGAAAATGGCCAACAGCCACGCAAGAGATAGAAGGAATCTTCTCTGGGGAATCTGGTCAGTCTAAGACAGCGGTTCTCAACCTGTGGGTCATGACCCCTTTGGGGGTCAAACGACCCTTTCATAGGGGTCGCCTAAGACCATCGGAAAACACACATATAATTACATATTGTTTTTGTGATTAATCACTATGCTTTCATTATGTTCAATTTGTAACAATGAAAATACATCCTGCATATCAGATATTTACATGACGATTCATAACAGTAGCAACATTACAGTTATGAAATAGCAACGAAAATAATTTTATGGTTGGGGTCACCACAACATGAGGACCTGTATTAAAGGGTCACGGCGTCAGGAAGGTTGATAACCACTGGTCTAAGAAGAATCCTCTAAAGATGCTACCATCAAAGGTGACTCCAGAAAGGGCTCAGGCAGGTCAGCCTGCAATGACACGCAAAGCTCGCATGTCCCCGCCATGGGCTCAGCACTTTCAATCAACTTGTTTGCCGCCATTCTGCATTATAAGCACGGATCTAAGATTACCAGCCATCTACGGAAAGGCTTCAACAGAGAAGTTAAAAAGCAAAACAATCATAACAAAAATAAAAGCAATGTGGGGAAAAGACTTTTCAGAGAGAACTTCAAAAAACATATTAAAATTTCCAGGGATATGAAGAATACACTGCATCCATTACACAAGAACGGGGTGCTATGAAAAGGAAAACAACAACACAGAGAGCTGTTTAAAATTAACATGACAGAGGAAAAAGCTGGGGAATGAAGTTAAAGAAATCTCCCAGAAAGTAGAGCCAAAAGTCAAAGAAATGCAAGATGAAAGAAAAGATAAGGAACAGAAGGCCAGCGGGGAGGCCCAGCATCCAAACAACAGAAGTCCTGGGCAGGGAGAACAGAAATAACTGGAGGGGAGAAAATCACTACAATGACCATTATTTTAATTGTCAAAATTATGAAATTGTTCTAGGAAGCGTCTCAGAACTAAAGGAAATCAGTCTCTGGGTTTAAAAGTATCCATTGAGCACCCAGCACAATGGGAGAAAATGGATCTCCACAGGCAATTCGTTGTGGACTTCAGAACGTTGAGCCCGGCCGGCGTGGCCCAGGGGCTGAGCGTCAACCTGTGAACCAGCAGGTCACGGTTTCATTCCCGGGCAGGGCGCACGCCCGAGTTGTGGGCTCAGTCGCCAGGGTGGGGTGTGCAGGAGGCAGCCGATCCATGATTCTCTCTCATCATTGATGTTTCTCTCCCTCCCTCTCCCTTCCTCTCTGAAAGCAATAAAAATATTTTTTTAAAAGCACTGAGGAAAGTTCTTACAAACAGCAAAAGAAAAAGCATAAGGATCACATCAAAGAACTGGGAAGTAGAATGGCTTTTAACTTCTCAACAGCCACAATGCAGCAAGAAGACAATGAAGCAATTCCTTCAACTTACAGATCAAAGTGATGGCCACCCCAGAAGGCTCTACCCTGTCATTCCAAAACTGAGGGCAGAAGGAAGACATTTTTAGATGGAGAGGCCTGAGCTCAGAGACACTGGAGGATGCGTGCTACCCCAACAGGAAAGGAGTCCGGGAGGGGCGTGGAATCCAGGAGCACGAGGCCCGCACAGCTAAGGAAACGGAAGCCTCAGGACACGCGGCAGACGCCGGGGATCAGAGCTGCTCAACAGATACAGGGGGATGGCCCAGAGTCCGCCAGGTGGCTCAGGAGGGAGACAGGCTGAGGGCTGTCGCCACCAACGCCCTCTCCTTCTCTTACGGTCGTTGCTACCTGAACACGAAATGCCCAGGTGAGCCGGACCCAGTCTCGTATCTGTCCTTGGCTTATCCTAAGCCACGTCAACGGAGTCCGCACTCCACCCGCCTCCGCCTGCTGGTGCCACCTGAGGCCTGGCCAGCTGAGGGCACCCCTTCCCGCCTCCAGGGCTCCCGTGGGCTCCTGGGGAGAGGAGGGCGGCACAGCGAGCTCAGAACAGAGCAGAGAGGCGCTCCCCTCAGCACATGCCTTCCAGGCCAGACGTCTACCACGTGACCCCCAACAGCCGCCAGCTGCTCTGGCCCGTAAAGCCCGCTCCCCAGGACGCAGCTCTGACCCTGACCATGACTTCCCCGGGAGGAACTTGGGAAACTCCGAGGGATGAGGAGGCCCAGCTCCGGCCAGAGGTGAGTTGCTGCTCTAATTACGGGGACCTGCAGTGGGAGCACCCTTCCCTTACACAGCTGCGTGTATGTAAGTTACTCGCTTTCTCAGAAATTGTATTTTATGCGAAACAGCGATGTGGTGGCTAACCTGTGGAGAAGAGCAAGGAAACATGATGGGTTTAACTCTGGGGTGAGGCAGAGAGAAAAACGGGGAGGGGCTCACAGCGGCTCTAAGACACCGATGATGGTATTTTCTTAATCTGGAAGCTGGCTATGTCGTGTCCATTTTATTATCACTCTTTAAACCACAGTGCACACTGTACAGACTCTTCCTCAGGTGGCATACATCTCACATTTTAAAAAATAAAAACAAAAATAGCAAAACGATGGCTAAGGCATTAAGGAATGGCCAATTTTAATAAAGCAAGTTAGCACTTTATGAAAATGACCGAAAGCTACCGCGCTCTCATCACAGGTGCAATGAGGCCTGTGGGCGCGGAGCTACAGGAAGAGTGATAAACATCATCTGCCAAAAAGTGAATGCAAGAGGAGTAGGGAGCTTGGAAGTCATTTACGCATCTCGTGTTACATACATGACTGCTAACTGTTGAATTAAATCAAAGCATGAAATAAACTCGGAAAGATGTCCACCTTAAAGAGACCCCTGACGCTGCGCGGAGTACAATCTGCCAGCTCAGAACAGGATGGTTCCCAGAACAGTGACCCAGAGGCATCAAGACCAGGGGTCAGCTGCAGAACGGGACCCCCGGCCAAACGTTACTTGTATTATAGCATGAAATGCAACATCGGATTTTAAAAAAACAAAGTGTAAG